>NC_057849.1:52180933-52805933 GCF_015237465.2 Chelonia mydas | reverse complement strand
TGGCAGAGCGCTCTGCGGTAGACCCCGGTGCTCCAGATCTTCTAGAAGAGTAAGGTAAATAGACAGGAGAGCATCTCCCATTGACGCAGCACAGTGAAGACACTGGAGTAAGTCAACCTAACTCCATCGACTCCAGCTATGTTATTCACGTAGCTGGAGTAGCGTAACTTAGATCGACTTACCCCAGTAGTGAACACAAGCCCTCACACAGTTGTGGCCAGAGCAGAGCACCTTTCCTTGCCACTTAGGTTGCAGCCAGGAACTAACCTGCTAAGCCCCTGCAGCTCCTTTTAACTGAGCCTGCTGGGCTCTGATTGACTGCTTCTTATGAGGCCTCTCTAGGAAGGCCTGGAGGATCCACCTTTGCTGCTCCATGGGGCCTCCAGTAGGAGGCCTCGAAGAGCCAAGTACACCCCATCATAGGGGGATATGATGGAAGTCTATAAAATCATGAATGGTATGGAGAAAGTGAATAAAGATATGCTATTTATGCCTTTACATAACACAGGAACCAGGGGTTACACAATTAAATTAATAGGCAGCTGGTTTATAACAAACATAAGTACTTCTTCACAACACCCAGCCAACCTCTGGAACTTGTTGCCAGGGGATGTTGTGAAGGCCAACAGTAAAACTGTGTTCTAAAAAGAACTAGATAAGTTCATGGAGGATAGGTCCATCAATGGCTATTAGCCAAGCTGGTCAGAGATGCAACCCCAGGCTCTGGTTGTCCCTAAGCCTTGGACTGCCAGAAGCTGGGACTGAACAACAGGGGGCTGATCACTTGATAATTGTCCTGTTCTGTTCATTCCCTCTGAAGCATCTGGCACCAGCTACTAGCAGAAGACAGAATACTAGGCTAGATGGACCATTGGTCTGACCCCATCTGGCTATTCTTATGTTTTTATGGGTCATATTGTATGCTACAGTGTACTGTACAGCAGGAGGGGCATAATGGGGCTAGGAAACAAAGAGGATGACTGTCTGAAGGTCCCAGTGAGTTGTCGCCTCAGTTGGGAAAGGGTTTGAGGAACACAGAAGGAGCAGTGGTGCAGCCCCTCAAACCCAAAGATCCTGGGGCTCTGAAGAGCCTGAGGTGGGGGAGAGGATGGGATTACTCCCTCTGACCACAAAGGAATGAGTGAGAGAGGAAGTCAGAGAGGAGGCCTGGCAGTTTGTAATCACCGCAAGCAAGAGGTCATGGTGGCATTCTATACAGTTAGAGATAGGTGAGGTTAGGCAAGCTGTGGCCATCAGACAGAAGAGAAGCAGGAAGAATCTCACACAGCTAGAAGTTTCAAATTAGTACCAGGTCCTCAGCATGGAAACTATAGAAGATACCTCTCAAAATCCAGCAGGTCCAAGTGAACTGACAAATGTACAGGACACATGTGTGGATGGAAGCTCAGCCCAACCTGTAAGAAAAAATCAAGCATACCCACAAAGAGTTCTTCTGTAAGGCATTTGACTTGGTACAACACAACATTTTGATTAAAAAACTAGAATTATATGAAATTAACATGGCAAATATTAAATGGATTGAAATCAGGCTAATTGATAAGTCCCAAAATGTGATCATGAACAGGAAATCGTCAGAGAGCAGCTCTGTTTCCAGAGAATCCTGCAGTGATTGGTACTTGGCCCTAGGCTATTTATCATCTTTATCAATGATCTGGAAAAAAAAACGTTATCACTGATAAAATTTCCAGATGGCACAAAAACTGTAAGAATGGTAAATAAATAATGAAGACAGGTTACAGATTCAGAGCAATCTGGATCAATTGGCAAACTGGGTGTAAGCAAGCAATGTGGGTTTTAAAGTGGCTAAATGTGAACATTTTGATTAAAAAAACTAGAACAATATGAAATTAACATGGCAAATGTTAAATGTATTGAAAACAGGCATCTGGGAACAAAAAACGTAAGCCATACTTACAGGATGGGAGACTCTATGCTGGCAACTGGTGGTTCTGAAAAAGGCTTGGGGGTTGTGGTTGTGATAATCAGCTGAACAGGAGCTCCCAGTGTGACACTGTGGCCAAAAGAGCTAATGCAATCCTGGGATGCATATATGGGGGAATCTCGTGTAGGAGTAGAGAGGTTATTTTACTTCTATATTTGAACACTGGTGCTACTGCTGCTGGATTGCCATGTCCAGTTCCGATGCCCACAATTCAGTAAGGATGTTGATCAGTTGAAGAGGGTTCAGAGAAGAGCCACAAGAATGATTAAAGGATTAGAAAACATGCCTTATAGTAATAGGCTAAATAGATTAAGTCTAATAAAAAGCAGGATAAGGGGTGACTCAACTACAGTCTATAAGTACCAACATGGGTGTCAGTGACTGAGTCATGGGTAGACTGGCATAATGGTTGGAGCAACAATCCTGCCTACCAGTTAGAGCTGAATCCAGCCTGGTCAAGATCCTGGAGTGAAGCCAAAGATCAAAGCTGGGAGTCAGAAGGCATAGCCAAGAGCTGGCACCAGGAGTCAGAAGCCCTGGAATCATAGTCAGGAGACAAGGAACCATAGCTGAGGGTCAGAAGCCAGGATGGAGTAGGGGTGGGGCAAGAACAGGTACAGGCTAGGGCTAGAGCTGGGGTGGGGGTTGGGACAAAACCAAGTACAGCTGCAGATGAGGAGCACATTGAGCAGCCACTTTGCTGCTGCTACTGAGCTTCAGTATTCATCTATTGCTCCTGTAGCCAGTCAGGTGGCTCGTCGGTTGTACAACTTTGGTCAGGGCCAACTGCACGCATTAGGTTGCCAAGAGACTGGCTCTGCTGCTGGTGGCCCCTGACAGTGCCCTTTCAAAGGTGCCTCCTAGGGGCAACGGGACCTGATTTCAGGGGGTATTTCTGGTGGAAGGCACATACGAGTTCTGGAGTGTGGACATTTTCTAATTGTTCCCATGATCACTCTTCCAGTCCATAATCCTTCTAATCCACCAGATAAGAGCTGGATAATAACTCACTTGGAGTTTAGGATTCCCTAGACCTCATTTTCCTCTTGGCTCTACACATCTAGAGGAGAGGTGGTGAAGAGGAGCAGCCAGGAAAGGGATTTTCCACATGGGGTTTGGGAAGGGCCACATGGAAAACTGGGTGGACCTTCAAGGATTCTAGCAACTGCAGCCTAAATGTTACAGGGTTAGTTTGTGATCTTAAATGGGCCTAGGTACTGGTGATCTAATTTGGCTGAGGGAGGGTGGATTCGAGGTGTATGAAGGGCAGACAGATCTTATCTTCTAGAGACAGTGGGGCTTGGCATTTTTGGTAAGTGTGATGTTTGTGTCTCCTTGGCAACTTACAAGTGTTCGGTAAGTTCTTAATGCACCCAGTGAGGGTGGGCAACTAGATTTGCTTGCAGCAAGAACTGGGGAGTCTGTAGGTGCAGTCAAATGGAAGTGAGGGTGAAAACGTAATTTGCATAGACTGGACATGTTGGGTGGATGCATGGGTGGAGTTGTTGTACACAAACTCTGTGTATGGCTGGAGGGTGATCCATTCATCCTGAGGATAATTGAGAAAGCAACAGAGGTATTGTTTGCGGGCCTGGTTCACCATTTCTGTCTTCCCATTTATTTGTGGGTGATGGGAAGGGGGCTGCTTATCTCCTTGGCCTAAGAGTTTGCACCAAAACCAGGAAATGAACTGCAGACTGTTATCTGAGACCATTCTTGTTGGCAGCCCATGGAGCCGAAAAATATTATCTGGAAAGAGTCAGGCTGTTGCCTGGGCAGTTGGGAGGAATGAACAAAAATAAAGTGCACCATCTTAGTGAGGAGATCACCAGTGACAAGGATGACAGTGCAACCCTGGGAGCAAGGTAACTTGATGATGAAATCCAAGGATACCAAGTACCAGGGCTGACAGGGTGGGCAACCAGAAGGTCCATAACACTAGGTCTTGGAGCAGCCAAAGTGGCCAGCAACCAGGTTATCATGGCACATCTTTAATACCTTGAGTCAAGGTTGGCCCTCTGGGATGTAAAGGCACCATCCGTGATAAAGTAAACCCTCCTTCAAATGAAACCCCAGACTGGGCAGAACGCTAGGCGCATTTAGGATCTGACCAATATTAGTAGCCTGGAGGTCTTGGGAAAGAGGAACTACATGAGGGACATCAGGGTTCTTGTGTGTTGTCCCTCTAATAAAATGTGAGGGGCTTAAAAAGGTAACCAAGGGAGTCACATCTGACTTGGTGTCTTTGGCGTCTGCCTTCTCTTTCCATGATCCAAGGCGGTAGGTGATGACAAAGTTGAATCTGGCAAAGAAGTGTGACCAGAGGATCTGTCACTAGTTAAGGTTACGAGCAGTTTGGAGATATTCCAGATTCTTGTGGTCAGTAAGAACCTGGACTGGGCTCTTCAGGTATAACACGATCCAATGGCTGGAGGGTGAAACTAGACAAATTTAGACTGGAAATAAAGCATAAGTTTTCACTAGTGAGAGTGATTAACCTTTGGAACAATTCTCTATCATTTTAAAATCAAGATTGGATATTTTTCTACAATATACATTCTAGGAGTTATTTGGGGAAAAGCCATATGGCCTGTGTTATATAGAAGATCAGACTAGATGGTCAGAATGGTCCCATCTGTCCTTAGAATCTATGACCCTGGTCCTGTTGTCTGTCTTGCTCCTAGCAGCATGGCTCCTGCTGGAATCATAGTGACATAAGACCCACATCTTGTTCCCATACAAAAACCCTGCTCTGAGATGGTGCAGACATGAAGCCCCAGGTAGTCCTACTCAGACATTTAATTTAGTCACTGACGGACCTGATTCTCATTTACTCTAGTGCTATATAAGGGAGCCTGTCACAGTGCCAAGGCCCTTCAGGAGAATTCAGGCTTAATTGGCCATTACTACCAATGCCTGTGGGCTACACCTGGGAGCAATCAGCTGCTCCTGGTGGCAGCTTTTAGCTAATTAGTAATGGAACAGCTGAGCTAGAGAAAGAAGGATAGCAAGAAGGGAGGGAGAAAAGGAGCTCTAGAGATGCAGAGTGGGCCTCTGTGGGGGTTAAGTCCTGAATGAGGGCTTTGAGATGATAGTAAGAGCCCCAAGATAACTGTCAGTATCCATGGGGAAGGGGGACAGAGGAGAACTCCCGTCAATAAGCTCTGGAAAGAAATCTGCTGTCTACCTTTAGACCAGAGAGGCCTACAGTTTGAGCCTACCTCCTGGGCTGAGAGTAGGAAGCTTCTGCAGTATTTTAGGGGAAAACAAGTGTCTCTGGGTTGCACAATCCCTTCCCTCCCAGACCATAATTGGCTCACTCAGTGTCCCTGCCCCCTGAAATACTGCAGGAGACAATCAGGCCCTGTGTTATTTTAATGAGATTCTTTAGGGAGGGGGGTTCCTTCAATTTTCTCACGGACTAACACTGGAAGCCATGATTCTTTAATGCTAGCTTTTCTCAAGTTTGTAGGGAGTAAAATGAAATGACTGACTAAATCAAGAAAACTAGCTTTACAGGCTGTAATCCACTAGCTCTGTGTCAGCATCTATCACATCCAGAAGCAATTTATTAAAGTCAGAGAAAAAAAAACTGTCTTAGGTCCTGTTGAGAGAGATTCTCAGGAGCTTTAGTCAATGAATACTCTGACATGTTCCAGCTACTCAACAGAAAATTGTTAAATGAGAGATACTTTTGACAGAATAACCAACAAAGCTATCTTTCTTTTTTAATGAAGATCTAAGAGGAAAAAATGAAAGCATGTAAATATAGAAGACTTTGAGACATACAGCACATTCTTGAAAGTGAACTGTCTGATTAATGTATATAGTATACCTTACATTGCTCAAAATTTTGGAGCTACAAGTCACTGTCAATGAAGAACATCATTCAGGCCAATTATAAAGACAAACTGGGCCAAATTCTCTACTGTTGTAAATGGGCAACCTCAGTTGATCTCAATAGTGCCCATTTATGCCATCAGAGACTTGGACTGATTATCTACACTTTGAACATGATCCCCTCTCACTTACACTAGTTGTACTCCAATATAGCTCATATGACTTCAGTGGAGTTACTCTGGTTCTAAGGGGAGAAGCAGGCCTTTTACATGTGACACAAAGGAATAGAGCTGGCTGGGAATATAACAACAGTTTTTCATTGGGAAACGCTGATTTATTGACACTAACAGGAAAGGGTCAGAGTAGCAGCCATGTTAGTCTGTATTCGCAAAAAGAAAAGGAGGACTTGTGGCACCTTAGAGACTAACAAATTTATTTGAGCATAAGCTTTCGTGAGCTACAGCTCACTTAATCGGATGCATGCTTATGCTCAAATAAATTTGTTAGTCTCTAAGTTGCCACAAGTACTCCTTTTCTTTTTAGGGAAGGGTCAGTTTCATTAAAAGTTTCTCAGGTTCGAAATGGATTTTCTGGAGTGTGTGTGTTCTGTTTTTCCATGAACAAATTCAGATGGTCTCAATTTTGTCTTGATGAAGAATGGGAAAAATTTTGAAGTCTCAACATTTTCCTGGGCCAGACAAAAACAATTTCCCCGCTCGATCTACAAAAGAGGCTCAAATGGGTTTGATCAGAGAACTCCATTGCATCATTTGTTGAAGTTAGTTTCCTGACTTCCTTATACTTGAATACTTGAAATTATTTCAAAGTCTTTTTTGTTTGTTTGGTTGTTTTAGATGAAAGATGAGTGGTCATTCAAGTTTACTTACTAAATGGTTTTCCCGCCTCATCAAAGAGTTGAGATAATGATACTGATTTCCTTTGTGAAATGCTTTGAGATCTACCGATGAAAAGCGCTACATAAGGGCTTGGTATTCTTATTACTGTATTGATCAGCACAAGTTAGTGTCAGATCACAACAATTACAGAATCAATGTGTGATTAACTCTGTTCAATGTAGGTTTTCCCAACTGTCATTACATTTCTAAGGAGCTTGGCCATCTGGAAGGGCAGATACCATTTTGAGAGTCAGTTAATGAATCATGTTGCAGATGAGACTTGAACTGCTGTCCCTTATGCAGGTTATTTGATACGATTCGAGCTTTGTTTCCACCTAATCAGAAATAAGTCATTCAGACTTCAAGGATATGACAACTTTAGCATAAATAAGGGGTCAAGGGTTATGATTTTAACACTCGATCCCAGTAAGACTTATGGACTTGAGTACTCAACTCTAGTATTTTTGTAAAGGAAACTAGAAGCCATTGATTTTGAATGTAGCCCTCCCCATTGAAATAAACCAGGAGGGTGTTTGTGCACTTTGACAGCCTATTAGTTAGAGAACCACAGCAAATGATGTAAGGGATGTGCAAGTCTCCTATCACAAGGGGAAAGGACAAGTTTGCTCTACTGTATTTGTAACACTGTCTCAGGGCAGGACTCAGGTGCACTCTGAAAAAGATGAAAATAAATGGGCCACCTTGCTATTGGAAGCAAAGTGTGTTTCTTTTGGCAGTGAGATGCCCAGTACAGAGACTGAGTTTTGTTTTGACAGAGGTCAGATTTGATCCATATTTTGAGTTTCTTCAGGTGAAGGAAAAACGGTGGTAATTTACATTGCCATTCCTTTCTTCATTATGTGGCAGATTCTGCTCCCCCACTCACACTTCCATAGATGCTGAGGACTCTCATGACATTGTAATCTCTGAGTTTTAATTATTAGAAATAACTGGATTTATTAGAAGAAAAATCATTGGTGTCAAAGATTGTATTACATGTGATTCCTCCTTACAATGATTGAAGATCACTTCCATCACGCCTAAAGTATAGTTATTTGTCCTCATTTGTACACAATAATTTAGGAGTAAACTGTTTTGTTTTATTTTTAAAATTTTATCTTTCTAAATCAATCTATATGAAACATCGAACCACCTAATATCTTAGTTACTAATTTTATCTGATGTAATTAATCACTGTTCTACTTTGTTTCTTCTTTCAGGATGCAGAGTAGAATTTTTTTTTTTTCTTTTGAGATTAACACAATTTATCCGAATTACTTGTGTGTTTGAAAAGGCTACTACATTTGGAGAAACTGATTTATTTTCACAGTTACAAAGGAAACTGCATTTATGTCTCTTCAAGAAGTCTGGATTGCCAATAGCATTTTACACACATTATTGCTATAAAAAGCAGCTACATTTTCCTAGCAACAAGAAACATTTTGAGTAAGGTGGAGAGGAATTTTTCACTTAAATGATTTTTCCATTGGAAAATCCTGTTTTAGAATTCCTGGTCAAAAGTGGGAGACGAGAGTCCCCCTCATCCCACATGAATGCCCTAACTACCAAGTTATTGGCTATTCCAGAGTGAGTGCGTCTTTTGCTGAAATTTTTTTGAAAGGTCTCTGTTTTGTCCTGATGCAGAATGGGGACACTTTTTGAAATCTCAACAATTCAAATGTCAGGAAGACCATTTGCCACCCAGCTCTAATTCTGAGAGCAAAGACTATATCTAAAATTACTGTATCAGAAGCTGTAAAGTGGTAAATATTCAGAAAGGAAAGTCATCACATTTAAATTAGATTGCTGCAAATGTAACTATAGTATAAAAATATCTCGAGCTCTACAATGACATTGTATGAAGTTACAGATGCATAAAAATCAGTTTGAATCAGGATAGTGACATGTTATAATTATAGTATTAAAGTACCGGCTTCCATCAAGTGTTCATGAGCAAGGAGACGGCAGTTGTGTTCAAGAGGGTTTTCAAATGTAATTAAAAATCTATTGTATTCTTTATTCATCAGGGGCTTGATTCTGACTCCCTGACTTATGTGCTGGACTGTACTCCTCAAATAGTTCCATCTATTATAAGGGGATTATTCGATGAGTAAGGTCAGGCTTAACAGGTGTAAGGGCATCAGAATCAGCTCTTGTGTAGGGCGTAACCATATTTTATGTACATTCCTGCATCTACTGTTACTACAGAGTCATAGAGTTTAAGGCCAGAAGGGACCACAGTCTGACCTGTAGTTTACAGGTACACCCAGCACCCTCACACTGAACCCAACAACCAGAATTAGACTAAAGTATTACAGCCCACCTAAACGATTAGGTGTCACAGGCAGAGAATAGAAGTGGCTGAGGTGCACCAGTGACTGAGGCCCCCACAGTGGTGGAGGAATGATTAAATGAGATATACCCAGGAGTTAAAAGGAGGGGAGGGGTTTGTGTGTGTGTTTGTTTGTTTTTGCAGTGCCTTTAGGAGCCTAAGCAGTAATGGGCCCAATTTTCAAACTTAGTAGTCCCTCTACAGCATTTGGACACTTAAAATAGCACTTTGAGTAAGAATGTTTAGAGCCAATTTGAGCACAAAGTTAAGTACAATGATAAGTCCAGACAGTGTCAACGAGAAGCCAGATTTAGGCATCCTATTAGAGAGCCTACATGTGATGAAGTGAGCTGTAGCTCACGAAACCTTATGCTCAAATAAATTTGTTAGTCTCTAAGGTGCCACAAGTACTCCTTTTCTTTTCACAGAAATACTGGCAGTTATTTTACTTGGTCTTGGAAAATCGTGTAGTCAAATACACAGAAAGCCAATGTGTAAGAGATCACATCAGTTCACACTTAGAGAGTATGAAAAAAGCCTACAGACAAATGACCCAGTGAAATTTCAAAGCAGTTGCTGAACCTAGTTCTACAATGAACACTGTATTTCATACTGATGGAAATATGTTAAAACAGCATGAACTTGCCTTAAATAAGGATTCAAATTTGTGATTAGCAGATGCATTTTTTAAACAAAATCAGAGCTAGATGGTGCCATGTTATTGTCTGGAACTGATAGGAACCTGACTGAGGCTCAGCCTAAAAAAACTGGAGGTGATACAGTTGGGAGACACAAATTGAAGAATTTACAAGGTTTTTGACTCTGACATTTGCTGATGGAGCAGGTCCACCTTTTGTCAAAGAGACCTGCAATACTGACATTTGTTTTCTGTCACAGAGATTAAAAAACAACCTCCTGTTGAAGGAACATAACCAGTCTGGTGCCAGGCCCATCTACTGCCTCAGTATACAGTGGTATAATGCTTCAGCCCAACGGTTGGTAACTGTATCCTGGTTCCTGCCCTCTGGTTCTGTTGCCTGAACCTGATGTCCTGGTGTCCTGACTTGGGCTGATTCTTGATAACTGACTCTTGTTAGGGTTGCCAATTTTGGTTGGCCATATTCCTGGAGGTTTCATCACATGACAATCTTTAATTAAAGATTAATCTTTAATTCCTACAGACTCCAGGACAATCCTGGAGGGTTGGCAACCCTACTCTTGATCCCTGCCCTCCAGTTCGTATATTGAATCTGATCTCCTGGCATTCCAACCTGGCCTGATTCCTGGTAACTGGCTCCTGGCCCCTTGGCCTGTGTCTGACACTAACCTCTAGACCAGGCTGCCCAAACCCTGGTCCTGACAATGTGGTTGGTGGGTTCATCCCAGAAGAAGGCAGGTGGTTGTATCACTTCCTCCACCCCAGGAGTCCACCAAGGGCTTCTATATCAGCCCTGCCAGCAAATGGTGCTCAGGACATGCACTGAATCAGTATACACAGCACCTCCCATGTGCTTTGGCCCCACCCACTTTTTTGACTGTGCTCTCCAACTCCATTTTCCCTGGTGGCACAGAGGCTACAGGTGGCTTGCATTACTTTTCAATCTTCCCCTCATCCCATACTAAGCCATCTTTGTATAATGCTGTGCTAGAGTTTGTACTGATCCTTTTATTGTAAAGGGAAATCACTGCATTTTATCTGGGTTACATCTGCACAATTTTATCTATATGATACTAACAAATGTCAGCCTGATGCATAAGTTCTTTGTTTACAAGCAGTATGTGTGGAGAAGGTACAAACAGGTACTCTGGCAATCAACAATGCTAGGGAAGGAAAAAGTTGTTTGACTGGAACCAAATAAATACCAAATTTACCTCGAAATGTAGTACAAAAAAGTACACAAAAGCAGTAGCAGCACTGTGAGGAAGTCCATACTGCTTTGGCTGTACTTTGCCCATCACTGTGGTATCTAGGTACCATATGTCTATGGTCTCAGAAAATTGTCTTTCTGAAACTTTCCTGTAAAGCAGAGGTGGGCAAACTATGGCCCGCGGGTCACATCCGGCCCACGGGACCATCCTGCCCAGCCCCTGAGGTCCCGGCCAGGGAGGCTAACCACTGGCCCCTCCCCCGCAGCGCCGCTGCCACGCCACCAGCACTTCGGGTCCGCCGCTCCTGCCGGGCAGCGCAGGCCGTGTGGCTGGCTCTGGTAGGGCTGCGAGCTCCTGCTGCTCTGAGCAGCATGGTAAGGGGGCAGGGAGTAGGGGGTTAGATAAGGGGCAGGGGATCCCTGGGGCAGTCAGGGGATAGGGAGCATGGGGCGGTTGGATGGGGTGGAGGTTTGGGGGGTGGTCAGGGGTGGGGAAGTGGGGGTTGGATAGGGCATGGAAGTCCCGGGGGTGCTGTCAGGGGGCGGTTGGATTGGGCAGAGCTTCGGGGGGGGGGGGGTCAGGGGATGGGGAATGGGGGGGTTAGATAGGCATGGGAGTCCCGGGGGGGGGGCTGTCAGGGGGTGGGGGTGTGGAAAGGGGGTCAGGGCAGTCAGGCCACAGGGAGCAGGGGGAGGTTGGATAGGCGTGGGAGTCTTGGGGGGCCTGTCAGGGGGCTGGGGTGTGAATAGGGTTTGGGGCTGTCAGGGGACAGGGAGCAGGCGGGGTTGGATATGGGGTGGGGTCCCGGGGGGTGGGGGGGTTGGATAGGGGCGGCGGGTCCCGGGAGGGGGCGGTCAGGGGATAAGGAGTGGGGGTGGGAGTTGGATGGGTCAGGGGTTTTGAGGGGGGCAGTCATGGGGTGGGAAATGGGAAGGGGCAGATAGGGGGCAGGGGCCAGGCTGTTTGGGGAGGCACAGCCTTCCCTTCCCAGTCCTCCATACAGTTTCGCAACCCTGATGTGGCCCTCGGGCCAAAAAGTTTGCGCACCCCTGCTTTAAAGCCATAAAATGCCTCAGTCTCCCATATCAGCTTCAAATAGTTCTTTGTTATGAGAGGTTAGAGCCTTGCAGTTTAACGCACTTTGTTCTCAGGTGGGAGTGACTACATTTGAAAATGTTGCAAGCCAAATCCTGCTAGGAACAACAGCCCCTTCAACCCTTTCCTCCAAATGTATATTTCAACGCAGTTGGGGGGCTGAGCTAAAGCTACACTTCCTACATTCTACACTTTCTCAGTGAAAAAGAAGCTAAAGGAAAGTACCGACAATGTGAGCTGAATAATTTTGTCAATAGATTAAAGTTGAGGGGCGGTCTAAGTCCTTAAGCAATTTGAGGCAGAATCTCTTTACATCCAGGGTAGTTAAAATGTAGGACAGGATGCTAGGAGCCATGAGAGAAGCAAGCAGCATGAATCAGTTGAAGAGACTGAATACATTTGTGGAGAAGAAAAGAATCTGAGGCTGGAGCGGCATTTGAGTCTGATATGCAGTTTGATGAGAAAAGAATTGATTTGTATTTCCCAGAATTGATAAGGGCCAGTGGATCCTGATGTCTCTCTCATGACAATGAAATGTATGTTTATTTCTGTTG
Source organism: Chelonia mydas (assembly GCF_015237465.2). Taxonomy (NCBI): domain Eukaryota; kingdom Metazoa; phylum Chordata; order Testudines; family Cheloniidae; genus Chelonia; species Chelonia mydas. The sequence continues at coordinate 52,793,384 of NC_057849.1, read as the reverse complement.
TATGCAGAGAATGGGACTTAAGTGAGCCCTAGGGCTTGAGCTGTTTCTCTGCAGAGGGGTGAATTTCAGTTGTCAAGAATATTCATTATTGCTCATTAAGAGAGCACACAGTGACCTCGTTTCAAATAGAAGTTGAAAACTCATTGTTTTGAATGTTGGGTTTGTCTGTGTTTACTGTTTGAAGGGGGTTTATTAGTCCTTGTATTTTATTACATTATTTGCAAAGGTCCCTAGCACACAGGGATGAGAGTGCAGAAAAGAATTAGTAATAACAAATAATAAAGTCAACTGCAGGCAGACAAGCTTCTATAAAACCAGCTCAGTGTCCTCCTTTAAATCCCTCCTTAAAACTCTTCCCTGCCATGGTGTCTACAAACTCGAGCTAGCTTTAATCAGGCTAGAGCTCAAGTCTGTAGACATGATGGAAGGGAAAAGAAGCTGGAGCTGTATGTGCTTCAGTGTGGGCTTCACAAGTCTACCTGGACACCTACTGTGCTAACCCAGGCTGAACCTTGTGCTGGCATGGCTTCACTGTTGCAGGGACAAGCTAGCAAGATTAAAGCTAGCTCAAGTATGACTACTTGAGCTGCAATCACACCCAGTGATTGAAGTATAGACGTTCCCTTGGATTTAGATTGTAAGCAGTTTAGGGCCGTCTCTCTGTAATAGGCTTGTACGGTGCACAATGGCATCTTGCCCTCTAGGTGCTGCTACCAATACAAAATAAGTTTCTAAGGCCAGCAACAGTCTAACAGGGAAACAGTAACAGAAATAGGTCAGATCAATTCAGTAAGCACAAACAACACTATCAGTCCAGACGGAAAACATCAGTGCAGCTGTTCATTTTCCTCGATGGGTAGTCGTCTCCTTGCTTTCAGAGATGCCCAAGGATCTCTCTGATGTGTATGCTGCTGGATGGCATCTGTCTAAGCAATGCTGGAAACGTGCTGTTTGTTTTAATTACGTTCTAGCTAATAAGCTTGATAACATGCAAATCAGATAGTATTCAGACTCATAAAAAGCCAAGAAAATCCAGGCATTTCTGGCTCTTTTTGCCTGCTTGTTAGTGAAACTGCATTCACAGAAGTACAGCTAATGGCTGTGTTGCATTGTTTTTAAATTAGGAAAAAAAAACCTTACATTTGCCAGCCCCAAAACTAGACCCATACCATCCTTGTTCCCTTCCTTGGGAGCCCAGCAGAGGTGAGAACTGACAAGCTCATAGTGCAAGCATTTAAGTGATATTAAAATTACTGGTTTCAGAGTAGCAGCCGTGTTAGTCTGTATCTGCAAAAAGAACTGGAATACTTGTGGTACCTTAGAGACTAACAAATTTATTTGAACATAAGCTTTCATGGGCTACAGCCCACTTCATCGGATGCATAGAATGGAACATATAGTAAGAAGATATTCATACATACAGACAACATGAAACAATGGGTGTTACCATACACACTATAATGAGAGGTTTCAGAGTAGTAGCCGTGTTAGTCTGTATCCGCAAAAAGAAAAGGAGGACTTGTGGCACCTTAGAGACTAACAAATTTATTTGAGCATAAGCTTTTGTGAGCTACAGCTCACTTCGTCAGATGCATTCAGTGGAAAATACAGTGGGGAGATTTATATACACAGAGAACATGAAACAATGGGTGTTACCATACACACTGTAATGAGAGTGATCAGGTAAGGTGAGCTATTACCAGCAGGATGGGGGGGAGAGGGGGGACCTTTTGTAGTGATAATCAAGGTGGGCCATTTCCAGCAGTTGACAAGAACATCAGCTTTCCTGATCACTCTGGCTCTGTCAATCTGTTTCTTCACTTCAGCAGGTGGGTATTGTAGTTGTACAAATGCTTGAGGTGTTTGTCTCTGTCCCAGGTGGAGGGTCCACCTCACCCACTGCACCCTCCTGGGCAGGGCCAAAAGCAGGGAGGGCTCTGGCACCCATGGCAGTGATGCAGGGCTGTGCCAAGCCCCTGACCCCCAACTGCCCCCCATTTCTTCCCAGAGACCTCCTGACCACCACCTGCTCTGCCCCCACTGTACCTCGTTCTCCGCTCCGGGTAGGAAGGCTACATTCCTGGGCCCTTGTGTGCAGTGCTGCACCGCCTCCCTGGGATGGGGGGACTCAGACACCTGTAGGCAGCTGCGGGGTCAGTAATGCATACAGACCCAGACCAGGCAGAGAGCGGCGAGAACTGCTCTCCCTCATAGCATGGGCCTTTGCCACCTGCTACTTTAAATTACACACCGCACCTCTTTTAAAATGGCGCTTGGCTCACTCCCTTCTGGAAGTTGCAGTTTACCTCCTCTGTCCAAGCAAGCTGGGGGCTACAACTCCTAGAATGCCCAGTGGACTACCCCTCTGCTGCGCAATTCAGAGAGCTGAGCTGTGACAGCTGCAGCCACTCCATTCTGGTGAGTGTGTTGTGGTCAGATCCCTGTGAGGATACAAAATGTGTATCCGCATCTGAGCTGCTATTCGCAAAAAATGATCCACTGATATAAAGCGGATACCTGTTACAAACCACAGTTAGTAGTTCTGCAATTTCACATTTGAGTTCCTTCAGAACTCTTGGGTGAATACCATCTGGTCCTGGTGACTTATTACTGTTTAATTTATTCATTTGTTCTCAAACCTCCTCTAATGACACTTCAATCTGTAATAGTTCTTCAGATCCACCTAAAAAGAATGACTCAGGTTTGCGAATTTCCCTCACATCCTCAGCTGTGAAGATCAATGCAAAGAATTCAATTAGTTTCTTCACAATGGCCTTATTGTCCTTGAGTGCTCCTTTAGCATCTCAATCGTCCAGTGACCCCACTGATTGTTTAGAAGGCTTCCTGCTTCTGATGTACTTAAAAACATTTTTGCTATTACTTTTTAAGTCTTTGGCTAACTGTTCTTCAGATTCTTTTTTGGCCTTCCTAATTCTATTTTTACACTTCATTTGCCATAGATTATGCTCCTTTCCATTTTCCTCACTAGGATTTAACTTCCACTTTTTAAAGGATGCCTTTTTTGTCTCTCACTCCTTTTTACTTTGTTGTTTAGCCACAGTGGCACTTATCTTGATCTAAATAACAAAACTCCACCAAAACAAATACACAATTGCTCAGGAAATTGCAAGGGAAGTGAATGCGTTTTGTTCAGCTTGTTTCAATCAGGCATAAAGGTGCAGGAGACCATAAATCATCCAGTGAACGTATGGGATATAAACATAAAAGAAGATAAAGGAAAAGATGTTTAATTTTCCTGCTCTCAAAGAAGAACCGAACCAGAAAGCAATTGCAGTAGAGATGTTATTTACTGTTTTTCATTGAACATAACTTGCCATTGGCAACAGCAGACAATACAGCCCTAGTATTTTGCAAAACATTTTGCAGTTCCAACATTCCTAAATGAAATGACTATGAATATCATTTAAATATGGCTTTTACTGTTAATATTTGGGGTTATGCTACTGCTTTTTTAATGGTGGGTTTAGAATTTAGAGATTTATAGAAAAATATCATGCATTATATTTCAGCAAATAATCCAGTGGAAAGAATAACATGTGGTGCTATTATCTCATTACTTGGTGTGGTAAATAAATGGGTATGCCTCCCATCCTGTTTCTCACAGGGCTTCACAATCAAAACTAGTGGATGCTCTACAAGCTATCATGGCAGAATGTCACAATGTCTGTGTGACATTCCCCTCTGGTGTTATCTAGGTGATGTGCTAGGTCACTCCAATCCTTGACTCTGGGAGCCAGCCTTACCCTGCTCTGCTGTGAGAACCCCCACTCCTGGGCTGTTCACGCACAGCCTCTGGCATGTAAGCTGCTCCCAGCTACTTGCAAGCGAATGACACGAGCCAATATATCCGGTCCCAGACACAGCCCTAGGAACCTCCATCTTGCAGTGTCCAGTTATGCCTGCTGGACACTGCAAGCTTACATAAGTTTGTCAATTTAACAAAGAAATTGATATGTACCAAGCTTGTTATCCCCAGGGGAGCCTCTGACACACTTCAAACCAAACGTACTGCTTCAGGTAAAATAAACAAATAGATTAGCTATGAAGATTTTAGATAGATAGATTTTAGATAGATTTTAAGTGATTATAAATCAAACCATAACAAGTCAGATTTGGTCAGATGAAATAAAAGCAAAATGTTCTTGGAATCAGTGTCATGTGATGACATAGCATGATGTTGCATTATATCTACAAACGGGCAAACCTCTAAATGGCCACAGTTTGAGTTCAGTTAATTATATTTCTTGTTACCTATGTAATCTAGAACTTGGTTTATGCTTATTTACAAAAGAAAAAAAGACAGAGAAAAGGTGTATTTCTTCAGTGTCTGTACTTTTTCCTGAAATGGGAATCCAAATAATCTGAATTCACTTTGTCACACTGCCTTTCAGAGATGTGTATTTCACCACTGCATTACATTACACACATCAGCCTATATCCTGAGAGCCTATATGTGGAGCATGCTTATAAGGATAGTGCCAGATGTTTCTTCACATCCGGGTCTAGAAGCCCATCCATAGATCACAAGGAAAATTTGGACAATACAGCCTTTTTAAAAAATGAACAACTCTTTTTTTATAAGAATGGTTAATTATTTTAAAGGAATAATATTTTCAACTAAAAAAAGGTTAATCGAATACTAGTTTGACTGTAATAGGACTATTCATGTGATTACAATTAAGCATGTGTTTAAGTGCTTTGATAGATTGGGTTCTTGCTGTAAACTTGAACTGGTGTAAACTGGATTCAATGGAGCTAAGCTGATTTATGCCAGTTGAGGATCCAGTGTGCTTCTAATGCATACAAGTTCCTGTTTTTATTATATTTTCTCTCCTATTAAAGAAAAACAAACAGGTTATAGCTTAAGTCTTTATTCATTTAGTGTGCTTAAATTATTCTGTTTACTGAAATAATCTACAAATAAATTCTAGATGAGATTACTAATTTGGTTGATAAAGATTATGATGTGATATACTACACAGCCCTCTGTGGAGAAAGAGGTGGTTAGGGACTATTTAGAAAAGCTGGACGTGCACAAGTCCAGGGGGCCGGACGCGTTGCATCCGAGAGTGCTAAAGGAATTGGCGGCTGTGATTGCAGAGTCATTGGCCATTATCTTTGAAAACTCGTGGCGAACGGGGGAAGTCCCGGATGACTGGAAAAAGGCTAATGTAGTGCCAATCTTTAAAAAAGGGAAGAAGGAGGATCCTGGGAGCTACAGGCTAGTCAGTCTCACCTCAGTCCCTGGAAAAATCATGGAGCAGGTCCTCAAGGAATCAATCAATTCTGAAGCACTTAGAGGAGAGGAAAGTGATCAGGAACTGTCAGCATGGATTCACCAAGGGAGGGTCATGCCTGACTAATCTAATCACCTTCTATGATGAGATTACTGATTCTGTGAATGAAGGGAAAGCAGTGGATGTATTGTTTCTTGACTTTAGCAAAGCTTTTGACACGGTCTACCACAGTATTCTTGTCAGCAAGTTAAAGAAGCATGAGCTGGATGAATGCACTATAAGGTGGGTAGAAAGTTGGCTAGATTGTCGGGCTCAACAGGTAGTGATCAATGGCTCCATGTCTAGTTGGCAGCCGGTATCAAGTGGAGTGCCCCAAGGGTCGGTCCTGGGTCCGGCTTTGTTCAATATCTTCATAAATGATCTGGAGGATGGTGTGGATTGCACTTTCAGCAAATTTGCAGATGATACTAAACTAGGAGGAGTGGTAGATACGCTGGAGGGCAGGGATAGGATACAGAGGGACCTAGACAAATTGGAGGATTGGACCAAAAGAAATCTGATGAGGTTCAACAAGGATAAGTGCAGGGTCCTGCACTTAGGACGGAAGAATCCCATGCACCGCTACAGACTAGGGACCGAATGTCTAGGCAGCAGTTCTGCAGAAAAGGACCTAGGGGTGATAGTGGATGAGAAGCTGGATATGAGTCAACAGTGTGCCCTTGTTGCCAAGAAGGCCAATGGCATTTTGGGATGTATAAGTAGGGGCATAGCCAGCAGATCGAGGGACGTGATTGTTCCCCTCTATTCGACATTGGTGAGGCCTCATCTGGAGTACTGTGTCCAGTTTTGGGCCCCGCACTACAAGAAGGATGTGGATAAATTGGAGAGAGTCCAGCGAAGGGCAACAAAAATGATTAGGGTTCTGGAACACATGACGTATGAGGAGAGGCTGAGGGAACTGGGATTGTTTAGTCTGCAGAAGAGAAGAATGAGGGGGGATTTGATAGCTGCTTTCAACTACCTGAGAGGTGGTTCCAAAGAGGATGGTTCTAGACTATTCTCAGTGGTAGAAGAGGACAGGACAAGGAGTAATGGTCTCAAGTTGCAGTGGGGGAGGTTTAGGTTGGATATGAGGAAAAACTTTTTCATTAGGAGGGTGGTGAAACGCTGGAATGCGTTACCTAGGGAGGTGGAGGAATCTCCTTCCTTAGAAGTTTTTAAGGTCAGGCTTGACAAAGCCCTGGCTGGGATGATTTAATTGGGGATTGATCCTGCTTTGATCAGGGGGTTGGACTAGATGACCTCCTGAGGTCCCTTCCAACCCTGATATTCTATGATTCTATGATACTTACACTTCTATAAGGTATTTGACTTGGTACTGAATGGCACTTTGATTAAAAAACTAGAGAGATATAACATTAACATGGTGCGCACACTAAATGGATTAAAAGATGGCTAACTGATAGGCCTCAAAATGTAATTGTTAACAGAGACAATGGAGGGACTGATTCTTGGCCCTATGCTATTTAACATGTTTGTTAATGACCTGGAAGGAAACAAAAACCACACTATCAGAGGCTCGTTCACCTGCACATCAACCAATGTGATATATGCCATCATGTGCCAGCAATGCCCCTCTATCATGTACATTGGTCAAACTGGACAGTCTCTACATAAAAGAATAAATAGACACAAATCAGACGTCAAGAATTATAACATTCAAAAACCAGTTGGAGAACACATAAATCTTTCTGGTTACTTGATTACAGACCTAAAAGTTGCAATTCTTCAATAAAAAAACTTCAGAAACAGACTCCAACGAGAGACTGCTGAATTGGAATTAATTTGCAAACTGGATACAATTAACTTAGGCTTGAATAGAGACTGGGAGTGGATGGGTCATTACACAATAGTAAAACTATTTCCCTATGTTTATTCCCCCACCCCGGCACTGTTCCTCAGACGTTCTTGTTAACTGCTGGAAATGGCCCACCTTGACTATCACTACAAAAGGTTCCCCCCCCCACCCCCACTCTCCTGATGGTAATAGCTCACCTTAAGTGATCATTCTCATTACAGTGTGTATGGTAACACCCATTGTTTCATGTTCTCTATGTATATAAATCTCCCCACTGTATTTTCCACTGAATGCATCCGATGAAGTGAGCTGTAGCTCACAAAAGCTTATACTCAAATAAATTTGTTAGACTCTAAGGCGCCACAAGTACTCCTTTTCTTTTTGAAAATCATCGCTGATATAGTTTGCAGAAGACACAAAAATTGGGGGAAATGGTAAATAATGAAGCGGACAAGTCATTGATTGAGGGTGATCTGGATCTCTAGGTAAAATGGGTGCAAAACAATATGCATTTTAATAAGGCTAAATGTAAATGCAAACATCTTGGAACAAAAAAATGTAGGGCATACTTGTGGAGGGGTGCAGGGGGACTCTCTCTTTTGAAGCCGAGACTCCAAAACAGATTTTGGGGTCATGGTGAATAATCAGCTGAACATGACCTCCCAGTGTGATGCTGTGGCCAAAAGGGCTTAATGCAGTCCTTGGATGCATAAACAGGGGAATCTCAAGTAGGAGCAGAGGTTATTTAACTTCTGTATTTGGCACTAGTGTGGCCACTGCTGGAATAGTATGTCAAGTTCTGGTGCCCAGAATTCAAGAAGGATGTTGAAAAGTGGGAGAGGGTTCAGAGGAGAGCCATGAGAATGAGGAAAGGATTAGATAACATGCCAAAGAGTGACAGACTCAAGGAGCTCAGTCAATTTAGCTTAAAAAGAAGGTTAAGGGGTGACTTGATCACAGTCTGCGAGTACTTAAATAGGGAACAAATGTTTAATAATAGCTTTGTAACGACATCAGTACCCACCTCTCGTGGGTGCCCCCTTTTCTCTGGCCAATAGTGCCTGCAATCACAGACTTTTCACAGGGTGACACCCGCCTCTTATGGGCAACCCCCTTTGGTTGGTTGGGTGTGAGCCCGCTTTCCTTTTTTTTGTTCTTTCGATGCCTCTCATGAGTGCCTCTCCTCCCCCCGGCTTGTGGTTCTCTCAGCTGGTATTCGGCAGCTCAGCCCTCCCGGCCAAGCCACACATGCTGTCCCCCCTTCTGGAGTGTACAGTCCAAGTTCTTTCTCGGCCCTGGTATGGGGTTGTAGGTCTGCGGCTTCTTCCCTGGGGCTCTGCCTTCCTCAACCACCCAGCCGGGGCCCATCTCGGTACCTTCAGCTGGTGTCCTTTTCAGCAGCCCTCCCTGGGCTCAGTCTGCAACAACCAGACCAGCAGGACCTCTCGCCTGGTCTGGCCACGTCCTGGGCTCAGTCCCCTGGGTTCAGACTGCCCACACTGACCTTTACATGGTCCTGCTCCTACTCTATCCAGCCAGCCAGGCAGCTGGTCTTGGGCAGCGTCCCATGGGCTCAGTTCTGCCTGGTGACCTCTCTGCTGTGATCTGCCCGTGCCCTTCTGCTTGTATAGCCATCCAGGCACCCAGTCCTCCCTCATCAAGCTCCACACAGCAACTGAACTTCTCTGCTCTGCTGCTTGTCTTATATAGGGCCCTTCTGACCCCAGATTGGCTGCTCCATCAGCCCCTCTGATTGGGCACTCCTCTGCAGCCACACTAGGCTGCCTGGAGGACTTCTTGCTGCTCTTTTCAAGGGCAGGGTGATGCAGGGCGACGAGGCCTCCAGCAGGGTGCCTCCAGACTCAGTCCACCCTGCCACATGCCTCCCCCTTCAGACAGGGTTGGGTTGGTGGTCCTTCCCCCCAGTCTTTTCTCATGCCCCCGTTAGGGTGTACTCTGCTTGCGCTACCTCTGGCTCTGCCCAATAAATAATTACAGCCTTGCCGTTTCCGTGGCTGCCTCTGGCTCTGGCCCTCCTTTGGCCTCTGCCTCTGGCTCTGTCTTCATTTGCTTTTGCCTCAGCCTCTGCCTCTGGCTCCCTTCAGCCTCTGCCTCTGGCTTCACTGTTTTGTTGCTGCCACTGGCTCTGGCCCTTCTTCGGCCTCTGGTCTCTCGCAATAAAACAGTTAAAAGCTTGCAGTAAAACAGTTAAAAACATGCCCTAGTAATACAGTTAATTCAGACCTGGCCTCCTTTAGACAGGGTCGGTCCGAAGATCCCACTTCTGGTACAGTAATGTAACGGCATCAGCACCCACCTCTTGTGGGTGCCCCCTTTTCTCTGGCTGACAGTGCCTGCAATCACAGTCTTTTCATGGGGCAGCCCCCTTTGGTTGGTTGGGTGTGAGCCTGCTTCTTTGTTTGTTTGTTTGTTCTTCCAATGGGGTGGCACCCGCCTCTTACCCCCCCGGACGGTGATTCTCTCGGCTGGTCTTCAGCAGCTGAGCCCTCTGGCCGAGCTGCACACGCCCTTCCCCCTTTCTGGGGTGTACACTCCAAGTACTTTCTTGGCCCTGGTATGGGGCCGTAGCTCTGTGGCTTCTTCCCCGAGGCACTGCCTTCTTCAACCACCCAGCTGGGGTCCATCTCGGTACCCTCGCCTGGTCTGGCCGGGTCCTCAGAGCTATTAAGGTGCCTAACTCCCAATGAATTCAATCTGAATCTGGGTCATGGTCCCTAACTCACAAACGTACTTTTTAGTGGTTCTGTGAAAATCAATTTTGATCTCACCGTGTTGACCAATATACTGGGCATATATATATAATATAAAATCACATCATCAATATGTATGCACCCCCAATATATGAATTTGGGTTAATCTCACAATATCAACATAACATTACATACACACATACATTCATATTTCTAGCTGTTACATTCCCTGAATTGGCCTATATCTTTCTATAACCCTGTTCACTTATGTTAAGTATCTCACTTTGGAAAGCTGAAGTTACCTTTAACATTAGAAAATAGAAAAATTGTCAAAGGCAAAATATGTTAATGTTCTGCCCCTGTACTAGTTGTGGAGTTACCTTCATGGACCACTACCTGGAATGCCAGTATCTAAAACAGTAATAAGGAAGGTAGAGAACAACAAGTTAAGGAACTGGTACAAACTGATGGGTTGGATTTTAATGATGCATAGAGTTTTGTAATTTATTAAATCACCCTATAAATATTCTTAGCTGAAATATGTAACTTTGGAAGGACACCTTCTGTGTAAGATAAATTTAATAATGCTGTATGAGTCGGCCTTCCAGAAACTGGTATCGTACTGAACCTTTTCCCCCTGTATTATTATTGACTTTTAGCAATAAACCTGAGTGATAGTGGTTATTTGGTCTCTTGAGCATATTTCATAGCAAACCAAAGTGTGATCAAGCAATTGACTAAACAATTCAACAACTGAGTTAAGAGTTTAAAAATATTTTTACATGCACAATTTTTTTAATGGTAGCAGGATTTTGAGTATCTGCCCAAGTGTCATTAACTATGTTCATGTGTTCATTCTTTAAGTTTTTTTGAACACTATTGCGGGATGTCTATAGGTTTTTTAATGCCAGAAGTATCCATTTTGATAATCTAATCTGACTCCTGCATATCACAGGCCAACGAACGTCATCCAATAATTTCTGCATCAAGCCTATAACTTCAGTTTGAGATATAACGTATCTATTTAAAGAGATCCTGTCTTGAGGGGCTATTGGAATTAGGTGCCCAACTCACTGAAAAATCAATGGGAGCTGAGTTCCTAATTCTTAGGCTATGGTTTTCAAAGGAGCCTATATATTTTTAATATCAAATGTATTACATATTAGCCATCAATATACTGCTATAACATTGCTTTTATGAAGCCAGGAGTTGCAATGTCTCTGGCTATGGTCTGCACTACGTGCTAGGACTGTGGCTCCTCCATATGTACACATAGTGGTGGTCGCTTGATGGGAGCTAGTATGTGTGTAAGTAGCAGTGTGCCCACAGAAGCGTGGGCAGCGGCAGCTCAGCAATGCAGAATACATACCCACCATTTTCAGGTGGGGGTGTACTTGGCATGGCTCAGCTGTGCCTTTGCTGCTGCTGCCCCCAGTACCATGGCTACACACGCATTCCCTCATGAAGGTACTGTGACCGTGTATGTGAACAGAGGGATCACATCCATTGCTCAATAGTGTACACAGAGCCTTTGAAAGGTTTTAAAAACTGGTATTTCGATCATCGCTTTCGCTTATACAGTGCCTTTTATATACCATTTTAAGACCTCAGTTCTTCTTGAAATGTATCATTTTCTTTCAAGAATGGCCAAACAATAATCCAGAATCTACAGTGTACCAAAAATACTGTAAGTAAAATAAGTGCAGTTAGAAAGGCAAAGGGTTAATAAAATTAATAGAAAAAATATCAGGCCATGGTGTAAGCTTTTATTTTTCAGTGACTTCAATATTTCAAGGAAGACAGGGACCATCTTTTTGTTCTGTTTGTACAGCTCCTACCACAGTGGGGTTCTGGTCCAGGGCTTGGGCCCCTAGGCATTACAGTAATACAGATAATGAATAAATTAAAGCTGATGCCTCCAATATGTCCATCTCCTTCACTGAACACTTGGAGTTAAATGTTAGAAAAAAAAGTTTTGGCTTTTTGGTCCAGGATCTTCCAGTTCTGAGGAGTTAAAGGGAAGTTCAAACATAACTTCATTTCTAATATTAGCAGGGTCAGCATGTCATTTTCTTTATACTTAATCCTGCTCATTGTTTTATTCATAGCTTGTTTACATGGTTTCTGAGCTAAAACAGGATCTGCTTTATTTCCAGAGGAAAATAAACCTTACTTTTGGGAAGCCTGATAAAACATTGATTTCTTTTTTTTTTTTAATGCAAACTCATTTAACTCATTGAATGTTACCATTACTAGGACTATTAAGGCTTTACACATTCTCATTTCTAGATGCTATTGCTGAAGTAATTTATTTTTTCCTTCTAAATCTGTTATTTGCTGGAGTGGGTCTCACTGCTTTGGACAGCTCTAGGGATTAATTTTCCCTGCCAGGTTGCCTATGTGTCATCCCAGAGGGTTTGCCCTGAGACATCCTCTGTATCACTGATTACTAGCTATTCCTTCCAGGTATTTGTTACAATGTTTTGTACACTGTAATGGTGGGACTAGAAAAATAACTAAGATTGTGGACTATATTCTCTATTTCTTTTGAATGTAAAAGCTTCCTTCACCTCCATATACATCAGAGTAAGTGTCTGAGGACAGCTCAGCATCCAACACTTTTTGGATTTGAAAACAGGAATTACAAAAAAATCTATGGGTTTCTGTAACGTGTCTGGCATGACAGCATGTGTACTCCTAATTACAGGTATCTTCTTCCATCAAGGGTGAAATCCTGCCCCCACTGAGGTCAATGGTAAAACTCCCATTGACTTAAAGAAGAGCTGGATTTCACCTCATATGTCTAGTAAAACAGTCATCCATGATCCTATACCTTGCTTTTATTTTAGCTGCTGTTTTTAATCTAGCATTACCCCTTGAAACTATCTGTTCAGCCTGAGGGAAAGGGTAGAGGGAGGAGGAATTATAATTGCTAGCACTGTAAGAAATTCTTAGATCTGACCCACAGAGATATCAAGCTCTCCCTGAGAAAAAAGGGGAGCTTCTCCACAGGCAATATTGATATTAGCAGCATTGATCTCTATAAGTGGCATTGATCTCTATAAGTGACAGATGGCACCTTGTCACCACTAATAATCATTGTTTGACTGGATTCTTCTTGATTTAAGCTCTTAGCCTGAGATAGGTGTCTAAATCCAGGCTGAAGGGAGGCACCTATTTCTGCTTGTGATCTACAGCTCTCAGGCAGCTTGGGCACCTTAGCACTTTCTCATGAGATAGTGTTCGGCAAAACAGCCCACGGTGGAGTGGGGGGTGCTAAGGCAAGGGGAGGCCTTATAACGTTCTCTCTTGTAACGTTTAGCCCAGTATTAAGCTACTCATGTGGGAGGCTCTTAGTCTGAGTCCCTTCATGTCAGGCAGAGGGGGAATTTGAGAAGGGATCTACTACATCTCAGGTAAGTGCCCTAGCCACTTGGCTATGGGATATTCTGATATGGGTTTCTCACCTATTATTAACCAATTGAATAATTTGTAACTGGGGCAGAGAGAATTATTCTATAGTCCAGTGGTTAAGGCACTCACCTGACAGGTGGGAGATCCCTGTTCATACCCCTTCTCTTCAACTGGCAGCAGGGGGGTTTCAACTGGGGGGTCTCTGGCATCCCAGCTGAGTATCCTAACCACTGGGCTAAAAGTTGCGTTCCTTCCCCTCCACCTCCCCAGCTGTTTTATGTGGAGTTAAGTGGTTTCTGAGCACACCTACCAGATCAGGTAGCTGGGTGAAACAGGCAGTCCTCTGCCTATCTTTCCCCACTAGTGGATACAGTGGGGCTTAGGTGAGAGAGAGGCACCAGTGCACATGCTCAGAAGCAGAAACATGGGCACCTAGGGAACTTTTACAGCAGAAATGTAGGTGCCTAATGAGTGTAGCACCCTTCAGGGTTAGGTAGCAGCCAAACCCAAATGGATATTTTGTGGTTCAGTGGCACCTAAAAATGGGACTCCGCTGCCTAAATACCTTTGTGAATCTGGACCTAAATGACTTGGGGAGCAATTTGTGGTGGAAAATGCATAGAAGCAGGATTCAGGTAAGCATGCCGACATGGTCTTAGCTGGCAGAATTCAGAGCTCTGGCAAATGGTTTACTACAGCTCTGAAGCCAAGATCTGTGGCATTATTGAAGGAGGAGTACTCTTAGATTTAAGGGTCTCAAGGCCTGGGACAGGACAGAACAGGGGAGTATCCATGGACCAACCACAATTGAATAAATATAGCACAGATCTGTATTAACTCTTTCTAGGTCCCCTCTGTCAATGCTACTTCACTGACTGTGTGTAGTACCTTTCATCCAATGCTCTGAAAACTCTGCAGTCACAATTAATAAGGCCTCAGAGCTAGAACTGGGCAATATTTTATGACAAATTTTATGACAACTGCATGCTTGCTTTTGTGAATTGTCTGCAAACAGACTGATATTTTCAAAATGTAGTCACCATTCCAAATGATTTGCTGAATGCTTTATCAAAATAACTCTAGGCTCCCAGCTCATTTCTGAGCAGTTCGTTTTGAATATTGTTTCATAAATATTCTGTAATCACAATTTCTGTGAAAATCCCTGCCTATCCATGTTTGCCAGAATATTCAAGGAACTCAGGCGCACACACTTAAATATGAGAATAAATAATCCTGGCTATGTATATGAAGCATTCATCCAGCTTCACTGACCACATGCCTTGAAGCAAATGAGTATTTCATAACCAGTTTTTCAGGTAAACCGAAGCAGAGGTTAAGGCCAAAATTTTCCAACGTTACACCTGTTGACTAGCATCCTATTCCATGAATAACCCCACAGAAATCAATAGGATGAGTCAAAGTAAGAACTACTCAGTGGGCTAGATCCGTACCCGGTGTAAGTTATAACAGCACCACTATGGATTTGCAACAGCTAGGGATCTATTCCAATCTGATTAATAGTGGCAGAATCAAAATTGTGCCCAGAGGGAGACTGCAGATCAGCGTGGGGGAAGGCTGAGGCCCAGACAGGTAAGCTGAACCAAGATTCCCTCTACTGCGAATTCATAGACCAGGGTCTCCTTGAAGCCTGGGGACAAGGCAAAAGAGGACAGAACTGGCCGAGAACATGAATGCCCCAAAACCATAGCAATGAATGCCCACTGGCATTCAATAGCATCTCTGCCTCAGATATAATGCCTCAGGAAGCTTCCCTTGGGGCAGCTCACTTCCCTACCACCACCCCAACACTGGGCTGTTCATTAAAGGCACAATGCATCCCTTAATGACTTACTGTAAGTTTTCCTCTCTGTACTTAGGGAGCGTTGTGGGTGGGGAAAATATTTCTTCTCTTGTGTAATTGCATCTGTGCAAATAACCCATAATTACTATGACTTTCAAGAATTTCAGGTTTTATTATTGGCATTAAGAATGATGAGTAGTTTGCCAAAACCCTCGAAATTGCTTTAGACATAGAAAAATCACTTATTCTAATTACTGAGCTCCCATGAGTCATACAGCATTTTCTCTCTTTGTAGATTAATTTTCTCTCTATAGAGACCTTTTCTATTTCTAAAATATTTGTATTTGTCATTCAGTCACTTTAAATTTACAGAAATATATTTGCTGTCAACCCAGAAGAAAACACGTATTCACCGACTGTCTTCATAGCTCACACAAGTAGAGAGCACATCTTTATGGTTTCCTGCTTATATCTCAGATGATTTCCAAAATTTAGCACCATTTGAAGAACAAATCAAACATCAGACAATAAGGGACAGATATTACCAAATGCTCAGCTCCCATCAGCTCTTATGGCTCTCTATGGGAGTTCCTAAGGGCTGAGCCCTTTGGAACATTTGGCCCTTTTGTTTAAGCTTCTGAATGGGAGCTGCATTCTTTTGGGGGGGGGGGGAAATCTGTGCCTAAATCATCAAGAAAATCAAGCACAGGGTTCATTTCACAGGGAGGAATGGGCAGTCACCAGGGAGAAAAGAAACACGAGATCGATAGACTCTTTACATTAAAGAAACAGGGAGGTGATAACATAAGAAGTGCCACATTCAGGATGAGATTGTTCTTAGCCATGCTGCAGTCACAGAGGAGTAGAATGAAGCAGGCATTTCCTCCCATCATCCTCCCCAGCTCCACCCCAAACACACAGATGCCTTACATTGCCTCATCATTGTTTTTGTGCTCCACCAAGAACAGGGCTGCACACAGGAAAACTGCATTGGGAGAGGCAGGGAGCGGGTAGAGCTGGCTGGCTGCACTGTGTTCTGCACTCAGTACAGGGTTTGTACAAAATACATCTCTCCTCTCCTATTCAGTGCTACCTGTGAGTTATCTGTATTCCTGAGGCACCGTGTTTCCCCTGGCTTCTCTGGAGTTGGTGCATCTCCATACAGCCCATCTGCCAGTCATCAGGGTGTGAGCAGTTGCACCCTATGCTTACAGGCAGAGGTCAGAGCCAACGTCAGAAATCAGAGCCAACAGTCAGGACTCGGTGACCTGGAGCAGGGCAAGGCAGGGGCTATCTCAGTCATGGAAAAGCCTTTGAGCAGCCACCCTGCTACTGCTGCTGGGCTTAAGAGCTGGTCTGTCGACTCTTCCAACCAATCAGGCTATGTAGCCAATCAGGCAGCCTACTACAGGCCAGCTGTACTTGTTAGGTTGCCCAAAGACCGGCTCCAGACTGGATCTGCTGCAGGCCCCACTTCCTCAGACTATTGCCTGCATACAAATGAGAAGATCTAGCCCTTGGTATTGACATAAGTTATTAAACAGAAAAACTGAAATAAAATTACAGTGAGAGAAAATCATTATTATCCAATATAAACACAAATGCGCCTCTCCCTGCCATTACTTGCTTCAGGTTTATCAGCAACACCCAGCGGCACCGAGTGCTGGAAGAAGAAGCAGAGCAGCAGTTATGACAGGAATGATAAGGCAGGAGGAATTGTGAGAGACATTGAATTCCACTTCTAGCTTTACCAAGCAGCATCTTTATGGCAGGAAATAGTTAAACGACAGCCTGGAGGACTGTATAAAGCACTTCTGGGGAAGTGTGGGACTGATGAAATGACAGGGAAGTATAAGCCCTGATTCTGCAAGGAGGACTATGCAATTAGACCCTTTATGCTTCACTTCAGTAGGGTTCTGCAGGAGAGCAGGGACCCACAAATGAATATCTGGTGGAATCAGACCCTCAGAGGACTGGTATTAGAAATAGAAGAGCTGTTTATGAGAAAATGCTACTAAACACTGATAGGATATTTGGGGTGACTGGTTAGATACTAGCAAGGGACAAACTTGGGGGCTTGATCCTGTTTCCATTGAAATTATTAGCAGAAGTGTCATTTACTTAAATGGGAAGAGAATTTAGCCCCTGGACAGATACTGGGGAAACTGATGGGAATTAGAGTAAGAATGAATTATTTGGAAATTGTATGGTCAGTATAATGAAAAACAGAATACTGTATAATGACAGAAGTATTTACAAGGCACCCTTGAGCAAGAAAACATATCTTGTGTTACATTAATGAATCTCTTTCTAAGAGTTGTGTGGGAGTTTTTGATAAATAGGGGTTAATGGTGTGTGTGTGTCTGAGAGTAGAAACAGTGAATTGTTCACAAGTCTCCTTCCTTTGTCATGTAGATGTGTAGTAACAGAACGATGCGGCTTGTTACACATATGTACAATGATTGCAAATTGTCTCCACAGCACCATCTATCGGTCTTTCATTGAGAATAATACCACGGAAAATGTGCTACGTATCTGACAATTGATAGAATATAACCCTCTTCGCTGCAGGCTTTCTCCCCCTCCTCTCTTTCCCTCTCCTCTCTATGCAATGTATACTAATATTACATAGGAGACATATTAGAATTCTAAATTCAGATAAGTGGAAATAACCTCTTTAAGATTACTCATTGTGCATTGGCCTGAAAATTTGGGGAACATGTTATTTTATTTTCCTGGTGTAGGAGATCTGACATGGTGTAGTAGAGCTCAGTATCTCTTCAGCATAAAATACAAAAAAAAGGTTAAATAATGTCTTAAACATATTAAAATCAAGGAGATTATTTGCTGTTGTACTGTGAAAATTTCACAAAGCTACCTGCGGTATTCTGAAATAATAACTATTATTAATAAAATGACTGGGTTCTGTTTGGTTCATTTCTATCCAATGACAAACAAATGAAAAAGAACAAGCAAAGGATATTACTCCACAATTGCTATTTGAAAGCAATTTTTGTCTTTTAAATCTCCATTAATATCTTCCTCACAGCCTCCTCATTTCCTACTGCTGTCAAAAGACTTGCTTTTAAAAAAGCTACCTATTAAACATGGCTCTTGGGGTATCACCATGTGCATCTCCACATGAATAACAGGATGGACTATCAGGGATCCCTTATAGCAATGTACAGCTGTTAACTCTTTATGTGTATGAAGAAATATATATATATATTGAGATTAAGTACTGTCCTCTGAAATGCAGTCATTACTGTGGTAATTGTCCATACTTACAGGCAAATCACACCAAATCTGAGTGAGAAAATTCCCTTTATGTGTAGGTATTGTTATGATACTTACCACCATAGTATCTGAGGGTCTCATAAACAGAGTGAATGTAGCCTCTCTCAGCACTCCTATGAGGCAGAGAAGTATTATCTCCATTTTCCTGATAAGGTACAGAGAAGTTGAGTGACTTGTCTGTGGTCACACAAGAAGTATATAGCAAGCTGGGAACAGAACCCAGATTTCAGGCCCTCATTTTTCATAGTCTAGTATCCCATCCACATGATCATCCTTCTTCTGAAAAGGCAGAACATTTTGCAAAATGTCTCAAAGTTAGTCAAGAGTGAAATATTATTATCTTGCCAGCTGCAGAAAATATTCTACTAACATACAGAAACATATCACGCATTTTCAAATTTATTAGCCCCAATCAAAAAACAAATCCCTATGTTGATTTTTCCCTCCTCTGAAAATTGCCTTTCACTTTCATTACAAATAGTACAAGATTTGAAGCCAAAACAGTTTCTAGCATTGCTTCAGATATAGGTGTGTAAAAATGCGCATGTTGTTTCAACAAATTAACTGCCAATTAAATATTAAGAATCAAATTGTCAAAAAGAACATTTAATGTCCTGATATTACAAGCTGATCCATGCAAGTGGATTTCTGTGCCCATGTCTACACTGCAATAAAAAAAAACCCGGCCCAGAGCCCCAGAGCCCGGGACAGCTGACTCGAGTTTGCAGGCCTAAAAATAGCAGTGTATAGACATTCCAGCTTGGACTCCCAGGCTTTGAGACCTACCCCCATTGTGGGGTCTCAGAGCCTGAGCTCCAGTCTGAGCCCAAACATCTACACTTTCTAGCCCTGCAGCCCAAGACCTGCCAACCTGAGTCCGCTGACCTGGGTCAGCCACAGCTGTGCTGTGGGTCTTTTATTGTAGTGTAGACATGCCTGAATCCCAGTGACATTGATACAACCTGGCACTTGTGAAAAGAGCCACCCTGGTCGGCCACAGTTTGCAGCATCAGAGTCTATATTTCTGTTCCCGAGTTGTATATACTGAAAATCCTCAAATCTCTTCATGCAAGCAATATTTGAGAGTGCAAGTTGGTTCATTCATAAATCTTGGTTGCACATATAAATCCCACTTTCTAGAAACACAAAAACTTGGTTATTCAAAACTGAACACATATAAAGACATGAAAAGGCAGGCATTCCATTTTGGGAATGAATTTAGGAGGCCACTCTGAAAATGTAGCCCAAAAATTAACTTAGATTAAAAGAGGGAAAAATGAGCTAACACAACCCTACTACTAATTGCCACCCCATACACATACACATTAAACCACGGGTCCCCAATGCACTGAGATGATATAGAGGGGCTTCCACATTAGAGGGAGGGGAGAATATTACTGCTTAGGGTCATGTCCCACTCTTCTCTGGGAAACTGGGCTCCTTTCTGTTCTTTTCGTGCCTTCTGTTTTGTGGCCTCAAGCACTGGGAGCTACGGGGAGAAGCAGGGACGCGGTGCGCTCAGGGGAGGAGGCGGAGGCAGAGAGGAGGTGAGTTGGGGTGGGGAGCTGCTGGTGGGTGCTCCAGTCCTGGAACACCCATGGAGTTGGCGCCTATGGGTACAATGAGTTTCTGTAAGGATCATTGCACTTTAACACACAAGTATCAATAGCTAACAGGAGAAAAATCAACCTCAATTCCTCCAAAAGCCAAGTAATTTGTAGCACAGCCAGAAGTTTAGCAGACCTGGACACCAGTGAATTGAGGGAGAGGAGGAGGAGGAAAAAGGAAGTGAGTTCTAAAGACAGTGATCCATTACACAGAACACCCTACCGGTAGCTCCTTCTCATTTGTATTAAGGAGCACTACAGCTGGGGAATCGTCGGGGATCTCAGCTACAGCAGCATGGCACAGGGAGAGAGGCAGCCAAGTCCTGAGCCATTAAGGGTATGTCTACATAGCAATAAAACACCAGACAGCTGAGTCAGCCTTGTGGGGCTCAGGTTGCAAGGCTATAAAACTGCAATGTAGATGTCCAATTTCGGGCTTGGGCTAGAGCCTGGGCTCTGGGACCCTGCAACAGGGGAAGATCTAAGAGCCCAGGTTCCAGAGTGAGTCCAAATGTCTACACTGCAATTTTATAGCCCCGCAGTCCAAGCCTTGTGAGCTCAAGTCAGCTGACATGGGCCAGCCTCAGGTGTTTTATTGCCATGTAGACATACACTTAGGGCTTTGTCATGGAGTGAGGATGGTTGCTCAATAATTTATGACTGCAGGTATGTTTAGATGCTAAGTGTCTGGACTCCACTATTCAGAACCACTTTGATGGCAACAGCCTTCCACCGAGGCTCACCATTTTGACCTAGTTTGGATTCAGTGAAAAACCAATGTCTTGATTCTCATTGGTTGCTGAATATTAATCTTATTATTTGGATTTCTACAGTTATAAAAAGGGCTTCTATCCTGAGCTAGGTGCCCTGTCAAGTTAAAAAAATAAAACTAAATAGCAGCTTAACCCCAGGTTCAGCCCACAGAACTAAATCCCCTGAGAACATAACACACAAAAGTCCTCTCCTTCGAAGAGTCTGACAATCCTGGGGCAACCACAGAGGGAGCCAAGCAGTAAGAGGATGTGAAATGTTTCCAAACCGTTTTCAAATAATGTTATTTAGAAAAGTCCTTCCATATGTATAATAAAAGCACTCCCCTAACACTGACAAATCCTGCTCCATGGTGTCTATTCATTCACTAAAAAGGACCTTTTCACAGGCATGCAATTTTAAAGGCTTTGGTTTTGAGCCCTAATCTGCATTTAAGCACAGAAATGGCAATACAGTACACTGCGTGGAGGAGAGAGCGTTAATAATATGGAAGGCCTGATGTGGGTTGGCTAGAGCAATTTACCCCACGCAAAAAGGGCTATGGTTGGTGGAAATGCCTGGCAGGTAACAATAGAACTAATGGAATTAACTTGTTATGAATTTCAGAAATTAGACTAATAAAGAGCAGAAATGCTAATCTCTATTCTGTTCAATCATTTAGCCTCCGAAATAAAGATAGAAAAGCTCTGCACTGCAATTAGAGATAAGTATTGTATTTCATAGTATTTTGCATTTTGTATTATTTTGCATAATAGTAATAGATCTATCTGTATGTTTTAAACACCTGAGGAAAACTTCCTCCTTTATGGCTTACCAATGAAAATGTAAAATGCATTTATACTGATGCATAATAATGCATTTTATTGTGTAATAAATCTCCATTTTAGGGAGAATTTCACATTATATCCCTTTTAAATTTCATCTCCCCTATAAGAAATGTCTTTATTAATACAAAGGGCTAGGATGATCCTGACATTAAAGCACAGGAATGGGAATTAGACCTGCATTCTATTCTTGGCTATGTGATGGACTTCCCACCTGAAATTAGGCAAGTCATGGGTTAACTTTTTCTATCCCTCAGTTTCCCTCATCTGTCATATAAAGATAATGGACCATCTCCTCAGTGAGTGTAAACTGATGCAGCTTCACTGATTCCCTTGGTAGAGCTCTGGTGCTTTACATCTGTAAAGATCTGCTCCATTAATTCTTACCTGCCTTCCAGTGCTGTTGGGAGGTGAATTAATTAATATTAAGTGCTTTGGTATTCTCAGATTCTACACAAATGCAAACTTTCATTGAACTCTGGTTTCTGCCTGTTTATGAGTCCAGGAAACAAAACCAGTGATACATCCGGTGTTAGTTACACATATTTCAGGCACCAGAAAAAATAAGCAGCTTGGATGGTATTTCAAATACATAAAATCCGATAAGACCAGGAGTATCAGAAGTGATCAGCAGCTAACATATTAATGTGTTTTGAGGAGATTTTATCCTGAGGAGTGGAACTTGAGAAGGAGGGTCAGGGTTCAAGAGGGACCTGATTTCTTGTAACATTGTGGGCTTAGGAATGCAGGCCCAGCTAGGCTGCTACCCCACAAACTGTATTGCCTCAGCATATACACTGGCCTCTCAGTGTCTTCCCTATAACTCTGCTTTGTGTGCCGTATTGATTACTACTAATGATAAAACTGGCACCTAGACATATGCTAGAAATAGCACAGCTTCATTTAGATGTGTAAAGACAAAAAGGGCCAAATCCTGCTGACCTTAATCAAAGGAGCAATTCCTTGAATTTCAGTGGAAATTCCCATAGGAATAAGACCAGCAGGATTTTATCCTGAAAATTAACTTCTTTGCAAATGGTAGTCACTGGCGAGATGCACAGGGGATTGATAAGAGGTAATGATATGGAAAATGCCAAAAATTGTTAAAGCACATCTGTACTGGCTTAAAAAACTCCCCACATGGTTCAGTTCATCCCTGGAAATAGGAAATCTCACTTTGATACACATGCAAAGACAAGGGAATACTGATCATTAAAGGTCTCTTTGAAAGTGATAAATTAAAGACCTTTCATATGTGCAAAATAGAATTCTCTCTCTTTTAAGATAAAATATGGGAACATGGATTTAAAAAAAGGTCCTATTCCCCTCCTGCAAGTAAAGAGTAACTACCTCTGAAGGCAATGGCCTTCTCTACACGAAGAATTTGAAGCCGTATTCCTACCTTTGGTCTAGTTCCAGTGCAGCACCCCCAGTGCTAGGAAAGACTGAAGCACAAATGTACAATGTGTGCAGGCATTTTTACCACTGTATCACCTGGACCTGCTCTGACATGGTGATGCCCTGATGTCCATTCTAAGTTAGCACTTCTACTCCAGTCCAGTGGCATGATTTTCCCTCCATGCTTCATCCCAGACTGTCTTTGCACTGATATCTTTCTCCCAAATGTAATTTATATAGTTAGGAAGTAATGTGTTGAATTCAGCCTGGACGTAAGCAGGCGCAACTTGATTGGCCTCAGAGGAATTAGACCTGCTTATTGGCATGGCTGAATTTGGACCAATATACCTTGACCTCATCAGTCCAGTTAGCATATTAGGTGAAGGATGAGGCAGAGGTCCACTGCTGTGTTTCTGCATTGCCTGCTGCTTCATACAACTTCCCAGGGGCCCTATTCTTTGCATGATAAGATCCCCACTGCCTACTTCTCCACTGAGAATGTTAGCAATTCCCTCACCAGTGGTCTAGCACCAATGCATGACGCTAGCCTGGTGGAAGCAGCAGAGTAGAGCTGCATAGGGATTTTTATCACTGTGTCAGCTAGATCTAGGTTTGGTCAACATTTGATGTTGCATGAAACCACCATCATTTCCCTTGTCTGTGCTGACATCCTAGGGGCTGGAGAGCGTGTGCAAACTGCAGCCCTTAATAACGCTGCTCATTGATGTTTGTTTTCAACAAAATCCCGCCCCCTTTAAAAAAAATGTTGCAATCCCCTCCTTTCTCTATTTTCAATGTGACAATCTGCAGTTGTGTAGCTCATTGCCAGAGGCTGGCCTCCCGCACTGGGAGTCCCCATAGGATTCGAGAGAGCCCTGAGATGCAAGCAGGATGAGTGGCTATCAGGGCACCACCTCTGCCAGCACCATACTGAACACTGGGCAGGAAGACAATGGAGGAAGTGAGACCCTGAGCATAGCCAGGCAGCCCTCTGTTTCTGTGGCACAGTGCCCGGCAGTGAGCATGCATCCCTACATTTGTTGGCTTAGCCTATTTGCCATCACCAGCTTGTGCACACCACTGGACTGGAGTGTGCCTGGGACTGTCACCTCCCCGCTGGTGGCGGCCATCAGGAGCTGTGTCTGCAGGGTTGAGTTAGGTTGGAGTCCTGACCAGACCAGCTCTTTACTCTCATGGTTCTGAATTGGGAGTAACAGGACCTGTCTTAACTCCACCCACATCTGTCTCTCCCTTTGCCTGGTCAGTCCAGAGAGCTGTCAGGTTATTGGAGATCAAGTGCCTGACGCATCCAAAAAGACGCAGAGGGGGTCCCAGGTCAGCGCTGAGCTATGCCCCTATTGCCATGACATTGGGTTTTAGTTTATTCTAGGCAATGCATTGCACCATCTGTAAAGTGCCCGCGTGCAACTCCCCCGTTAGCACTAGAAGGGACTTTCAGAAAGTTGTATCTCCAGGGATCTGCAGTCTGCAAAAAGAATGGGTCGAAGTGCATTTAAGTGTTTTCAGCTAGTTATTGGTGAAGCAAAACACAACTGATTTTTTTTATAAATACAGGTTGACCCCAGTCTTTGACATAACGCTCCTGATGAATAGCTTCTGCAGCATGGCTGTGCCCAGGCGCTGCTTTATGTCATCATGCTGTTTTAATACTTCCAAGAAGTGTTGGCTGGCTAGTTGGCCTTTCCCTTTAAGACTTTAGCAATGTTAGAACACGCATGGTTGTGAGCTTTGAAAAACAAACAAACTGTGTTTCTAAATGGATGAGCTAACGCAGAATGAAACACCAAGACTTCATGTAGGGTTTGTGGTGCGAATTCTAGGTCTGCTTAAAAAACAGAGAGGAAATATTGTATATATTTTATGCAAAGGCAGGCTTTTTTATTATTTGTTTACCATGGAAGTGTGGTGATTTCCTCACCTTAATCGCTGTACTGGCTACAGTAGAAGTTCTTTCTGCAAGTTGAGCAGGAGTTTAGAATCAGCTGGGATTTGATTTTAAGCAGGCAGGCTAGGATGATGGTTGAGTCTGAGGGCACAAGCTAAGTTAAGCAATGTAACTATGTACCTGACACTCGTCTGCCTGTGTTCCTTTCCGCCTGTAGAGTACAGAAGGGCACACTGTTCTCCTCAGGACCCAAACCCAGACTTAAGCACATGGACTCCTTCCTTCTGCACATTGTCTCATTCCTAACGGGTTTAACTTGGTGTTATAGGTATTGTCCTCATTTTGATTAAAGATGTAGGGAAATGGTGACTTATCCCGTTTCCCCTGGTCTAGGAGCTCTGATTAATTTGCAAACTGTATACAATTAATTTAGGCTTGAATAGAGACTGGGAGTGGATGGGTCATTACACAAAGTAAAACTATTTCCCCCTGTTTATTCTCCCCGCCTTGTTCTTGCCAACTGCTGGAAATGGCCCACCTTAATTATCACTACAAAAGGTTTTCTTCCACCCCCACCCCCTTTTGCTGGTAGTAGCTCATCTTAAGTGATCACTCTCCTTACAGGGTGTATGGTAACACCCATTGTTTCATGTTCTCTGTGTATATAAATCTCCTCACAGTATTTTCCACTGCATGCATCCGATGAAGGGAGCTGTAGCTCACGAAAGCTTATGCTCAAATAAATTTGTTAGTCTCTAAGGTGCCACAAGTCCTCCTTTTCTTTTTGCGATTTTCTCTGGTATCTGAGTTTCGCGGGAAAAGTGACAGTTCCTGCGTTAAAAGAGAACAGCCCCACTTTCAGCTGAAGTTTATCACACGCACTTCCATTGAAATGGTAACGGGTCAAGAAGGTCCGCAGCGGGGTAATTCTACACACACAGCAGGAAGGCAGCTAGCTAGCTACCGCTAAGAGAGAAACTATTCCAGAGGTTTATTGCTTCTCAAAAGAAAGCAGCAGTTGAAACAATCTTACACTTCTACAAGGTGCGATGTTACTGCAGCTGGGGATGGTTGGCTCACCTTTATACTGTATAGTATACGAATGCATAATACTGAGTGCAAATATTGTAGAGTTTGATACTACTGCACCGACCCTTGTTTTTCGGGGGGGCAGAGAACCAAACGATTGTTTGCTGTTGTGTTTTCGTTGTGCATCTCAGGGCTTTGTCCATTCAGCTGTCACAGAAGGGTTTCTTTTGAGTCGGTCGCTGTTTCTGTGCTTTATTTTTTTTAACCAGTCCTTTTCGCTCTTCTTGGCGCACAGCTGAAAGGTGTAAGGACATTGATTGTTGGTTGTTCACGCCTGACTTCACTCCTGGACGTTTTTATAGAAAAAAAAAATCAGCCTAAAACATTTTCAGAAGAAAGGAAAGGGTCACGCCAAAGTGGCGAGGAATGCCTCTAGGCGGAGGGTGGCTGAGAGGCTGCAAGAGGCCACCTGCACCCTGTGTTCCATTGGAACGGAGCCTGCAGAAAGCTGGTTTTGCTCCTCGGTGGGGATTTCAGTATGATCCCCTGATTATCCTGCAGGCGGCGCTTTTAGGTATTTACGGTGCTTCCCCACCAGACCAAAAGAAAAAAGTCCCTAGGAGAAGCAGCTCCGCCACACACCAAGGAGGGAAAGACAGAAAGAAGTGATCGTGCGGGAAAGCTGACAGAAGAAACCAGCGCGAAGACAGTCCAAGGGGTGATCTCCTGTGAGAGGTATCTCTCCTGTGGCAGAGGTGTCTTAATACCGAAGAGCGGATCTCCTGGGCAGGAAAGCATCAACTTCAGCTTATTTGTGTTCTTTTCCCTCTGATGTTCATGCCTCGCAGTTTCTCTTCCAACGGGAAACATTGCATGGGAAGGGACTGTTACTTTTTCCAGTCGGTATGGGATTCCCAGGAAGAGTAATGAGACACCACAATAAACAGCCCGGGAGGAATTTGCCACTCATCTGTTGCACTAAAGCGAAGCTACAGGCGCTGTCTCCTTGGGTGGAAGTGTTGAAGACCACCTGAATTGGGGGAGCGTGTCTGAAAGATGAAGAGAATAACATAGAAATGGGGAAAAGTGGATGAGGTGGGCGACTGCAAAAAACCAAAACCATCCTAAATGGATTTAATTTATAAATGGAATTGAAATGTGTCCTGATAACAGTTGAAGTAAAAACGCTGGATAGCAACGCAAGCATATAAACCAAGTAAGTTCTCACCCATTTTGGAATATTTTCTTCTTGACGCTTTGGTTTTATTGTTGTTCCTCTTAAGAGACGCCACCAATTACTGGAATTAACCAACTTTTGCCCAAATAAAAGCACGCGGTGACTACAGGGGTTTTGTACCCTCTTGGACCTAGCATTAAGCAACATTTAGGTCCCCGTCCCCCCCGCTTTACATAACAAACGTGGCTTTTTTTTTTTAATCGCAATCAGTTTAATTGTTGACATTGTAGAAAGTGCCATCGTTTGGATTATTGCAAGTGAAGTCTGACACCTGCAGGATAACTGAGTATAGGAAAAAAACGGAAGGGAAACAGTTTTGTGACGACGACTAGGTGGTTCAGAAGTCGCTGGTAGACAGAATCGGGGGGGTTGCGTTTGCGATGCTCATAATGTAAACCAAAGGATTTATGCAGAAGGCTAATTCTTTGAGACAGGGCTTTCCGGAAGGCGAGTGAAGCTGTTTAACTGGACAGAGACTGTTGTAGAGTTAGCGTGCATGTGCCTTTAAGGTATAGCGGAGAGCAGCTAAGGGACCGTGACCCACAGCCGTTCAGGTGAGGGCTCAGAGTGTATCAGAAATCACCTTTGTCTCATTTTAGACTTTGAATTTCGCTCACATATATTATTATTTGGCTACGGAGGTGCATCAGACAGCGCTTTCAGAAAAAAAAAACATTTGGTCCCACCCCACCCCACCCCAGGTACAGTGCTTGACTATGACAACTATCAGGCTATAGCAAAATATTTTTTCATGAGTTACCAACCTTGTAACTGCTAACACTCAACCTCTTGGAAGGCAGTTGTACGGCCATTGACAGGACATTTTTTTCTTTTTTTAGGCATGCTGAACTTTCTGAAACTATGATGTAATAAAACTGCAGCACTTCAGTAACAGCATATTTTCACGTAGGAAAGGATGAGTGATTAGTGTTCTAATAATAATTTATCAGCTAAAAGCATGGGGATATCACAATGGAGTTTTAGTAGGACGTAATTTCGAGACAAGTAGCAACTTTGCAGGCTATTTCTTTATCCTGCTATCAGCTTGCTATCAGGAAGAGTTACTTCTTTCCCCTGATCTGTCTTTGAAGCTTTGACACATCAGTTTTCCTATTTATCCTGACATTGTGAAGTTAAACATTGTTACAGTTCTGAAAATCAAAGTTGATGGGGAACAGCTACACACCAAGTGCAGCAAATTTCAGGTACATCTTGTATTTTTTCAACCTTAAAGTATTGTGGGTTTTTTTTAATTTAATTTTTTCCTACTAACCATTGCTACTATAAAATCCTGGAAAAAAAAAAACATAAAGAGAATCTGGTGTGAGGAGAGAGTGTGAGTTTGATGGCAAATGAACATGATGAAAATGAGCCTGATAATGACTTATATGGTAAACAAACTGACTGAAGGAATTCACCCGTGCATTGAATTTACATTTTCAAGCTCCTGAATATTTTGGCTATTTTACAGTAGTCATAATTCTGTTGAAAAGAAGCAGTTGATGTTCTGGAACCTTAAACAAACACTGACAGAAAATTTATACTAAGTAAGGGTTGAATTGTAAAATCCACTGTGATTGGCAAGACCTGCAGCTTTGTTGTTGTATTGTTATTATATTTTACAAGGCAGTGTCACTAATTTTTTTGTTTGTTTTACTGGAATCAAATGAGTGAGTCTGTGTTCGCATGGCAACTGAAATTTATATTTATCCAAAGGTGCCTGATAAAAGAAGTAGTGGCAGTTCTTCCTGAACTAAAATATCTTCTAGCTAGAAGTAAATAGAAATGCTACTCCAAAATGCTTTCTGGTTAGTAGGCACTTCTAAAAAAATTAAAATAAAAGAGACCACAAAATAGAGTTCAGACAATATATTCAGAGAAGGATGGTTTCGTTATGATAAATGCATCCACATAAACTCTATGTAATATAGCATGTACACAGTTAAACAGTAATAACACCAGGACCAGATAGTATTCACCCAAGAGTTCTGAAGGAACTCAAATGTGAAATTGCAGAAGTACTAACTGTGATATGTAACCTATCATTTAAATCAGCTTCTGTACCAGATGGCTGGAGGATAGCTAATGAGACGCCAATTTTTAAAAAAGGCTCCAGAGGAGATCATGGCAATTACAGGCCAGTAAGCCTTACTTCAGTACCAGGCAAATTGCTTGAAACTATCGTAAAGAACAGAGTTATCAGACACACAGATGAACACGATTTGTTGGGGAAGAGTCAACATGATTTTTATAAAGGGAAATCATACCTCACCAATCTACTAGAATTCTTTGAAGGGATCAATAAGCATGTGGACAAGGGTGATTCAGTGGATATAGTGTACTTAGATTTTCAGAAAGCCTGTGACAAGGTCCCTCACCAAAGGCTCTTAAGCAAAGTAAGGGAAGGTCCTCTCATGGATCAGTAACTGGTTAAAAGATAGGAAACAAAGGGTAGGAATAAATGGTCAGTTTTCAGAATGGAGAGAGGTAAATAGTAGTGACCCCCAGGGGTCGGTACTGGGACCAGTCCTATTCAACATAATCATAAATGATCTGTAAAAAGAGGTAAACAAAGTGAGGTGGCAAAATTTGCAGATCATAGAATATCAGGGTTGGAAGGGACCTCAGGAGGTCATCTAGTCCAACCCCCTGCTCAAAGCAGGACCAATCCCCAACTAAATCATCCCAGCCAGGGCTTTGTCAAGCCTGACCTTGAAAACCTCTAAGGAAGGAGATTCCACCACCTCCCTAGGTAACCCATTCCAGTGCTTCACCACCCTCCTAGTGAAAAAGTTTTTCCTAACATCCAGGGATGAAAGTAACTGAGGCCACTTACCGGTAGGGGTGGGACAGCTCCGGCCCCCAGAAGGGGCGGGGCCTCGGGTGGAAGGGGCGGGCCTGGGGGGGTCAGCGTCCCCCAGCCAGCCCTTCCAGTTCGGCTGGCCCGCGCTGCCCCGGGCTCCCGTGTTGATTTAAAGGGCCTAGGGCTCCGGACGCCACTGCTGCCGTAGCGGCAGTGATGTCTGGAGCCCCGGGCCCTTTTAAATCGCCGGCCCCAGGGCAGCTGCTCCCTTTGACGGCGGCTCCCTTTGTCAGCAGCCGGGGGGGCCAAAAGGGGCAGGAACGTTTAAGCGCTGCAGGGTCCTTTGCCGCGGCCCCGCCGACGGGAGTGCACAGCAACATTAAAGCGCGGCGGCGGCAAAGGACCATCCTTAAAGCGCTGCTGTGGCAGCGCTTTCATGTCCCTGCCCCTTTTGCCTCCCCTGTCGGTGGCCCTGCTGGGACGGACCCGACCTGCAGGGCTGCCAACAGGGGGAAGGGGCAGTGACATTAAAGCACTGCTGTGGCAGCGCTTTAAGGATGGTCCTTTGCCACGGCAGCGCTTTAACGTTGCTGCCCCTTCCCCCACTCTGTTGGTGGCCCGGCCAGTACGGACCCTACCGGCAGGGCACTGACAGGGGAGGCAAAAGGGGCAGGGACATTAAAGTGCTGCCGCGGCAATGCTTTAATGTGGGCTGGGTATGGGCCGGTGCAGTTCTTACCAGTACAAAGTACCGGCCCCTACCGGCTCACTTTCACCCCTGCAAACATCCAACCTAAACCTCCGCCGCTGCAACTTGAGACCATTACTCCTCGTTCTGTCATCTGCCACCACTGAGAACAGTCTAGATCTATCCTCTCAGGTAGCTGAAAGCAGCTATCAAATCCCACCTCATTCTTCTCTTCCGCAGACTAAACAATCCCAGTTCCCCCAGCCTCTCCTCATAAGTCATGTGCTCCAGCCCCTTAATTATTTTTGTTGCCCTCCGCTGGACTCTTTCCAATTTTTCCACATCCTTGTTGTAGTGTGGGGACCAAAACTGGACACAGTACTCCAGATGAAGCCTCACCAATGTCGAATAGAGGGGAATGATCACATCCCTCGATCTGCTGACAATGCTCTTACTTATACAGCCCAAAATGCTGTTAGCCTTCTTGGCAACAAGGGCACATTGTTGACTCATATCCAGCTTCTCGTCCACTGTAACCCCTAGGTCCTTTTCTGCAGAACTGCTGCCTAGCCACTTGGTCCCTAGTCTGGTGCATGGGATTCTTCCGTCCTAAGTGCAGGACTCTGCACTTGTCCTTGTTGAACCTCATCAGATTTCTTTTGGCCCAATCCTCTCATTTGTCTAGGTCCCTCTGTATCCTATCCCTACCCTCCAACATATCTACCACTCCCTGCCAGTTTTAGTGTCATCTGCAAACTTGCTGAGGGTGCAATCCACGCCATCCTCCAGATCATTAATGAAGATATTGAACAAAACCGGCCCCAGGACCGACCCATGGGGCAATCCGCTTGATACCGGCTGCCAACTAGACAAGGAGCCATTGATCACTACCTATTGAGCCCGATGATCTAGCCAGCTTTCTATCCACCCTATAGTCCATTCATCCAGCCCATACTTCGTCAACTTGCTGGCAAGAATACTGTGGGAGATCGTATCAAAAGCTTTGCTAAAGTCGAGGAATAACACATCCACTGCTTTCCCCTCCACAGAGCCAGTTATCTCATCATAGAAGGCAATTAGGTTAGTTAGGCATGACTTGCCCTTGGTGAATCCATGCTGACTGTGCTTGTTCACTTTCCTGTCCTCTAAGTGCTTCAGAATTGATTCCTTGAGGACCTGCTCCATGATTTTTCCAGGGACTGAGGTGAGGCTGACTGGCCTGTAGTTCCCTGGATTCTCCTTCTTCCCTTTTTTAAAGATGGGCACGACATTAGCCTTTTTCCAGTCTTCCGGGACCTCCTCCTATCGCCATGAGTTTTCAAAAACAATGGCCAATGATTCTGCAAACACATCTGCCAACCCCTTTTGCACCCTTGGATGCAGTGCATCCAGTCCACTGGACATGTGGTTGTCCAGCTTTTCTAAATAGTCCTGAACAACTTTTTTCTCCACAGAGGGCTGGTCACCTCCTCCCCATGCTGTGCTGCACAGTGCAGCAGTTTGGGAGCTGACCTTGTTCGTGAAGACAGAGGCAAAAAAAGCATTGAGTACATTAGCTTTTTCCACATCCTCTGTCACTAGGTTGCCTCCCTCATTCAGTAAGGGGCCAACACTTTCCTTGACTTTCTTCTGGTTGCTAACATACCTGAAGAAACCCTTCTTGTTACTCTTAACATCTCTTGCTAGCTGCAACCCCAAGTGTGATTTTGCCCTTCCTGATTTCACTTGTGCATGCCTGAGCAATATTTTTGTACTCCTCCCTGGTCATTTGTCCGATCTTCCATTTATTGTAAACTTTTTTGTGTGTAAGATCAGCAAGGATATCACTGTTAAGCCAAGCTGGTTGCCTGCCATATTTACTGTTCTTTCTACACATCGGGATGGTTTGTTTGTGCAACCTCAATAAGGATTCTTTAAAATACAGCCAACTCTCCTGGACTCCTTTCCCCCTCATGTCATTCTCCCAGGGGATCCTACCCATCAGTTCCCTGAGGGAGTCAAAGTCTGCTTTTCTGAAGTCCAGGGCCTGTATTCCGCTGCTCTCCTTTCTTCCTTGTGTCAGGATCCTGAACTCGACCATCTCATGGTCACTGCCTCCCAGGTTCCCATCCACTTTTGCTTCCCCTACTAATTCTTCTCAGTTTGTGAGAAGCAGGTCAAGAAGAGCTCTGCCCCTAGTTGGTTCCTCCAGCACTTGCACCAGGAAATTGTCCCCTACACTTTCCAAAAACTTCCTGGATTGTCTGTGCACTGCTGTATTGCTCTCCAAGCAGATATCAGGGTGATTGAAATCTCCCATGAGAACCAGGGCTTGTGATCTAGTAACTTCTGTTAATTGCCGGAAGAAAGCCTCGTCCACCTCATCCCCCTGGTCCAGTGGTCTATAGCAGACTCCCACCATGACATCACCCTTGTTACTCACACTTCTAAACTTAATCCAGAGACTCTCAGGTTTTTCTGCAGTTTCAAACCGGAGCTCTGAGCAGTCACACTGCTCTCGTTTATACAATGCAACTCCCTGGCCTTTTCTGCCCTGTCTGTCCTTCCTGAACAGTTTATATCCATCCATGACAGTACTCCAGTCATGTGAGTTATCCCACCAAGTCTCTGTTATTCCAATCAAATCATAATTCCTTGACTGTGCCAGGACTTCCAGTTCTCCCTGTTTGTTTCCCAGGCTTCTTGCATTTGTGTATAAGCACTTAAGATAACTCGCTGATTGTCCCACTTTCTCTGTATGAGGCAGGAGTCCTCCCCTTTTTCACTCTCCTGGTCGTGCTTCCTCCCGGTATCCCACTTACCTCAAGGCTTTGATGATACAACACTACTCAAGATGGTTAAGTCCAAAGCAGCCTGAAAAGAGTTACAAAGGGATCTCACAAAACTGGGTGACTTGGCAACAAAACGGCAGATGAAATTCAGTGTTGATAAATGCAAAGTAGAAAACATTAGAAAACATAATCCCAACTATGCATATAAAATGATGGGATCTAAATTAGCTGTTACCACTCAAGAAATAGATCTTGGAGTCATTGTGGATAGTTGTTTGAAAACATCCCTCCAATGTGCAGTGGCAGTCAAAAAAGCTAAGAGAATGTGGGGAATCATTAGGGAAGGGATAGATAATAAGAACGAAAATATCATATTGTGTCTATATAAATCCATGGTATGCCCACATCTTGAATACTGCATGCAGATGTGGTCACCCCATCTCAGAAAATATATTGGAATTGGAAAAGGTACAGAAAAAGGCAACAAAATTTAGTGGGGATATGGAACAGTTTCCATATGAGGAGAGATTAATAAGACTTGGACTATTTAGCTTGGAAAAAAGACGACTAAGGTGGGGTATAATAAAGGTCTATAAAATCATGACGGGTGTGGAGAAAGTAAATAAGGAAGTGTTATTTACTCCTTCTCATAACACAAGAAGTAGGGGTCATCAAATGAAATTCAGAGGCAGCAGGTTTAAAACAAACAAAAGGAAGTATTTCTTCACACAATGCACAGTTGATCTATGGAACTCTTTGCCAGAGGATTCTGTGAAGGCCAAGAGTATAACTTATTTCAAAAAAGAATTAGATAAGTTCATGGAGGATAGGTCCATCAATGGCTATTAGCCAAGATGGATGGGGTGATGTCCCTAGCCTCAGTTGCCAGAATCTAGGAATGAGCAACAGGGGATGGATAACTTGATGATTACCTGTTCTGTTCATTTCCTCTGAAGTATCTGGCATTGGCCACTGTCGGAAGACAGGATACTGGACTAAATGGACAATTGGTCTGACCCAGAATTGCTGTTCTTATTTAGTGTAGGTCCTACATCCCATTACAAAAAAAAAAAAATTATTAGAGCATGCTTCATCAGGCACTTAAATACTCTAGTGGTAAGGGACATTTCACTTCCTAGATTGATTCCTTTATGGAAAGAATGGACCTGAATAGTTTAAACAAACTTGCCTACACAGTATATCCAGATTTCGTATAACATAGCACTATCCACCACAGCAGCCAGTTTTCTGTGAAGAAAGAAGAAAGAAGAAAGAAAGAAGATGGATAACTCTTAGGATCTGATCCTGTAGACCTTATTGAGACAAAAGGAAGGATTGGACCCTAGGTTTCATCACCAAAATAATTTAAGGATTCTATTCCCCATCCATGGAAGATACTGGCAAAACTTCTTAGGGTGTAGGACGGGGCCCTAAGACAGAATTATTGCTGTATCTTTCCCCATATCTTTCCTTTCTGTTCAGATTGTCAAACAGAGAGATTACTTCAAAGACAATCAAAACATACAGATGGATGTCTCTTAAATTCAACGCTACTCTCCTTCTATTGATGCTGACACCATTTCTTCTAGTAGCTGGTCTCCCTTTTCAGAAGACAGTCCATGAAGAAAGCATTCAGTCCCTCAGTACCTTTTCCTACTTAAGGCCCAACACTGCCAGAGCCACGCTCCTCACCTGGTAGGATTGTGACCATCATTTTGAATATGCCAGGGCCAAAATATGTTGCCTGTTAACACACATGATAATGAGCAATAGCACTCCCTTTTTAATAAAGGTTAGTTTGCGTTAGACCACTAAGGCCAACCCATCAAGTACTTGTTCAAGATGACTTGTAGACGAAGCTATGTGGCCCAGAGAGCTAAAGTACTAGCCCCTCTCTTCCAGAGATATCTGTTTAAATCCTAATTTAGGTGGCAAGTAAAAGGTGAGTTTGTCTTGTCCAACACCTGTGGAGATTTGTCTCTATCCCCCAAACACTATGTTGTTTAGCAGCCTCTTCTCAGGAAGATATATGGGACTGGTGCAGCTGAAGTGCTGCAGGTCGGGATTGGAGTGTACTGGCAAAACAACAGGGAAAGTCCTGCGCATCACCAGTCTGTGCGACGCCTGACCAGATAGGCTGTGCTATTATCCCCTTACTTCCTCAGGGCTACGTTCCCTTTTCAAATGTTAATTCAAAAAAGAAACAGATTTGCACTGGATCTGAAAAGACAACATGGAAGCAGCTAGAAAAGGCTTAATTATAGCATATTTTGAGACAAAGTAAACAAGAATGGAGGGGGGAGGCATTCACAGCAGTTGTTCTACTCAGATGAGAGCACATAATGGCTTTATTTATTGTCAGACGTACTATTATCTCTGGTCTTCTATGTGATTTCAAATCCAAGCTATGTTGGTTTACAATATAGCTGTTTCATCAGCCATAAGTTTTAAAATTACTAAAAGCAAGACAATTTAGATTTAAGATGGAAATTTGCTTTTAGTTTACCGCTTTGTAGCCATATTTTGCATCAGTGTATGGTATTAAAAACCAGTCTTTTTTTTTTAAAAGCCCCAGACTGGTTGAGGCAGAGGAAAGACAGACTTCTGCCTTAGCTCTGATCTGAGTGATTTAACATAGACTTTGATTATATTCTGCTTATTGAGATATGATATTGCTGAACAGTTCCTTGTGGTTTAATACACTGTAAATAAAAAGGCTCTAAAAAGTGAACACACATAAAGGGCTAATAAATGAAAGCTACTTTTTTGTAACACAAAAGTAAGGGACATCCAGGCAGAAATCCTTTCTAGGTACGTTAAATGTTTGACTAATGCAACTTGAAACTGGCAAGGTAAGAAAGCACTGAAATAGGAGTTAAATACTTTGCACAGCAAGGTTTACAAGGTAATGAAAGATTATCAGGATGCTGCAGAGAAGAAAAGTAATTAATATACCTCCGTGTAGGTCATTCTCATCCCTGCAGCGCTGGGCCATTTCACAGCTTAAAATTCCAGAAGTGCTGCTTCTACTTTTAAAAAAATGTATTTCTTATTCAGATAGTGCAAGAGGTGTGCTAAAAATGTCACAGAATAAGTGGGTATAAAATAAGATTTGTCTTTCTTTCCAAATTATTTTGAAAGTGGATTTTAGGAAAAGAGCTTCTGAACATTTTCTGGGTTTAATTTTTCTCATATCAAATGGTCGAGAGCCTGAGCCGTCCAAAGCTAACTTCTGCATCTGTGAGCCAGAAGCTCTGGAAGCTTCCTGGGTTCATAGATTTATAGATTTCTAAGGCCAGAAGGGACCACTGTGATTATCTAGTCTGACCTCCTGTATAACACAGGACAGAGAACTTCCCCAAAATAATTCCTAGAGCCAGGCAGGCTACACTTGTCTGAACATATCTCCCTGTGTCTACGGTATACTGGATTAGGTGCTCAAATACTATGGTAATGAATGGGAAACTGATAAGTATGATTTTTTTTTAATTAGGCTTTTCTGCGGTAGAGTCTATGAGGCCCCAGCACTCCATTCTCCTGGACTGGCTCCACCCTTGTGGTGATCTCCCCTGTGATCTAACTGTTGTTTTAGTGTCTAGTGGTGACTTCTCCATCCCAAGATATCACCTCTATGAATTCCCAGAAGGTTCAATTTCTTTGGGCTCTCTTCTTTCATCTTCACCCTTTCTGGCATTTTCTCTCTATTTGTCTTTACATGAAAGATAGCTGGAGATATCCCTGGATATTTAAGTGATTCCTCCTTCTCAACCCTAACTTTGATCAAGTAAGCGTGTGGCTTTTATTTCAACAGTCAGCCAAATATCTCACATGCAAAAGTGGATCTGCTGAGTGAGCAGGAGGAGCACTGCCAAAAACAACCTTAACTCCAGATCTCCTGTTTACATCCACTAAGCGAAACTGTTTCCACTTGCATAAAACCAGAGCATCCAGGCTGTATGGGTCATGGGTCCAGAGCAGCTGGGGAGATGGAATCTACCACTACTGCAACCTAGAACCAGAGTTCAGACCTGTGGTTCATCCCTTCCCTTCCCAACCTTTGAGAGCTGCCAAAGGAAATTTTACCCATTGTTTATAACTGTGTGGTCACACTTAAAACTCACCTCTCACTTTTCTCCCCACATTCTCTAATGTCCAAATCTCATACAAAGTTATTCAGGGGGCACATTATGTACATCTCAAGAAGCAGACCATTGGCTCACCAAGTCTCGTGAACAAATGGTGCAAAGTCACAAGCATCTACTCTGCTTAAGTAGCCCTGACTGGCCAGCTTTTATGGTTATGCACCCTCTGCATGCTCTCAAACCTGCTGCAGGCCATATAGACCAAAAAGTGGGCATGGCTTTTGTTGGTTTTCAGTTTCTGAAAATTTGCCTGTGATGGGGTGTTCACCCCCATGCTAGCCTAGAAGGGGGTGATGAGGCTGAGAAGGGGCCAATTAACCAGATAAGCCATAGCTGAGGTGGCCTGTGTAACCCCTGAATGATGATGGAACCCAGCTGAGAAGAACTGAAGTGGCTAGTATAAAGCCAGGAAGCTGGCAGCAGAAGGAGGCCACAGTGAGGGCTCTGGAGGAAAGGAAGGAAATATAGGGGCAGAGCTCAGGGAAATGGCAGCAAGGTTTAGATGGTGCCGACATTGGCTGCTGATTAGAGGGACCCAGAGGTGGAACCTGGAGTAAAGAGTGGGCCCAGGTTCCCCTACCAGCCACTGGGGAAGTGGCACAGTCCTGGCAGTGTGGGGGAAGACCACCATTTTTGGATGGACAGACTTTTATAACCCCCAGAAGGGAATAACACACAGTGACCTGGCTGAGGGCCAATACAATGAAGAGAGAGGACCCTGAGTCACAGAGAGAGAGAGAGAGAGAGGCAGCAGGATGCATGAATGAGTGACAGAAGGGGGTGTTGGACCTGGAAGGAACTCCTTCCCAGAACAGCCAGAAGGAGGCACCCCAGGGTTGACCGTGCCCAATACCCATGTACAACATTTAAAAATCAGAATGCTCCAAGTATCAATTTTAAGAATCAACAAAAATAAAATCTCCACCCTTGAATCCAAATAAACATGATACTCATTTCATCTGCTCCCACTCCTAGTGAATGATTCAGGAAAACAGACGGCTGTGCTACTTAGTATGATGCCCAGCATACTTGGGTTCTGTCAGACCAAGGAATCGGTAGTGAATTCCACAATCAAAGGCCCTGCACTGAAACCCACCACAACCAGCTGCCAAATATTAAAATCTCGAGGCTGTGAACTCAAGCCATTGGACATCTCTATCTTCATGGCAGTGGATTTGGACGGGGAAGGGGAGGTCTTTTAGGTATGCTGGACCTTAGCCATATAGGGTTTTAAAGAATGAGGCCAACAATTTGAATTGAAACCAGAAGTGAAGAAGAAACCAATGTAGTGTCTGGAGAAGTGATATATTTTTCCTATATGGTCAATATGTTTAGGCAGATAAATTCCCACATTCTGCATCTGCTATAGATTCCAAATGATCTTCAACTCTACCTATGTGTAGAGCAGACTGTAGTTATCCAAAATGAAAATGAAAAAGGCATGGATGTCAATAGCAAGATCTACATTGAAGAGAAATAGTCACTATTATCTGACCAAATGCAGATTTAAAGATTTGCCTTATCTTCCTTGCACCCATTTCTCTAGGTCAGGACAAAAACTAGAATGTTAATTGGCCTTGTCTGGGGAGAAAAATGTAAAGGCATTCCTTACTCAGCATGTATTTTATCTTTAGTAGACTAGAAAACTGGTGTCATATCTAAGAAGTGTACTGGACCACACAGCACGAACTTAGTCCTAGGACAATTTCATTTTCTTCTATATTGCTATAGACTTCTGGCAACTCATTATGAAAACAGAAATGCTGTAAATACAGCTGCTTTTTGTTAGTAAATATTTTCTTATTAAAACATTTCCTTTTTAAAAAGTGGGAAAGTCCCACTTACATTTTCCATAGGGGAATTGAATTAACAGCAATGGTCGTGTGTGCATTTTGGGGGATATTGTGTCTGATTCAAAACTCACGTATAGTAAATATGTATACAGAGAATTTCAGCAAGAATGTTTGTGCTGACAAATCCACAAGCTGTGGAAAGGGATTTCCAGGCCAACTGTTTCCTAGGCAAACTAAATCAGTGACAGAGTCCTGTCCTCTTCTGCAGGATGCGCTTGATCCTCACCCACTAGTGTCAAAACTCCCATTGACTTCAGATGTACAGGGTCTGGCCTTTTAACCATAGCATTGTAAATACAGCATACCAAATGAGTGCAAGCACCCTGTCATCTGTTCTCAGAGTGAGTTAAAATTCATGTGAGGACAGGTTAGCTAGACTAAAATGTGATGTTCTGTGCGTATGTGGGAAATTCACCCCTCTGCAAAGTGCCAACACAAAGACTATGCACCATCTAAGAAAACTTCAGATTTTTTTCATCAAAAACCCCAACTGGAAAGTTTTCAGCTGCACTCAGACTCATTAAAAAGTCTAAATTTTCTATGGAACCACCCCCTCCACCATTATCCAGTCAGATCTAGCGTGGACCCTGCATTGGCTGCTCAAATCCCGCCTCTTGCAAAGAAGAGTTGCACTACCTACATTGCATTCAGTCTGCCTATGTGCAAAGGCGTCTAGCCTTTGCAGATGCTCTCAAGAGTGTGTTTCCCCCGCCCCCCTACAACCTACCTTAGGCCACTGAATACTTGGT
Source organism: Chelonia mydas (assembly GCF_015237465.2). Classification (NCBI taxonomy): domain Eukaryota; kingdom Metazoa; phylum Chordata; order Testudines; family Cheloniidae; genus Chelonia; species Chelonia mydas. The sequence goes on along the minus strand of NC_057849.1, from coordinate 52,753,267 downwards.
TACAGCTAAAAATATTATCTTTGGGTTCTCAGGTGGTGATATCCTTGCTTTTATCTCTAGCTATGTGGAGTTGCTTGTTCATAATAGATCATTTCCAGGTAAGTCCTCTTGTTAAACTTGACTGCTGACTACTGTGGCATCCTCTGTTGGAGAGGAATTAAAATATCTCATTTGCATTTTGTTTAGATGCAATTTTATTTAAACTAGGAGAGAGAATGTTGGATTTCATTTTGGATAATAATCCTTTAAGACAAGCAGTGCTGCAGTCAGCCAACAATACCAGATTTTAAAAATGTTGTTTATACTGATATAATCAGCTTGTTTTTTACATTTAACTTATTTGTATAGAGTGGTTGAACCTGCAAAGTATTCACGTCTGTAAAATTTAGGCTAAAAAATTCTGCATGGAGCCTTCAAATACCAGCTAGTTACCATAGAGAGGGATAGTCTGATCTTGTGTAAAATCAGGGACTACCTATAGAAAAGAGCTGCTAACTTTCCCACCCTCCTAGAAAAAGAGATGCCCATCAAAAAGGCCAATCCAATGTCCAAACTTCTATACTTTTTAATTTTAAAGCAATTTTTTTAGTAAGTGGACCCTACAGTGTTATAAAATAATTAAGGTTTATGACACTGATGTAAAGCATATGTTATATCCATTTTTAACTGATGGGGGGTCTTGTCAAGTCTCAGTTTCCCTAAAATCTCCCAATGCAAATCAGTGGGAGAGGAAGGAATAGAATCCATATTCTAATTTCTGTGCTCGAACTGCTAGTCACATTTTCTTTTATGGGGAAATGAAGTCAAGCACAGCACAATTGTAATGCCATATTTTGGTCTCTCCACTTAAATAGAAATATTTTCATTCATGGTTGTTTAACTTAATGGTCTTAAATTGGAACATATTTGTTTATATATTGAGGCCAGATATACCAAATGCTTAGAGCTTGGAGATTATACAGTATGTTTATTGCTGCAATATCTTCATGTGTAACTAAACTTCTAATGTGTAACTCTTCTCTAAATTCTCCTGAAGGTCTATTTTTTCCACAGCGCTTATAACATGCTTACTAAGTAAGAACTCAGCTCTCTTCTGTATCTGAGTTCCATTCGGTACAGAAGACAGGTGGGGGAAGCTATCAGAAGCTGGTTGTGTCTCCTTGATTCTGTGCCCGTCAGACCCCAGTGTGAGTAAGAATAATCAAGGGATTGCTATAATTTAGGCTCCTGACAGATGGTCTGAAGGGCTAGCATAGGGAGTGGAGCACTACCACAGCCCTGACATGCCCCCTCTCTTCCCTGGACATAGCCGCTACAACAGGGTGGGGGGCTGTCTGGCTGATGCAGGAACTGGTTCTGCTGTCTTTATGCCAGTGAGGAGTTCTTTTCTACTAAGGAAATTCTCCATGAGCTAGTTACATATCCAGAATCCAGCCCCTTTACTGTTAGTGGTGGAAACAGGCCAGATCATAAGATAGAATCGGAACTGAAGTCTACCCAGTTACTCTGTCCATTTATCTAAAAAACCCAAGCCCAAACACATGATTTTATTATAAACAGACACTTCTTTCCCCCATCGTACTGTGCATTCACCACATTGAATAAACATGTATTCTTGTTGATATTATAGAATCATAGGACCGGCAGGGACCTCGAGAGGTCATCTAGTCCAGTCCCCTGCACTCATGGCAGGACTAAGAATTATCTAAACCATTCTTGATGGGTGTTTGTCTAACCTGCTCTTAAAAATCTCCAATGATGGAGTTTCCACCACCTCCCGAGGCAATTTATTCTGTTGCTTAACCACCCTGACAGTTAGGAAGTTTTTCCTAATGTCCAACCTAAACCTCCCTTGCTGCAATTTAAGCCCATTGCTTCTTGTCCTATCCTCAGAGGTTAAGAACAATTTTTCTCCCTCCTCCTTATAACAACTTTTTATGTCATTGAAAACTGTTATCATGTCCTCTGTCAGTCTTCTCTTCTCCAGACTAAACAAGTCCAAGGTTTTCAATCTTCCCTCACAGGTAATGTTTTCTAGACCTTTAATCATTTTTGTTGCCCTTGACCTTCCTCCCTTGCCCTTAATTAGTCTTGTCACCCGCCACCTCATCATTTGTCAACTCCAAAAATAGTTCATAAGCTCCTTGGAGCAGTGATGTTGTCATCTGTTTGTTTTGCAATGCGACAAAACTCAGAAAGGAACCAACCCACTTCACCTCCAAGCACATGGCTGGTCCAAGTTATCCTGTGTGGGGGTAATATGTCCTCCTTAATGCACAGGAAGATGTGTCCAAGGAACCCAATTAGATGGTGTAACTGCAAAGCAGCTGTCATACTCTGGAGTATTACCAAATGGATTATTAGTTTGTCACAGCTTTCGACTGAACCTATCAGAAAATCTTAATTATCCAGAAGCATTGCTGTGGAGCACTGCTTTCCCCTGGTGTTTATCACCCTGCTTCCATGCTATTCCTACTATCTAGGCACTACTGACTAAGGGCAAGGTGGATTGGGGTTGAATGAGAAATCAGGACTAAAAATCAAAATGCAATTTCCAACATGGCAAAAAATGGATGGTATTAAAAAAAAAAAAAAAAAAACCACCACCACCAACCCCAAACCAGTCAAAATAGCAGGCCCCTTCATTTCAAAACAGCCACATAAATGATTTGTGGAAAAAGCTTACGACAACTGTGAGTTATATCACCAAATTAGAATAGGGCTGCTTATGTATTTATCACAGAGAATTCTTACTGACAGCTCCAAAATAGACATACTTGTATGGCTTGTTTTGCTTTTGTTAACATAGCAGTTTGGTACACATTGTGCAAGGAGAACTAAACACGTTCAAGTCTCTAGTTATCTTATTTCATTAGTGTTCCCTTGTTCTGTTTCTTATTTACTCAGAGCAAATGCAATATATTTACCTTAAACAAACCCTTTGCACCTAAGGAAGGGGTATAATTAAAGGCTACATTAATCAATAAACACTTCATTGTAAGGAACCTTTATGAGCAACAAGGAATACACTACATTTTGCAGTATTTGGTAATAGAAGCCCTGATTTAGGAAAGTATTTGCAGTATATGCTTAACTGTAAGCATGTGTTGAAGCCAATGGGATTATTTCAGCACATGGTTAAAGTTAAGTACTTGCTTAAGTGCTTTCCTGAATAGGAATGCTTTTCTGAATCAGGGCCTAAGGATTGTAATTTGAAGTATGAGTGAAATATTACTTATGGTAACAGAGGAAAAACAACAGCATGGCACAACTTCATACATAGTGTTGATGAATCTCAGTTCATAGGTTTTATACATATACGATAATTTTAAAGAAGTCCATTAGTGCATGTTGCTTTTTTCAGTCTAAATCCTTTTTTTGCATTCTTCCCAGGTGGCTTTCTAGGCCATAAACTTTTTTGGCATTTTCTTCTTGGAGTTTTACTGTTCATTGGATTAATTATTTGAAAGATACAGAGTTAAGGATTCCCAGCTGTGGTATATACACACATGATAAACATTCTAATGGTTTTCTTAGACTCTGTTTTTGATCCCAGTTTGGCCCATTTTCACCACTCAAGCACACAAAAGGCCATAAAGTTATCTTTTATGGCTACCTGTCAGTATAGGGGAAATCCTAAGGGGAACAGAGACAGTTCTACTCCCCATTAAATCTTCAGTGATCTCCAGCTTGTGGAATTAACCTCTGGGGGTCAAAGACATCTTGAGATTCAGATTACAGCAGTCCTAAAGCTGCTGTAATTTACACCTGGTTGGACCCAAAATCTGAGATCCAAAAAAAGGTGGTATAAAACTACTTTTGTCCTCCCCCATCCCCAGATCCTGTGGCAAGTGCTGCTTGACCACACCCAAGAATTAAGTCAATATCTTTGATTCCATTCTTTATTATCGACAAAGTGCTCCCCAACCCAAGGTTTTATGTACAACAATTCTTCAATCAATTAATCATATTCATGTAAGCCTAACAACAGTATCTTACAGTGTTTGATCTTTAGATGAACTGCACATGGCCTCCATCATATAAAACTGCTGGAGGAAGCAGGGCACCATACTCTTATGGGGCTTGGGAGTCTTCATGAGAAATCTGCTTCTGGTTTTAATGTTTTTGATGTGCCTGATATCACATTCAGACTCAGCACCTTTTCTTTGTCTGAGGATGAAGAGGTGACCAGTAAGCTGTAAAGGTTTAACTTGGGATGCAGACTGAAAACAAGGATCATATACACAGAACATAGAATTGTTAGTTCAAGTAAAGCCAACTGCAGTTTTTTCCAATAACATAGAAACGTATTTTTTAACAAGGTCCCATAACAGTAAATTATTTTCTTCACTGATCATTCTCTGGATAGGGAGAATTCACAGACATTCACTCAGTATGTTGTCACCTTTATTGTTTGACAGCTAATCTTTTTATCATTTATAATCTTCTTATTTTTATTGCTTTTCATTATAATTATTTTTACTGATTTAAAAAAACGACATGATCCATGCTCCAAAGAGCTTGCAAACTGATTTTGACAGGCCGTAATGAGAAAATGTAACCAGACAAAAGGTTGGATCTGAAGAAAGAATGATAGGAGTAACTCCCATTTCTCCCATTAGTCTTCTTAGACTTTCTTAGTTTCAACTTTTGTCAGAAACAGCCTTTGATTCAAAGGCAAAAAGACCCTTCCTGTGGTAAATTAGCTTGCCCTAAACCCAGGGAGCAGGAGGAGCATATTTTGAGTTAACATATTAATATTTTACATTTTACCTTATGCACATCATTTCCCAAAACTTTTCATAAAATTAAAATACTTATTTTTTTAAAATAAACAAGTTAATAAGTTCATAAATCAAATTGCATTTGAGGTATAAAAGTTGATTAAGAGAAGAAAGCTAAAAGCAATAGTAATTAAGCATGATTTAAAAGGAGGATCAACAGCTGTAGAACTGAGAAAGATTAGGAAGGTCTTTAAATAAAACACATCACATAGAAGGAAGCACAACAGGGAATAGACCATGCCCATGAGATTTCAGAGAGGCATTGAGAATACAGGTAGCGTGCTGTTAAAGAGTGAAGAGCATGGTTTGAAGTATAGCGGATAAAAAGATGAACTAGTACAGTGTAGATAGATCATGGGGAGTTTAAATGTTAAGAGAACCTTGAACTCAATCTTGCATTTGGCTAGAAGGCAATGGAGTGAATAGCACATATGAGGAACATTTGGTTTTTAGGGTAGACAAGAACTTGAGCTGCTGAACTACCTTTCCAATGAAACTGATATTTTTAATTAATATAGATATTTTCATCGTGTTCAGCTCTATGCCAATCAAACGGCGATTCTAGATGCCGAACTAGTATATACCCTTTTGCAATCCAATGCTGCAAAGATTTATGCATGTACTTTATAACTTCATTCACTGTGTGTGATATCTTAGCCAATATCTTGCAGTCAATGGGAATTTTGCCATTTGGGGGATATCAGTATGTTAATGATACTTTGTATTGCACACAATATCCTCTGGAAGGAGAAGACAAAAGCAAAGCAGAATGATCTGCTGTGAGTCTTGGAAGTCAGGTAAGGACAACTAGGAACAAAGATAGAAAGGCTTCAAATAGGGATCACTGATGAGAAATATGCTAAGTTTCAACAAACTAATGCAGTCATGCAAAAGAGAACATTTCTTTTTCAAATAAAATTGAAAAAGATACTTCAGTTTCAGGCTAGGAGTAGTAATTCACAGAATCACAGGGTTGGAAGGGACCTCAGGAGGTCATCTAGTCCAACCCCCTGCTCAAAGCAGGACCAATCCCCAATTTTTGCCCCAGATCCCTAAATGGCTCCCTCAAGGATTGAGCTCACAACCTTGGGTTTAGCAGGCCAATGCTCAAACCACTGAGCTATCCCTCCCGCCAAATTCTCACTGCTATGTATTTTAAAGTGCTGCGTAATTGTTGTTGTTATTTACTCCATGAGGTAAGCATTGCTATCCCAATTTACAGTTTGGGAATTTGATAGCTTAAACAAATTGTTCCATGCAGGGTGTGTCTACACAACAGCAAAACCCTGTAGCAGCAAGTCTCAGAGCCTGGGTTAACTCACTGGAGCTGGCACTACGGAGTTAAAAATAGCGGCATAGACTTTCCTGCCTGGGCTGGAGGCCGGGCTGTGAGACCCTCCCTGCTTGCTGGGTCTCAGAGCCTGGGCTCCAGCCCAAGCGGGAACAGCTACATTGCTATTTTTAGCTCTGTAGCGCAAGCCCCAGTCACTTGACCTGGGCTCTGAGCCTCACTGCTGCAGGGTTTTCTTGCAGTGTAGACATACTCTTAGTGACCCAGTGGGAGAGCTGGGATTAGAATTTAGAAGATGACCGTTGGTATCAATAGGGTGAAATCCTCACCCCACTGAAGTCAATGGAATTTTTGCCATTGACTTTATGAGAGTCAAGATTTCAGCCCTAGAGTTCAGTCCTCGAGGCCACACTGCTTCTCAAGAAAGGCATGCTATTTTTGATCGGTCAGGGAAAGACATTACTCATTTGACTGCAGATGGATACATTCATTTTGAAAAAGTAAAAGTTTTTCTCCTGGAAATGTTGAATCAATTAATTGTCATGCTCTCTGTTTAATAACTCTGAGTTGGATTCCCTTTCTTCTTGAACCAACTTGGGAATTGTTCCCGAGAGAAAGTTAACACGAACGGGAATGTAACTGGTCATGCGTCATTCAATCTTAGACAAGAAAGAAAGATTTATCAGATCTCTGCTATTTTGTTTACGGGAGCCTATTTCAATGCTGGGAGCATAACTCTCATTCTTCCATTTCAAATGTACGTCAGACAGTTCTGTTCCTCAGCATGAAAATCTTTGAATCATTGAGTTCTGGAAATGCTTGCTAATACTAGTAATCAATTGTTAGATGGGGTGGGATCTGAGTTACTACAGAAAATTATTTCCTGGGTATCTGGCTGGTGAATCTTGCCCACATGCTCAGGGTTCAGCTGATTGCCATATTTGGGGTTGGGAAGGAATTTTCCTCCAGGGCAGATTGGAAGAGGCCTGGGGTTTTTTTGCCTTCCTCTGTAGCATGGGGCACGGGTCACCTGCTGGAGGATTCTCTGCACTTTGGAGTCTTTAAACCATGATTTGAGGACTTCAATAGCTCAGACATAGGTGAGAGGTTTATTGCAGGAGTGGGTGGGTGATATTCTGTGGCCTGCATTGTGCAGGAGGTCACACTAGATGATCATAATGGTCCCTTCTGACCTTAGTATCTGTGAATCTATAATTCCAAAAAATGTATTAAAGTTCTGCTTGCTACATTCCATGATAATCTGGTATTAGAACAACAGATCCAATGTGTTAATTTTAAAAAGGAGTTTTGCTATTTACTTGAGCCTTCAATGTTTCAGTATGTTGATGCCAACTCTCCATCCACCTGAGCTTGTCATGCTGAGATTGGTGAAGAGATGTCTCCGTTAGTCCTACAGTATGCTTTCAGTATGACAGTGTTACAGAATTCAGTATGACAGAATTTAATCGAGCAGGAATCCACTGAGCCATTTCGCCCATGTGAGAATGTGTAGAGTTAGACTAGACAGTGATCCATTCAGAAGGCAGGATTGTTTCCCATTCTTTACAGTGTGATTAAAGAAGTCACAATTTTAACATCTCTCTCCCCTTCCTTAAACCATTAGTTCAGTGTTTGTGCTTCACTTCAGGAAATCAAAGGAGAGTAAACCCAGACCCAGTCTCAGGATTTATGAGTAGGCCAGTAAGATGAGCCATTGCTTCATCTGTTTTCCCTTCCCATTTGTCAGTCTAGAAATGCATACTATTATTTGTACCGAGGTAGTGTCCAGGAGTCCCAGTCATGGACACACAACCTGCTATGCTAGGCGCTGTACAAACACAGAACATGAAGACAGTCCCTCCCATAAACAGCATGTGATCGCCTCCATCACTGTAGTATCTGAGCACTTGACAGTCATGAATGGATTTTATCAGTGCAATAACCTGGGTGGTTTTAGCCTCAGTATTACAGATGGGCAACTGAGGCAGACTGTAGATTAAGGCCCAGATTTTTAATGGTATTAAGGCATAGCTCTGCACAGCACTGGAATGCCTAACTGATTTAGGAGCCAAAGTCATTGAAACTCAATGGGACTTAAATTCCATAGTGCCTAAATCACTTTTGAAAATGGGACTTTGGCTCCTAAATCAGTTAGCTGTTTCAACTCCTAAATATCCTTCAAATATGGGCCTGTGACTTGGCCAAGGCTGTATAGAAAATCTTTGGCTGAGGTAGGAATTGAATTCAGGCCGCCTGAATCCCACTTCAGTGCCCTAGCCACCAAGTCATCCTCTTAGGTCCATCCTCTTCCTCTCCTTTCAACCATCGTGATCTCTCCCACCCATTGGTTGCTTTTTGTTGTCTTCCCCTTTCATTCTGGGTATGCTCCTCTTATTCCTCTCCTATCTCATAGGGAAACTGCCCTATTTCCTCTTCCTCCCCACCTCACCCAAAACGTTCCAGCAGCTAACAACAAAGCAAGCTCTTCCATTGCCCCTTCTTCCCCTCCCATATGGCCAAAGGTCTAACTGGCAATGAAATGAAGGAGCTAATTCAGTTGGAGGTAAATGGCTGATATCTGGGAGGGAGCTTGAAATATCCCTAGGAAAAGCAGGGAAAGCTTAGGCAGCATCCAAAGGCCACAAATTGTTCAGGGTGCCCCCAAAAGTTCAGAAAAGCTGTGATCACAGGCTTCAGGCTTAGGGTTGGCTGGAAAACAAGAATTCCACTCATGAAAAATGTTGACATTTATTTTCATTAACTAGACATTTTGAAAAAATGTTGTGGGGGAGGGGGGAAAAAAGAGAAAAAGTGAGACCCCCTCCCCTCCACACAACCAGCTTGAACCTGTATGTCCCAGATTCCTTGTGAGTGCTCTAAGCACTAGACTATTGATTATACTGATGGGGCTCTCTCTCACTGGTTTTCACAAGCAATTTCCTCTTGAATCTGAGAAAGTTTGATTTCATTTAATTGGAATTTTCCAGCAAAAAACTTGTCAGAAAATTCCCAGCCAGCTCCATTCAGTAGTTCCTAAGATCAACTTTGAGTGGGTACAAGGGAATAATCAGTGAATTTCAGGAAAAATAATTATGATGCTCTTTCCATCCTAACAATTACCTTCCATTCTGAAGGTTTATTTTTGTAATGAAAAGGGCTGGAGACTTACTTAAAAAAAAATTAGTCCATAGGCTAACTGGCTATCCAGAACTGTGAACCCACATCTGCAGGCTTTCATGGGCAGCTAAATCTCAAGTCAACCCACTCATTGTGTAAAGTATGCTATGTCCTAGTACTGTTGTGTGATTTGAAAGTAATATAGGTAATATGGGCATGAGACACTTGAATTGTCTCTGCATTTTACATTGTATGGAGTGCTGCAGTGTCCTTTTCTCCGATCCTTTAATGCAGCCATTCTCAAACTTCATTGCACCATGACCCCTTTCTGACAACAAAAATTACTACACGACCCCAGGAGGGGGGACCAAAGACCGAGCCCTGCTGCCCAAGCCCCACCACCCTGGGTGGGGGGAGGGGGCAAAGCTGAAGCCCAAGGGCTTCTGCCCTGGGCGGGGAGCATGTAACCTTAGTCCTGGTCATTGGGGCTTAGGCTTGAGCCCTGGGCGGTGGGGCTTAGGGTTCAGACTTGCTGGGGCCCAGGGCCAACACCAGCCTTGGCGACCCCATTAAAATGGGGATGCGACCCACTTTGGGGTCCCTACTCTCAGTTTGAGAACCCCTGCTGATGCAAAGCTTGTTCTCGTTGACGTGTGTTTTGAGCTGGGTGATCAAACATGCACCTGACTATATGAATGCCTGACGTATTGTTGTTACTGACATGTATCAGATTATTTGATAGCTCTACAACAGAGACCAGGGGAAATGACACATTTAGAAATCATGCATAACTCTTCCAGAAACAAATTCATGCATCTACACAGTAATCTTACTCTGTTGTGAATATTCTTTATAAATAGTTCTATTTATATAAAATGTTGCTGAAAGTAAAAGTGAAATGGCAAAACACACTAGCATATAGAACCTATGAGGTCCTTCATACCTCTTTCCTGGGTGATCAGTGGTGAATAGTCCTTATTGTCTTCATGGTCAATCAAATGGTTCAATTTGTAACCCACCATTACAAGCCAATATGGATGTATTTCCTCCTTTCTTTTAAGCCTTGAAGCATCACTCTCATTCATACAACACATGAAGGAAATGGATCCTATAGAACTGAACAGTGAGTCAGCAGCAGCAAGGGCACGAAAAGCGAGACACAGTGACCAGATTTCATTTGTTCTTTTGTTGTTCAGACTGATTGCACTGGACATCTAACTGCTTGCACTGCTTACACATGTAACAGCCATTTGCCCTCTGAGCTGTATCTCGAAATCAAAGTGCTGTGGAACATGCATTGCATTTTCTGTACCAAAACTGCTGTGAAAGGAGAGACTATTTTTATACTCTAATTTTAGGATCAATGCAGAAGGACCTTGCTGACATGGCTTTTCTTCATAATACATATTGTAGGAAGTCTGTCTGTGGAGAATGACACAACGGCCAAGATTTTCAAAAGTGATTTTGCATGCCTCTGTTTTTAGATGCTCATCTTGTGACACTTTTAAAGGTCCTGATCTTCATTAAGTGCTGGGCACTAGTCCTCTCCAAATCAGACCTCTTTAAGATGTCTCATTTTGGCCAACCAAAAACTGAGCTATCCAATATCACTAGTTGTTTTTAAAAATCTTGGCCTATCTGCCCACCATAGAACTCTTACTCTGTGATTTTATACTTTGAGGGTTTCCTCTTTGGGGAAATGAATTTGCTTGAAAAGAATTTCACTGCTCCACCATGTGAAATCGTTTCTATTGTGACAGTGGCCAAAGACTCCAGTGAGGGCTATATTGTATGAGGCACTGTACAAACAAAACAACCCCAGTATAGGCCCTGTCCCAATGGCTCACAATATAAGATCATAAATATTATCACTCCTTGAATTAGATATTAGTGGTTCCACAAGGTCTTTTACATATTCACCCCAGTGCAAGGGATCTCATTCCTGTTTAACTGATTGCCTTTTTTTTTTCCCTTTCTGATTTCATTATAAAAATATTTCGCTCACAAACCACACAAGAAGCATGTATCCTAATAATGACTATTAATAATAATTTCTAATATAGTAGTGCTTAGAGACCCAATCAAGGATTAGGGCCCCATAGTGAGAGGTGCTATACAGATAAGTAACAAGAAGATATCCAAGGTGTTGATTAGTCATTGAAGTTCAAGAAACAAATACATATTACCACTTTGAGTCAGACAATCATAAAAGGGACATACAGCTGAAAAGGCATTGTCACTGAAAAATTGTTGTCCAATATGTGAGAGTTAGCTTATGGGTCAGACAATTCCGTCTATGACCTGCATATTACCCTGAGAATCAGGAGTGAGTCAGAGGAAAGTAGCATTCAGAAGAAGAGAGAAACCCTATCATTCTGCACCCTAGATACAATTCTCTGCTCTGCCAGCGCAGCTAGAAGCATAGCTAACGAAGGAACAAACCTCAGAGATAGACACTGCTATTGGAAAATACATTCCATAGCTTGGCATCTGGGTCTTGCAGCTGCCAAGTGCAGTCTGTTTATAGTCATCATAAATGTTAACTCTATTGCTACGAGAGAGTAAAGAGGAAGACAGGAAGAAGCAGCAGGAGCCGTAGGAACAGTGAAGATGGTTCAAATTCAGAATTCTCGTAATGGAGTACTTACAGCAAGGCAGACAGGGTGGCACTTCGTTCTAATAGTCCTTTATGAGGTGTACCTGATAGCAGCTCTTTCAAAGACGTTTATAAAGGGACATACAGCATGAATTGCAATTGAGTGCAGTGGAGCTATACATTTCACTCACATGAATATAAAAAGAATGAATACTTAAAAGAATGATCATGATGTGCTTTTATCATGGTGTTCTGTACAAAAGAGATACTAGGTGACAGTATACATCAAAAGCGTTACTGAAGCTTGCTTCCAAATCAGAGTCTGTATCTAAACTCAGATCTGCAAACTATTCAATAAGCAACGTTGGCTGTGGATGTTACCATGTTCTATCCGTTCAGGTAGAATAAATAGTATTTCAACTTTGTTTAAATGTAAAGGAGTACCTGAAATGATAAAATAAATGTCACACCCCTACCTACCACTTTAGTTTTTAGAAATGGTATTGAACTGCATGTCATTTATTAAAGTTTCAGAGTAACAGCCGTGTTAGTCTGTATTCGCAAAAAGAAAAGGAGTACTTGTGGCACCTTAGAGACTAACCAATTTATTTGAGCATGAGCTTTCATGAGCTACAGCTCACTTCATCGGATTTAGCACCTCATTTATTAAAGTGCTAAAGGCTGTGTATGACTAATATTAAGGAGATGACCTTTTAAATAAAAATGGTCTAGGTTCCTCAGTCTAACACACATTGAAATACTTAGAAGAATAGAAAATAGTGTTGTTAATTGAAAACAAAAATACATAAACATTTATTTAAATGTAATCCCACCACAATGTGCTCATGCATTTTATTGTTAGCATAGTGAGTCTGCAGAATTGCTTGTTTGCTAGTGCAGGCTAAAACACTTAAAGAAAAATAATTCGTTAGAAAAAAAGTGATTGGCCCTGCATTTGAGAGCACTTGGTTAGTTGCAGGGAGTAGGGACATTTTGTGTAGAGCTGCCTTTTAAGAACAAGAGTTGTTATATAAAACACAGAGCATTCTTTCTTACATCAACAGGTACTGCAGCCTCCAACAACTCTGCAAAACATAATTCTCCTTGGACATTTTAATTTAACATAACCTTTAGAAGTTGCTACAAATGCTTTGTGCAGCTCTTTCACTTGGACTGTAATTATGAAAAGCTGTGGTCATGGGGCAGGGGAGGGGAAAGTCACCATATTAATCTTCAAAAACCTATTTTGTTTATTGATCTTGAAGTACTGCAGTATGTGCAAATACAATGAATTATGCATATGTCTACATTAGCTCGTGAATTTATTCACTCAGGAATGAAGTATTGTCTTGTAAAATGAGACACCCATCCTATTCTTCCTTAAGTACAGTGGGTAGGCTTCCCACGTGTGTTAGTATTCAAATAAAACTGTGAGTGAATGTTTTAAATCTTTAGCACTTTAATTAGCACTGGCCTTTGATGGGCAAGCAGTGGAAAATGTCAGATTCTGTGTACTCCCGCATTTAAAAATATATTGTCCCCAAACCCTTTCCAATTAAAGGTAAGGGGGGAAATCTGGTCTCCATTCTCATAAACAATGGGATATTTTTTATCATTAAATATATGCTGTGACAGAGTGCTGGGAACCAACACCTATTGAGTTCCGGGGGCCTGCAGGCACAAGCCCTCCCACATCTGAGTGTGAGGAGAGGAGCTACTGAACCCAGGGCCCAAGCAAATTTGAGGGACAACTGATGACAAATAGGATCAGGAGTGAGGGTCACAGAGTCATAAGCAGGTAACCTGAGGGGGACACTGAGCAGAGAACCCTGGACAGAACCCACTGCTCCTCAAAGGTGTCTGTAGAGCCAGCGGATGTGGCCCTGAGGAACTCTGCCTGGATGCATGAGAGAAGGGAAAAGTGGAAATAGGACCCAAAGTTGCAGAGCCCCTCCCTGACCAGCGTCCTCCTCTTGGTAGAATAGATAGCCACCTTGCCCAGCGCCAGGAGGAGGTTGACGAAGAAGTCTCATGACTTCGTGGAGCCACGGATGGGTTGGAAACCAACAGCTGAGCCGGCACTCTGGTCACTTAAACACCAATTAATTTCTGCTAGGGAAATTGGCCCTTAATTAATGGATTAGAATAGGCTGGAAGGGAGGACTAGTGAGCAACTTGGCCTATTAATACAGAAGATAAGAAGGCATGGGAAGAAAGTGTATGTGGGTGTGTTCTGAGGAGAGAGAGCTTCTCCTCTGGAGAGGATGAGGAGAAACTAGGTACTATGTTGTATGGCTCAGCAACGTGGTAGGAAGAGCAAATGTAAATAAACTGCACTGGGGTGTTTGTCAACTGAAGGTCTCTACATCTGTAGACAGAGTGGAAGACAAGACTAGCCTGTCACCTGTGGCTATATGGGCATCTTCCTATCTAGTTATATTTCAAGATCTGATTGTGGCATAGAAGCAAGAGCATGGTGAGTGGGTATTCTCCAGAAATTCTCCTCTGTGTGTAAGGACACTTTGCTGCTGATTTCCTCTCTCTGACAGGCCTCCAATATACCATCAATAGCAGTTTCTGCTTCAGATATAAGCTGCTTCCATTGTTCCTACTGTAATACTCAAGTGGAAAGATATGTATGTACTGTTAGCATCTAGTAGGTGGTCTATGATATGAGAGGGGGAAAGCTACATCATAAAATCAAATGCAAAAATTCCATAAGCAAAACATAGTTGAAATAGTACATTTTCTCTCCTTATTCAGTCTGGAACTGAACCTGTTCCTACTGAAGTCAGTAACAGAATAGGTGAAATTCTGGCTCTGCTGAAGTCAGCAGCAAACTCCCATTGACGGCAATATGGCCAGAATTTCAGCCAGTGACTTTGTGCAAAATCAAGTTCTTAGTTATAAAATAATCATAGAAGCTAAAGATGGAAAATATTTATTTTTATTAGATCATCACTCCATCCCCTGGCTGATGTGGGATTTTCCCTGCAGTATGCTTTGGCAAATGTTTTGGCCGGTCTAGTTTTAAAATATACTAACGTGATGGGGATTCCACCTCTTCCTTTTGGAAACTATTCCATGGTCAAATATATCTATTAGTTCCCCCCCCCCAAGCTAATAGTCAGATTAAAATTTCTTTTGTCCAGGTTCATCCATATTTTCATATTTATACCTACTGGGACCAGCATATTTTTTCCCCCATCCTTGATGTCTAAACTCTTCAGCTACATATAGGTAGTTCCTTCCCTAGCTGTCATGTAGCCAAGTGAGACATATTTAGGGCCCAATCTAACTCCCATGAAATCAATGGTGCTCTTTCTATTGCCTATAATAGGAATTAGCTATTTTAATCTGGCTTCAGAAGACCATTTCTATTTATGAGTAGAACTGGGTGAATAATACAAACATTTTCCCACTAACATTTGTTCAATTTTAGGTATGAATTAGCTTTTGGCACATGAGTGACCCATTGGAGCTTGCTTTCCATGCATATTTGTGGCTGAGTTTTACTAGCATGAATTCTCAGAGAGCAAATTTAAAACCAGCTTTCCATAGGCATTCCTTACACATTCACCCACAAGAATATAAGAATGGCCATACTGGGTCAGACCAAGGTCCATCTAGCCCAGTAGCCTGTCTTCTGACAGTGGCCAATGCCAGGTGCTGTAGAGGGAATGAACAGAACAGGTAATCGTCAAGTGATCCATCCCCTGTCGCCAATTCCCATCTTCTGTCAAATAGGCTAGGGCCACCACTGCCCATCCTGGCCAATGGCCATTGATAGACCTATCCTCCATGAACTTATCTAGTTCTTTTTTTTAATCCTGTTATAGTCTTGGCCTTCACCCAATCAGGGAATAGGAAGAATGCCATGCAACGAATCATAACTGAGCAGTATTACTTGAATTCAGCTATTGAGATTCAACTACCAACCCAATATGTAAATAAAATACATGAAAATGTTGTTAAATAACCAGTAAATTGGAACTAATCACAATCCTGCTCATGGACATTCTGCAAACTTTCATCAAGTAAACTGCTAATCTTTCTCTCAGCTCTAATGATGAGCTTGAGAGTATTGTAGCGGAGATATTATACATCTGATTGGCAACTGGGGCGTGGGGGAGTGTAAAAAAAAAATCTTAATTCTGAGTAGCGTTTATTTTTGGAGATCCTTAAAAAATGTGGGTTGAGTGTGGGGATAGTGTGCATGTGCACACAGAACCAAGAACTTGATCCAAAGGCCAGTTAACTCAGTCCCAGACACCCAACTTCTTTCAAAAGCCTGCCAGCTGCAGAGCACAAGCATAACTCTGCTGGTCTTTTGGTCCCCCTCCACAGGATTTTTTGGCTACCAGTTATACGTACTTGAGGGCATGCTAGCCATCTTCAATTAGCACAGCAACCTCATTCTTTCTACTCAGCCACATTTATGATGCAGATAGGACCAATGGCTTGATCCAAAGGCCACAACGAGTAAGAGAAAAATTGCTTGATATGTAATTGATGTGGTTATTGGGCAGATGAAATGATAGATTTACAATGCTATCTTGTTTGCATTTTAAACGGCACATGCCTTCATTTTATATTAAATTGCACTGTTACGCCTGCAACTCAGAGATGGAAGAAGCCTCAGACTATGCTATAGTCAATTCTCCTGTAAATACTTTAGATTTAAGGCATCTCACTAGGATTTAAGAGGTTGAAAAGACATGTGACCTTTTTTGACATCCATTACACAATTTTCTGGGTAAATTCTGGCATGCATTAGTCATTCTGACAAGAAAAGGTATGAATCTAAAAACAGAGATGCACAGGACTGTACACAGGAAATGACCTGAATTGACAGCTTCCTTAAAAATATTAGTTAGATCCTCAGCTGGTGTAAATGTGGTGTAGCTCTATTAAGCCAATGAGGCTCTAACAAGTCAAGGATGCATCCTTGCATCCATTCTTTTTATGAGTGCCTTTGGAACAGCCTGTCACAATGTCCTTCATAATGGCCCTGAAGGAGCAAAGCACTTAAGCATGGCAACCAATTCAATTCACATGCTTAAATACCATTTAAGTCACTGGGAATTAAGGACATGCTGAAGTGTGTTGCTGAATCATGGACAGCTTTTCCCAGCTCTCTCTGGTAGATTGTGATCTACCTCTGAATCAGTAGCTGCTACCATTTACATTTGTCATCCCTGTAAATACTGCCTCAAATACAGAGCTGCCAGGACATTTCCAAGAAATGGCCGTTAAACATCACTCTTTACTGTGAGATCGACCTTTGATATAACCTTGAATGAAACATGGCATCTCACCGTATCCAAGTGACTGACTGGTATTCTTAACTGGGAACTGAGTAGTCCCCTATGGAAAAGGGGCAGCTCAAATATTTCACTATAAACTCATCCCTATTGGTATTTTTAAACTGCCATTAAAAGAGGGTCCTGATTTTACACACAATGTGATTTTAACAATGAGAGGGTTTTTTCCAAGCAGAGACAATAATTATGCAGCTTCAGAATCTTCCTGTGAGCCTATTCAATTAGCATTCCATGCATGATCCTCTCTCCCACTTCTTTCTGAAGCTGTGCTAGCTTTATTTAGACTGAACTGCTTTCCCTTCGTGATAGCAATTGAGTTGTTAGCTTCTGTAGGATGACGTGGCCGGGAAATCTACAGCAAGTGTGGCAGGTTCAGTGTTGTGATAAGCTGTAAATTGTTGTCTCTACTAGTTTACAATAGCAGAAAGAGAAATAGGTTCAACAGGTAATTATTGTTTCCCTTCTGTTACTGCTACTAATTTGCTACTAATTTGTATTCTTCAGCACTGAGGTAAGTGGGGAAGTGGGATACCAGGAGGAAGCACGAGCAGGGGCACGCGAGAGGGCAGGGCTCCTGCCTCATATTGAGAAAGAGGGACGATCAGCGAGTTCTCAAGTGCCTATACACAAAAGCAAGAAGCCTGGCAAACAAACAGGGAGAACTGGAAGTCCTGGCACAGTCAAGGAATTATGATGTGATTGGAATAACAGAGACTTGGTGGGATAACTCACATGACTGGAGTACTGTCATGGATGGATATAAACTGTTCAGGAAGGACAGACAGGGCAGAAAAGGTGGGGGCGTTGCACTGTATGTAAGGGAGCAGTATGACTCTCAGGTTTTTCTGCAGTTTCATACTTGAGCTCTGAGCAGTCTCTGGATTAAGTTTAGAAGTGTGAGCAACAAGGGTGATGCCGTGCTGGGAATCTGCTATAGACCACCAGACCAGGGGGATGAGGTGGACGAGGCTTTCTTCCGGCAACTCACAGAAGTTACTAGATCGCAGGCCCTGGTTCTCATGGGAGACTTCAATCACCCTGATATCTGCTGGGAGAGCAATATAGCGGTGCACAGACAATCCAGGAAGTTTTTGAAAAGGGTAGGGGACAATTTCCTGGTGCAAGTGCTGGAGGAACCAACTAGGGGCAGAGCTCTTCTTGACCTGCTGCTCACAAACTGGGAAGAATTAGTAGGGGAAGCAAAAGTGGATGGGAACCTGGGAGGCAGTGACCATGAGATGGTAGAGTTCAGGATCCTGACACAGGGAAGAAAGGAAAGCAGCAGAATACGGACCCTGGACTTCAGAAAAGCAGACTTTGACTCCCTCCAGGAACTGATGGGCAGGATCCCCTGGGAGAATAATATGAGGGGGAATGGAGTCCAGGAGAGCTGGCTGTATTTTAAAGAATCCTTATTGAGGTTACAGGGACAAACCATCCCAATGTGTAGAAAGAATAGTAAATATGGCAGGCGACCAGCTTGGCTTAACAGTGATATCCTTGCTGATCTTGAACACAAAAAAGAAGCTTACAAGAAGTGGAAGATTGGACAAATGACCAAGGAAGAGTATAAAAATATTGCTCGGGGATGCAGGAGTGAAATCAGGAAGGCCAAATCACACCTGGAGTTGCAGCAAGAGATGTTAAAAGTAACAAAAAGGGTTTCTTCAGGTATGTTAGCAACAAGAAGAAAGTCAAGGAAAGTGTGGGCCCCTTACTGAATGAGGGAGGCAACCTTGTGACAGAGGATGTGGAAAAAGCTAATATACTAAATAGAGCTAAAATAGAGCTTTTTTTGCCTCTGTCTTCACGAACAAGGTCAGCTCCCAGACTACTGCACTGGGCAGCACAGCATGGGGAGGAGGTGACCAGACCTCTGTGGAGAAAGAAGTGGTTCGGGACTATTTAGAAAAGCTGGACGAGCACAAGTCCATGGGGCCGGATGCGCTGCCTCCGAGAGTACTAAAGGAGTTGGCGGATGTGATTGCAGAGCCATTGGCCATTATCTTTGAAAACGCATGGCGATCCGGGGAAGTCCCGGATGACTGGAAAAAGGCTAATGTAGTGCCCATCTTTAAAAAAGGGAAGGAGGAGGATCCTGGGAACTACAGGCCAGTCAGCCTCACCTCAGTCCCTGGAAAAATCATGGAGCAGGTCCTCAAGGAATCAATCAATTCTGAAGCACTTAGAGGAGAGGAAAGTGATCAGGAACAGTCAGCATGGATTCATCAAGGGCAAGTCATGCCTGATTAATCTAATTGCCTTCTGTGACGAGATAACTGGCTCTGTGGATGAAGGGAAAGCAGTGGACGTGTTGTTCCTTGACTTTAGCAAAGCTTTTGACATGGTTTCCCACAGTATTCTTGCCAGCAAGTTAAAGAAGTATGGGCTGGATGAATGGATTATAAGGTGGATAGAAAGTTGGCTAGATTGTCGGGCTCAATGGGTAGTGATCAATAGCTCCATGTCTGGTTGGCAGCCGGTATCGAGTGGAGTGCCCCAAGGGTCGGTCCTCGGACCAGTTTTGTTCAATATCTTCATAAATGATCTGGAGGATTGTGTGGATTGCACCCTCAGCAAGTTTGCAGATGACACTAAACTGGGAGGAGAGGTAGATACGGTGGCAGGTAGGGATAGGATACAGAGGGCCCTAGACAAATGAGAGGATTGGGCCAAAAGAAATCTGATGAGGTTCAACAAGGACAAGTGCAGAGTCCTGCACTTAGGACGGAAGAATCCCATGCACCGCTACAGACTAGGGACCGAATGGCTTGGCAGCAGTTCTGCAGAAAAGGACCTAGGGGTTATAGTGGACGAGAAGCTGGATATGAGTCAGTGTGCCCTTGTTGCCAAGAAGGCCAATGGCATTTTGGGATATATACGTAGGGGCATTGCCAGCAGATGGAGAGACGTGATCGTTCCCCTCTATTCAACACTGGTGAGGCCTCATCTGGAGTACTGTGTTGAGTTTTGGGCCCCACACTACAAGAAGGATGTGGAAAAATTGGAAAGAGTCCATCGGAGGGCAACAAAAATGATTAGGGGACTGAGGGAACTGGGATTGTTTAGTCTGCGGAAGAGAAGAATGAGGGGGATTTGATAGCTGCTTTCAACTACCTGAAAGGGGGTTCCAAAGAGGATGGATCAGATTGTTCTCAGTGGTAGCAGATGACAGAAGGAGTAATGGTCTCAAGTTGCAGTGGGGGAGGTTTAGGTTGGATATTAGGAAAAACTTTTTCATTAGGAGGGTGGTGAAACACTGGAATGCGTTACCTAGGGCCGTGGTGGAATCTCCTTCCTTAGATATTTTAAGGTCTGGCTTGACAAAGCCCTGGCTGGGATGATTTAGTTAGGGATTGGTCCTGCTTTGAGCAGGGGGTTGGAGTAGATGGCCTCCTGAGGTCCCTTCCAACCCTGATATTCTATGAATGCTCAGAAGTCCTTGTGCATCTTACCAAATTCAAGTCAATATAGCAACATGCCCTTATAAATATCTGATAACCCCTTGGGTGCAAGATGAGATGAAAAGAATACAACCCACCCGCATCTAAATAACAGTAAACACATGGATGGAAGGATGCTCTTCTGTTTTAAGGTATTGGACAAGAATTTAAGAGATCTGGCTTGAACTCTCAGTGCTGCTGTTGGATCATATTAAAGAAGTTCTGTATTAAAATCACAAATGAGTTTGATTCCCCATAGTTTAAATTCCAGGGTATTACTAATTAAGAGGTCTCTTGGTTTTTGGTAGTGTTTCTCTCCCTCTGTGTGTGAAACTTGCAAGCTGCTAATTGTGTTAGTACATTCTAAGACAGAGTCTGTTCTCAAAGCAATTCACAGAGAGAGAGAGAGACTCAAAGCAATACTCTAACAACAGAAACAGCACCCAGAGACTCCCCGCACTTTTGTTGTATTAACAATTGTGATTAAAATAGAGATAGAGGATGTATGTGGATGGATGCTTGGTGTGGATAATAACTGAATGATCAGGGAGGTGCCAGCCTAAGAATCCAATGTCCATCGGCTGAAGAAGGCGTCAAGTGGAAATAACCAGAGGACCCCCGGAGGGCAGACTGGAATCCACCCAACAGCCTCAAGAATGGGAG
Source organism: Chelonia mydas (assembly GCF_015237465.2). Taxonomy (NCBI): domain Eukaryota; kingdom Metazoa; phylum Chordata; order Testudines; family Cheloniidae; genus Chelonia; species Chelonia mydas. The sequence goes on along the minus strand of NC_057849.1, from coordinate 52,732,049 downwards.
AACCAAAGAACAAGATAACATCTTGGAGCCGTCAGGAATGTGCTATCTGCTGATTGATTCAGCAACAGCATGATGAAGCAATTCCCATAGATTGGCATAGGAAGAAATTCCTATAAAAATAGACTCTAAAAAGTGAGAACTTTGGGGTCTGATTCTGCAAAGCAACTTCCAGGAGCATCAGATGAGCATCTGACAAGGCCCTGCTCCCTCCTCATGTCCAGGCCACCTGGCCAGTGGCTTGGCATGAGCAACTCTAAGGCTGGTAACTATGATAACAACCTTGCAGAACCTGTGTGTGTGTGTGTGTGAGAATAAAGATGAGATTGAATGGAATGTTATAGCTGTAACTAACTGCTTACTATGATTCTTTCTGTATTCACAATAAATGTGGTATTTTGCCTTTTCCCTTTAATAAGATCCTGCTGGTTTTTATTTTATTGGTATAACACTGCCACAGATTTCTTTAGTGACATTGTGCAAGGCAGCACAATCTCTCTGTGCCTCAGATCCCCATCTTTAAAACAACGGATAATATTTCCTTTCATCTAACTCGGTGTCTGTTTTGACTAAGGTTTTCAGGGCATGGATTATTTCTTATATGTACAGTGCCTAACGCAATGGGGCCTGGTCTCATGTGGGAGTTGTAGGCAGACTGTAATATAAACAAACTAATAACAATTATTTGAGGAATTCCAAAGTGCAATATAGCAGTGTGTCAAGATAATACTGCTGTGAGGGGATCTCTCTGTAGTTCAAGTTGTCAGCCAGCATCTTAAAGCTGGACCCAGAATTAGGCTATTTCTGACTACTCTTCAAGTAAAACTTCTGATAGGGACTGTGTGCAGCCCAGAGTCATGCTTCTGAGTTGGGCAAGAAAATAAATAAAAATTACCTGTTTACTTTTTAGTGACTAAAAAATAAGCATGGGAAAGGGAATCTCTCCCCAAGTGAGAGATGTCTTATGTTTATACAGACTTTATATTGTAGACTTTGCAGTGTGTTGCCTCCATAAGTTGTATGGGCAAATAAATGTTAGTTGAGCCCCCACTGATTTGAAAGGAAGTTAGTGTCCATAGAAAAAACATCAAAAGAATAAGGAAGAAATTAATGAAAGCTATCGTGCAAACCTCTCAAGCCTCTAAATAGTGCCTGGTGTGGAATTGTTAATTAGAACTGTGTTCCATTATCCTGTACTAAGATATTCAGAACAACATGAAGTGTTATATTGCCCCATGCTGGGATAAGTTAAGGAAACTGGCCGCATTTATTTAACATCTTTGTTTTTATTAGCACTCTCTCTCTAATTTAATGCAACTTTAAAGTAATGTTGTTGCGCTTTCGTAATTATTTTCCGGTTGTAAGTAAAGTGTTTTTAAAAGGTTTTTACTTACCATTTGCAATAATTTAGGGAGCAAGCTTCTACCCTTAGCAGACCCTTTCCCTCCCCCCCAAAAGATTTTTGACTCAACCAAGTATAGATCTTAGTTACTTATATTCAGTTTATTTACGATTCATATCTGCACACAGCTTTGTGTCCTTGAGGCAGTAGAAATTGATGCACAGAGGTAAATTTTAACCAAGCAGAACACACCTAACAAAACCCCCAACCAATGTACAGAAGTAATCTGTACAACAAGACTTGCATTTCACACAGCATGAAGGGTTAGACACTATCCTCAGCTCCAACTGTTTGGTGCTTTGTAAAAGGCAGAACTCATTTGTAAATTAATTTCCACTGTGCAACACCTGAGCATTCCTTAATATAACAAAGAAGCTCTCCTGCAGATCAGGGGAGCACCAATTACCTCAGTGAAGCCTGAGTTCTGTAAGGAGCAGGTTAGTGTGTATGGATACGTCTACACTGCCATTTGATATCCACAGCTGGCCCACGCCAGCTGGCTCAGGCTGCAGGGCTGTTTAATTGGGGTGTAGATATTCGCAGGGTCCTAGAGGCCAGGCTTCAACCTGAGCCCAAACATCTATACTGCAATTAAACCATATGCAATTAAACCCCCAAGCCATATGAGCCCAAGTCAGCTGGCACTGGGCAGCTGCACGTTTTTAATTGCAGTGTAGACATATCCTATGTGTACAACTGCCTTGTGTGATCTATAACTGGAATTGCTCAGCTGTGCTGAGAACGGATGAACGTTTTTCATAAGATCAAGCGTTAGAGATCTTTAATTGGAATCAGTAAGATCCGAGTTCTGTTTGGTTCTTCTAAGGTTCCTTTATGGTACCTGCCACTGGGATTCTGGAGCCCCTTACAAAGTTGAACAACGCAGTATGACTAGGTCAGTCTTGTGATTTTTGTCTCCGTTCCTCTCCCCATATGGGAGAACAGTGTGATTTAAAAAATATGTACTATGAGTTTCTATTACTTCAGCAGGGGTCTGAGCGTGGCTCAGTCACTGCAATGAACATGAAGAGTCTACGAACAGATTTGGTAAGAGCAAAGGGCCACAGCTTTTATTAATGATATAATACAGGAGAGGAAGAGCCAGATTTGATCCTGCTGGGCAGGATCAATCCTTGCAGTTCTCTAACCAAAAGTCCATAAAAGCTGTGCAATTCTTAATGGAAGGCTACCCCAGTGTTCAGGACAGCAAAGTCCTTAGGCCCCCGTCCCTTTCCATATACAAGGCATGAAGGCTTAGCCAAGGTGTGCATTGGATAGTGAAGCCCGTCCTTCAATGTGCAGTATGCAGTAAGGGTCCTGTCAGGTGCCACCCAGCCATTGGCTGGGACTGCAGCAACAATCCCTTGCTAATCATGTAACCTGTATTGTCAACTGGTTCCACAGTTATGACACCAACAGTACAAATCCCACCTCTAGCACTGCAGAATGTGAAAGACCCCCTACTCTTTGCTGTAGGTTTTACCATGTATTTGCAGGGGAATGGGGAAGGATATTGGGAAGGCACCCCCACGATACACAAGTGAGCAGTCAAGCTGGGAATAGGGACTGAAGACCCCCAAACTCTGCCACTGCACAAATCCCCAAGGAGAGGACTGGGGAGGAGTAGAGGGTCATCACTTCTTCCTAGAAGCCTAGGGTATCTTTCTCCCTACTCTGGTGAAGGAGGGCTTGCAATTAAAAACCCAGTGAATAACGAATGGGAATGTTTTGCTGCACACACCTGGCTCTATAGTTCCTGTGGGCCAAATCTTATGCTCCTTACAGTCACCTTACTTCAGCAAAACATCCATCAAAGAAGTGAATGAGCACAGCAAGATTTGGATCATTGTACATTTCATGCAGTTAAATTCAGACACTTGGATTTCTAATAAATTCTGATTCTCTGAAGGTGTAACAAGCATTTCCTAAGGGTGCTCACTGTTCTTTATGGGGAAAACCTGAATGCTTTGAAACTTTTAATCTGCATAGTTTGCATAATTAGCATGGAATCTCAGGATGGAGTTCAAATAGCTTTGTTGATTCAAGGAATAAGAAGAGAGTAGGAGAGAGAGATGTCAGTTTTCAAGACAAAAGGAAGAGGGTTTTTCTCATCTCTTATTAGAGTGTCATTTATAATAGGATGGATCCATAGTTAGATACTCAAGTTACAGTCATGTTAATTGGAATTCATAAAAAATGTTAAATACTACATCTTCAGGCTTACTTTTTGATCCAAAATCTTCCTTCACATCACAGGGAACTGGAGTTCTCATGATTTTATTAGTTTAATTACAATAGATACAGTCTGTTAAAGCCACAAGATAGAACAATGTAGTGCCCTTTGCTGAGGTATTTTTATCGTTTGGGAGTGGAGGAGTCTTGCCTCCCCCCCCCCCCCCCCCCCAAGTTCTGATATTGTCCATAGACTTTGGCAATATATACTTTTACAAACTGAAAATAAAGGAATACATATCACTGCATCTGGAGTGCATTGTGAGGCAACAGTTAATCAGTGTGATTCATCTCATTTACACTAGTCAGGAGTAACTTTATTCAGTATAATTCAGTCAGTGGAATTATACTAGTGTAAACCTGGGATCTGGTCTACATTCAAAAATTAGATTGACCTACCTTTGTCACCCAGTCATTAGGGAATTTTGTGTTTCAAGTGCAATCTGTGCTGGTGGAGAGAAGATAGCTTCAGTTTGCATTGGTTGTAATTGAACCTGTCTGCAGAGAACTTTAGAGATACAGAGCAGCTGCACAACACTGAGGAGAAGACAGGAGTGTCATGACTGAGCTTGAGCAGTCTGATCTAGTGCTCAGAGCAGGAGCTGAGAAGAAAGCCAGTCATATACCAGGACGTTAGAGTCTAAGACAAACTAGAGGATCAATGAGGAGTCAGGTAGGGTCAGGTTACCAGGAGAACAGAATTCAGAGTAGCAGCCATGTTAGCGTATCCGTAAAAAGAAAAGGAGTACTTGTGGCACCTTAGAGACTAACATGTATTAGAACATAAGCTTTTGTGAGCTACAGCTCACTTCATTGGATGCCATATGAAGTGAGCTGTAGTTCACGAAAGCTTATGCTCAAATAAATGTTAGTCTAAGGTGCCACAAGTACTCCTTTTCTTTAAGGAAAACAGAAGTAGGTATTGCAGGAGAAGCAGCCCAAAGCAGGGAGATCCCAATTATATATACACAACTTCTTGTACTTGGTTTACGTAGAAGCTTTGAACCAATCAGATTCTAGGACTGGAGTCCACTGTGAGGGTTCAGCTTCTATTCTGACAATTGCTAGCTGGTCATTTGGTGGCAGGTTGGAATTTACTATCTCCTAAGAGCCCAGAAGACCTGATCCAAGACCCATGGTCTCTGACAAGGGGAGTGTAGCAGGGTGGTCAACCCACTCCAGCCCTGAAGGGGTTAAAATTAGCCCTGGAGAGGGCTGCCACTGGGAACAGCTAGGCTGATTAGGGGAAGCAGCCACAGCTGGGGCCATGCCCCAATCAGGCCACAGTTGGCCCTTAAGTTGAAGGAGTCTCACTCTAGCCCTGGAGGGGGGGAAGGGCTAGGGCTAGCTACAGCTACCTGGGAGCAAGGTACCTGAGGTGGAGCAGTGCTGCGAAAGGACAAAAGGAGCTCCAGCCTGGTAAACCCCCAGGCTGAAGGCCTATGCAAAGGTACTGGGGCTGCAGAGGGGTAGCCTGGTGATGGGACCTGCTGCCTTTGCCTAACCCCTTGCTAGTGATGAGTGGTCATTACAGACTTTAGTCTGTTCCAGGGAAGTGGGGCTGGATGATAGCTGGCAGTAGCCACTTAGGCAAGGTGGGTTTAGAGGGTTGGGGTTCCCCTGGGAGGGGAGACCCAGAGTGGGGGTACTGCTGGGGCAGAACCCTGAGGGAAAGGGGTACTGGGGTCTGGGAGGGATACATGGCCAGCAGCAGGTGAGACCCCAGCCTGCAGAGGGTGCTCCTTAGGCTGGAGAGAGAGTTTGATCAAGCCCAAAAAATTAATTGGGTCCAGCACGTTAGGCTGCAATTCTGAGGTACTGATAATTTCCTAGTAGCAAAATTAAATTAGTTTTGCTAACTGCCTCAATCACATAATAAATAAATCAGACTCATTTATTTATTTGACATAATAAATAAATCAGAATGCTAACTTGAGCCTTTCCTAAGGGAGGACTGTAAAAGATGGTCTAATGGAGTTCAGATCTCTGATCAATCCCATTTTTAAAAACTAATGAACAGATTATTTTGCTTGTTCAGGTTCTGTTTAAGAGATTGCTTTATCATGATGATGAGTTCTCAATTCATGTAGGGTGAGGGGTACCACACCAAAAAATTACATTTCCAGTCTGAACACTTCCCCCTCAGATTGTTCCTGACTCAGGGCCACCTAAAACTCATTAAAAATGTATTCTCATTAAGACAGACCTATTGAGTCCCCAGATTCATTGATACATAATTTTATTCCTCAATTTGAGGTAAAAAGTTGTGTCATTTCACCTTGTAATACAGGAGAGTGAGCAACACCATGAGTCATCTTAAACTCATGGTAGTATTTTATTATATATAGTCTTACCTGTGTAATATATTCCACTCCTTCATTTGAGAAGGATGATACTTAGGTAGTTGTACTACAGCATCTTGTTCCCTATTCTATAAAGGAGGTGGTGTCAAAAGCTGTCAGCCAGCACTTCCATCACAAACCTGTTTTCAGTTTATATTAATTAACATTCATTTGTAGAGGAGACTTGCTTATTCCACCCATAGGACAAATTCTCATTGATCAGTTTAAAAAAAAAAAGAAAGACTATTGTATAATTACCTAACAGTTTTAAGATTATCACACAGATGATTAGTTGAATTTCCACTGTGTGCTCAAATAAGAAGAGGGGGAAGATTTAACCTAGGAGATCTGGGTTAAATTCTCATCTGCTCCAGACTTCCTGTCTGAGTTTGGGCAAGTTACTTAACTTCTCTATGCCTCAGTTCCCCATCTGTAAAATTTTCTGCCTGGAGAGTCTATTTAGGTTGGCTTAATTCCCAAGATGACCAGCAGGAGGCACTGCACCAGTGAGTCATTGCATCACTACAGGGAGTGATTAGGGCTATCTAAATTAGCCTGTGCACTACTGAGGCTTGTATGATTTTGAACAGAAGGGTTTCTTAAGTGAGAAAGAAGGAAAGGCAAGAACAAAGTGTGCCTGCTACATTTTCCTTAATATTTCCTTGTGTTATCACTATCACAGGGAAAACTAGTGCAGATTAACCACTGGCATTTTAACCATTATGTCCTTAATCAAGTATTTCCAAACTGACTGTCAGCATTTTTTTCCCCTTAACTGCTACAACCTTCTCATTCTTACTTTCAAATATTTGTGTTTAATTATTAGCATTCTAACTTTATTTTTAAATAGAGACTTGTCAACAATCTTAACTTTGTGAAAACAAAGTTTTCTTTTTTAACCTTATAATATATAGTACATGTTGAGATGCAGTATGTTAAATCCAAATATATGTAAGGCAGAGCATACTTCCTCATAACAAGTTGTTTCAAGTTAGCCAAGTTACCTGATTGAATATTTCTTGAAATCAGTAGAGTGTTTCAAGTGACTTCATGGCTCTTAAGATGTTTGTAAAGGACCTAGTAGAGTTCTTAGCCCTACTTAACCCAAAAACCTATCCTAAAGGAGGGAGAAAAGACTGCTCACCACTGAGTTGGAGGATGCAGGTAAGCAATGAGCAGCAGAAACAGATTAACTCTTCAGAGCAATGAGACTGTTCTCAAAGATATCTTCAATGCCTAAAAATGACAGTAAGTTCGGTTTGGGAGTTGGGTGTTATCTGTTCCAGAGTAAGTTTGTCATAGGACCATGATGGATATAGATCTGATCTATTAGAGATGCCATAGTTAAGCTGTACATTTACCATGGGATGCTTATACTTGTATACGTGACATGTAGGCAGAATGGTTTCTAAATAATTTGTCATAGTCTTCCATGTTTCCTTAGCTGCTCTTGTGTGTCCTGAAGGCTGTTGTGTGGGAATGGGAGTATTTGGTGCTGGAGGAGAATGTCCAGAAATAAAAATACTCCACATATAAGCATCCATCTGAAGGACAAAGCCCATGGGTGACTGTCTGTACTAGAAATAGCAAAATGTAGTAGAAATTTTACCAAAGCACTCATCACCCATGACATTCTATTATTTCATCTGTTTTAAGATATGGGGCCTGAAGAAACTCTACAAAAAGTGTGTAATTGAAGATATGAAATTAAGCTTTGTCTACTGGGTTACATTGTTATACAAACCAGGGCTCACTCCATTATAGCAGAAATTTGTCAGGGATTCTCTACCACAACTCATGTGAAGATACTGTCCTTAAAAAATAATCTGAGAAGACTGTAAATGCTGTCATCTCCTGAGGTTTATGCTTTCTAAACTTTATTTTAAAATAATTATGTTTCAGGCTGTAAGTCTTTTCTTCCATAGTCTTTGCTATATAGGGCACATGTTGATGTTTCAGTTTATAGGGTTATGGGTCAAGGAATGTTTTGATTCTTAATTTAGGCCCAAGAATGAACCGCGGAGTGACTTGGAAGGAATATTCTAAGTTGAAAACCAAAACATACCAGGAACCTTAAACTGAAACATCTGACTTTTGTACAGTGGTATGTCAAAGATTTAAAGTCCAGACCATCTTATATGTTTTAGAACGGTTTCCAAATGCATCCGGTTATCTTTGTGAGCATCATTAAGATTCTAAACTCTTCATGGCAGTGACTGTCATTTTGAGTCACAATACAGGTGCAAGACTATTGTCTGCTGCTAATAAATTAGAATAAAAATGTCATACTTTCAAAATTACTATTAAAATGCAATTAAACTGCTTTTTATTGTAAGCCTATCCTAAAGCCTAAACAAATGAAAAATGTTGACAGCAACTAGTTAGAAATGTACTTTTTTTACTTTCTAATTACTTGAAGGTTACCTCTTTTTGCAATTAAGAGAGGCTTTATGAGAAATTCAGATACAGGATCACAGGGCTGAAAATCAAAGCAGCAAATATCATTCATTTCAAAATGAGTGACTCTCAGAGGGATGTATAAATTATAGAGCAGGCCAAACCTGATATTGGTAGATAGCCTCTGTGGTGTTCAGTGATCGTGGTGCTTACAAGATCTTTGCTTTATTCTGTTTATGGTTCAAGGTGGCTGAGCATAACAGTTTTACTTAGCCCTGTCTAGATTCTGCCTTGGAAGCTCAATTCTTAGGAGGCAGAGTCCCTAATGCTAATTACCATCAGATCAGTAATTCAGATCCAGAGTAGGTCTGCAATGAATAAAAGTCATTTGCATTTTATATTAAGGTTTAAATGTGTAAATTACTTATATAATATAATTGTTGTGGGAATTTTACAGAAATAAGTAGATGGTTAAGTGTTATAGCCAATAGTTATTGGCTTTTGATGACTTTTCTATGGCCCATGTGGAATGAGATGGTGGGCTAAGTCAGTTGCCTTGTAGACAAGTGTTTGCATCACAACTGGGACTGACAGCTTCCAATGTGGAGGACAAGGACTGAATAGGCACAATGAACAAACTATTGTCTCTTGCAAAGAGGTGCTGCATTCAGCTTGGGGTTGAAGCACATTGAGCAACAAGTCCCTCTCCTTTCCTGCTATTCAATAGCTGTTCTGAGTGTTAACAGAGAGCTACAGTAGCCAGTCCATGGCATTTCTGAAGCAGTAATGTCACTCCAGAACTGGAAAGAAAATTATGGTTTTGGGACCCTAGAGGCTGCTGTGACTAAGGTGGATGTAGGTTGCTTGAGCTCTGAAATGGCCCACAGGCAACCCCCAAACATTGTGGCCTAAAACCTGCATCCAACCCCAAGAAATATTGCACCCAACTGCTGAGACCTCCAAGATGCCGTCTAGCTCTGCATCTTCCTTTCTGAATCTAAAAACACTGAAGAAAAGGAAGATCTACCACAAGCATGACCCCCTCCTCAAACAAAATGGTGCCTGAGAAGATGGAAAGCAGAGGATGGCTGAACCACAGCCGTTTGCTGCAGATACTGTTGAAATTAAATCTACAGTTTCCATCCTACAGAACACTGACAGATTCAGAGCACACTACAACTTCTATCCAGATGAATGGGTGGAGCAGAACACACTTTCTGAAGTGGAAGATTTCAAAGAGAACAGATTACAGGTTAAGAACTGTAATCATAAAGACAGAAGACCAAGCTAAATGATCTAGAAAGCCACTTAAGATGATGTAACCTCAGGATTGTGGGTGTCCGAGTGACTAGAGAGGTAAGCACCCTGAATTTGTCCCTAAATTGCTAAACTAAGGGCAGGTGTACACTACTGCTTAAGTCAATTTAACTTAGGCCACTCAGGTGTGAAGAAAACACCCTCCTGAGCAACACCAGTTACAGTGACCTAAGTGCAGTCCACACCAGTGCAATGTCGGTGGGAGATGCATAGCTTTTGCCTCTTGGCATAGTGCGTCTTCACTAGATGCGCTACAGCAGTGCGGTGGCATTGGTGAAGCTGCACAGATGTAGTGCTTCTAGTGTAGACCTGCCTGAAGTTGCTAGATCTTTTGGTAGATTTGTTTTTTTGAATGTATGATACTAATGTGAATGGGCACGCCAGACTCTTGCCCCAAGCCTGCTCCAGGAGGTGGGCTTAGAGCATTGTGAAATTCCTGAACTTTACCACTAAGGAGCTTATGCTACAGAAATCCAGAGGGGACAAAAGGCGCTGCTATGGGGAGAAAATTAAAATACTGCTCTTTCAAGATTATACCGGTGATATGGTTGCAGTGAATGCAGCTTTTAACCAAGCTAAAAAATTGGCCAGGAAGATGGACTTGAAATAGTTTAATACCGGAATGCTCCATATTAAGAATGGTGAGAAGACAGTATCATTCTGTTCCCCCCAGAAGGCAGAAAAAGGACTAAAAATGTGAAGCCTCCTGCCTCACTCTGAGTCCTCTATGGAATGATCTGACTGCACAGAATGTCTGCCTTGCTCCATGAGATCTGGTAGAGTTTCTTTAAGGAAGTCGATGGGGGCTAGTTGATCGTGATATCCTATTTACTTCGTATTGCCTTAACTCACAGAAAAAGAACACCTGAAAAAATAAACGTTTGATTAGTAATGGTGTATATTTAGCATTGTTTTGTTAGATGATGCTTCCTTATGGACTAAGGAATCAAGGTTCTAGGATTACTATAGCTGTGATGATTGGTTGGGGACCCACAGGCTGTGAGAATCTCTAAGTTTCACCTGCTCTGGCTGTCCCCCAGGCAAGGGTGGGTAGTTTGTTTTGGACTGTTTAAACATTTTTTTGAATGTATGATACTAATGTGAATTTCTTTCTCAACTACCTTTTCTGCTTTGTTCCCCCCCAACCCCCCTTATTTTATTCCTCTGTCTGCTCCTATTTCCTTCATGCTGCTCTGTCAAGGTTCCTTCCCCACTCTGAACGCTAGGGTACAGATGTGGGGACCTGCATGAAAAACCTCCTAAGCTTATCTTTACCAGCTTAGGTTAAAACTTCCCCAAGGTACAAAATATTCCACCCTTTGTCCTTGGATTGGCCGCTACCACCAAACAAATACTGGTTACTGGGGAAGAGCTGTTTGGAAACGTCTTTCCCTCCAAATACTTCCCAAAACCTTGCACCCCACTTCCTGGACAAGATTTGGTAAAAAGCCTCACCAATTTGTCTAGGTGACTACAGACCCAGACCCTTGGATCTGAGAACAATGAAAAAGCATTCAGTTTTCTTACAAGACGACTTTTAATAGAAATAGGAGTAAATAGAAGTAAAGAAATTCCCTCTGTAAAATCAGGATAGTAGATACCTTACAGGGTAATTAGATTCAAAACATAGAGAATCCCTCTAGGCAAAAACTTAAGTTACAAAAAAGGTACACAGACAGAAATAGTTATTCTATTCAGCACAATTCTTTTCTCAGCCATTTAAAGAAATCATAATCTAACATGTACCTAGCTAGATTACTAAAAGTTCTAAGACTCCATTCCTGGTCTATCCCCGGCAAAGCAGCATAAAGACAGACACACAGACCCTTTGTTTCTCTCCCTCCTCCCAGCTTTTGAAAGTATCTTGTCTCCTCATTGGTCATTTTGGTCAGGTGCCAGCGAGGTTACCTTTAGCTTCTTAACCCTTTACAGGTGAGAGGAGTTTTCCTCTGGCCAGGAGGAATTTTAAAGGGGTTTACCCTTCCCTTTATATTTATGACATGCTCTAGAATATGTACTTGGAAGTGACACCCTACCCTTGGATTGTACAGCTTTTGCTTAGATATGAAAAAACTGAATGCTGCTCAGGAAAAATTTGCAATTTCTCATTTATTCAGAGCGTGACTTTATATTATCTGGTATATTTTAACAAGGAAGACTCCAAAAATTAAATGCATCTCTTGGAATATAAAGGGTTTTAATAAGCCGATTAAAAGAAAATATACTTGTTGCTTAAAGAATGTTGACATTGCTGTGTCCCAGGAGACATCTGACAGAACGTGAAGCTTGTAAGCTGAAGAAATTGGATGGTCTCCCAGTTTCTAGATGCTTTAATTCTAAAGTTGCTTAATATTCTGAGAACAATGTCCGACACTGAAGGCAGTGTTACTGTCCTCAGGACTGAAATGGGCACTCTGGGCCGAATCAAGAGGATTCTAAAATTTTTCACAATGTTTTTATGTAAGTGACATGGACTGCCATCCAATTTATTACAGCTTCAAATGGGAAAGAAACTCTAGACCCAATCCTGGGCCTGGCCTGCACTGCTTCCCACAGCTCCCATTGGCTGGGAACAATGAACCGCAGCCACTGGGAGCTGCGAGCGGATGTACCTGCGGACGCTTTAGGTAAACAAAGCATCTCGCAGCCCGCCAGCAGCTTACCCTGAACAAGCTGCGAACTGAATTTGGGAATCCCTGATTTAGATAATGGCATACAGAGTACACTTATAAAGTTTGTGAACAATACCAAGCTGGGAGGGGTTGCAAGTGCCTTGAAGGATAGAATTAAAATTCAAAATGATCTGGACAAACTGGAGAAATGGTCTGAAGTAAATAGGATGAAATTCAGTAAGGACAAATGTAAAGTCCTCCACTTAGGAAGGAACAATCAATTGCACGCATACAAAATGGGAAATGACTGCCTAGGAAGGAGTATTGAGGAAAGGGATCTGGGGTCCCTTTGATCTGGGGGTCATTGTGGAGTCATGAGTCAGTGTAACACTGTTGCCAAAAAGACACCCCACAAAACAAAAAAAAACACCTCGAACATCATTCTGGGATGTATTAGTAGGAGTGTTGCAAGCAAGACACGAGAAGTAATTCCTCAGCTCTACTCTGCACTGATTAAGCCTCAACTGGAGTGTTCTGGCTACCACATTTCAGGAAAGATGGACAAATTGGAGAATGTCCAGAGAACCAAAAAAAAAATTAAAGGTCTAGAAAACATGACCTATGAGGTAAGATTGAAAAAAAAAAATGGGTTTGCTTAGTCTGGAAGAGAAGCCAGAGGGGAGGGGACATGAGACATTTTCAAGTACATAAAAGGTTGTTACACAGAGGGAGGAACATGGTGCTTCTTAAGAAGCAATGGGCTTAAATTTCATCCAGGGAAGTTTAGGTCAGACATTAGGAAAAACTTCCTAACTCTCAGGGTGGTTAAGCACTGGAACAAATTGCCTAGGGAGGTTGTGGAATCTCCCTCATTGGAAATTTAAGAGTAGGTTAGACAAACACCTGTCAGGGATAGTCTAAATACTTAGTCCTGCCATGAGTGCAGGGAACTGGACTAGATGACCTCAAGGTCCCTTTCAGTCCTATGATTCTATGCCTCTTTCAAAAAGGAATGGAGAGAACATAGAATTGATACCCTCATGGAGGTATTGATGCCCACTGCTTTTGTCCCCTCTCCAGTTATTTTAGATTGATGGGGGTTCTGAGGTTATGAAAACAAATTTCTGTCCTGAAAGACTGAGTTGGCTTTCCTCTGCTTGAAGCAAAAACCACTAGGAATCTGTCAAGAGATCTGGCAAGCTGTTGGCATATAAACTTAAGCAAAAGACTAACAGAAATAAGTTTGCTGATATTGCAAACAGCAGTAATAAATTATACACAATTTCAATTTTATTCAAAACTATATTTAGCTGAAGAGGGAACCAGTCCAAAGGCCCTAGATAAAGTATTTAGTGGATTCTCTGCCACAGATCTGACTCTCAGAAGGAACTTTTAGATGCCCCTCTACAAATCCCAGAACTGACTCAGGCTATAAAAGAAATGAAGGTTGAAAGACTCCTGGTGCAGACAGATTCCCAATTGAATTTTACAAAATGTTCTCTGAAATTTTAACACCTGGATGATTGAATATGTTCAATGAGGCCAAGAATGAGCAAACTCTCCCGCCTACTCTGGGAAGCTGTAACCTCAGTTATTCCTAAACCTGGAAAAGACCTTGGACTATGTAGTCATTACAGAACAATTTCTTGAATCAAAGGTGATAAGATTTTAGCAAAAGCTCCTGCTGTGTGATTGGACAAAGTTCTCACACATCAGACACAAGTCAGGTAGGCTTCCTTCATAATAGATGTAGCTCAGATATTTTGCATCAACTGATTGCTATTATTGCCTCTTTGAGAGTTTCTAAAGAGGCCTTAACTCATTTCTTTAGATGTCAAAAAGGCCTTTGAGGGCATAACATGGAACTATCTATATTTTGCTACCAATTTATTGCTTGGATTAAGCTTTTGTATGCTAACCTGACTTCCAGGATACAGAAGGTACCAATGGTATTAGTTCTTTCCCATTTTTACTGCAGAGAGGTATGAGGCAGGGGTGTCCTCTGATTTTAGCTGTGGAATCTTTAACCATTGCCACCCAAGCAGATCAACGTATTCATGGTATTAGGGTGGACCAAAAAACCCCACAATTATGCTCTGTGCAGATGATGCTCATTCATATCTAAGCCCCAGGTTACCATTCTTACCTTCTAACCCTTAATATATTTGGGCTCTTCAGGATATAAAATTAATGGGGGGGGGGTGGGGGAGGGTAAATCAAAAGCCTTGTGTTAAATATACCCACAAAGACCTTTTCTTAAATTGGTATCAATGGCAATCTTAAATATTTAGGAATACCAATTCCCAGAAATATTTAGGGCATCCCAAAGAAATCTAGAACCAATTATTGCCCATGTGGTTATTGATTTGGAGAGATGGAGTCTGTTAACCCTCAGTTTGTGGGGTAAATATACTGAAAATGAATGGCCTTCCCAGAATTTTGTGTGTCCCAAGGGGTCTCCCAATTTCTATTCCTCATACTAATTTTATGAAATTCAATATTATTTTCAGAATGTTCCTTTGGAGTAAGGCATAACTAGTAATTTCCCCTACTCCCCACAATCACAGTGGAGTAGTTAATTGTTAAAGACACTTCAACTATATAATGCTCAATCCATCTATCTTGCTAGACAATGTGGTCTGGGGGATAGGACATTGACCAGCCTCATTCCTACCTCTGCCACTGACTTTGTGTGATGTAGTTCAGTTCCCCTACCCAGTGAAATTAATAGTCAGCATAGTTAATAAAGGAAGTACTTCACCATGTACAGTTAACCTGTGGAACTCATTGCTATGGGAATGTTGTGAAACTGGATTTAAAAAAGAATTAGATAATTCATGGAGGATAGGTCCCTGAATGACTAGTAGCCAAGATGGTCAGGGATGCAACCCCATGATCTGGGTGTCCCCAAATCTTCAACTGCCAGAAGCTAGGACTGGATGACAGGGGATGGATCACTAAAAATTAACCTATTCTGTTCATTCCCTCTGAAGCATCTGGCCCTGGCAGAAGACAGCATACTGGCAAGATGGATCATCTGTCTAATCCAATATGGTTGTTCTTAAAGGTAAAGAATATATGAACCATCATTGTTAAGACTGAGTTTCATGGTAGCATCTAATTAATTTGTCACTGGATTTAAATAGCCAGATGAAATATAATTCTGCAGCATTTAGGGGATCTATAGGATGATGGTTGTCCTGATTTCTAAGTGACTACAGGATAAATAAAAGCCTGCTTTCAAAATGGAAAGATATTCACTGCCATTCTACAGAGGCTTCTCTGGACATATTTACAAATTTGAAGAGTTTGTTGTACTTTACTACTTTGAATAATATTTTGCTTCCCAGTTTGATTTGCATAATTCCTGAAGAGCAGTTACAAGGGCCTATTAAAACACAGCCTCAGAATTTGATTTTTTTTTATGTAGGGATGAAAATTTAGGGCTCGATGTAAAGAAATCTCACTGGTGGTCTGGTTCTGCAAGTTTGAGCCTGTCATCTTGCAATATAAAAACTGGGTAGAGTTTAAAAACCCTCCACCCCACTGTCCCCTATATTGCAATCCAAAAGAAAGTCACCATACCTGAATATGGTGTGCATGTATCTAGAGACACACACACCTGAAAATACTGTGAAAGCCTGTATTATAATGCATATATCACAGTACATGAATCTGGACTGTTTCACAATTTGTATTAAAAAATCAAGCATATAAAATATCAGTGGAAGACTTTGGGAGGCCTGGAAATAATCCAATAGTTCCTTTACACACTCATACAAACCTCAGGGAGGTAATAAGGAGTGGATGAAATACAGGTAATCAGACCGGTACAAATATGTTACATAAAGCAGAGGATTACAGAAGGAAAAACCTTCTGGGGAAGAAGGATAGGTGCCCTTTGCCTACCAAGGAGGGGACAAGAGACTTTTCCACATAGTCAGAAGGAGAAACCGTAAAACCACCTTCTCAGCAACCAAGAGGCAGGGTAGGGGAATCCCTTTCCAACAGCCAGGAGGAGATGGAGGGTAGAAACTCCCTTGCTGAGAAGGGGATTAGTTAGAGCTTTGAAGCTAAAAAGGAGGGAAAGCCTTTTGCAAGCCTGCTTTGTAAAGCATAAGGGAGAAAAATCAGTGCATACACAGGCTCATCCAGCCCTTTATGTTTGTTCCCAAAACTCAAATAGCAGCACTGCCATGAAATAATAATGAGCTAGGGGAAGCATTATAGCTAATTAATTCTTCTTCATACTAGTGGCGGTGTTTGAGCTCTGGAAGTGAACTGGTTGGTCATATTTAATCACTTAGTGTTCTCCTGTGCACCACATGGCCAGAAATATATCAGTAATAGAGGAGCACGGAGACTTACTTTATACCATACATGTTTATGTGCCATTGCAAACCTGTGTGCAGGTACCGCAAGGCGCCTCATGCAGGATGCATACAGTAGGTCTGGATAAACAAAATGGTAAACTACGTGTGCTTTATCTTCACTGGTGCTGCTATTGGTGGATCTGCACCGGTGAATGGTATCCTGAAAAATCCTAGTGTAGACAAGTCTTGTGTGATGAGACACCTAGGTACATCTGCTTCTACCTCCCCTTTAACAGCTGCTCTAAAGCAGGCCAGCTTTGCTTGTTTAAAATCAATGCTCAAGCATTTACTTATTTTGTGATTGCCAGCTGCTGTCATCAAATCAGAGTGGGGTTGTTCACTGAAATAGATCTGGCCACCAGCCGATTGGGTTCTTTACTTTCTCACCTGATACAAACTGAAGTTTTTCATTTTATTTCATTCCACTCTGACATGTTTATATTCTTTTCATTTTTGAAAGGGAGGTGTGGGGAGGATTAATAATTAAAGGCATTTGAAAGTCAAGATAGTAGTAAAGATTTCTGCCTACGGAGGACAGATTCCCAGAAATGTAAAATATGACTTTAGTTTTGGAACTTTATTATGTACATGTTGAAAAAAGTGAAAATTAACAAGCTTCTAAAGCACTGCAAAATAGTTGTCTGTATACCCACTGAAAGGTACAGATTTACTCAGTATAACCTGGATACTTTTGATGATTGTAGTAGTTGCTTGCAGACAACCATGCAGCCTAAAGATTTGCAAGGAGTGAGCAAGTTTGCTTAGGTAGTTCATTGTGGATATAGTGATAAATAATGGGATGAAACTGAGCTTAGGACAAATATCAGGAAGCATTCTGAAGTGAAGCTTAGTTCCATAATCCTATATCTCCCTAGATGAGTGGTGGAACATTTTCATTTTGAGTTACCAAAATCCTGGACTGGTAGGGGGAAATACAGGAGCTGAATATTCCTTCTCTAATTTCTGTGATAATCATTGGGAAATCCTTATTCCTGGTACTACTAGTACCACTGGGCATTATAGTGAATGACAAAGTGAATATAAGTCAGTGTGATGCTGCTGTGGAGAGCGTGACATTTGCCTTTTTCCTTTATCACATTCTGGGGTGTATTAACAGAAGCATCATAAGTAATGGGGGTCAGCACCTACCTCTCATGAGCACTCCCTTTGGCCATGTCTGTAATCTCATTTTGGAATGGGGCAGCACCCACCTCTCTCAAATACCCCCTTCTAGTCAGGTATGAGCCTGCTGTTTCTTAGTTAAAATGGGGTGGCATCCCCCTCTCACAAGTGCCTCCCCTGGCTAATGGTTTCTTCATCAGATCTTCAGTGACTCAGTCCTCTGGCTGAATTACACTGTCTGTAGGTGGAATAAACAACCCCCTTCCAGGGTATAAAGTCTTTACCTTCCCACCAAGGTTTTCTCCCTGGAGACACTGTCCTCCTATTATAGTCCAACAAGAGCCTATCACAGTACCCTCAGTTGGTGTGTCCTTTTCAGCAGCCCATCACAGTACCCTCACCTGGTCTGGCTAGCTTCTGGGCTCAGGCCTTGCTTGGTCCCTTCAGCTCCCTCTTCACTCCCATGGTCTTCAGTAGCCCTCCCTGGGCTGGGCTGGGCTGGGCTGGGCTGGGCTGGGCCTGGCCTTGCCTTGCCTCGCCTCGCCTCGCCTCGCCTCTTTCAGCTCCAAGAAGCAACTGACTGCTCTAGCTCTGCTGTTTGCTTTTATATGCCCTCCTGATCCCTGATGGGCTGCTCCGGCAGCCCCTCTGATTGGCTGCTTCCCCTGCAGCCACTCTAGGCTGCCTGGAGGACTTCTCCTCTGCTCTTTTCTGGGGCATGGTGAGGCAGTGCTGCAAGGCCTCCATCAGGGAGCCACTGGACATAGTCTACTCCATCACAGTAAATCATGGTTCTGCTTTACTTAGCATGTCTGTTGAGGCCTAATCTGGATATTGTATCCATTTTTAGGCACCACACTTCAGGAAAGATGGGAGCAAATTAAAGAGAGTCCAGAGGAGAGTGACAGCAATAAGTATTATTGACATATGAAATATGAGGAAAGGTTGAAAGAACTGGGCATATTTAGTTTAGAGAAGAGAAGACCGATGTGGGGACATAACAGTATTCAGATATACAAAACACTTGTTATAAAGAGGGTGATGATGAATTGCTCTCTGAAGCCACCAAGGGCAGGACAAGAAGTAAGTGGTTTAGTTTGCAGTAAGGGGCATTTAGGTTAAATTTGAGGAAAAACAGCTTGAAGTTATCAGTGCTTACGTTAACAACAGCAATGGGATCTAGCTGGTGACAAAGTCAGATGGTGTAACTCAGCTTGCTGGATATACATTTGTGTACCTTCTCTCTCATTTGACATTTGAACTCATCTTGCTGCTTTTGTTCCTGCCACTGCTCATGCTGGCTGTGGACAAATACTGCTGATCCATGTTCTGCCTGTTTGATATAAATTCCATGAATGCCAATTCAGGGTCCTCTTGTTTAATGTCAGGTGGATATGAAATGTTGGCACAATGTAGTGTGATTCTCATTAGCTATCTGAGAGAATGGCCTGCTAAACACAGGGTTGTGAGTTCAATCCTTGAGGGGGCCATTTAGGGATCTGGAGCAAAAATTGGGGATTGGTCCTGCTTTGAGCAGGGGGGTGGACTAGATGACCTCCTGAGGTCCTTTCCAACCGAGATATTCTATGAGAATGTGTGGGAAAGAATTTGCCTATTAGAAGATGTGTGAACAATTGACACTATAGTATCTAAGGTGTGTGAACATGAAGTGGATCAGCTTTGGGAGTGAAAACTAGGTCAGGGAGAAAGGGGGAGGGATTGGTGTTGTAGCAGCAGCTTGAGATTTTTTAACAGATTTTCCAAAAATCACATACTATTTGTTGCACACACTGAGAGGCAATAGATGTGTGGTGAAGCAGTCACTATGTGTGTGGCTTCATGCAATAGAGCCATAGGACAGATGTCCATTCGCTCTACTTTATTCACTCCATGGCCTCTGCCTCCTCCACTCACAGCTCCCAACCAGGTGGAAATGGTCTGTATCAACTACTGGTTAAAATTCTGACGGCACGACATTTCATTTTAAATTTTCTCATATAAAATAAATCTGACATTCCAAGGAGAGTGAAATTATAAGAGTATAAGATTGCTTGAGATGAAAGCTCTCATCCAAGCAGCTGGTTGATTTTCAGAAACAAACCTTAGAATACCGTGAGGTCCCCCAGTCACTGGGAGTGAACTCAGATGCTTCAGCATAAATAGTGTATTCAGATGGACACATTATGCTGCTTGACAGGTTGCCCAGAAATTTTGCTTGGCCAAAGTTTCATTTATGGCCCAATCCTGCCAATTGCTGAGCTCATTCTAAGTCATGCTGAGCACCCTCCGCTCCTGTTGATTTCCCTGGAATGCTCAGCACCTTGTGAGATCAAGTCTTAGATACTTAATGAAGTCAAGCAGAATGACTATTTCTAAAGATGGGGAGAGGACTTTACAAGAATTTCCCCCCTTCATCCATTGAGATTTGTCTTAAGTTTTCAGAAACTCTTAAATTCTGCTTGCCATGTCACTGTGTGATAGCCCATGTTACTCCCCTGACCCAAGAATGCTGTGTAAGTAGTCTGAAGAGGGGACTCAGTAAGCCTGACCCCACAATTCCTCTTCAGCATCTTCCTTGTTCCAGGAAGTGCATGTATAGATATGAGGGGAGTGTTCTTACATCCCTGTCTGGACATGTTGTCCACATCACAATCTAGCCCTAAGCTTCCAGCGTAGGCATAATGAGCTCAAAATCCATATTGTTCTTCAGATTTTTAACTACTTCTGAGTCTCAAAAGAAATTCTCCTTACATTCACAAGTCTAACTGCCAATGGGATGTTGGTGGTGTTTTTGTTGTTTTGTTTTGTCTTTGAAGGCTCATGTACGTTTTGATTCTTTTATTGATTTTCAACATATATACTCACCAAGACTGATAATACATCTGATACAGTACCTGTATCTTAATGGCAAAAAAGAGAAAGTGTTTTTAGGTGTTGTGAAACAAGAACAATTGCTAATGTTAAAGAGATCAGTGCATTACCCAGATTCAACTCCACTTGTAGCATTCGATTCAGTTGGCTGTAATGGCTATTTTGCATGTCAACTAGCAAGCATTCTTCACAAACAATAAATTGGTAGGTCACTAGGTTGTAGGGAAGCTCTGGTTAAGGTGAGCATTGCAGAGAAGACGTGCTAACTGTGTAGCTAGCTAGAAAGAGGTACTAATATCAATCCATTTCCATCTTTTCCTTATTAATCCATTCAGTTGGATACCAGAACTAGAAAGGACTCACAATCAGGTTTTGATTATTTTCCTTGTGCATTTCTTTCTGCTATTGCTGTTATTTTTGTATACATATGTGGCTTGGATACTTATTGCTGTCGGAGTCCAGTATCTCCACATTTCTCTGAATCCCTTGTGGGCTCATTTCTCCTTTTCCTTACCTCCGTCCTACACTCTGGCAAATTTTCCTGCCATCTCATATACATTTTGGATTGAGCCCTTACCTCTTATTTTGTACTAAGTAGGACTCTGATGCCAAGATTGTCTATGCCGGATCTCCAAAGTTAAGTTCCAAAATCCAAATGCAAACACTTAAATAAGTGTCCTACTTTCCAGAAATGCTGAGCACCAGCAGCTCTCATTGACTTTGATGGAAGCAGGAGGATGCTTGCTTTTGAAAATCAAGCCCTTTGCTTCATTGTCTAAGTATTTAAGAGCCTAACTTCAGGCAGTCTATTTAAAAAACCTTGGCGTGAAGGTATATTTACATAACTGCATTTATTATTTATACCATTTAGAAACATCTTGAGGATTATAAGTATAAATGGTGTAGATACTACATAGTATCGAAGGATAAGTTTCCTTCATAAAATCTTTGAAGGTTCTATAGACAAACCAAACTATTCCCTTTCAGAATACTGTAACAATTTTACTTAATTTACAGTACAAAGTAATAAGCTGGTTTCAAAAAGTGAGCATCCAAATAATATGATTTTCAATGTTCAGATGCCTGAAAATCATGGAGAAAATGAAATTCCTTCTCAAAGGGGAAAGCAACACTGCCAGCATATCTTTGTCTAGAGATAATTTGACATTTCTCTAGTCTTTTGTCCCCTGTGAATCACAGACTGCAGGAACTCAACCATTTCTGGGGTGACACACAGCAAAGGTTTATCAGCACTTTAACACACACACTATATAGCACTTTAAAACAGTAAATAAAGAATAATAACTAATTGAAATAAAGGGGAATTCAGGTAGGCAGAATATAATCAGGCACCATCAGTGTGCTCAAGACTGTATAAAATACAGGAGAAGACCTAGTCCTTCCCCCAATATGTGTCTATAATAATTAATAGTAACTTACATTTATATAGCGCCTTTAATTCAAAAGAACCCAAAATACTTTATGTACTATATGCCCTACAGATGCAACCTCACCTACCACAAGAATAATTCCCAGGGGAATCCAACTAGACAACATGTGTTAGGTACAGTGAC
The DNA here is from genome assembly GCF_015237465.2 of Chelonia mydas. Lineage (NCBI taxonomy): Eukaryota > Metazoa > Chordata > Testudines > Cheloniidae > Chelonia > Chelonia mydas. The sequence goes on along the minus strand of NC_057849.1, from coordinate 52,709,810 downwards.
TTTGTCCAGGATGCAAGGATGAATAGCTTCAGTCTTGCAAAATGTTTCATGTGATTTTTGAATAACCACCAGTTATTTCATTTTTGATTTAACATCTTGTCTGAAAGGTGACCTCTCCAGCAAAAGATTATGCAGATACCATCTACGTATCATGTTCATTTGTCTCATATATGTTGTACTGTAATGAAAACATGTTGGAATGATGCATGTTGAAAGAATTCAGACACTTCCTAACATGCAGATGTTCTTGAGTGCTTAATATTTATATACCACTTACTCCATTACAGTAGCATCACAGGGATTTTTTTAATTTAAATATATTTGCAATGTATAAACCATTGTAGACTTTCTCTTTGGAAACCACTCCCTGTATGATCTGTGACTTCACGCAACGTTGCTTCTCTCAATGGGAGACGTGCAGGAACACATCTGTGACCTTGATAGAAATAATTTTAGAACAAAATTAAACGACTCAACTCAAACATTCACACATAGAAAAGTATTTGCTACTGTTTAATATTATAATTAATAATAAAAGTGTTTGCCACAGGTTAATATTCCACCTGTCCCAGTTGGGGGACTCAATGGAGGTTACATTTAGAACAAACAGAAAAAAATGTTGTATTTTTCATTCAGTTTGCAAAGGCCAGGTGTGGCATTTACTGTTGTAAGAGGTCATGTAGTCAAAGATTGTAACTGGATTTTAAACTGAGCTGGAGAACTGCTGTTATTGCTGTGCTTTCTAAGATAAAGCTGATCAAAACTCAAGCTTCAAGGTGAAAGATGACTGCCATAAGGATCAAAGAAGGATTTTTTTCTCATACGTTCATCATTGTACAATTAGTTACATGCAGCATGAGATTGCTTTTGCCTTTCTTTGGATCATCAATTATTTGGCCTTGTAGGAGAGAAAGTACTGCACTTCTATCTAATCCATGTACTGAGGTTTTTGTACAATGACATAATTTTCTGAAAGTTATGCTCTTCTGCAACCACAAGTGGTTGGGGTAGGTACAGGAATCACTGGGTGAGATTATCTTGGCCTGTGTTACGTGGGAGCTTAGCTGAGTTGTTCAGAATAGTCCCTATCTCTATGATTTTAGCTTGGCTTCTGAGCTTTATAGATGAAATCCTGCTACATGGAATTCCTGGTACTTATGACCCCTTTTGTTGAGATTTTCTAAACCACTTTTTGATTTTGATTTCGTCAACTGTTACCAGATTCTCAAATCAAATGAGTATTCCCAATGTGTGAATACAGCTGTGGGTATGACTTCAATCCACACTAACCCCTGGATACACAAGGTGGTTAAAACTCCATGGCTTGACACTGGTTGAACCAGTACCTAGTCAGACCCCAGGTTTGGGGTACCACAATGGTGAATACTGCCTCTTGTGTGTGCCTACTTAGTTCCCTCTCAAAGAGGAAGTATCATACTCCATAAATCAAATTCTACTCAGTCACACCAGGGAAAACCAGAAGTAACTCCTTTGAAGCCTATGGAGTGTAAAAGTGTGAATCAAGCTTCTGACCACACCGAATTCATGATATCGTATATGGTCTAAATATTATAAATGTTCCTGTATTAGTTAATTCCTGTTTCTGTCCTGAGGCAAATGGATAGTTTTATATTTAAATAACATGAAACATATTGGAGCAGAATTATGTATCAGAGAGGAATAGCTTATATGGGAATACAGACCCTATTTAAAATTTAAAATGTCACGTTACAAGTAGGTTTCATCTCAGTGAGCTTTAAAATAACTTTCCATGACCGAGATGAAGAAGATAAGCTGTTTGATTTATAGCCCAGTTCCAAAATAGAAAATTGATTGTAAATGCCGTGTCACTAAGAAGGAGCTGGAGGTGATGAGACTGAAAATAAGTTTGAATTTATTTTTAATTTTACTAAAGGATGAATTTTGAGTGACCGGGTTTGGTTGCTAGTTTTGTCGTCGTCCCCCCATCCCTGCCCCATTAGCTATTTTACAAGATTTTTACATTGAACTTTCCATAAACTTGTGGTGGCATAATGTCTTTTTAAAGACCTTTTCATGTATCTGGATTTTTGATATTTTGGGTGTTGTCACAGACTTACTAGCTCTGGGGTATGTAAAACACCAAATATTTTTAAAATAGCTGATTTAAGTGAGACTTACTAAGGGTGACCGAATTCAAACCTGACTCGACCAGGTTGCATGGCTTCAAGATAGTGCTGCGCCTGATTTGCCCAAAGACCTTGGAGGGTGGTGGTGTAATGCAGATGGATTAAGCCAAGTTTGCAAACCATAAGAATCAAGGATAAGGTTCAGAAGCCTCACTTTCCAGGTCAACAAGCCACCTGAGGGAAGACTGACATTCCAGAACCCCCAGAACTGATCACCTCAGGAAGGGGAAGTCATGACACCAACAAACAGGCCACTCCACTTTCCCCATATCCACAGACCTGGTTATCTCATCATAGAAGGCAATCAGGAGGCCAATAGAAGGCCAGTCAAATATTGAGTCTAGTTTTTTTTACTTGATCTCAGTTTGATTTTGGTCTGATAGTTGTAATGCTTTGTTAGTTTAGTTTAATATTATTAATAGAACCTTTGCTTCAGTGATATATTGTCTTGATTTTATTTTTGTTTTAATAAAATGTAGAAGAGATTCTGAGTCACATTTCTTTCAATATTCAACCTGGGTCCAGTATCTCTGAGGACCTGGGAGAATATTAGCCAATCAACTTAAAAGCCTGCCCAGCTCCCCCTCATTAATCCTTGATTCTCAAATTTTACTCCATTTTGTTTTTCTTTAACAAAATCAGTCTCCTTTCGGGACCCCCTCAAAATCCACATAAGATTCCAAGTGCAGCAGACTGCATTAGGATGTTTATACTAGTGAGTATATTTATACACAGACATGTTCACTGCTGGCTCCGTATCAGCTCTACATCAGTAGAGGGTGCTTATGGACAGTTTAAGTTTATTCTTGGGGGGGGTCCTTAATTTATGTGTCTGACATGGGCCACATCTGAAAGTTTTTTTATTAGCCAGAAGAGCTTGTAATGGTTAGGCAGTATGCCAGCCACACCCCTTTTTTGACCAAATCACACCTTCCCTTAGAGCTTCACTATCTGAAGCACAGAAAACACGTGAATCTGCACATAAACATCCTAGAGTGTCGAAGAATCACTGCAGCACACCTCTCTCAGGTCTCTCTTCAGAGAGAAGCCTATATTGAATGAATACTTCAGGATTTCACCATTAGAGCACAATGTCTGTGCTATTGTTGGAACTGTTACATAAAGAAACTCTGCTTAGTGCAGTGAGCCTTGAAAGCTTTGCTTTGTAAAAGACGAAGTTGGAGAGAGCCCCTCTGATTTAATCTGGAGGATAACACTGGCCAAGGAGATAGTGAGTCAACTAAATTGGATGGAGTATTCTCTCCTTTAAAGTATTCTCTGGGTAATCTCCTGCTCTCTCTTTCCTCCCCTCCCCCCCCAACTGACTGCCTCCAATCAATGGTAGGTGCCAGGCTGACAGCCTTGCAGACTGGAGTCGTCTGTGAATTCACAGAAAAAGTCCAGTTCAGACAGCGGCAAGGACGTTTCTCTTATGTTGCTCCGCCAATATGCCTTAACCCTGATCCAGAAAGATCCACCAGTAAGGATGAGCAAGTGGTGAAGGCTCCATGTCCATTCCCACTCTTTCCTCAGAAGGCCAGTGAGAGTGCTGTTAGAGCTAGTTGCAGTAGTCAATTTTTTAATGAAGGCAGCTGTCCAGTAAGAATAGAACTGAGGAGACCAGCTCATGAAAGCTTAAGCTTATGCTCAAATAAATTTGTTAGTCTCTAAGGTGCCACAGGTCCTCCTTTTCTTTTTGCGAATACAGACTAACACAGCTGCTACTCTGAAACCTGTATATACCACTAAGCAGCTATCAGCAAATAAGAACTCTGAGCTGAACCTTGCTCACTCTACTCACAAGTAGCCACACTGATCTAATTGGGGATAGCTGTGTGAGTGAGGCAAGCAGGATTTGATCCTGTGTTGCTGCCAACTTGGGCTTTATTTGAAGAAGTGTTAAACAGGCCAGTTCTTGAGCTTCTGTAAACTCATGTAGCTTTGTTGACTTCAGAGCTATGCTGATCTACACCAGCTGAGGTAATTCCACTCTAATGTCTCATATCACCTAAGTCACCAACTGAGTCATACTTCACATATTTTAATGGGAAAACAAATCCTGTATATAGTACTTAATGATATAATTCTCATAAGCCCCTTAAACTTGGTCATTAGACAGTTTTCACTGTTGAGAGAGGATCCCTGAGGGCTTGTCTCCACATGCAGCAATCAATGCAGGTCTAGTGAAGACCCGCTAAATCGACCACTGATTGCTGTCCCATCAACTCCGATATTCCATTGGAACGAGAAGCATAAGGTAAGTCGACAGGAGAGTTTCTCCCATCAACCCAGCACGCTGTAGACATCGCAATAAGTCGACCTAAGGTACATTGACTCCCGCTAAATTATTCATGTAGCTGGAGTTTCGTAACTTAGGTCAACTTAGCCCTGTAGTATAGACCTGCCCGTAGTCTGTATTCTTTTTGACCAACATCTCGAGTGACACTGGCTCTGGAGGTGAAGTGTTTCATGTCTTCTGTGATAGCCTGCAACACATTTCCAAACAACCACCTAAAACCAATGGGTTGTAGCAAAACATTTATTAAGAAAATAATTTATTCAAACCAAAGTAATGCAAGTATACCCAGTCTTAAATTTGACAAGAGCTAATCTAGAAAGGTACAATCTATGTAATCATGTTCAATGTTTATGTCTTAGTTTCATTGTTTCTGTTCTCCAGACTGCTAGTTTGTTTGTCTCTTATTCGATGTCAGCGGGAGGCAAACCCACAGCCAAACCAGGGCCGCTTGCTCAGCTGCCCCTCCAACAGATCCCTTCATGGAGCCATGAGCACAGGTATGTACCTGGTGCAGTTCACCACTTCCCCTGACACTTGCCCCTTCTGTGGCATGAGGGAGACCCTGGCACACAATTGCATTGAGTGCACCAGGTTCCAGCCACTTTTCCAGCTCCTCCAGAACTCTATCCTCAGGTTCTGGCTGCACTTCTCCCTGCACCTCCTGATATTTGCACACTGCATCCATGGCCCCATAAAGTCGTGAGACCTCCTCATCAATCTCCTCCTGGCGCTGGCTAAGGTGGCCATCCGCCACATCAGAAGGAGGAAGCTGTGCCTTTGGGGCCTATTTCCACTCCTCCCTTAGGTCATGTATCCAGGCAGAGTTCCTCTGGACTGTAGCCACTGGATTCCTTGATGCCTTTGAGGAGCAGTGGGTGGTGTCCAGGGTTCTCTGCTCCGTGTCCTCCTCTGGCTCTCTGCTTTTGACCCTGTGACCCTCACTCCCATCCCTCTTCTTTCATTTGTTGTCCCCTAAATTCACTTGAGACCTGAGTCAGGTAACTCCTCCCCTTAGGCTGAGAGGCACGGCCTTTATATGTGGGCAGATTTACACATCCCCATCCCCAGAGCCTCAATAGGTGTCCCTGCAACAGACTTCTTCATGGAGCTGTGAGTATGGGCGTGTACCTGGAGTGGTTCACCAACTCTCCTGACACCTGCTCTTTCTGCAGCAAGAGGGAGACCCTAGCACACTTATATTGAGTGCAACAGTTTGCAGTTCCTCTCCTGGCTCCTCCAGAATCTCCTCCTCCAGTTCTGGTTGAACTTTCCCCCGCACCTCCTGATTTACACACTCTAGCTGTATCCCCACAAAGTCAAGAGACCTCTTCATCAACCTCCTCCTGGTGCTGGCCAAGGTGACCATCCACCATGTCAGCAGGAGGAAGCTGGATGGCAAGGTGCTTTGGGTCTGTGGGGCCTATTTCCAATCCCTCCTGAAGTCATGTCTCCATGAAGATTTTCTCTAGGCTATGTCCACTGGCTCCCTGGACACTTTTGAGGAACAGTGGGCACTGTCAGGTGTTCTTTGCTGAGTGTTCCCCTCTGGATCTCTGCTTTTATACTTGTGACCCTCACTCCCATCCCTGTTTTTGCATTTGTTGTTGGACTCATTTGATGCCTGGGTCCAGTGACTCTTCCCCTTAGGCTGAGTGGTGCAGCCTTTAGATGTGGGCAGATTTACACCCTCCCATTCCCAGTGCTTCAATAAGCACCCCCCCAAAACAGCTTCAGTGAGTCATCCCTCAGGCAGGCGGCAACATTTCAGCAGGACTAACATACCATACCCACAGAGCCTGCAGTGACTCAGCCTTCAGGCATGTGGCAGCAGCCTACCTCTGAGCAGAGCCTGGGCACATGACCCCCAGGCTCAGGTAGTTTCCCAACCTCAGCAGAGCTGCAGATCAGTCTGTGCAACAGCACTACTCAACCAGGAGCCCTCCTGCTGCACAACAGACTCTCTCCATTTCCAGCCTGCTCTTAATGCAGTTCTTGTTCCTGCCCCAGTCTTGTCCTTCCCTACTCAGACCTTGCTGCAGCCTGGCCACTGACCTGCTCTAGCCTTCTCTCTGCCTCCTGACCCCTCGGACTCTGACCACCCAGCTTCGACCTTAGGCCTCTATCTAGACTCCAGCTATGCTACTGATTTGCCTTGTCCACAAACTCTGACCACCCAGCTTTGACCTCTCGCCTGCACCTGAACTCTGGCTATGGTACTGATTTTGGTTTGTTTATGGACTCTTCTCTTGATTCTGACCCCAGATCTCAGTTCCAGCACTACCGTTGGCCCAATCCCAATCCTGGCTTCAACCTCCATTCCAACCACTAGGACTGAGTATTGGGAGACAACACCTGGCAGTCAGTTAGGGCAGTCAATGAGAATTCTAGCCCTCAAGTCCAGTATCTCTTGAATCCATATAGGGGTACGCTAGTTGACTTTGGGACCTGGTGCGATCTTGTTCAGAGAGGTGATCTCAGAGGGAGACATGACAATCTGTCTCCATCATCCATTATTCCTTGCATACTCCTTAGAATCAATGGGTTTTGCTGTCAGTTGGGGTTCCTGGCTTCTTGTAACCTTTAGAGCAAGTAAGAGCTACCAACTTAAAGGGCAACCTCAAAAGGAGCACCCCCAAAATTCAATTTCTCTTGCCACATAAATAGCTTTTTGTTTCTCAGACGAAATTAGTTCCATTCCCCTAGTCCTTGGCCCTAAGAGTGGTCTTATATCAAATAGGACTTCTTGTCAGATTAAAGTGAGTCTATCACAGATATAGACTTTAAAAGATCTCACTCTTCCATCAATCCCTGCCATGAATAATACACATAAAATATGTTAAATTGATCATAGAGAAATGTGTTCTGCACTTGTCCTAAATGTGCAGGTTTCTTGAGCATAGTGTTCCACATTCACTACCTATGAGGTCCTCACCCTACTCACATAACTAGTCCTAAAAGCAAACCTACAAACAAAATCCAAAGTGCTCCTTGGACATTGTGGTAGCACATGCTACTCTCCCACTGCTAATCCCACAAAAGGGTAAAATGTACATGCAAACCTACATGAGTTAAAGCTGCTGGAGTTAAAGTAACTTTCTCCCCTCAAGAAGAACAATGGCTCAATGGTGAACTCAGAAGTCACTCCTGTGGATTTTACAGAGCTCCCTACCATCCTCCCAGGGGCCTGACCTCCATCCAGTTGTACAGCACCTGAAGGAGACATGCTGTCATTTGCCATCTTCCCCAGACCTATGACCCAAAAAATAGAAGGCACAAGGGGGGGTGGGGAAGTTAGTGTGGGTTCCACCAAAAGTAAGTCCAATTTACCAAATAATTCTTTCTGATTCTAAGGGGAGCATGACCTGGAAGCCAGCCACCTTCTACCCTCCCCAAAAGAGTGGAGATCCAATTTCATGCAGTTATGTGGAGGGACCCGTGTGCAGTCTAAGGCCAGGGAGAAGTATGTGTTGGAAAAAAATAGTATGTGATTGTTTAATTAAAGACTGTATCATAATCCGCACGTGCAAGGGGAGGTGGGGCTGAATTAAAGCTGCACATGCAGCCGAGACTGAATAGAAGTACTAAGGACTTCAAGACTGCTTCATTGGTGAGGGAGTCATAAATATGAAGCAGTGCCTCCTAAGCTTAGACAATTCATTTTGTATGGGGTCCAGTGTATGAGCCAGAGGTCTAGCTTTAATTTAGCACTTTGCACTAGTTTTCCAACTTTCATCCACTTAGGTTCAGAATAAGCTGTACCTAAATCTTCCCATTTTAACAGTAATTTTAATGGTTTATTTTATTAATCAGACAGCAATATAATTTGGAAGTTTGTCTTTTAACATATCTTAATTTGCATAGTGCACACTTTATGTAGTATGTATTGTAAGCCAGTCAAATTTAATCACATAATTGTACATGATTTATATATATAAAATGAAACTATTTACGAACTGTTTGTTCAACCATCTCTAGCACTATTTCAGTCATAAAAATCACTATTTGCAAATATTTGTAGAAAAATAGAAACATTTGTAAGCTAAATGATTTGGACTGAATCATTTGACCAGCTGTGCTCATGATAATTTTTCTGGATATGGAAACTAGGGCTAAATGCGTTTTGCAAGTAATTCTGTATTTGAAGATGTGTGCAAAATGCAGATTTTTCAAAACAGAATATTCCCAGTGATCTAAAAGTAATCATCCCTAGATAATTCTGAAATGTGTAAAGTCTCCATTACTGAGTGAGGCTTGTGTTTCTGAATATTTCAGTTAAGTCTTTTGTTTTATATTAAAACAAAGATTGTTTTGTGTAGTCTTGCAAAATAAATGTAGGTACGTTTGGAGGAGTCATTTGTGAAAGATACAATAAACTGAAGGAGATCATGTAAATTTGAGCCTACAGATTGAAAGTCAGAGCTGATCAATGTTGTTCTATTAATTTTTAAAGTAACATTATTTTTCACTGTTTATCTCATTGTCGGTAGGTTAGCAGGAGCCCTGAACTCATTGCATGTTGAATTCTAGCTCATTGATTTTCCTAAGTACAACAGAGGGGTAGGCGGCACTGACATCCAGTGAGCCAGTTCAACGTTAAGACTCTTTTGCTCATTTATAGCTCCAGTCGATGATCTTGCTCATTTAGGTTTGATCCTGCCAGGTAATAAGCATTTTCTGGAAGGTGCAAGGTGCCCCCTGCTCATCTCACTCACTTCATAGGGAGCAGTGGGTACTGACCATTTTGTCCAAGAAGCAGAGCACCTGCCGGGATCAGGCCCTTTATTTGCAAGATCTCCTTTCTCAGTCTCTGGTTTGCTTCATCAAGTTATATCTTAGATTCATAGGGCCAAATGCTGCCCTCTATTACACCAGGTGCAATCCCATGGACTTTAATGCTTGTGTGCAACTCAGGACAGAAATTTGTCACAAAAGATGCATATTACCTTCTGGGCGTGATGAGCATCTTATGGTTCCTAAGGTTCCAATTTTTAGAGCACCTAATTTGTCTCTTCAGTATCCTTCCTCTGAAACGCTTTGTGGTTCTGTAGCAGATCTGTAGAGTCTGTGGCAGATTAAATCAATTGTAAATTCACATTTGCTTAGCTCTGCCTTCTCTGTACTTTAAGCAGTGGGTTTTGGCTTGTCTCTTGATTTTTAAATTAAGGGATGGTGTTTCTTCTCTGTTGCAATGATTCTGCAAAGGTTGCACAGTCCTTATGACCAGCACACAGATCTTCAAGAACCATCACTTTACAAATCAGTGTTCTCATTTCCTCTCAGTCCCCATCCCAGTGGATTGGTGGACTGGATCTCTGGTTTCTTTCATGATGGGAACAAATCCAGCCCACAGCAGAAGAATTCAGAGGAAAACCTCTGGAGTTCCTGTCCTCGTTTGCTATTTCTGCATGAGGGCACATCTAGCTCTGAGTAAAGATACCAACATGTGCCACTGTCAATCTATATTTCAAGATACTTGACGATGCACTTCCACTTATCTGTAGAGAGGGCCAAGCACGAAACTGGTAGTTTGATACATCTGTAAACACCTTGTGCATTATTATGACTCATGAATATATTGTAAATCATTCAGGGGGGCATTACACCAGTAATCAAGCTCTATTAATTAATTATGTTTTTTAAACATTTTAGTTCAGATGAGCTCCTCATATCATGAGGCTGATCTCTTTATTTGCTGAAAATAGAAAGAGAAAACCAACAAAAACAATCAACAATTACCAAAAGAAGGAAAAGTGTTATTTAGGAAAATGTGTTTGTTAAACGCATGTCAGCAGCAAGAGGGGGAAAGGTTACAATTTGTTTTTGTTCTTCCTTGTTATTCCCTGGTCCAAGAATGAAGATGTTAATATCACATATTCTCCAGAGATTTCTGAAAGCCTGAGGCCACCTTAATGCCTATCTAAGAGTTAAGAAAGACTAATACCATAAAAAAATTAAAAGTTTATCATAATGTTGTCTGAACTTTTCTTCCTATAAACCACTCTGCTCATATTATGCCATAAGCATCTCCATCTTCTCTGATCTCATGGGGTCAAATTAATCTCGGACTTTCTTTCAAATAAATGGAGTTGCAATAGAGACGAATATACCCCATTTATTTTGTACCATGCCCAGGAGAGAAAGGGAGAGAAATAACAGTTTCTTTTAAATCAAACATAAATAATTCAAATTAACAGGTGGGCAACTCAACCCTGATAAAAGAAAATTCTTTTTCACACAGCTAGTAATTAAACTGTGGAACTTAGTGCCCAAGGAAATCTTTGAAGCCAATAACTTAAGATTCACAAAGGACTGGAGATTTATAAGGATATCAGGAACATCCAGAGTTCTTGGCACTCAACTTCAGGGCATTTCTCTGTCTGTTTGTATGTAGCGCAATAATTTTTGAATACCAAACCCAGTCAATCCCAGAATTTCCAGGAATATTCTCATCATCTGTGTGCAGAACCCCACTGGTTTCAGTGAAAATCAGAGCACCAGAAAAGCCTGATTCTGAGGAAGTCAGGACAGAAATTGCTTGATGCTGCAGGGGGAGGAATTTCTCCTCCTCTTCCTCCCCCCCGTAGCTGCCTACACATATTAGATGCAGCAGGTGATCTACTATGTAGGGAGGTAGTCTGTGGGCTGCAGTCTAAGAGAAGTAAGGGAGCCTTAGAGGGAGGGTTTTTAGGGGGAGATGCAATGACCTAGTTGGGGGGAGCAGAATGGCAAGAGAAAAAGTGAGGACTTGGGGAGGGAAGAGAGTGTGTGGCTGTGTGGGGGAGGGGAAGGCAGCAGGGACCAGAAGAATGGGGCAGTGGTGGTAGGAGAAGCAGGGATCCATGGGGGAAGGGGTACAGAGGCAATGGAGCAGGGTAAGGAAGCAGGGAACCAGAGGGGAGTGGGGGAAATGGTAGTGGTGAGGGAAGCAGGGACCTGGTGGGGCAAACTGGAGTTGGGGATGGGAGGAAAAGCAGGGGCCTGGGGTGGGGGAGTGGTGGAAGGTGCAAGAAGCTAGGATCTGGGGTGAGGAAGCAGAGACCTTCGCAGGGGGAAGTGTGGAGGTGGGAGAGCAGTGTGGAGGTAGAGGGGGGAAGTGGGGAGGAGGGTGAGTGGGGGTTGAAAGCAGGGATCTGGGAGGAGTGTAGATGGGGAGGGGGACCGCGTGAGAAATGGAAGGTGGAGGGGAGCAGGGACATAACAAAGCCTAGGTTTATCAGCTCAACTGCCCCAAGTATTGACTCTGGAAGGAGAAGAGCCATGTGGGGGGAGGGAGGAATAAATTTCAGCCTGGGGGTTGGACGGTGGTGGTAAAGGAGGGTTCTGGTGCCGGAGGGGCGTGGAAGTCAGGTGGTAAGGGGGTGGTGAGCAAGTTGATGAGTCACTTAAAGGGAAACATTGAGAAAAGAAGGTACACAGAACAAGGACATATGCAGCTTGGTTACTGACTTTCCTCATACCACTTACATAGGATTATGTAAAATTAGTTGTAGTTTGTTAACTAGGGTTTGATACTAGGGTTGCCAATTTTGGTTGGGCATATTCCTGGAGGTTTCATCACATAACATATTCTTTAATTAAAGATTAATCTTTAATTCCTGGAGTCTCCAGGACAATCCTGGAGGGTTAGCAACCCTTTTGATGCACACATGTTTTACTGGGTTTTCCCCCTCCTTCAGAGGATTTTCTCCATGTCTCTGTCAAATACCCAAGATTCCCCACATTATCCTCTTGTTTTGTATGACTCACCATTCTCAAGGCCCTTAGAAATAATTCCTCCTTCTTCCTGAGCAAGACTGGAGCCCATCAATGCCACTCCTAAATTGGATGGAGGGGTTGTAAAATAAGGGGCTCACTACCGCTCAGAGGCTAAGTGTTATGTGAGCTACACAAATTCTCACAGAGAGAGACAGAGAGAGAAAGAACTTAGGTCACCTGACACCCAGTCTCTCTAACCACTGGGCAATGCTGCCTCTCTACTTGAACTGCAAGGGGGTATTTTATTGATCATGTAATCTAACAGTTTAGATCCCATCATGTTACTACTTTCTTTTAGACCACAGAGGTAACCAGCTAACTGTTGCCCTGACAGAAGGAACAGATACTGCCATGGTCTCCCATGGGCAAAAAATACAACAACAGAGGCAATACATGCTTGGTGAGGTTTAAGATATTAGAATTGCGATTGGATATTTGTTTTAGTTTAGAATGTGCTAAGGATTAAACCAAACTCTTGGCCATTATCTATTAATTCTGGGGATTTTTACATATAAGCATATCATGGGCAATGTATAAATGTTATTTTACCTTTTTAATTTCTAACTCTAGCTTACAAATCAGATTCAGGATACTTGCTAGAATGTATTAGTTTAATAGTAATAAGGCTGAATCAGGATACAAATACTCCAGACTTTAGAAAGTTCACATCTGGATTTGAACTGTGCAAATTAGGTCCATCTTCGGCTTGATAGAATGTGCCAGGAAGAAGCAAAATCTAGTTGATATGGCACCAGACTCAACGAGGGGAGACCTGAGTGCTTGGCTTGATCACTGTGACCTTGGCCAAGGCACTTCATCTCTTTTATTCTCTGTTTCCTCTTTTGGCCTTTGTCTGTGTTGTCTATTTATACCACAGGTTTTTCTGGGCAGAGCCCATCTCTTATTATGTGTTTGTACAGCACCTCTAAATGCTACTATAATTCATATATAGTAATAGTAATCATAAGCTGAACTGTATTCCAGGAATGCATAACTGAAGCACACTTTCTTTTTAAATTGCAGAGACAAAGTATTAGTATGGCATAAAATATGGCCCAGTTCTATTACAAAAGAAGCATCAATGCCCCGTACAGAGACCGCATCCCTCTTCGTATAGTGCGAGCAGAGTCCGAACTCTCCCCCGCCGAGAAAGCCTACTTGAATGCTGTGGAGAAAGGAGATTATGCCAGTGTGAAGAAAGCTCTGGAGGAAGCTGAAATTTATTTCAAGATCAATATTAATTGCATCGACCCTCTTGGAAGAACAGCTCTCCTTATTGCAATTGAAAATGAGAACCTGGAGCTCATTGAGCTGCTCTTAAGCTTTAATGTGTATCTCGGAGATGCTCTGCTGCATGCCATACGAAAGGAGGTAGTTGGAGCTGTGGAACTTTTATTAAATCACAAAAAGCCAAGTGGGGAGAAACAGGTACGTGCAAAATTCACTCTTGCTCTTGGTTTGCAAGCCAGTAGGAATATGCCAGGAATTGTCAAAAGGGAGCCAAGAGTTTAAAAAAAAATGACTATTTCAAATTCAATGTGTATTGTTTTCAGTATGATCTGTATCATTTTCATTTTGGTTTGAGTGTCTCTGTTCTTAGCATTGGGTATTCTGTTCAATAAGATAATATAATTCATGCTAATACATGGGGGATAAAAATAAGTGCTCTTCTGGGATAGGTGAACGGCTTTGGAGAAAATATTCAGTTGAAACTGGGTGTTTCCTTTCAACGTTAATTCTGTTTCAGATAATTCTGCCATTTCATTGGTGAAATGATTCCTGGACGTATTAGGGCAAAATCCTGCTTCATGCAGAATTGCAACCTAATAGGAAGAGAACACTAGGGGTGAAATCCTGGTCCCATTGAACACTCTCATTGACTTTAATGGAGTCAGGATTTCACCCTTGATGTGGAGACCATCAACCACTTCAGTGACTATGAGGCATGGTCAGTGTGACCCCTGGTCTTCATGGTCAGAACCTCAGCCTTGTCTGCGTGCATAGCGATAGGCCCTCAACGTGCTCTCATAGGAGTGAAGGCAAACCTGTTCTTTCTCCCCATCATCCCTCAAAGGATGCATCATGATATAGAAAATCTTTTTTAGAATAAATTGAAAGAGGCTTTAAGGTGTGTCCCTCTATACCTCCCCCTGACTGCACTAAGTCATCCTCCTTTAGGTGGCCAACATCCTCCATGCCAGACCCACTGTAAGGCCCTATTGAGGCAGGGTAGGATGTAAATTGTAATTTGTCAGATTCTTAGGGATCCTCTGGGATGAAAACCACTCTATAAATAGATGTAAGATTCTATTCTTTTCTTATCTATTCCAATTTCCATATATTCTAGGTGCTATATTAGTGCATAGTGAATTGAAATGATTGGAGCCCTTTCATAGGCAATGCATACAATATCATGTAATTACAGTATCTGGTACTTGCTATGGTTATAATTGCAGATGATAAGTAAAAAGTATAATTTTTTTGTCAATAAAATAATAGGAATTCAATGTTATTTTTGGTGAAAGAATACAATATGTTAGGTCCTTACCCAACTGTGTATGTCTGCTTTCTTTGCTCCCTAGTAAAAGCATAATATCTTTATCTTCATCTTTAAATGGCTTTATCTCAGCATAAATGAATGGAAATTAGATTCATTTTATGCTTGCCTCATTTCCATTATTTCTCACCCGATTGCATAGCTCACAGGGTATGAGAAGACAATTCAAAGGAGAAGAATGGTCTTGTTGTTACGGTACTGGACTAGGACTCAGCAGGTTTGGGTTCAACTCTCCATGAACTCACGTAAACTTTGAAGGCCTTAATTCCTCATCTGTGAAATAGGAGCATGTGATAGACTCTCAGAGGGCCAGGTTGCCTAACAGTTAGCGTACCAGACTCTTGTGCTCCTGTCAGAGGTGATAGAGATGCCTGATCCTAAGTCACAAATGTTTGGAGCCTCTACCTACATCTGGGCCTTTTCTCTTAAGTGGGGCATGGTATGGGGGTCTCTGGCTTTTCCTTTCCATCATGTCCGATCCAGGATAGTTCCCTCTGGGAAGTAACACTGGGAGGGTCATCCCTGCGGGGAGTCAAAGCCTGCCAGCCTGGGCTACTGCCTACCTATGTGCTCCTGGGGTATGGCCCCTAAAGTCCAGTCAATCAGCTAACAGAAAGTCTAAATGAGCAGGGCCTCGCAGGTTTCAAAGGGGGCAGGGTGGTTGGAGAAGGCACGGCCTGGGACTTTACCTGCTTGTGGTCCCCTCGCAGGCTACGCCTTCAGGCTGACTTCCCAGAGAAGGATTCATCTCTCTTACAGCCTGTCCACTACCCTTTGCCTGGGGTTCTGAGTTTCTTTTAACCCTCTCTTCCAACTGGAACGGGCTTGCCAGGTCCAGAGGGGTGGGGTTAGCTAGGCCCAGTATTGCCTTTTAATAATGATAGATGCTATAGGTTGGTAATCATGTGGCCTGATGCCAAGAATTCACGATATAGCAGGATGAAGTTAGGATTTCCCTTTATGCATGTGTTATGTTTTCTGTTCTCTTGCATTATTTGTATTACGACAGTGCATAGGAACTCCAGCCCTGGGCCAGGACCACACTGTGTTAGGTGCTGTAAAAACACAGAACTTAAAAGATGGTTCCCGCCCCAGAAGGTTTACAGTCTAGCAATAAGACAAGAAACAAAAAATGGATACAGACAGGTGGAGGAGTACAATGAGACATAGTTGGTTAGCATGATAGGTAGTGGTCTGTGCACAGTAACATGTGGATGGGAAGCCATAGATAAGGTTGTAAGTTCATAATCTATCCTGAGCGAGTTTTTGAACTTCCACTGCCTTTGGCAAAACAATCCTCCTGTCAGTTTGAAACTTTTTGTACCTCATCTTAGAGGAGAACTCAGACTTGTATTCCACAACCCACAACGCCACATTCACTCATGCAAACAGCACACCCCAGCATACATGATAGAAACCCTGTGGGTGGGCTATGCAAACACTGCAAAATCTATGAATCAGTTTGCATACTTTGAAATAGTTATGAAATGTTTTACAGACACAAAAGGTGCAGATCTGCCCCAAAATATGAGGTATTTATAAACATTGCAAGGCATTTTAGCAGAGTTTGTGGCCTGGATTTCTAGCCATGTGCCTCCATTGTGGGCATGCAAGATTCCTCCTGCACAAACATGAGCTTCCACATTGCAAATGCAAACATTGGCATGTGAATATGGACTTTCAGAAAACCTCCTACAAGATCCCTCACCAAAGGCTCTTAAGCAAAGTAGGCTGTCATGGGATAAGAGGGAAAGTCCTCTCGTGGATCAGTAACTGGTTAAAAGACAGAAAACAAAAGGTAGGAATAAATGGTCAGTTTTCAGAATGGAGAGATGTAAATAGCGGGATCCCGCAGGGATCTGTACTAGGACAAGTGCTGTTCAACATATTCATAGATGATCCAGAAAAAGGGGTGAACAGTGAAATGGCAAAATGTGGAGATGATACAAAATTACTCAAGATAATTAAGTCGAAAGCAGACTGCGAAGAGTTACAAAGGGATCTCACAAAACTGGAGGACTGAGCAACAGAATGGCAGATGAAATTCAATGTTGATAAATGAAAAGTAACGCACATTGGAAAACATAGTCCCACCTATACATACAAAATGGTGAAATCTAAATCAGCTGTTCTCACTCAAGAAAGAAATCTTGGGCTCATTGTGCATAGTTCTCTGAAAACATCCACTCAATATGCAGGGACGGTCAAAAAACAAACCAACAAACAAAAATCTAATGGAATGTTAGGAATCATTAGGAAAGGCATAGATAGATAATAAGACAGAAAATATCATTATGCTACTATACCAATTCATGGTACAACCACACCTTGAACTCTGCCTGCAGTTCTGGTCACCCCATCTCAAAAAAGATATATTAGAATCAGAAAGGGTACAGCGAAGGGCAACAAAAATGATTAAGGATGTAGAACCTCTTCTGTAGGAAGAGAGATTAAAAGACAGGGACTTTTCAGCTTGGAAAAGAGACAACTAAGAGGGGATATGAAAGAGGGCTATAAAATTGTGAATGGTGTGGAGAAAGTGAATAATACAAAAACCAGGGCTCACCGAATGAAATTAATAGGCAGGAAGTTTAAAACAAACAAAAGGAAGTATTTCTTCACACAATGCAGGGTCAACCTGTGGAACTCATTGCCTGCAGATGTTGTGAAGGCCAAAACTAGAACAGGGTTCAAAAAAGAACTAATAAGTTCATGGAGTATATGTCCATCAGTAGCTATTAGTGGATGACAGGGGATGAATCACTTGATGATTACCGGTTCTGTTCATTCCCTCTGAAGCACCTGGTATTGGCCACTGTGGGAAGACAGGATACTTGGCTAGATGGACCATTGGTCTGACCTAGTATGGCTGTTCTTTTGTTCTTTTGCCAAACCCAGGCCGGCAGCGGGCTGAGCGGGGCTGGCGGCCGGGACCCCGGCAGGCAGCAGCGTGCCATTAAAAATCCTGCCCGCCCTGGCCCGCTCTTCTCCACCCCCCGCCCTTCCCTCCCGGGGGCAGGGTGAAGAAGCTTGGTCCTGCCCGCTGCTGGTGCAGGGCAGGCAAGGTCCCCCACACCTCCGCCTCTTCTCCCAGCCTGCTAGGTTCCTGCCCCATCTCCTCTCCCTCCCTTCCTGCCGCCTATCAGCTGATGGCCCTTGCGAGGGAGGGGGACAAGCGCCTGCTCGCTGCTCCGGGGAGGAGGCGGAGAAGAGGTGGGGACGGGGCCTTGGAGAAGGGGGGTGGAATCAGGGCATATCCCCTCCAGCCCCCTGCCATGAGTCGCTCTGGGAGCGCCCCTGGTCTAGAGTACAGGCACTACACGTTAGTTACATGCTACAGTGAAAGTCAGGCTGCATCCACACTTTTCACTGCAGTGCGTAGCTTCATGCTGCAGTGAAAGGCTCAGTAACCTGTAGGAGCCTTTCCCTGCTGCCAGAGCCTCCCTGCTGCCTCCCACTGCCAGAGCCTTTCCCCACTGCCGAAGCCTTTTTCTGTGGGGGGAAAATGCTGTGGCGGCAGGTAAGCAGCGGAACACTACACTACCAAAAAAATATCAGTGTAGACGTTGGCACTGCTTGGCCTACAGACAGTCATATAGGATACATATCCTAGGGTTTGGGCATATAGGGCACTTTACTTTACTCACCTGAGCTGTGTCTCTCCGTCTACGCTGCTGTTTATACCCAAGCTAGCTGTGCCTGCTGTGTCTGTACTTCTACACGCTGCCATAAACCCTACGGTAGTCTTGGCTTCACTGAGGTCAGTGGGGCCAGGATTTCAGCCCTAGCACTGTTTCCTCTGCTTGACTGAATGACTGAAACCATTTAAAAAGGAGAAAAATAACCAGTGCACAATGATTTATCCATTTCCACTATATTGCTAAAGCTCATGGAACGTTCAGGATTTTCATTAACACATGGAAGGTGTCTGAATACTTGCAAATAACAATGAATATGGCTTGAGAATTATAGTTAAAAAACTTGCAGCTGTTATTTACAGACGTATTCATGTATCAATATCTTTTTACTGTTCGATAAGGGGATAATATGTTGTGTGGGAAGGTTGTAGCTAAAACTTACTTCAGCATCATACTCAAAAAGCAACATAAGATCATTTAATTAAACTAAAACTAATTCTTAAATATTTTTAGAGTTTAGAAATTCCTAGATAAGGGTCTATCACCAGCCATCCACTATGTCCCCAGACCGTACCTACTTTCCACATTCAGGATACTCTGCATTCCAGACACCTTAGCATGTGTATTATGGTGATTTTTGAATTTATTATCATTATATGTATCTATTTGGTGCCATCTGGTGCCTACTAATGAGGTATATATATTTAATCGATTTGGATTCCACTTGACTCCTTCTGTCATTCAGTTAGTGAGAGAGGCTTTTGTGGCATCCATTATAGCAATTCAGGAAAAGGTCATTTTTGTCACTTGCATTATGTTTTCTAAACTTTGTTAGATTCCCCAGCTGCTGGATCACATGTAAAAGCAAATAACAGGATTTAAGGTAGCTGAGCTGACTAAACTTATCCACGTTCTTCCAAATTATTAATTTTTCATAACCAGATGTCTCAAAAACTATCTGCCAAGATCTTATTGCCCATTATCCTGACCGATAGTGGAATATCTTTTTGAAAAAAGCTGTTTTCCTTTCAACTTTAGGATGAATAACTGGTTGTTATATCATGCTATTTTGCACCTTGCATACACACCCATGTAATAGAATGGAGGAGACTTTAAATCAGGGGTCGACAACCTTTCAGAAGTGGTGTGCCAAGTCTTCATTTATTCACTTTAACTGAAGGTTCTGTGTGCCAGTAATACATTTTAACGTTTTTTAGAAGGTTTCTCTCTCTAAGTCTCTATATTATAAAACTAAACTATTGGCATATGTAAAGTAAACAAGGTTTTCAAAATGTTTTAGAAGCTTCATTTAAAATTAAATTAAAATGCTGATCTTACGCCGCCGGACCACTCAGCCCACTGCCAGCCTGGGGTTCCGTTCACTTAGGCCGGCAGCAGTCTGAGCGAGGCCCACGGCTGGGACCCTGGCTGGCAAGGGGCCGGCAGCCAGAACCCCAGAATGGCAATGGGCTGAGCGGGGCCAGCGGCCGGGACCCCAGACCGGCATTGCGTTGAGCAGCTCAGCCCGCTGCCACTCAGCCCGCTGCCGGTCTTGGGTTCCGTCCACTGGCTCCTGCCAGCCAGGGTCCTGGCTGCCGGCCCCATTCAGCCCGCTGCCGGTCTGGGATCCCGGCCCTGCCCACATAGAGTGGGTATCTACCGTCTCCCTGGTTCTAGCCCATTCTCTTCCCCTCTCTCTCTCTGCACTGAGCAGAGGCTGGAAGTGCACTGAGCACAGGGTTGCCTGAAGGAGCAGGTTGGGGGTTGGGGTGTAGGGTCTGGCCAGGAGCTAGAATGAGGGAGGGGGCTCAGGGTTTGGGTAGGAGGTTTTGGTGTGGAGTGCTTACCTGGGCAGCTCCCATTTGGTGCGAGGGGTGCAGGTGGGAATGTGGGGTATGTGTGTTTGTGCAGGAGCTCCCGTTTGGTGCTCAGGGTGGGGGTGGGAATGTGTGGGGTGCAAGAGTCAGGGCATAGGGTGTGTGGGGGGGGGCTAGGTATGTGTGGGGGGTGCTGGGGTCAGGGCAGGGGTGTGTGTGTGTGAGGGGGGTGTAGGGTCAGGGCAGAGCACTGGGAGTGTGGGGGAGTGCAGGGGTCAGTGGAGGTGCTAAAGCGTCTCAAAGAAAACGTTACAGGAATTTTTTTAACACGGGCCAAAACAATGTATTTTTCATCAGCCTCATCCTTGGAAATGGCTAAACTGTTTGAGCTGAAAGTTTTCCACAAAAAATTCCAGCCTGAGGCAGACTCTTAACCTGAAAAATTTCAGCCGAACAATTAAAATTTGACAAAGATACAAGCAAATGAAAACATGCTATAATGGGAAGTATCAGGTAACCTTAATAATAGGTAATGCTGCCAGCCTTGCTTATAATATAACATACATACATACCTATCTATAGCCATATTTACTCTCCAGTCCTGCAAGGAGGTCTGTCCACAAAGAATTCCTTGCAGGATCAACACCTTAGTTGGTAAATGATCAGCTTTTTCATGGGAAGAAGATATCTGCAATATTGAGGCAATAATATTGCAATTATTTATCATGATGGTTTTCCATGTCCAAATGTCTGCACTAGATGTAGCACAGAACATACAATTAAGCAAGGATGCTGCTCTGCAGGGTTAGCAGTGCAAGATATTAGGCAGGGCATGAGTGAAAGAGAGAAAACAAGAAGAGGTGGGGTAGGGATGAACAGCAGGGTTAAGTCTGAAGGGGGGAAATGCAAGAAAGCAGGGGATAATCTTTTTTAAAAGAGATCCCTTTTGCATTTTCACAGCACCACTCACTTTCCTTCCTTGCATTTTTTTCTTCTCTTGAAGATACATATTCAAATCATTTGCCTTCAGCTGAGGAGATTGAAAAGCTGAGGCTGCCCATTTGCTAGTGGCAAATCATTTGATCATTCTGAGTAAACAACTATTGCAGTGGAATTGTTGCCACCAGTCAAAGAAGAGGTTTGCATATTCATCATACAGTTATTGAGAAATAACCACACATTGTGTTTATGCAGATCCATGAATCCTGACAGCCATTAATAGCCAATCAGAGTATAGGTATACAACTACTGGGAAATAACTGTATCGCATTATGAAAATCAGACACCCAGAACCAAAGTGCAGGAAACTGCTTGATTTGGAAAATACTGTAGTTAGCTTCAGTAACTGTACAACAACCTTGCAATGTGATTGACTTAGACCTATTCTGTTACAGCATGTCTTGTAGCATTTTTCCTTCATAACCACTATCTGAAAAAAGAAAAGGAGTACTTGTGGCACCTTAGAGACTAACCAATTTATTTGCATCCGATGAAGTGAGCTGTAGCTCACGAAAACTTTTGCTCAAATAAATTGGTTAGTCTCTAAGGTGCCACAAATACTCCTTTTCTTTTTGCGAATACAGACTAATACGGCTGCTACTCTGAAAACTATCTGAAAAGGAACATAAGAATATATTGTAGGGGTTGCCATGTTTAACTATTGCTTTCCTGCAAGCTCTTTCCAATCTTGCCCAGTTCTGGATGATTCAGGGGAAAGCAGGAAAACCCTAGAATTGTGCTGAGATTCACTAAGGGCCTGGGGTGGGGGGGGGGGGGGGGGGGGGGGGGGGGCGGGCGAGTATTTCTTCTATGTCTTCTGGCAATTGGTTTATGCACCAGAGCAAGAGGATTTCTACATAGCCAATACTAGGCCAGGAAGCTGCCTTTTTTGGAATGGCCTTAAGAAATTAATTCAAAGTATACCCTAAATTAATGAATAGGGAATTACTGGTGTGAGGCAGAGGCAGGAAGAGAGAGGGGGCTGTACACAAGTAAGATATGATAAATTGTACATATAGTAAACAGTGCAATCTGTTCATGCAGTCTTTTGAATATGCCACCCTCAGAAGCTCATAAATTGCACTCTATTCATTAGGCACCAACTGTGGTATTTGTTTTGAAAATGTCTCCCACAGAAGCTCATAAACTGAGTTCCACACAGTAGATACCAAGTATGCTGCTTAATTGCAGTCCATATGGTAATGAGGTTGGAGGAAGCAATGTGGTGCCATTTTGTAGAGCATGAACAGGACCGTCTTGATGTGGAATGTGTGGGCATTAAAGTTCATTCTTCCTCCTGCTAAGCTGCCTGAGCGGTAGCAGAGGATTTTCCCCAGTGGTATCAGATTAATCAGAATTTTCTGACAGGTTGAGAATCCTGATAGGCAGAAATGGATGTGAGAGGCGAGGGGTTAGTTTAGTTTGTTAAGAGAGGACCCAAAGCAGTCAACTCACATGTACCATCTTTTCATGTAATCATTTGATTAGTTGAAGTGTACATTTGGCTGCTAGGGAGAGATACACTGTGAAGATGGAGAGGATTACTTGTCTGCTAGATGGAAAGCTGGGTTTGTGGCTAGCTTTCCAGGAGTGTTTTTTTTTTTCGAAGATTTTCTTTTTATGTTTGCAGTAGAATTGTTCATAAGTGCACTAACCCCGTTGGCAAGAAGCCTTAACAATGTAGATGTTTTTGTGCGCCAGTAGTGGGGTTAGTGGCTTTGCAGAGAAAATTGTGATCACTACTAAAGCAAAACTTTTGATTCGGCTCCCATAGGATGAATTAATTTTCATGAATTTTCCCAGTTCCTCTTGTATTGCTGCTACAGTGTTTTGGTTTCATAGTGACATTGCAGGTATTCATCACTCATGAAGGCAGTATGCCAAACGAGATGGACCCATGACCTTATCGAGTATGCCAAATCCTATGCTCCTAAATTGGAATAGAGGCTAAGGAAGAGGAAATACAGGAGCATCTAGCACCATACAAAATGATGAGCCGGATTCTCAGTGAGTGACATCACTGATGCTGATTCACACTAGCTAAGGATCTAGTCCTTATTTTATTAGGGTTTGGTGCACTAGTTCAATAACTTTATTCTGATATGTGTAATACTTAGTTCATATATAGTCCTTCTTACAGATAACTGAGCCAACCCTCCACCAAAAATGTAAAACGTTTTTCAAAGTTTCAAAAGGTTTAGTTAACTTTTTTCATTATTTATTATTTTTGCACATGTGCTGGTCCCAGCTGGTACTGCAAAAGAAAGTGCTATAATACAGAGAGAAAGGTGAGCATTGAACAGTGACAGTAAAACATTTTTTAAAAGCTTTGAACTAGAACCACCCAAAGGACAATTCCATTTCACAAGCACTTTTGAGGTTTCAGATTTTGTTTTTATTCCTCATTAGAGCAAAAACAAAAGCCTTCAAATGTTTTTGCAAAATGGAATTGTGTCAAAACATCCATTTTCCACTCTAAAAGCTTTCTTCAGTTCTGCTCTCTCTCATCACAAGTGACCAGAGAACCCTGGACCTCAGAAGTTTTCTGGAAGAAAGCTTTATCAGAAACGATATATTTCCACAAAATGATTCAGCTTTCACAAAAGAGCATATTTCAAAAACATTTCATTGGAAATGTTCAGACCAATTCTACTCTGAACATTCAGGCAGTTTGATTTGTCTTTCTCCTAATATGGTAACATCACTCACGGCTTGCTTGACCAGTGTTTTGATGTGACAGCAAGAATTCTAGCTTTCCTTTAATAGTTTTTCCTTAACACTATCATATTTTTTTTCAGTGTAATCATGGGCTGATGTATTTTTTCAGTCCATTTTCACTTTGGGTTTCTTTTTCACCACTGCTTAGAGAGAAAAAACACGCCTCTATGCTTGTCGTTAGTCATTATGGGCACTCGGGCAGTGCCCAGTGACACTCATTATTGACTAGTTTCAAAGAGGCACAATGTGGGGGCACATGGATTTAATCAGAAGCAATTCTCAAGAATGTTAGAATATTTTAGCTGCCACTTTTGGAGTGTCTGCTTCCAGGCCACTAAAGCAGTTGACAGTAACTGAAGGAAGGACACGTCTGCCTACCAATAAAGTTGACAAGTCATTGAAAATGAGCGTTTTTACCTACAGGCTATGTTTTGGAGCAGTTTACAGACCCAAGGGAGGAGGAAGAGGACACTGGATAAAATGCTGAGGGCTTCTTTTGTCACGAATCACACACACGCTAGAAAAATCTAAACTGACACAAATATATGTGGCCTTCTGTTTCTCCCGCTGCATGTTATGGGAGGAAGGGGAGCAAAATAGTACCCACGCATTTGGGGTGGGGAATATTATTTTTTTTGCAGGAAACCCTTGACCCCTCAAAAATGTTCTGCCTCAGTCAGGGTTACATTTGTAATTCCCTGGGTAAAACCCTCCCCTGCTTCCCCAGCCCAGATCTATCAGTTCCGTAATCTTTCCTGCCCCCTCCAAAAAAAAAAAAAATAAAATAAAAAAAAATCACCCAGTCTCTACTCTTCCCTCCCCAAATTCCATCATTTCACACACATTCCCAATCCTCATATGCCATACTCCCACTCCTCAGAAAAACAAAACAAGAGTTCCGTACTCTTACCCTTGATGGAAATATGTCACTTAAAGTCTGTAAGCTCTTACTCAAGATAAGCCTACACCGCAGCTGGGAGGGCACTTCCCAGCACAGGTAGACAGACCGGCACTAAAAATAGCAGCGAGGCTGCAGCAGTGCGAGTAGCAGCTTGGACCAGTCGCACAAGGACAACACCCCCTGGATCCATATTTGGGCAGCTAGCCCAAGCCGCTGCCCATGCTGCTATGGCCAAAGAGCTATTTCTAGCATCTAAGCGTGAGCAGAGCTAGCGTGGTCCTAGCTGTGTTGGGAAGCACGCTCCCAGCCACTGTGTAGCCATACCCTTTAATGAGAGCTTTGGACCAATGCTTTACCCTCCTGTGCTTTTTATCTTTGTGAGGCTAATATAGTGCCAAAATAGGTGATGTGATGTACCTTTTTTAGGCCAGATTCTGATCCCATAAATCACTCCAAGTTATATTACTCCACAAGTGGCCCCACTGAAGTCAGTGGGACCAATTGTGGATAAAGGAGTCTAGTGCAATGAAGGCTGAGAGGGGATATGATTGGTCTCTATAATACATCAGGAGGATAACCACTAGGAAGGGAGAAGAGCTATTTAAGCTAACGACAATGCTGGCACAGGAACAAATGGGAATAAACCGGCCATGAGTAAATTTAGGCTTTAAAAGATTCAAAGAAGGTTTCTAACCATCAGAGGAGCAGGAGGATCCGAGACAGCCTCCCATTAGGAGTAGTGGGGGGCAAACAATCTAACTAGCTTTAAGATGGAGCTTGATAAATTTGTGAATGGGATTACATAATGGGGCTGCTCCCTGCATTAATGGGAGGGGATTTGATGATCCAGGAGTTTCTTAACAATCCTATGCCCTGTGTTCCTCTGTTCCCATGCAAAGGTGTCTGCCCCTTTAGGGGTAGATTTTCAATGCCACTTTGGGGTATAAATATGTAGAGAGGTGCCTAGTGGGGTTCTCAAAAGCACTTTAGGCACTTAACTTCTGATGCCTAAATACCTTTAAAAATCTGGCCCGTGGTGAATAAGATTGCATTGTCTTTGAGCTGCCACATTCTTTCTCTACACCACTTTACTCACTTTCTCTAAACCAACCAAAATGAAAAAAGACATAACAATACTATAACTTGCTTGAAAGTTTTCCTTTTCTTTGTTTCAATGGGGTCAGAGAGACCACAGTCATATGGTATTTGCCCTGCACCCCCAGGAATTGCAAAGGCATAATGTGAATTTTTCTTGTTTTAAATAGTGACTTAATTTTTTTTCTTATTCATTTTGAATTTGGGGTGAATTTTGGTATCTTATTTGATCCAATTTTGTCCAAATCTAGTGATTATAGGACTTGATCCCAAGGTCTGGCTGAGTTATGCTTGTTCCAGGACCTCAGGCTTGGGCAATGGTGTCTGCGTGATGTACCTTCAGTAGGGCAGCCAGGTGGCCAGTTTGGTCCCTGGTGTAAATTAAAGCAACTTCATGGCAGCCCTAATGTATGGCAGCCTGCTGTCAGACACTGAGCCAACTGAGGATTGCTGGAACACAGCATGGTTCAGCCATGTCACTCTTGCCTCCATAGGCACTTACCGTGACGGGCTAGGCTGACTTTATGCCACCCTGGGATTATCCTATGCCAGAGAAATCTCGAGATGCCCAGTTAGGGTAGTGTTAAAGCTTTGTGTTGCTAGAGTGGTGGTCATCGGACTCAAGGATGTGGTTTGTAATCTCCTCTCCTTGTAATCTCTATTAACATAAATTCCAAAATGCTGCTCCACCCCCCCCCCCCCCCGACCCTCCGCTCACCTACTAATGTAACTTTTCTGGAGCAGCACTGTCATAAATATAAAGGGAAGGGTAAACACCTTTAAAATCCCTCCTGGCCAGAGGAAAAACCCTTTCACCTGTAAAGGGTTAAGAAGCTAGGATAACCTCGCTGGCACCTGACCAAAATGACCAATGAGGAGACAAGATACTTTCAAAAGCTGGGGGAAGGGAAAAATAAAGAGTCTGTCTGTGTGATGCTTCTGCCGGGGACAGAACAGGAATGGAGTCTTAGAAGTTAGTAGGTAATCTAGCTAGATATGCGTTAGATTATGATTTCTTTAAATGGCTGAGAAATTAAGCTGTGCTGAATAGAATGGATATTCCTGTCTGTGTGTCTTTTTATAACTTAAGGTTTTGCCTAGAGGGATTCTCTATGTTTTGAATCTAATTACCCTGTAAGGTATTTACCATCCTGATTTTACAGAGGTGATTCTTTTTATTGTTACTTCTTTTTTACTGTTTCTTCTATTAAAAATTCTTCTTGTAAGACCTGAATGCTTTTTTCATTGTTCTTCAGATCCAAGGGTTTGGGTCTGTGGTCACCTATGCAAATTGGTGAGGATTGTTACCAAACCTTCCCCAGGAAGTGGGGTGCAAGGGGTGGGAGGATTTGGGGGGGAAAGACCTTTCCAAACAACGCTTTCCTCATAAAATAAACCCAGATAAACGTTTGGTGGTGGCAGTGGAAGTCCAAGGGCAAAGGGTAAAATAGTTTGTAATTGGGGAAGTTTTAACCTAAGCTGGTAAAAGTAAGCTTAGGAGGTTTTCATGCAGGTCCCCACAGCTGTACCCTAGAGTTCAGAGTGGGGAAGGAACCTTGACATGGTGGCAGAGCGGTGGGATTAACTTGAAATCATTTTGAGATCAGTTTGAGATTTTTTGAACCAGAAAAACAGATTTTGAAAGGAAATTTTTAAAATCCTTTGGGCTGCTAGAAAGCAGGTCTCCAACTGGAAATAGTTGGAAGTTTTTTTGCTTTGCTTTGGGGCCAGAGCAGAGACAAAAGGGAATTATCTTTTCTGAATTGCAGTTTTCTCTACCTAAAGGCAGAGTAGTTAACCTCCTGCAGGGAAATTCACAAGTCTTCACAGACCTGAAGTTTTTTTTTTTTTTTACCTAAAAGTAACTAGAGGGGTTTTCTGCCTATTTGCCTGGAGACAAAGGTGTTAGGGTTTTGGAGTTTTTATTAATTTTTTTATTGTTGTTGTTGGGGTTGGGTTTTTTTTTTTTTTTTTTTTTGGATTTTTCTGTAGGCTGACGATCACTATCAGAGAATATAGGTATCCTATTACAGCACAGCAAAATTTTACAAGCTAAGTTTTGTTTGTTTTATTTCTAACCCTCGGGTGTAAAGTTAGTTAAAAACAGAGAGGTAAAGATGACAGACACCAAGGCACTACACAGATTGGAGTTAGCCAAACTGGATGCAGTGAAAGAAGCCGAAAAAGCCATAGAAGCTGCTCACAGGAGAGAAATGGAGGGAAAGGACAAAGAAAGGGAGGCAGCGAAAGAGGCAGAACAACACCAAGCGGCTGCTCACAGGAGAGCTATGGAGGCAAAGGAAAAAGAACTGGAGGCAAGGGCCAAAGAACTGGAGGAGAAGGAAAAAGAGAGGAAGCATGAATTGGAGATGGAGAAGGCAAGGGCTCAGCAGAATATACCAACAAACCCTAGCAATCCTTCTCCAGGTACCACTTCCCATCCCAGAAAGTTCCCCACCTACAAGGCAGGCGATGATAACGAGGCCTTCTTAGAAAACTTTGAAAGGGCCTGCCTTGGGTACAGCATCTCTACAGACCAATACATGGTAGAGCTGAGGCTGCAGCTCAGTGGACCCTTAGCTGAGGTGGCAGCTGAAATGCCTAAGGCACAAATGAACCAGTATGAACTGTTTAAAACCAAGGTGAGAGTCAGAATGAGCTAACACCTGAGCTTTCCTGTCGGCGATTTAGAGCCCTAAGGTGGAAACCAGATGTGTCATTTACCCGACATGCTTACCACATTGTGAAACATTGGGATGCCTGGATATCAGGAGCAAGTGTTGAATCTCCAGTAGATTTGCCCTTCCTAATGCAAATGGAACAGTTCTTAGAGGGTGTTCCTGAGGAAATAGAAAGATACATCCTAGATGGGAAACTCAAAACTGTAATTGAGGCGGGGGAGATTGGAGCCAAATGGGTGGAGGCAGAGAAGAAAAAAACTGGTCGCAGTTGGAGCGGATACCAGAAGGGACAACCTCAGACCACACCCTATTACCGGGGGCCATCCAAGGTCCCACCTACCCCCCAAGGAACCCTCCAGCCATCTTATCATCCCGCACACCGTTCTCCAGCAACCCACCTCGCCCCAGTGACCCTTCAGCTGGACGATGTTTTAAATGTAACGAGCCGGGGCATGTAAAGGCCAACTGCCCCAAGAACCCCAACAGATTACAGTTCATTGCACCGGAATCACACCAGAGGTCCTCAGGCCCAGATACCTCCCAGATACCCGTGGAGCGGAGGGAAACTCTGAGTGTGGGCGGGAAGAAGATCACTGCGTGAAGGGACACCGGAGCACAAGTGTCAGCTATCCATGCTTCCTTAGTGGACCCCAATTTAATCAACCCAGAGATCCAAGTGATGATTCAGTCCTTCAAGTCCAACTCTTTCAATTTGCCTACAGCCAAGTTGCCTGTCCAGTACCAGGGCTGGTCAGAAACGTGGACTTTTGCAGTCTATGATGATTATCCCATCCCCATGCTGTTGCGGGAAGACTTGGCCAATCATGTGAAGTCAGCCAAGAGGGTAGGAATGGTCACCTGCAGCCAGACTAAACCAGCCATCATGCCTAGTGCTATTCCGGATACTTCTACCAGGACCCGGTCAGAGGTGATGGACCCGGACCCCGGGCCAATGTCTGCAACAGCAGTAGTGGATCCAGTCACAGAGACCCAGACAGAGCCAGTCCCAGAACCGGAAGTGGCGGAACAACCAGCACCAGACCCATTGCCAGCACTGCATCCAGTACTTGCAACCCCAACACCAGAGGGCCCCACCGAACGTGAACCAACAGCAGCCCATAACCCTAACAAGAGGCTCAGCTGGAGCCTGAACTCCAACATAGTGCCCCAGCGGAGAGCGGTTCACAGTCAACGGAAACAGCCCCATCCCCTACATCACTTCCAGAGGGACCAAGCATAGGTCCACAATCCAATGAGGAACTGATGTTTCCAGCATCAAGGGAACAGTTCCAGACCGAACAGGAGGCAGATGAAAGCCTCCAGAGAGCTTGGATGGCGGCACGGAGAAACCCACCACCTCTCAGCTCTTCTAATCGATCCAGGTTTGTTGTAGAAAGAGGACTTTTATACAAGGAAACTCTTTCTGGTGGACACCAGGAAGACTGGCATCCTCAGAGACAGTTGGTAGTTCCAACTAAGTACCGGGCCAAGCTCTTCAGCTTAGCCCACGATCATCCTAGTGGCCATGCTGGGGTGAACAGGACCAAAGACCGTTTGGAGGGGTCATTCCACTGGGAGGGAATGGGCAAGGATGTTTCTACCTATGCCCGGTCTTGTGAAGTATGCCAAAGAGTGGGAAATCCCCAAGACCAGATCAAAGCCCCTCTCCAGCCACTCCCCATCATTGAAGTTCCATTTCAGCAAGTAGCTGTGGATATTCTGGGTCCTTTTCAGAAAAAGACACCCAGAGGAAAGCAGTACATACTGACTTTCATGGATTTTGCCACCCGATGGCCAGAAGCAGTAGTTCTAAGCAACACCAGGGCTAAAAGTGTGTGCCAGGCACTAGCAGACATTTTTGCCAGGGTAGGTTGGCCCTCTGACATCCTCACAGATGCAGGGACTAATTTCCTGGCAGGAACTATGAAAAACCTTTGGGAAGCTCATGGGGTGAATCACTTGGTTGCCACTCCTTACCACCATCAAACAAATGGCATGGTGGAGAAGTTTAATGGAACTTTGGGGGCCATGATACGTAAATTCGTAAATGAGCACTCCAATGATTGGGACCTAGTGTTGCAGCAGTTGCTCTTTGCCTACAGATGTACCACATCCCAGTTTAGGGTTTTCACCATTTGAACTTGTATATGGCCATTAGGGGCCATTACAGTTGGTGAAGCAGCAATGGGAGGGATTTACACCTTCATCATGAACTAACATTCTGGACTTTGTAACCAACCTACAAAACACCTTCCGAACCTCTTTAGCCCTTGCTAAAGAAAATTTACAGAATGCTCAAAAAGAGCAAAAAGCCTGGTATGATAAACATGCCAGAGAGCGTTCCTTCAAAGTAGGGGACCAGGTCATGGTCTTAAAGGTGCTCCAGGCCCATAAAATGGAAGCCTCATGGGAAGGGCCATTCACGGTCCAGGAGTGCCTGGGAGCTGTTAATTATCTCATAGCATTCCCCACCTCCAACCGAAAGCCTAAGATGTACCATATTAATTCTCTAAAGCCCTTTTATTCCAGAGAATTAAAGGTTTGTCAGTTTACAGCCCAGGGAGGAGATGACGCTGAGTGGCCTGAAGGTGTCTACTACGAAGGGAAAAGTGCGGGTGGCGTGGAAGAGGTGAACCTCTCCATGACCCTTCGGCGTATGTAGCAACAGCAGATCCAGGAGCTGTGCGCTAGCTACGCGCCGAAGTTCTCAGCCACCCCAGGACTGACTGAACGGGCATACCACTCCATTGACACAGGTAATGCTCACCCAATTAGGGCCCAACCTTACCGGGTGTCTCCTCAAGCTAAAATTGCTATAGAATGGGAGATACAAGATATGCTACAGATGGGTGTAATCCGCCCCTGTGGCAGTGCATGGGCATCTCCAGTGGTTCTAGTTCCCAAACCAGATGGGGAGATACGTGTTTGCATGCACTACCGTAAGCTAAAAGCTGTAACTCGCCCAGACAACTATCCAATGCCACGCACAGATGAACTATTGGAGAAACTGGGACGGGCCCAGTTCATCTCTACCTTGGACTTAAGTGGCAGGTACCGCTAGATGAATCCGCCAAGGAAAGGTCAGCCTTCATCACACATGTCGGGCTGTATGAATTTAATGTGCTCCCTTTCGGGCTGCGAAATGCACCTGCCACCTTCCAAAGACTTGTAGATGGTCTCCTAGCGGGATTAGGAGAATATGCAGTTGCCTACCTTGACGATGTGGCCATATTTTCGGATTCCTGGGCAGAACACCTGGAACATCTACAAAAAGTCTTGGAGTGCATAAGGGAGGCAGGACTAACTGTTAAGGCTAAGAGGTGTCAAATAGGCCTAAACAGAGCAACTTACCTTGGACATCAGGTGGGACAAGGAACTATCAATCCCCTACAGGCCAAAGTGGATGCTATCCAAAAGTGGCCTGTCCTGAGGTCAAAGAAACAGGTTCAATCCTTCTTAGGCTTGGCCGGTTATTACAGGTGATTTGTACCGCAATACAGCCAAATTGCCGCCCCACTGACAGACCTAACCAAAAAGAAACAGCCAAATGCCGTCCAGTAGACCGAAGAGTGTCAGAAGGCCTTTAACCAGCTTAAAGCGACACTCATGTCTGACCCTGTGCTAAGGGCCCCAGACTTTGACAAACAATTCCTAGTAACCACAGATGCGTCCGAGCGTGGTGTGGGAGCAGTTTTAATGCAGGAAGGACCGGATCAAGAATTCCACCCTGTAGTGTTTCTCAGCAAAAAACTGTCTGAGAGGGAAAGCAACTGGTCAGTCAGTGAAAAAGAATGTTATGCCATTGTCTGCGCTCTGGAAAAGCTACGCCCATATGTTTGGGGACGGCGTTTCCACCTGCAAACCGACCATGCTGCGCTACGGTGGCTTCATACCGCCACGGGAAATAACAAAAAACTTATTCGGTGGAGTTTAGCTCTCCAGGATTTTGATTTCGACATCCAACACATCTCAGGAACTTCTCACGAAGTGGCTGATGCACTCTCCTGTGAAAGTTTCCCAGAATCAACTGGTTAAAATCGTCCTTGAGATGTGGAAAATATTGTTAGTCTTTATGTACTTGGTAGTATATTTAGAGGTGCATGTGTCTTATTAACTCTGTTTTTTCCCAGAGCTCCAGGAAGAAATCCCAGCCAGCGTTTCACCCTAACTGTGATTTGGGGGGCGTGTCATAAATATAAAGGGAAGGGTAAACCCCTTTAAAATCCCTACTGGCCAGAGGAAAAATCCTCTCACCTGTAAAGGATTAAGAAGCTAGGATAATCTCGCTGGCACCTGACCAAAATGACCAATGAGGAGACAAGATACTTTCAAAAGCTGGGGGGAGGGAAAAACAAAGAGTCTGTGTGTGTGATGCTTTTGCCAGGGACATAACAGGAATGGAGTCTTAGAACTTTAGTTGGGGATTTAGTTGGGGATTGGTCCTGCTTTGAGCAAGGGGTTGGACTAGATGACCTCCTGAGGTCCCTTCCAACCCTGATATTCTATGATTCTATGATTCTAACTTAGTAAGTAATCTAGCTAGATATGCGTTAGATTATGATTTGTTTAAATGGCTGAGAAATTAAGCTGTGCTGAATAGAATGGATATTCCTGTCTGTGTGTCTTTTTGTAACTTAAGGTTTTGCCTAGAGGGATTCTCTATGTTTTGAATCTAATTACCCTGTAAGGTATTTACCATCCTGATTTTACAGAGGTGAATCTTTTTATTGTTACTTCTTTTTTACAGTTTCTTCTATTAAAAATTCTTCTTGTAAGACCTGAATGCTTTTTTCATTGTTCTTCAGATCCAAGGGTTTGGGTCTGTGGTCACCTATGCAAATTGGTGAGGATTGTTACCAAACCTTCCCCAGGAAGTGGGGTGCAAGGGGTGGGAGGATTTGGGGGGGAAGACCTTTCCAAACAATGCTTTCCTCATAAAATAAACCCAGATAAACGTTTGGTGGTGGCAGTGGAAGTCCAAGGGCAAAGGGTAAAATAGTTTGTAATTGGGGAAGTTTTAACCTAAGCTGGTAAAAGTAAGCTTAGGAGGTTTTCATGCAGGTCCCCACAGCTGTACCCTAGAGTTCAGAGTGGGGAAGGAACCTTGAAATGTCTCTAAAATGTGATTGCACATCTGTGAGTCACTGCAGACTTTAGTCCCAACCATTGTCACTCTACTTACAAATCCTTTGTGTGAGAGTGGTGGTTATTTTTTTTTCTACAAAAAGATTGTGTTACTAGATATGTTACTAGGACTTTGTTTTGTTCCTTTGGCACAACAAGTGTGTGCTTTTTTTCTAGCATAATTTTAGACTTAGGAAACTGGGTGAATCAGAGGATTATTAATGAGGTAGAGCACTTCTCAGTGAGGTCTTGGAAGCCACGGAAAGGAAGGCAGAGGTTGACAAAATGTTGGATGGCTTTTATTTAACCTATTTTCCACGGAAAACAAAAGCTAAAAATGCTTGGAATAGATTTATGATGTCACATTTTTACCTAGTTATGTCTGTTTTAACTAGTTACTTTTAATTGGGCACTAGTTTATAGTAATCACCATCATATATGATATTAATTAGAGCTGATCAGGAACTGTACTTTCCATTCTGTGGGAAATTTTGACATTTCAAATGAGAACAAAAAGCCAACATTTCCTGATAAACGAATTTTTTTAAAAGGTTGGAACCATTAAAATATATTTTCAATAGCATTTAAATTGTTCTTATTGACTTTATCATTTCAATTCATTTTACATTTACTTTATTATATTAAAATAATAAGGTTAATATTATGTTTAATATTATGTGTATATATATATATATATAAAATTGCATTTGATATTGAATATAAAAGTCAAAACAAAATGAATCAAAACATTTCAGCATTGTTAGTGTGATTGCCTGCATAGACTCAAACATTCTGACATTGTCAAAATAACACATTTTAACTTTTTCTCATCAAAAATGTAATTGAAATTGGCGTGTTCCCACAATAGCGACTTAGATTTTGACAAATCTGTATTTTTTAACAGAAAGCTATTCCACTGAAATATTTTCAATCAACTCTAATATGCATGTGATAAAAGGATGAATGTGTGCTCTTTGTATTAGCTTGGAAACTATAACCCATCGGAGAGCTTTTCAGTGGCTTCCTATATATGAAATGTCTTTGGTGGCTCTTAGTTCAGTTCTAAGTGGACCCAAGTACTTAATAATAATGAATAAAGTACTTTGGCCAAAATTTTAAAACAACAATATAAAAGAAGGGAAGAACTCCACAAATTCGAGGCCCTGAACTTTCAACTAAATCTGTGTAGGAGCACCCCGCTGCCCACATACAGCTCCTGGTGGAGCTCTGCATGGACTGGGGCCTTGGTCTTTAGTTTTAGGATTGTTGGATTGACAGGTCACTATGGAATGGTGAGATGTACAAGGAATTCTATTGGTTTGCCTAGCGAAGGAGCACGGGAGATTGTTATAGATGGATGTCATTGCTGTATAGTGACAGTTTCCCAGGCTAGCATGGTACTTCTTCTGTCTGCCGCACTACATTCTGCTTATTATCTTTCTTCATTTCTTATACCTCATTTCTCTGTTCTCTTTGGTTCTTTTTCTATGATTTTCTGACAATATACAGCAGCCAACAAATGTACAATTTTACTGTCTGAGATAATGAATCTGGCTTTGTATCGTATTTACCTTTGTATTTTTTCCCTTATTTATTTGCCGTTGTTACAGCTCATCTTTGTTTTCCTTTAAAACAAATAATTCAAAATAAAACAAAAACCTTGAAGCTTAAAGATAGGTACCTAGATATTTAGGCACTCAAAGAAGCGGGCTCATTTTCATAGGTGCTGAATAGCCACACCTAAAATTAAGGTAAGTAGCAGCTCTGGGTGAACCATATAAGTGTCACGATGGATGAATGGATGCATAGATATTAGCGCCTAGGGTCTCATCTCCTTCTTTCTGAGTCCCAGTTACCTCTTCTCGGCCAATTTCCTGACTCTCTAAGATTACATCTACACTACGAGCTAGGGCTGTGATTCTCCTGCTTGCGTGTATATACTCATGCTAGCTTGCCTTGAGCTAGGAGGAGTATAAATAGCAGAGTAACTGTGGTAGCACAGGCAGTGACAGCAGGGGCACGGCTGAGCCATGCCAAGTGTAAGGGGACTGTTGTCCCCTTACTAAAACTCGGTGTGGGTGTTTTGGTTGGCTAGCTCCCAGTACCAAAAGAAAGGGGAAGGGTGGATGGGGAATCAGGACCCTGAGACTGGCAGTCCCCAGGAACAATGGGGAGAGGCCAATGTTCAGCCTGATTGACTGGGCAGGCAGGCTAATCGGGGAGTCAGGAGGCTGGGGGTGGGGGGTGGTGTCCCATCCTCCATGTGAGCTGGAATTGCCTGGGTCAGACAGAGTGGGCCAAGCTAAGGAGAAAGGAGGGGCCCAAGCTGAGCTGGGAGGAGAGCCATGCCAGATCCAGAGGAGCCAGAAAAGCAGCCCAGGAAGCAGGTCAATGATGGGAGCAGAGTCACAGAAGCAGCCCAGGGAGCTGGAGGCAGAGTGGAGCTGGAGCTGAGGCTGGAGCAGTCCAGAGCCAGGTGTCGTGAGCAGCTGAGGAGAGCGAGGGGGACCCTGGGCAGCGGGCCCAGCGCAGGGAGATGCACCCAGCCAAGATGCTTTGCAGGCCAGACTTGGAGGGGGATGGTAACCCCAACGGGGCAGGGGTGACGCTGGGAAGAAGGGTCCTGCCACCTAAAGCCTGAGAGCGTGTGGCCACTGCCAGAGCGAGTGTCCGACCCACAGCATCCCTGCAGCACAGCCAGGGCCTGAGAAGGGGCCTGGGATTTGTGAGGAACAGGCTGTGAACTTTCCTTACATCCCAGAGATGCTGGTTGTGATGTCCCTGTGCCACAGAGCGGGGTTATGTGTTTTCCTTTAACTTTCCCATTTTTTCCTTATTTTTTTAAATTGATTGTTGTTTAATAAATCATATTTACTTTGAACTGTGTGTAATGATCAGTGGGTCAGGGAAGCATCCAGTGCAGAGAGTGGGGACACCCTAGCCCCTGTCCTAAGTGACCATGACCAGGTTGGGGGTCGAGCCCCCCTAAGAATCCTGGGCCCAGCCTTGTTGGGGTTACGAGGACTCTCACACAGGAGAGTGGAAGGGGAACCCTCAGGTCAGGCAGACCTCTGGGTAAAGGGAGTGGGAGCGAGGACTCAGATCCTTTCGCTAGCCCATTTCACCAGGGTAGTGTATAAGCCAGGAAAGTTCCCCACGATAGCAGGACCATGCCCCCGCTTACACAAGTACAAACCTGCCCACAAGTACAAACCAGTGGGTATGTTCTCACAGCTCAGCTGTGCCTTTGCAGCTGCTTCCCCTGCCATGGCAGCTACATTGCTATTTATACTTGTGCTAGCTCCATGAGAGCTAGTGTGAGTATGTGTACCCAAGCAGGGGAATCACAGCCCTACCTCCAAGTGTAGACGTCCCCGAAGGACGTCTTGCAATATCTTATGGGCATTCAGGAGTAAGTCCCCTTTCCATGATATCGCATTGTAAGGAACAGAAAAAAATCTTGGATCTATTTTTATTATTAATATTGGTATTATCGTAGTGCCTAAGAGCCCTAGCCAAGGACCAGGACCAGTGGTGAGCTGGAGCCGGTTCGCACTGGTTTGCTAGAACCGGTTGTTAAATTTAGAAGCCCTTTAGAACCGGTTGTTCTGCGAGGGACAACCAGTTCTAAAAGGGCTTCTAAATTTAACCGGCCAAAAGTGGCACCTTAGGCGCCGACTCCATGGATGCTCCAGCCCTGGAGCACCCAAGGGGAAAATTTGGTGGCTGCAGAGCACCCACCGGCAGCTCCCCACCCCACCCCTGGCCCCAGCTCGCCTCTGCCTCCTCCCCTGAATGCAGCGCCCCGCTCTGCTTCTCCGTCCCCCCAGGCTTCCCGCGAATCAGCTGTTCGCGCGGGAAGCTGGGGCGGGCTGAGAAGCAGGTTGTGGCTTCGCACTCAGGCCCAGGGAGGCGGAGGTGAGCTGGGATGGGGGGGCGCGAGGAGGGCCACCCACGCCGCAGCAGGTAACCCGGGGCGGGGGAGGCGCGCGCAGGGGAACCGCTCCCCGCCCCAGCTCACCTCCGCCACCCTCAGCCTGAGCACGAAGCCGCCGCCTGCTTCTCAGCCCTGCCCGGCTTCCCGCCGAACAGCTGATTCGCAGGAAGCCGCGGGGGTGGAGAAGCAGAGCAGGGCGGTGCGTTCAGGGGAGGAGGCGGAGCAGAGGTGAGGTGAGCTGGGGCTTGGTGCAGGGCAGGGAGCTGCCGGTGGGTGCTCTGCACCCACCAAATTTTCCCCATGGGTGCTCCATCCCCGGCGCCACTTTTGATGTGATCAGTGGGGGAGCAGCCACTCCCCCTGCTCCCCCCCAGCTACGCTCCCCTGCCCCTAGGAGCCAGGTAAGCACCTCCGGGACTCCCCACCTCGCCCCCTGGCAGGTGCCTCTGGCTCTTAGGGGTGGGGTGGGCACCCACTATGGTGGCCCATGAGACCCTCCTGCCCGGTTCTGGGGGCAGTCAGGGGACAGGGGCAGGGGTCCTGGGGGGGGGGCGTCAAGGAACTTGGGGGGGTTGGATGGGGCAGGAGTCCCGGGGGGAGGGAGTGGGCAACGACCCTCTCGTGGGATGAGGAGGGAACCCGTTGTTAAGATTTTGGCAGCTCATCACTGACTAGGACCTCAGTTTGCTGAGTGCTGTACAAACACAGAACAGATCTGGTGCTTTCTTTACAAGGCTCTGGTCAGCTTCCCTGTTTAAATATCTTATGCACTCTACAGTTTCCCTGGGTCAGGAGTGCTCAAGAATGCCCCACTTTTACCCCAGGAATGGTTTGAAACTCAGTGAATTTGAAGCAATCATCACAACAGAGACTTAGATAGATTTCAAAAATGTTAGGAGGCAAGATTGAGATCATGGTACACAAGACTTATGAGTTCTTCTTTTGTTATTGCACTAGTGTGCTAGGTACTTACAGATGAATTAGAACAAGATCCCTGCCCCAGTCTACTTATATTCTACAAAGACAATGTGCAAACAAGGGATGGGGAATGAAATACAACAAAAATGGAAGAGACCGAGCGCTGAAATTTGCACGTCTTTTACTTCCGCTTCTCTCTTTCATGCACCCACACACAGAGTTCTTGGACTCCCCTAGCCTGTCTGCTCATCCATATGAATAATCTTCAGTTGCAAAAACTTCAGGAAAATGTAACAAGAAAACAAAAATCATTTGACTTTGGGCAAATGCAAACAGCTGTGCCCTAGAAAGCCTTCTTAACTCTGGGATATTTCTAATAGCCACACTGCTGCTGAGCCTGTGAGAGTCACCGTTACAATAAGACCTGCTAGCTTTCCATCCTCGCAGGACTTAAGGAAGCATTGCATATCTTTTCTGAGAGCTCTGTCAAGGATTTCAAATGTGTGCTCATTCCAATTAGAAATTTGAATAGGCCAGATCCTGTGCTCAGAAACCCTGATGAAAAACTGGCATAACTTCATTAACTGCAGTGGAATTGGAGTAATAGTGAAAGGTGCTGAGTGCCATGAGAGCAGTCAACTCTAAACAGGATTAATGCCCGATAATGCTGTAAGTGAGAGAACAATTTGACTTAGTCACTTTGGAGTTCCATACATGTTTAGTCAAAGTGAATGGGAAATCTTAAATTAATAGAAGTAGATTCAGGGGCTAACTTCATGATGTAATAAAAGCCAGTCTTCGGGCTTACCATTTAAGTGTAAATGTTTCTGTGAGTTAATGTTGCAGTGATTAAGAGACTTTTCTATATTTGGGTAAATTCAGATGGTCTGAATTCCAGAATGTGTGCATCAGCCTTTAGCTGAATTACTTCAAGATGAAAGACTTTGATAAGCTATGAGGAAAAACAAACAGCTAATGGACCAGATATACAGGTGAAAAGACCAGATATACCAGTCAATCACTGTAATGCTATGCTGTTTGAAGTTGCATCCAGATTAACATTTCAGAGAAGATTGCAATTAATGTCACGTTAAGAGAGCCTTGGGTTCGAGCGGGGCTAGAAACAAATATTAGTTTAGTAGAGTCAGGCTACAAAAATAATAACTAGTCATAGAGACATATGAATATCTTGAAAAATCTGTGGGTTTTGAATTCTATCTTTATACCCTTGTGTTTTACTCTTTTATCTCTCCCCTCTTCCCCTCTGATTCTCTGATGTGGATGCCCAGGGCAAAACTGATTGGTTGTGGCAAATGTTGTCAAAGTGCAGTGCCTTTACTCACAGTAAACCATTGTTCTGCCATACAAGGGTCCAGAAAATCACTTCAAATAACTTCAATTTCCTCACCCTTACTTTGACTTCAGAAATCAAAGTATTGTACCATCCTCGACAGCCGCCAGCTATGCACTAGTCAGCTGGCATTTCCATCTGTTTCCAGAGCTGGTGAGGAAAGTACTTACTGCAACTGAAACTTAGAGGAGAGAAAAAAGGGGACAAACATAATTTATTAAAGAAACAAACACCAGGCCAGATTAATTTAGTGGTAAAACAGCGTGATGCCCTTTTCCCCACTAACACTGGCTTTAAGTCTCCAGTTCACCCGGCACTGCGTGAAGAAGAGGTGTTAGGGAGCAGGAGTCCCCAGAGGCCAGAGTTCCTCCAGGGATTCTGGGGGAGTTTACACTGAAGGAGAAGCTCTGCTACCCTGTCACAGGGCAACCCTGAGCTCCTGGCAAGCTGCTCCAGCTCTACAGTATGATGCAAAGGAGGGCTGGGTTATAAAGAATCTTTTGGGAAGGCTACTGCCAGGATAGCCTTGATCTAATGCAGTGCGTGTGCTCCTGATTGTGATACAGGGACAATGCGGGGACCTTGAGCCCATCACCTTTTCTCGCATGCTTCCACAAGGGCCAGCCTAAAGGACCCCAATCTCGCTGTATCTAAAGTGCCCAAATGGTATATTCTTTCCTCTCTCTCCTTGCACGCTCGCAAATGGTACTTCCAAATCAGGAGTAGTAAGGCAAAATGTTACTGAACGAGAGTAGAACCTACTCAGCTCTGAGCTGGGAGGGTTGAATCCCCAGCACAGAGTTGAGCCCTGTATGGGCCCTCTGTTTTCCAGCACGTCTGATGGACACAGGCATGGGCAACCTGCTCCTATGACAGTCCTCCTGTACTCTCCCCTGGAGGTGGAAGGGCCATGTCAGGCATCCCAGAACCCACTCCTGCCATTGGGCTGCTGTAGGCTCTGTGCTGCACTTCACCAATGTTGCACAGCTGTGTGTGTGTGTGTGTGTGTGTGTGTGTGGTTTCCATCCATCTCCTCCCCTTCCAGTACATCTTCTCAGCATCTAATCTAGTTATTCTGGTCTAGCAACATGCTCTGGATTTTAGCAGTCAAAGTCAGAAGGCATTTCACCTAAGGGATGTGTGTAGCTGTGACCCTGAATTTGCGTAGCACGTTACATAAATATTTCAGCATTAGCAGTATTGCCTCCTGAACTTACTTTTGCAGTA
Source organism: Chelonia mydas (assembly GCF_015237465.2). Classification (NCBI taxonomy): domain Eukaryota; kingdom Metazoa; phylum Chordata; order Testudines; family Cheloniidae; genus Chelonia; species Chelonia mydas. The sequence continues at coordinate 52,668,625 of NC_057849.1, read as the reverse complement.
CCAGAATGCAGCTAATTAATGCCTTAGGGCCCAGTTCTGCAATCCATACACTGAGTAGCACTTAGTCACAGAAAAAGAAAAGGAGTACTTGTGGCACCTTAGAGACTAACCAGTTTATTTGAGCATGAGCTTTCGTGAGCTACAGCTCACTTCATCGGATGCATAGCATATCGTGGAAACTGCAGAAGACATTATATACACACAGAGACCATGCAACAAAACTTCCTCCCACCCCACTCTCCTGCTGGTAACAGCTTATCTAAAGTGATCATCAAGTAGAGCCATTTCCAGCACAAATCCAGGTTTTTTCACCCTTCCCCCCCCCCCCCCACACACACATACAAACTCACTCTCCTGCTGGTAATAGCCTATCCCTCTTTGAAACCTCTCTTTATAATGCGAATACTCACCAACAACCACATACCACACAACAGAACCACTAACCCAGGAACCTATCCTTGCAACAAAGCCCGTTGCCAACTGTGCCCACATATCTATTCAGGGGACACCATCACAGGGCCTAACAACATCAGCCACACTATCAGAGGCTCGTTCACCTGCACATCCACCAATGTGATATATGCCATCATGCGCCAGCAATGCCCCTCTTCCATGTACATTGGTCAAACTGGACAGTCTCTACGTAAAAGAATAAATGGACACAAATCAGATGTCAAGAATTATAACATTCATAAACCAGTCGGAGAACACTTCAATCTCTCTGGTCACGCAATCACAGACATGAGGGTCGCTATCTTAAAGCAAAAAAACTTCAAATCCAGACTCCAGCGAGAAACTGCTGAATTGGAATTCATTTGCAAATTGGATACTATTAATTTGGGCTTGAATAGAGACTGGGAGTGGCTAAGTCATTATGCAAGGTAGCCTATCTCCCCTTGTTTTTTTCCTACACCCCCCCCCCCAAGACGTTCTGGTTAAACTTGGATTATTGCTGTGCACATTGTAAGATGAGCTATTGCCAGCAGGAGAGTGAGTTTGTGTGTGTGGTTTTTGGAGGGGGGTGTGTGGGGGGGGGGTGAGAAAACCTGGATTAGTGCTGGAAATGACCCACCTTGATTATCATGCGCATTATAAAGAGAGGTTTCAAAGAGGGATGGGCTATTACCAGCAGGAGAGTGAGTTTGTATGTGTGTGTGGGGGGGGGGGGGGGAAGGGTGAGAAAACCTGGATTTGTGCTGGAAATGGCTCTACTTGATGATCACTTTAGATAAGCTGTTACCAGCAGGAGAGTGGGGTGGGAGGAAGTTTTGTTGCATGGTCTCTGTGTGTATATAATGTCTTCTGCAGTTTCCACGATATGCTATGCATCCGATGAAGTGAGCTGTAGCTCACGAAAGCTCATGCTCAAATAAACTGGTTAGTCTCTAAGGTGCCACAAGTACTCCTTTTCTTTTTATGAATACAGACTAACACGGCTGTTACTCTGAAATTAGTCACAGAAGAAATTGAAGGTGTTTGCCTATAAAAGCTGCTCTATGTGAAGAAGGGCTGAAAAATCAGGCATGGGGGGGGAGTACTCACTGGCAGCAGGGCAAGAAATACCTACCTAGTTCTGCTGGTTTCTTCTTCTCCCCCCATTGTTCTCACGCACTTTCCCTGTTTGTAATTAGCTTTTCCTCAGTCCCAGGGTAGCACTCTCTGAAATGCTTCTAGTTCCATGCGCAGGGCCAGTTAAACAGGCAGGACTGCAGGGTCTCAATGCGAGGATGAGACGATGGTCTTGGGAGGAGAGATTTAAGTTTATTAGGAACTGAGGAACTTTGGGGAAAAGGAGAAGCTTATACAAGAAGGATTCCACCTAAATCAAAAGAGAACCAGATTGCTGGCTTTTAAAATTAAAAAGGTCATAAAGGAGTTTTTAAATTAAGGGCTGGGGGAAAGCCAACTGGTGCAGAGGAGCACACAGTTCAGACAGAGACATCCCTTAGGGGACAGTTTATTAATGGGGATATTCTGTATTCTAGGAAAGAGGAGAGACTAGAAGTTGATAAAATACAGGTAGGAACTGAAGAGAACCAAACAAACAAAAAAAATGCCATTTACTTGCAGCACCTGAAAGTAGACCACTATATAGTGATAATTTTTATAAGTGCTTATATACAAATGCTAGACGTCTAAATACTAAGATGGGTGAACTTGAATGGCTGTTATTAAATGAGAATATTGATATACTAAGCCTTACAGAAACCTGGTGGAACAATAATATGCAATGGGACATGGTAATACCAGGGTACAAAATATATAGGAATTACAGAGGAGGTCTCACTGATCCTACTGGGTTCTGGGAAGTAGGTGGGCTCAAGCCCGCCCACTGCTAAAGGACCCTCTCACAGTCTTTGGGGAGGATCCACAAGGTCCAGGAACTCAAATAATTACAGGGGACAACCAAAAATGTAACCGGGGCAGGTGTGAAGGTCAAAAGGTGAAACAAAGGGAACCTGAAGGGACATTGATCAGAGAACACCGGACAGCGCCCACTGCTCCTTGAAGGTGTCAGGGGAGCCATCGGATGCCGCCCAGAGGAACCCTGGCCGTATACAGGACCAAAAGCAGGATCAGAAATAGGCCCCACAGTCACAGGAAACCCCCTCAGCCAACCTCCTCTCTCTGGTCTTATAGATGCCAACTTTGGCCGTCCTAGGAGGCGGTTGACAAGGAGGTCCCGCGACTTTGTGGGGACACGGATAGGGTGTGTGTATATGAAAAGGTGAGGGGAAAAATGCAGCCAGAAACGTAAAAGGATGTTCAGGAGAAGCCGGAACAGGGGCTTCAACCTGGTGCATTCCAGCTATACGTGCGCCAGGGTCTCCCTTATGCTGCAAAAGGGACAGGCATCAGGGATGGGGGGGAACCATGCCAAGTACACGGCCATGCTTACGGCTCCATGGAGGAGCTGCAAACTAATATCTCCCGCAGGCCTTGGGACTAGGGTGGAATATAAGCTGGCCCACTGGGGTTCCTCATCCTCAAAAGGTGGCAATAGGCCCTACCACATAGTATCGGGGCGGGACACCAGGGTGAGGAAATGAAGGATGTGGAGCATGAACATGTAGAGATGTTTCCTTGGTGCAGTCCGGAAGCGAACCGCTGCAAATTGGCTTGTGGTATATGGGCGGGATGGCTGGGGGGACTCATGAGCCTGATGAGAAGGTCCGGAGGGCCCAGGGTGCAGGGTGGGTGGGGAGTACCCTCCCGCAGGATCCGGTTGAGGTAAACCCAAGCAATGGGCTGTAAGGCTGCCCTCACCTCCGGAACTACATGCTGTGGAGTACGAAGGGTGGAGAGCCCCATGCACTGAGTGAGCATCAGGGGATCCACCCAGTCTCCCTTGTTGTAGTCCAGGAGGTCTCCGACTCTGGTGACTTCTGCCAGGACCAACCTCTGTAGGTCTCGCTGGTGGAGGAGTGGCACTAGATGTGAAGGAAAGCATAGAGTCAAATAGACTAAAAAACTGAAAGGAATCAAACTGAACCATTGAATCTCTATGGATAAAAATGTGTTGCTTGAATAATAAGCGTATAGGAGTAAGAATTCTCTAGATAAGAACGTAAGAATGGCCATACTGGGTCAGCCCAAAGATCCATCCAGCCCAGTATCCTGTCTGCCGACAGTGGCCAGTGCCAGGTGCCCCAGAGAGAGTGAACCTAACAGGTAATGATCTAGTGATCTCTCTCCTGCCATCCATCTCCACCCTCTGACAAACAGAGGCTAGGGACACCATTCCTTACCCATCCTGGCTAATAGCCATTAATGGACTTAGCCTCCATGAATTTATCCAATTCTCTTTTAAATCCTGTTATTGTCCTTGCCTTCACAACCTCCTCAGGAAAGGAGTTCCACAGGTTGACTCTGCGCTGTGTGAAGAAGAACTTCCTTTTATTTGTTTTAAACCTGCTGCCCATTAATTTCATTTGGTGGCCCCTAGTTCTTATATTATGGGAACAAGTAAATAACTTTTCCTTACTCACTTTCTCCACACCACTCATGATTTTATAGACCTCTATCATATCCTCTTTAGTCTCCTCTTTTCCAAGCTGAAAAGTCCTAGCCTCTTTAATCTCTCCTCATATGGGACCTGTTCCAAACCCCTAATCATTTTAGTTGCCTTTTTCTGAACCTTTTCTAATGCCAGTATATCTTTTTTGAGATGAGGGGACCACATCTGTACGCAGTATTCAAGATGTGGGCGTACCGTGGATTTATATAAGGGCAATACCATATTCTCCATCTTATTCTCTATCCCCTTTTTAATGATTCCTAACATCCCGTTTGCTTTTTTGACTGTGGCTGCACACTGCGTGGACATCTTCAGAGAACTATCCATGATGACTCCAAAATCTTTCTCCTGATTTGTTGTAGCTAAATTAGCCCCCATCATATCGTATGTATAGTTGGGGCTATTTTTTCCAATGTGCATTACTTTACATTTATCCACATTAAATTAAATTTCATTTGCCATTTTGTTGCCCAGTCACTCAGTTTTGTGAGATCTTTTTGAAGTTCTTCACAGTCTACTTTGGTCTTAACTATCTTGAGCAGTTTAGTAGCATCTGCAAACTTTGCCACCTCACTGTTTACCCCTTTCTCCAGATCATTTATGGATAAGTTGAATAGGATTGGTCCTAGGTCTGACCCTTGGGGAACACCACTAATTACCCCTCTCCATTCTGAAAATTTACCATTTATTCCTACCCTTTGTTCCCTGTCTTTTAACCAGTTCTCAGTCCGTGAAAGGATCTTCCCTCTTATCCCAAACACCTGACCAGGATGGTGACAGTGATTGTGAAATGCTCCAGGAGATTAGCAAGGCAACAAAAGCAGAAAACCCAATAATAATGGGAGATATCAACTATTCCCATATTGACTGGGTACATGTCACCTCAGGATGGCATACAGAGATAACATTTCTAGACGCTATTAATGACTGCTTCTTGGAGCACCTAGTCTTGGAACTAACAATTCTTTATTGAATCCTAAGGGGAGCACAGGATCTGGTCCAAGAAGTGAATATAGCTGAACTGCTCAGTGATAGTGACCATACTGTAATTCAATGTAACATCCTTGTAACGGGGAAAATATCAAAGAAACCCACCAAAGTAGCACTGAACTTCAAAACGGGGAAATACACAAAAATGAGGAAGCTAGTTAAATGGAAATTAAAAGGAACAGTCACAAGAGTGAAATGCCTGGAAGCTGCATGGAAAGTATTTAAAAACACCATAATAGAGGCTCAAACTGTATGTATACCCCAAATAATAATAAAAAATAAGTCAGAGTACCAAAAAATGCCACCTTGGCTAAACAGCAGAGTAAAAGATGTGGTTAGAGGCAAAAGGCATCCTTTAAAAATTGGAAGGCAAATCCTAGTGGGGAAAATAGAAAAGAAAATAAGTTCTGGCAAGTCAAGTGTAAAAGTGTAATTAGGCAGGCAAAAAAAAATTGATAAGAATTAGCAAATGACACAAAAACTAACAGCAAATTTCTTTTAAGTACACGAGAAGCAGGAAGCCTGCCAAACAATCAGTGGGGCCCTGGATGACCAAGTTTCTAAAGGAGCACTCAAGGAAGACAAAGTCAAGGCTTAATGCATTATCTGTATTGGTCTTCACTGCACAGTAGCTCAAGTTGATTCCCTCACCTGTGCCTTTCTTTTTAGATGACAAATCTGAGGAATTGTCCCAGATTGAGATGTCAATAGAGGAGATTTTGGAACAAACTGATAAATTAAACAGTAATAAGTTACCAGGACCAGATGGTATTCACCCAAGAGTTCTGAAGGAACTCAGATATGAAATAGGTTACATACCACAGTAAGTAGTTCTGCTACCACTTAAATCAGCCTCTGTACCAAATGACTGGAGGATAGCTAATTTGACACCGTTTTTTAAAAAAACTCCAGAGGTGATCCTGACTATTACATGCCAGTAAGCCTAACTTCTGTACCAGGCAAAATGATTGAAACGTCAGTAAATAACAGAATTATCAAACACATGGATGAACACAGTATGTTAAGGAAGGGTGAACATGACTTTTGTGAAGGGAAATCATGCCTTACCAATCTATTAGCATTTTTGAGGGAGTTAACAAATATGTGGACAAGGGTGAACCAGTTGAGATACTGTATTTAGATTTTCAGAATCCTTTTGACAACATCCCTCATTAAAGACTCTTAAGCAAAGTAAGCCATTATGGGATAAGAGGGAAGGTCCTCTCATGGATCAGATAAGAAACAAAAAGAATAAATGGTCAGTTTTCAAAATGGAAACAGGTGAATAGTAGGGTCCCCCAAAGATCTGTACTGGGACCTGTGCTGTTTAACATACTTATAAATGATTGGGAAAAGGGGGTATACAGTGATGTAGCAAAGTTTGCAGACAATACTCAAGATAGTTAAGTCCAAAGCTGATAGTAGAGATTTACAAATGGCTCACAAAACTGGGTGACTGGGCAACAAAATGGCAGATGAAGTTCAGTGTTGATAAATGCAAAGTATTGCCCATTGGAAAACATAATCTACATACAAAATCACAGGGTCTAAAGTAGATGGACAGAAATCTTGGAGTCATTGTGGATAGTTCTCTGAAAACATCCTCTCAATGTACAGTGGCAGTTAAAACAAACTATTCAACTATTTATCCCTTTCCCTTTTTAAAGGGGCACTGTAACCCAAGGACCTCTTGGTGCTAGCTGGCAGGGGCACAGAGGGTACATAGGGTTTTACAGGAATCCCCTGGGTCAGATATATGCACAGTAGTTCACTGAAGGGTAGCATGTGAAGTATCTACTGAGAGCCAGGAGCCCACTGGTCATCACAATTGTTGTGAAATATATGTACAGATAATATTTAAGGGGTTATTTATCTATACAGAAAATTATATTCTTAAGATCTTGGAGTTAAGGCAGGTCACCAAGAGGTGACGTATCTCAGAAATGTTCCTTCGAGGCAGGAGGTAACAGACACTTATCTCCCTGTCTGGCCATTTGTGTATTGTATGTTGTATGCCACATACTTAGCCCAATTTGAACTGAGAGATTGCAAAATATACAAGAGAGGAAATCTACAGGAAGAAATAAATAACAGTGAGAGGTCCTGTTTATGAAGAAAAACAAAGGATTGCTCGAGAGTGTAATGGAACACACTGAGTCCTTCACCTAGGAAGCAAACTGACAATGTGCTTGTCTTATGAAAGAAGGGTCATAACCAACCTGTCTGCAAAAATGCAGCAGGAATTTTGGGTGAGCAATACTGTAGTAGACAGGAAAGTATCCTGCTAATTAAGTCTAAGCTCTAAAAGACATACAGTGATTTTATTTGATATGTAACCATTTGTTTCCAATACTTTTACATGAATCTCTATGCTTTGATAATAAACTGATACTTGATTTCACTGTAAACCTGTCTAAGTGTTCAGTGTGCTGAGAGGAGCAGTGATCTGAGGTGGTACTGGTAAGGTGGAGTGTAACGGTTTCTTTGGAAGCAGTGGATCGGTGAATGCTGTGAGTGTCCAGTGGACATGAGGCTGGACACGCCAGGGAGACACTTAGAGGGCTTGGGGGTTAGAGTATGCCTGTCGCTAATCTGTAGAGTGACAGTGGAGCTTGTGAGGCCTGGCGAGTGCTGGTATTGCCCGTGGTCAGAGGGTTTGGGAGATGACCCCCGGCAGGCAGAGACAAGGCTTCCTCACGTTAAAGGCAGGTGGTAGTGAGGTGCCTCCCAATCCTGGGTACCCCTAGGAAGCGTCACAGGCACCCTTCAAAATGTTGTGTGTGTTGTTTATATAGCAGTGTGTGTGTCGGGGGGGAATCATTCCTTGTGCACCATGTTACAAAGTGACTGTAAAAATAGCACATTGGTGCTGTAAACAGCTGCTCCCAATGTGCCTTCGAAGTCTTATGTGCTGAGTTCACGCTTCCCTTCCTCTCAGCACTGCAAAGCAGTACAAGAGCAAGCTGTTCTTCATCACATATATACATACTTGGTAGAACTGCTGGATAAGTTCTCATTCCAGACTCTTTATAGCTAGTAAAGATGTACAAAGTAGACACATTTTCAGGATCACCTAGCACTGGTAGCAGTTGGCCAAATTTTATATTGTGCTAAAAACAAGGAATCAGAAGTTTTGAAAGAGGAACAAATGTGGAGTGTAAAGATTTCATATTTATAAGGTCACTTTCTTGAATGGCACTTTAATAGCTGGACTGGGAAAACAGAAGTTAAGCTGGGGTTCCAAAAGAGAAGGAACATAGAAAAGAATATAGGCTAGGTTTACTCCTGAGGGCATTCTGCACCAAAAAATTAAAAATTCTGTGCACAACATTTTAAAATTATGCAAATTTTATTTGTCAAATAAATGTGGAGGCTCCAGCATGGCATTGGGGAGCACAGGCCACTGGCTGCACAAAAGTGGGAGATCACTGTGCAGCTCCCCACCCCAGGACATGGACTCAGCAGTAAGGCTGCACCCAACTCTGACAAAGCACAAAGACTGGGCTTGCCCCAGAAACACCCCAAGGCCTTGCCCCTCCTTGCCAGATGCACCAGGTGTGGGCAGGCAGGCTCGGCAAGGCAGGATCCAAGTGGAGGGGCTTAGTGTGGGGGGATCCAGGTGTGGGTCAAGAGGGTTCTTTGTGGGGCAATCTGGGTGCAGCCGGCTCAATGGGGGATCTGGGTGTGGGTGGGATTTGAATGCACATGGGCTTGATGGAGGGTTCTGGGTGCAATGGTAATGGGACTCTGCAGGAGGGTCTAGGTGATGGTGGTTGGGGCTCAGCGGGGACTGGGGGGCTGGGTATGGGGACATAGAGCTCAGAAGGGGGGTCTGGGTGTTGGGGGGGCTCAGTGTGGTGGTCCAGATGCTGCGGGAGTAGGGCTCAGTGGGGTGGGGATCCAGGTGCGGGTGGCTTGTTGAGGTGATCCAGCCGCAGGGGGAGTGGGGCTCATCGGGGGGGGGGGGGTTCTGGGTGTAGGGGGTGAGGCTCAATGGGAGGGTATAGGTATGAGGGGGTCTGGATGCATGGGGGTTGGGCAGATGGGGGAGCAGCTCCCTGTACAGTGATCCCTCCCCCTGCAGCTGAGGAGCGATGGGTGCAGGAAGTGTGGTGGGGAGGTGGGAGTTTGCAGAGCTTCCTACAGCTGTGGGAGAAATTTGTGGATGGGTCTGACTTGGCCCCGGATGCTGTACAGGGGAAGAGGAAGTCCCCTCCTCCCCAGCACAGCCAGGACTAGCAGCTGAGCCTGGCGCAGGATAGAAGCCACCAGCCGGGTCTTCCCCAGTCCCACCCCCTGCCGCACATTGCTTTACCTCTCTGCCGGCTGCCCTGGACACCCAAAACATACTGCTGGGGAGGGATGCATGACCACTCTTGTGGCTTCCCTTTGCATCCCCATCAGAAAGTCATTTTTCTGTGTGTATGCAAAGAAATCTATGGGGGACATAAATTCTGCGCACACACAGTGGTGCAGAATTCTGCCAGGAGTATGGATTATAGAACTATATACAAGGAGAATTAATAAGGGTCAAAGAACAGTTATGAGCTAAAGGTTTACAAAAAACCTACACACAAAAAGGAAGAGTATTTTAAAACTCTCTTGTGTTGTTTATTGTCTGTCCTTTATATGTTATCTGCTTAGGGCTCTGTCATACAAACCATCCCATTTTCCTTCAGTTAGACTAATCTTGACACCTAATAATAAGTGTATTCAGGACTGGGCCTTACAAATGCAAGCTCATTGTGGCAGGGACCTTTTTTTCTCTCTGACTGGGAGACTCAAAGCCCCAGTGATTTCTCCAGCCATGCCTCCTCTTTATAAAATTTAGATTATCTCATCAGGGACCAGAAACAAAACAATCTTTCTTAAGTGACTTATCACACAGCCCAGATAGACATTATGAAAAGCTGTAGCCAATTGTTTGAGAATAACCATAGGCTACAATTTGTTAGAGCAAATGATTGACTAAACAATTACAAATAACAAAAAGATGTTGTGAAAAGATCACCTAGTTCACAATTTATGAATCAAAAAAGGAGCTGCACTTGCCAAATAGAATATTAATTCCAAATTGTTTTGTGCAACTTTTTACAAGAAGAACTATCCCAGAGCTTAATTTACTGTTGCTGCTGTTGAAATAAGAATCTATACCTTTTCTCACTTTTTTGCACAGGTGCCACCAATACTGCTGGATAAGCAGTTCTCAGAATTCACACCAGACATTACACCCATTATTTTGGCTGCCCATACGAACAATTATGAGATCATAAAGCTTCTTGTACAGAAGGGGGTTTCTGTACCTAGACCACATGAAGTCCGCTGCAACTGTGTTGAATGCGTCTCAAGCTCAGATGTGGACAGCCTTCGCCATTCTCGATCCAGACTCAACATTTACAAGGCTCTGGCAAGTCCATCTTTGATTGCGTTGTCCAGTGAGGATCCTTTCCTTACAGCATTTCAACTGAGTTGGGAGCTTCAGGAACTGAGTAAGGTGGAAAATGAGTTTAAGTCAGAATACGAAGAGCTGTCGCGTCAATGCAAGCAATTTGCAAAAGACCTCCTGGATCAGACACGGAGTTCCAGAGAATTGGAAATTATTCTTAATTACAGAGACGACAATAGCTTGATAGAAGAACAGAATGGTAATGATCTTGCACGATTGAAGCTGGCAATTAAGTACCGACAAAAAGAGGTAAGTGTGCTGGAGAATGTTTAGGCGTATTTAGTAGCAATAATGTGATAGATAATTGCCTGGAATACAGCCCTTTAAGAGAGACAACTTCAGATTGCTGCTTCTTTTTTTGTTCTACAATGGCCTCTTTTTATTATTGGAAGAACGTAAGAGGTTGTTATGGTTTATTAAAACTGGAATTTGAAATATTGTATCATATCACAGATCCTGGGGGACTATCTGTTTTTCACCTGAGCATACGTTATCACTAGCACAGAATAATATTAAGCAAGTCTTTGGTAACAGAGTAAGAACTGCAAAGAGTACTTCTCAAAACCGATTCATTAACTGTCTGGCTGGTAAAGTGGGCATGTCACGTATTTACATGCTAGTTAAATTACATGCCTGTTGTTACTATAGGTTTGGTGACTAATTAATATCAGTAGGTAAATCCTAAAAGTTTGATACTTATTTTTGGTTTGAATAAGCATCCAAAAGGAGATACTATTCTAAAGATTTTCCAGGTATGCCAAACTGGACTGGAAATTTAATGAGAATCTGAAAACCCCTGCATGCCTTTTAAAATTTGTAAGGTTCTTATGTGCTGTGGTACAGTATAAGAACCTAGATAGAAAGATCAGTTTTTCATGAGATTTCCAGAATGTGTGCATCTGATCCTAGCTGGAAATTACCAAATGTCATTTGGGAGTTTTGCTTTCAGCAGCAGCTCCAATGCAGAAGTGTAAAGTCAAGTAGAAAAGTATATCAGAGCATTTCAAACCTTAGTAGTACTCCTACTAATAATAATAATTTAAAATGGTTCTATTCAGGTTTTAAAAATGGGCAAAGGTTTAAGGTGTCGTTACTTTAATTGAACCTATTCACCCATTGCTATTAAGTCCCTGATCCTGCAAACAATAACCTACATGCTTTACATTAAGTACACAGGTAGAGTTTGCAGAATCTGGGCCTAACCTAGTAAATTGTGGTTTCATTTAAGCTAACATTTACCAACACATGGAAGTCAACATCAAGATAATGATCTACTGAGATATATCCATCTATCTATATATATTTGACTTGGAAAAGGTCTATGTTGCTTACTTATCTCATATTTAAATTTCAGGATATGCCATGGTTAAGACCACTCCATATGATCTAATTCTGGAGAAGGACCTACAGTTGGCCTTTAGTATAGCAAGAAGTGGTTGACACTATTTTTCACTTGCTGTTTCATTATTTCAGGAAACATGCTCACCAGTTTCCTAAATTACTTACTGCGATGTACTTTCAGAAATTGTACATCAGACCTTTTTTAGAAGCTAATCTCTGTGTGTTTCATTTGTATTTCTTAAAATGTGAAATCCTACTTTATAATTTATACTTCATTTAGCAAATTTTAGCTGTGACTTGGATCTTCCAATGGATTCATGCATTTAAAAGCAGTTCTGATTTTGAACAGTGATTTGAAATCCTAATTGCAAAGCTTGAATTTTCCTAATTTGAGTCTTAGGTAGTGAGAGACATCTGCAAGTGCAAATGGCTTGTATAGTCCCAGCTGATTTCCATGCCTAATTAAATTGCAGTAATACAGATGTTTACCCTTTATAGAGTCCTTGTAATGGCAAACATTAAAGCAATACTGACTCTCAAGGTAATGATTTCAAATCACTGGATCATCTACATTTCTGATATTTTTTTTCAATTTCTATTAATCTTTTTCACTATTTCTCCCCTCAGCAGCCCCTTAAATGGAAGTAGGTTCTGCTTATTTTCTCTGCCATATTCTTTATTTGCCTATTAGATGGTGGAACAAATATTGTCAAACACAACAGACCCATTATTTTGTTTCTAATGACTACAATAAGAGAAGGCATTGTATGAGATACAAATATGGAAAGCCTAGAAAACAAAACAGTTCTATGACAGCAAATTCAGGGCTAAATTCTGTTGTGTCCTGTGCAGCTGTATTCTGGGAATTCCATTTTACCTCATCCATTGTATCCACTCCGGCAGAGGCACCAACTCCAGGGTGCTCTGGGGCTGAAGCACCCACGGAAAAAAAACTAGTGGGTGCCGGCGGGCCCCGCTGATCAGCTCCTCCCCATTTCCCCCAGCACCTCCCACCCACTGAGGATCAGCTGTTCAGTGGCAGGCAGGAGGTGTTGTGGGGGAGGAGGAGGAGCGGGGGCAGAAATACGCAGAGCGAGGGTGGTGTACTCTCAGGGAAGGGGACAGAACATGGTGGGAAGAGGTGGGGCAGGGGTGGGGCCTCGGGGGAAGGGATGGAGTGGGGGCGCGGCCTGCAGCAGATCAGGGGTTGACCACCCCCGAGAAATCAGAAAGTCAAAGCCTCTGCACCCAGGATCCCACCAAGGATCCTGACCTAGTACTGTAGCCATCCAAGCGGAGGATATGATCATTGTCCCATCTCCTCTGTGCATTTCTGGTGACTGGCAGAAGGTGTTAGAGGCAAAGTAGGCTATTCCTGTGTAAAAGGAATAGCAGGGAAAGATGTGGGCTATTCTTTAGATATTCTGTTGTTTGATCTGACCTGTCTTAGAACATCATCTCTTGGGTGATACAACTGTTCTCCCTGCTCCATGGGCTTCAGCCACTGAGAATCAGAATTATGGTCAGATAAGTTTGTGTTGTATCAGGAAAAAATATGATTTTGTTTCTCAGCAATCTTATTTGAGTTTTAATCGTTTTGTGGTGGTGGTGGTTGGTTTTTGTTTTTCTTTCTCTCAACTTAACTCAGTCAAGAAATAGAAGGAAAAATAGCCTTTACTGTACATCCAACCCCACAAAATTAAAATAAACAAACCAGCTGAACAATAAATTTCCTTTCCTCCCTGACACATCAATCATCCCATACCTCTCATCCTTTATTATTATTACCATTCATTATTAAAATTACAGCAGGGCTGAAACTGGGGCCCATTGTGCTAAGCAGAGTACAAATACATAGTACAGTAACTCTTCACTTAACGTTGTAGTTATGTTCCTGAAAAATGCGACTTTAAGTGAAACGATGTTAAACGAATCCAATTTCCCCATAAGAATGAATGTAAATGGGGGGGTTAGGTTCCAGGTAATTTTTTTTTTGCCATACAGTCCAGTCCAGTACTATAGTTGGGAGGTGCCCCCACCTTACCCCACACAGGCACAGCCCATTGGCATGGGAGACAGTGAGGCAGGCAAGGAGACTGAAGGTGCTGTAGGCTAGGAGAGGCATGTTGCACCGCAGCTGCGGCAGCTTCCCCTACTCTGCAAGCACCGGGGTGGGAGGCTCAAACCTCAGCCCACCCACTCCACCCCTTCTCCCAAGCCCCCACCCTTAACACGCCTCTTCTTCCCCTCTACCTCCTCCCCCTCCCTCCCCTGCGTCCTGCCTGCAGCAATCAGCTGGGTTGCGGCGTTCAGGGGGCAGGAGGGAGGAGTGAGGACTTGGCGCACAGCCTCCCTCCTCCCTTCCCTGCCTCCTGACTGCAGCAATCAGCTGGTTTGTGGCTTTCGGGAGGCAGGGGAGCCTGTGCGCCAAGTCCTCGCTCCTCCCCCTCCCTCCTGAACGCCTCAACCCAGCTGACTGCCACGGGCAGGAGGCAGCGAGAGGAGGGGGAAGGAGCTGATCTGTGGGGTCTGCCGGTGGGCGGGAGGCATTGTGAGGGGGGAGGAGGCGTAGGGGAGCTGATAGGGAGGCTTCCAGCTGTAGACAAAGCAGGCAGCCAAACGACGTTATAGGGAAGCATTGCACAACTTTAAATGGAGCGTGTTCTCTAATTGAGCAGGGACATAAGATCGAAACAACATTAAGCAAGAGGACGTTAAGTGGGGAGTTACTGTAAGAGACAATTTCTGTCCGGGAGAGCATCCAGTCTAATTTAAGACAAGAAGCAACAAGTCAACATAACAAAAACTGGAGGAAGGAGGACAAGGATTATAGGAACATGTGGTTCAAATATTCTTTTCTTTTAAGTTTTAAGATGGGAATATTTTTGTTTATTTCTGATATCACTAATTTGTACTGACATCTATAAGTGGTTTACCATGGGCATCATAGCAGATGTGGGTCTTGAGAAGGATTTGAAGTAGATCAGGCTCGTGACTTTATGGTTTGACATGGGGGGAGAGTGTTCCATGCACCAGTTTTGTCATGGTACTAGTTCAGAGGTGCTTGTGAGAGAAGTACACAAATGGGTGAAGAAGAATTGCACTGTTGTTGTGCAAAGGAGGGTGACTCTTAAAAACACAAGGCAGGATAACTAAGGAGAAGTGGAGTCGTGGAGGGGCCTCAAAAATGAGGACAGGATGCTTGATTGAACTGACATAGAGATTGAAAAAGCCTCTCTCAAGTGGATGTGGTCCCTTTAAAGGCAATGTGTTCGTTTACAAGCTGCTGCTACTGTCTGTACATTATCCTGCATAAAGATAAATAGTGAACATCCGTTTGCAATGCTGTCAGTCCACATCTTTCTTGAGTGCCAAATTCCCGTTGTAAAGAAAAAACAAAAAGCCTTCAAAAATGTATGCAAATCATTTTGGAAGCTCTGTGCAGTAAAAGTTGCTCATGTTCTGCATTTGTATTCTGTTGATGTCTGCCACAATACGGTGATCATGCATTCAGACTTTCTCAGGAGGTATCCCAGAAAAATTCCTTCCCAGGTTGGAATCCTCTCAGAATGAATCACTAAGTGGGGAGTCTATCTGATGGGCAGCCTGCCTCTTTTGCTTCTTTAATAAATAACAAGGTTGAAGGACACTTAGATTTTGAGGTGGAGAATGCCCGATGACACCACTGATAGCTTCTGTTGATAATGATGTTATCAGTCCAGTGACTGGAATACCACACTGTATTTTTGGACTACTTAGTTGCAATATTACTTTAACACAGGATGCAGGTTAAAGCCCCCAAGCTAGGTTTTTTTTCCACCCTGTTAACACTCCTGGTGCTGATCGATTGCAAGAAATGACACTTTGCTGCTGCTGCTGGTCTGACTCCTGTCCCTTCCTTCCCCCACTTGCCTGTTGCCTGCTTCCAACACCTATTGTTGCTAGGTAACAATTAGCAATGCGCATCAGCTGTTCCCTAATGTCCCACAACCATACAGCAATGTGCAGTGTGAACATTTAATTGATCAGTCTCAGTTGTTTACACCAATTGACAGTGACAATGACAACTGACAATGACCTGATTAGTCATTTCTGCTATCACTGTGCTAGGATCATGGGGCATGATGGACAATGCCAAAAAGCTTTCTGTTTTCCTGAATCAAATATAAAACTTTATCTGATTCACATATGATTCCTTTCATAAGTATAGAAGGGATGGTAAGAAATCATAGAATTGTAGGGCTTGGAAGGGATCATCTAGTCCTCCCCTCCCACTCCCCTCATATAACCCCATATCTGAATTACAGGCCAACATTTTTCTGTCAACAAATCCAATGGTCAGTCTGAATGCATGTAGATTGTAAACTGCCCAGGACAGGGGATAAAAATAAATAAATAATAAACAATTATCAATTGATCATTTTTCTTTTGCATTGATTTCAAAATGCACATTACAGACCTGAGGGATATATACAGATGGTTTTGTATGGAAGAGTTATATTTCTGTATTATTTCCTCAGAGATATGTACTTACATGGTATCACAGATCTAAAATGTTACTTCAAGAATGACAGGAAATACTATCACCTTGAGAAACTCTATCATCTAACCAGGCACTGAGCTTGAATGCCAATATGTGTTCTTTTGAAGCTGCAACCAGCCAATAGAAAACAACATGTATGTGCATGCTCTGTCAAGCGCGTACACACACACACACACACACACACACTTTGCTTCCATTATAGTGATGCCTTACATTAACTATACTATTACAATAAAGGTATTTTAATGTTTGTGGTTCCAGATTAGATTAAAGGGATTTTTAAAGATTGTTTTTTTCCTTTTGATATCACTACAGGGCAGAGTTAAGGTTATTTTGGTGCTATAGCTATACAGTTCCATACCTTGACATGTTTGGATTTCTTTTAAGTGAATCTTAACTCTAAAATATCGGGGTTTATAATGGTTGCTTTTGGAGATGAGTATAAAATCTTTGTGATGTTTATTACTCTTAAATTATTTAAACATAATCTCAGTTTTAACTCCCTTTTAACTTTTTCTTTGTCAAGGGATTATATCTTGGTATCTGTACATCTGGAAAAATGTACTCAGTAAAACATGTGAAATGGGAAAAAAGATGCTTGAATGGATGAATGTTCTCTGAGTTGGTGTCTGATATCACAACAGTTTTTACAGTAATGTAATAGCATTGAATTCAATGTATTTAGTCCTGATTTACACTACTTCCCGAAACAGTCGCTCCATGTTTTTGTCTCCATAGTGAGTATGACTCAAACCTGCTCTAATGATACATATTTATAGTTACCATTGATTTCAGTGAGACCCGTGCTCACACATCCAGGGCAGAATTTGGCTTTTCTCATTATCAGTTTTGTTACTTGTATACTGCTTTCTGTGGACAATTTATTAGCAAATAGTCAGGTCTCAGCATGGAGGAAACACAGAATTTTAAGATTATTCTCAGTCTTTTTCTTCTGCTTCTGCGTTCTTATTCAATCTTCATCCCTATTCTTTGAACAGTCTTCTTCCTGTCCTCTGTCTTTTACCACTGGCTGCATTTTCAGAATTTGGTCATTGATTTTAATGCAAGTCAAATGAATAAAGTCGGGTTTCTTTGCCGCTTATTATTTTGCTTTTCCCCTTTACATACTTATCTTATTGTAATCCTCCTTTCCTTCCCTTGCATATCTATATGGCTGAATCTCCTTGTCTGTCCTATGGTACCCAGAGTGCTTTGCTTGGCTTCTCCCAGCAATTCATTTCAGTTTTGATCTAAGTGCATCTGTTTACTGTCCATTTCCAAGTCCACATTCTTGGGATTCTGTCAGCAGGTATTAGTCTGGCCTAGGTGCTGACCTCTTCTCTTTGTTGTTGCTGTGTTCTCTACACAAATATATTAATTTTTTTGCAACACCAGCAATTAGGAAAATCAGTACCCCAGTAGATGGAGAGGAGCAGCAGCAGAGAAGTCAAAAGCAACAATCTAACATGAGTGCAAGGGTTGAAGAAGGAGCCAGCATCTGATAAATTGAGAAATAATATCAAGAAACAGCAGAGAGCTTTTAGGAGACCAGAAAGATAAACATTGTTCAATTTCAAAAGCCACACAGAGTGGCCTTTGGGAGGTCTTTGAAACCTATTAACAGCATAAAAACAGTCAATGCTAAACAAAATCCACAGAATTTTCTTTGCAGACTTTACAGTAAATATTATGTCTTAATGTTCCAAATCCCTATTTTTCAAGAGTCGTTAAAGCAATATTTTGTGCTGTTGTTAGTGAAGCTGTTTATGTTGTGACTGATAAATAAAAAGCACATTTTTGAATGATCAGTGAGCATTTGTTAAAATTTGCCAGTCATGCTGTATTCCAGTGCTCCTCATTCTATCTGTAGTCACTAAATGGTTCTTTTGAGACCAAGCAAACCTTATTCATTCAAGCAATCTTTAATGGAGGTCCCATTGACTTCAGTAAGTCGTAAGAGTTATAGGATGGAATCCTGGGTACCCACCCTATTTAGTTAGGTGGTTCATGTGAAAGGATTAATACAGAAAAGAGAGGTTTCAGAAGATGGTAGAATCAGTGTCATGGCCTTAGGTTATAGTTAACCAGTGAGATGTGTTCTAGTGGTGTAATGTTTTGGGGTCCAGACATCCTTCAGAGTAAATCAATGGGAGTTTTTTCATCAACTTCTGTGAGGGTGGAGCAGAAGCAGAGTTCTATGTTAGTTCAGTGAATTTTCCCTCCACCAGTTGTAGTCCAGGTAAACGCTATCGGATATTTTTTTCCTAACTTGTATTTGACAGCCTCAACGTTCTTCTTAATCAGACAGACAAGTTGTTTCTTCTCCTTCTCATTCTCGTACCAATTTCCTTCACCACTAGAAAAGGAGGACTTGTGGCACCTTAGAGACTAACCAATTTATTTGAGCATAAGCTTTCGTGAGCTACATGCATCCGATGAAGTGAGCTGTAGCTCACGAAAGCTTATGCTCAAATAAATTGGTTAGTCTCTAAGGTGCCACAAGTACTCCTTTTCTTTTTGCGAATACAGACTAACACGGCTGTTACTCTGAAACCTCTTCACCACTAGAGCTAGCCAAAACCTTTTAACTGAAACAATTTTCTGTCCAAAAATGCAGTCTTGTTAAAATCTAAACATTTTTGCGGGAACGTGTTGTGGGAAATCTAAATATTTGGTGGGAATATGTCGATTTTGATACAATTTTCAACGGGGAAAAAAGTCAAAATGTTTCATTTTGACAATGTCAAAACATTTTGATTTGCCAATGTTGAAATAATTTGTTTCTGCTCATTTCATTTAGACTTCCATATTAAAATATGAATTAAAATATTACATTTATATATTATATTTAATAGTATGTATATATTATAATATTTTGATATAATAGAAAGTTGAATCAAAATGATAGTCAAAATAAAATGTTTTTTGACAATGCTGAAACAGAACATTTCAATAATCCTGAATTAATTTTTATCAGGATTTTCATTCCATGGGGAAATTTTGAATTTTTGGCTTTTCATTCCAGTTTGCAGCAAAAAAAATTTCAAAATATCAGAATTTCCAGCATAGTGGAAATTCCAGCTCTGTTTAGCACCATTTTCTCATTGTTTTATCACTTTGATGCTGGTGCCAGTGGAGAGCATACCTGAGGCAGGGAAAGCACTACATGCAAGGGATGTTAAGAGTATAGAATATCAGGGTTGGAAGGGACCTCAGGAGGTCATCTAGTCCACCCCCTTGCTCAAAACAGTGCCCATCCCCAATTTTTGCCCTAGATCCCATTGGCCCCATCAAGGATTGAACTCACAAGCCTGGGTTTAACAGGCCAATGCTCAAACCACTGAGCTATACCTCTTCTAGATCAGCTAACTATTCCTGGCTTTGGCTTTTGTGTATTCACCAGTGATTAAGAAATGTGAGTAAGACTATACTAGTTGAATACCAGTCCTCCTCTCCTACAAAACAGAGAAACTGACACATACCGTACCATCTCCCCTTTATTTGTACCTAACATACAACAGCATGAGATTTTCATTTTTTAGCTCTACAGTCGTTAAGCTTGTGACGGGGCCCGCTGAGGAAATACATGCACATTTCAATTTGTAACTAATGATGGCCATATTTGTTTGTTTGTTTTTTCCTGATCAGAGGGAGACCTACAGGGGTCAAAACATCAGCTGCTTGCTGCACAGTCACATGTTATGTATTAGAAAATAAGATTTTCCAGTATTTTTACAGTTTGTTTGGTTTTACTCTTCAGAGTTATATTTAACTTCAATTGATTTTTGCGTTTTAGCTTCATTATTTAAGGTTAACCCCATTTTTGTTTGTTTTCTTTTCTTTTAAAAAGAAATCTTGTTCTTGGTTTCTTATTTACCCAATTTTCTTCCCTCTCTGTGAGTCAAGGCGCACATGAGCTAGATATGTTAAACATTTGCAAACCCAAGTGCCAAAAGTTAGACTCCTAAATCCATATTTATGCACGTAAGTAAAAGTAGCCTGATTTTCACAAGTGCCTCTCACATTGACTTTAATGACATTTCAGTGTGTTGTCAGACTTCTGGAAATCAGGCTCCTTTAATCTGGTGCTTTGAACTGAATTTCAGAGCTGACCTTCAAGGTCACGGTTAAAAATGTTGGCCAGCATTTTCTGATTTTTGAGTGCTTACCACAATATTCTCATAATATAGTTTATCTGACATGGAATGTTAATAATTTGATGATGGTGCTTCTCCAGACACGGGAGTCACAACCAGTTCACTTCTTTGTAACTAAGAGGTTACAGTCTTCTGAGCACCTAGGCTAATAAACAGCTCAGCCTTGGTGTTTACATTCTATTAACATCTTGGCCTGTGATTCCTGAGCTTATTCAGCCTGGCTAGCACTGCATAAACAAGAAGCAGCCACAAATTACCATATTATATTTTTGAGCAGCGTGATGTTGAAAGCTCAATAATCCTTTCGTGGCTAGATTACCAATAACTCAGTCTATTTAATAAGTTTCCCAAGCCAAATCTTGAGCATCATGCTCAGTGTGAACTCAGTTCTTACTGTAGATTCCTTAATGAAGCCGCTACGAGGTATTCTTTGATTAAACGCTGAAGGATGGATTCTACAGTCCATAAAGTTCATTTTGCGCCAGCTAAAGGAGGTAAGGGGCATGTCGGTGGAGCGGGTGCTGAGAGCAGGATAGAAGGGGACATGGTTGAGTCAATCTCCACTACACTAGATTCATTGATGTGTAACCTCCAGAGCAGAAGAGGTTAGAGTAGTAGTCCCTCTGCAGCTCTAATTTGCACTAGGTGTCTGGAGACAAAGGAGTCACAACCAGTACGCTATAGACACCACTCCCCGCTAGATTTGAGTGCAGCTTGGATGCAGTGGAGAACCAGAGTCTGAATAAATGGCTCAGGATTAATAATTACAGCTGATAGGGGTGATCTGATACCAGACAAGCCAAACAACTGCTGCTGCCCTGCTAGCTAAAACAGAACCAATGGTACTGGCACATACTCTGGACCTGATCTTGGGAGATGCTCAGGATTTCTGCTTGGCTTTGACAAGAGTGCCAGGTGCTCAACACCTGTCAGGATCAGGCCCAGGCTATTCTTTACAATGTAGTGTGTACTCTGCAGCAGATGACAACAGGCAAATCCTAAGGTTCTCTGTCCGATACTAGGGGTAGGGGTATTCAGGCTCTCCAGTAACCTGCATGGATAATTTTCCATGAGTGCTTTTTGAATTCATATACATTAACACTTGTGCTAAGAGCAAGAGATAGAAACTGTTCAGTGATTTTGAGGCAAAAATAGTAATACATTTCAAAAACCTGAGGTACCCTTAGTGAGGACCTTAGAGATTAGAATTTGCATTTCATGTTGCAGATATACTTTGAATGACTTCAGCAGCCCTTCTTAATTAACATCCTTTCCAAATCAAAAGACTGAATGATTGTATATGTAAGAGAAATAACAGGTCAAATATAACACCTCTGGTCAGTCCTTTGTTTGAAAGAAACCCGGAAGAAGTAAAGGATGTAGTTATTTTGCAGCCATGTGTCAGGTAATGAGCGTAGCCATGCAAGCATTAACTAAAAGAACGAAAAGGTGCAGCCTAGTCAGGCGTCTCCATCTAAAAATAATAATAATAATAAAATTACCAAACCCCAGAAAAGCTAACTTGGATAATATTTGGACATTTTAACACCAGGAGAAGATATGTTTAGTCTGTGCAGCCCATAACTGTAAGAAGTGAAGTATTCAAGTTTGGGATTATGTCTCCAAAACTCCCATTTCTGCAAACTCTCAGTCACAGTCCTCAAGCACTTAGATAAACATTTGCCAGGCAGGGGCAAGTTACTCTAAAATAGCCCATATGTTTGCTTTGTAAATCATTTAGAAGCCTTTGTGTTTATAGATAAGACTCCACATATCGTTAAATAGCATAAATTATGTAAGCAGCTTATCTGCTTCACAAGTTTGAAGTATGACTATAATTGGTTATATGCTGCCTATGCTGAATGGGGTTTGGATCTCCCAGTGGAAGGTGCAGTGGTTCTTATTAAAAAGATCACATTTACTCACAGTTACCACAGCAGTGGCAATAGGCATACCATAACTATGGAAGTATAAGGATGGACATGATGGAAAATGAATTTCAACATTTTAACTTTTTTAATTGTTCAGCGTGTGTCTACAAGCTTTTGCAAATGATGAATGCCAGGTGTGTACTTATCCCATTTCATTACAATTCCAATTAAACTGTTAACAATGCTGATGTTCTTCAATTCCTGACACCTAGCACAAGTTATTAAGTTGGAGAGAATAACACAGTACACAGCACTGATAAGGAACAGCAGCTCTTTTCCATTTTCAGTTCCCTTCCTATAAGCGTTTGGATGCAACTGTATCTTCCTTGAGAATATTGTTAGTATGGTCAGTCCTAGTAGATAGAGTTTATTCCCCTGTGAGTGTATGTCCATTAGCGTCTGCAGAGTTCCATGTGAATTCTGTGAGAAGAACAGGCTTCCATTGTGCATCTTCTTTGACTTATTCTGAAATTAAAATGAAGGTGGTTGGTTTTGTTGTTCATATGTCCATGTAGAATGATCATCACTGAAAAGGAAACATTTCCATATTGCCAACTCCAACAGTTCAAAAATTATTAGGGTGTGCCAAAAATGGAATTGGTATTAAAATAATATGTTTGTTCTTGTGAAAGTTGCATGATAATTAAGTCTGATTTTTGAACCCTTGGCAGAAAGCCTTCTGATGCCCATCTCCGTGTATGTGCTTCAGAATGAAAAGTTCTGCTTGAAATGAAAAGAAAATGGTCCCATAAAAATGGGATGTCTTCCTCCTGACAGGGAGACTCCGTTTTCCTTCTTCGAAGTGAGGGATGACATCTCTCCCATTTCCACTCCCTACTGTCACTCAGCAGATAACCTCAATCCACCTCCTCATATCCCTGGCACGATTCAAAATGCCTCCTGCATCCTCTCTCCTCTGGTGTTCTCTAACCAGGGAAATACTGCAAAATAAATTCTGGTAATAGTCATTTGAATTTTTAAACTAATTAGCTTCGACTGTGCTCACAGACCTCGTGTTCAGCTTACTGTGAATATTCTAGCAATGGACGTAACAGGCTGGAATGTTCAGAAACGGTGACTTTCAAGCGACTATTGAAGAATATCAGCAGAAAATGAATTTGGAACTTGTAAATCTGAACATTTATGTCAGAAACGCATTTCTTAGAGTAACCTTTATCTGATTAGGCAACACAATATAATTGTCCAGTCAAATTGATATTGAGCCTGTGCATTTAACTGCTTGTGAACAGTCTACAGAATGTAAATAGTTTGCAGTGAATAGTTTCAAATAATAAAGAAATTTGAGAAAATTAGGAGCAGTTCATGGACAATTTGTGAACAGAAAAAGATGTAACATTCTTTGACTAAATTATTCACTATGAATTATCTACTCCACTTCCCCCATCCTCGTCCCTCTCCCAGATGGCACACTCCAGCATTCTCTCTGCTTCTTCCATGCATGCTCCAGGACCCATGGCAAATTCTAGCTACTCCCTCTTCATCTTTAGCTCACCTTTTGCAGTCTCTCTATTCACAGCACATCCCAGTGCCCTCCTCTTCACCTCCCCATTGGCAAACTCCAGCGTATCTGATCCCCTCTTCCCTAGCACACTCCAACAGGATCCCTTCCCTGCTATATGCATCAACCCACCTATTGCTGTCTCCACTGATACATTGGGGGGAGGGGCAGCTCAGTGGTTTGAGCATTGGCCTGCTAAGCCCAAGGTTGTGAGTTCAATCCCTGAGGGGGCCATTTAGGGATCTGGGGCAAAAATTGGGGATTGGTCCTGCTCTGAGCTGGAGGTTGGACTAGATGACCTCCTGAGGTCCCTTCCAACCCTGATATTCTATGTCTGCCTCTCTCCGATTCCTGGTTAATTGTACTGATTTCTTATTACGTGGGTGGGAATACAATTGGAGTCAGGATTGCATCCAGAGCGGTGGTGAAACTGATTTAATAAACAAGGGCAAGAATTATGTGCACTTCGCAAACAGATGTAAGGGGAGAAAACAATTCAAAAGTTCTTTTCCCCAATCCAGATAGTGTCCCTTTAGTTCAGAAATGCTTAGTCAGAATTTTAAAATGATCTCACTCCATCATGCCTGACTTCATTGTTTATCCCTATTGTTCCTTATGATCTTTACTTTAAAAAAAAACTTAGCAACGTTTCTTACGTATATTTTTCTTGTGTGTTCTAGAGTGCCTTTAGGGCAGTGGTTCCCAAACTAGAGGCACCGCTTGTTCAGGGAAAGCCCCTGGCGGGCTGAGCCAGTTTGTTTACCTGCCGCGTCCACAGGTTTGGCTGATCGCAGCTCCCAGTCACCGTGGTTGGCTGTGCCAGGCCAATGGGAGGTGTGGGAAGTGGCGGCCAGCACATCCCTCGGCCCACGTCACTTCCTACAGCTCCCATTGGCCAAGAGTGGTGAACTGCGGCCACTGGGAGCTGCGATCGGCCGAACCTGTGGACGTGGCAGGTAAACAGATCGGCCCGGCCCGCCAGGGGCTTTCCCTGAACAAGTGGCGCCCCTAGTTTGGGAACCACTGCTTTAGGGCCAGACAGAGATGGAAGGGCCCTATTGTTCTAATGAGATAGCATATTCATGCTGCTTGCAATGTAGACAGAGTCAACTGCTCAGAGCTAGACAATGGCATTTCTGTGACAGCCCTGCAGTTGCTCCTAGTGTTTCTCCTTACTCCATAGGATGGAATAGGTTGCTCCCCCTCATATACTGACCCACTCTGTAGGTCAGTGCAGAGGAGGAACTGGGGATGAGGGACTGCTACTTAAAGGACTTTGTGAATCTATACTTTTCCCTTATCCCCATATAAGAGGCAATTGGTCCAGTGACCAGGGCCCTTGCTTAGTAGTCGCACAACCTGGATTCTAATCCTGGCTCTACCACTAATTTGTTTGAGAGCTTGGCAAAGTCATTTTGTCTCCTCCAACCCTTTATCTTTATTATTCGATTGCAAGATTTGACTGTTTCTCACTATGTTTCTGAGCAGTGCATAGCACAGTCAGGCTCTCATCATAGGTGGGGCCTCTATGTTCTACAGTAGTGGTTCTCAAACTGTGGGTCGGGACCCCAAAGTCGGTTGCAACCCTCTTTTAATGGGGTCGCCAGGGCTAGTATTAGATTTGCTAGGGCCCAGGGCCGAAGCCCCCCACCGAAGTCCAAGGGCTTCATCCCAGGACGGCGGGGCTTGGGCTTTGCCCCTCCTCTCCCCGTCCAGGGTTGTGTAGTAATTTTTGTTGTCAGAAGGGGGTCACGGTGCAAGGAAGTTTGAGAAACCCTGTTCTACAATAATAAATAACATGGGACTCTCACAGTCTGGTATTTATTATTCCTAATGTGTCACAGAGTGTTATACCAATAAAATAAAAACCAGCAGGATCTTATTAAAGGGGAAGAGGCAAAATACCACATTTATTGTGAATACAGAAAGAATCATAGTAAGCAGTTAGTTATAGCTATAACATTCCATTCAATCTCATATTTATTCACACATTCATTCACACACACACAGAGGTTTTGCAAGGTTGTTATCATAGTTACCAGCCTTAGAGTTGCTCATGCCAAGCCACTGGCCAGGTGGCCTGGACATGAGGAGGGAGCAGGGCCTTGTCAGATGCACATCTGATACTCCTGGAAGTTGGTTTGCAGAATCAGACCCCAAAGTTCTCACTTTCCAGAGTCCATTTTTATAGGAATTTCTTCCTATGTCAGTCTATGGGAATTGCTTCATCATACTGTTGCTGAATCAATCAGCAGATGTCACATTCCTGACGGCTCTGTGCTGCCAGATGTTATCTTGTTCTTTGGCTCTCCCATTCTTGAGGCTGTTGGGTGGATTCCAGTCTGCCCTCCGGGGGTCCTCTGGTTATTTCCACTTGACGCCTTCTTCAGCCGATGGACACTGGATTCTTAGACTGGCACCTCCCTGATCATTCAGTTATTATCCACACCAAGCATCCATCCACATACATCCTCTATCTCTATTTTAATCAAATTGTTAACAAAGCGAGATGAATACAACAAAAGGGCGGGGAGTCTCTGGGTGCTGTTTCTCTTGTTACAGAGTATTGCTTTGAGTCTCTCTCTGTGTGAGTAGTTGTTGTTACAAAGAATTGCTTTGAGAACAGACTCTGTCTTAGAATGTACTAACACAATTAGCAGCTTGCAAGTTTCACACATAGAGGGAGAGAAACAGTACCAAAACCCAAGAGACCTCTTAATTAGCAAAACCCTGGAATTTAAACTATGGGGAATCAAACTCATTTGTGATTTTAATACAGAACTTCTTTAATATGATCCAACAAGAGAGCATTTTTATAATCTCCCTATTTAATCATAATTCAAGATAAATAAATTATAAGCTAGATTCTCCCCAGCTAATGCCATTTATTTTTGTTTTCAATGGTGGCTAATCCACTGCAAGACTGGCAGAACAAATAATCCAGAGCCTCAACTACACAGGGGACTGGGAGGAATAAAGCCAGCAACCCCAAAAGTGAGTGGCATTCATTGGTAAAGGCTCATCACCAGGAGGGTTGAGGAAATGCCCTGATTCAGCATGAGATAAAGCTCTTGATGAGCCTTGGCAAAAGTGAACAGTGCCCCGGAGGTAACCCTGAAGGCAGTTTCAGGCCATATTACAGCTTGGATCTCTGCCTGAGTGAATCTTTTCTCCTGTTTATGGGACTTAACTGGTGCAAGGAGGGGCAATTTACACCACCCTCTACCTGTTTGTGTGAATTTTGGCCCCATTCATTTCTTTATTTTATAGTAAAACTCTGCCTAGATTAATGATGCATTGAGAAAACGATGTTTTAAAGATCATGTTGTGGAGAAGCAAAGAAGATCATGCCTTTTGGTAATAAAAGATCAGAGGAAATAGCTGTAGTGTTAACTACAGCTTCAGTTCCTTTGAAATTAACCCATTAAAGTCTATACATTCAGCCAGAGGGTGTGCAGAATACGGAAGGAAGGCTGGCTTTAGTCAATGTCCATTTACATCTCATGAGATGTTGCTTGGGTTTTGTAACGGAGCAGGATGTGTTTGTTTTTTGCTAATGTGAGTCAGAGATATAGACTGTGACCAGCTCTTCCTCTTCTATGTTGCTTGTAATTTCTGATCTCTTCTCTTGCATTCACGTTGTGATGTATTTACCGGAATTGAGGTGACATAAACGCTGGCCAGAAATATGAAGGGACAGAATAAGGAAAGGAGAGCACCCAAAAGCACGTGTCCTTTAACTGTGCTCTGCACTTACTGTTTATAATGCGTTTCCCTCACCTGTCCACTTGAAATAGAACCGGGAACAGGTGGTGTGTGCTGCACACAGTGATCAGCAGTGGTGCAACAACCGCCCTATTCATCTGACTTCACGGGTGTTTGAATTTGATTTGGCTACCTGGGTATCAGCGGCCTAGTAGAAGGAAGGGGTGGCCAGTTGAGGATGTGCAATGTTAATCCTCTATTTTACACACTGCACCAAAACCATCCTGTCCTTCAAAAGACTTCATTTCTAGATATAACACAGAAAAGATATCATCAATGTCACAGCTTATCGATATGTCCAATCCTGAAACCTTCTGAGTTTCACCTGCATGTTGCTGAGCACTTATAGTGTTTTCTGCACTCATTGATGTCATGGGAAGGCTTAATTCTTATAATAGGATCATTTTATCTCACTATAAATTATTTGTAAGGTAATATCATATGGAATGCACACCAGATTGTCTCACACAACTGTACATACAATAAGTCACAGTACAGTATATGTAATGCCAGATTCTCTCCTGGTGTAAATTGGGGTCACTGCATGGAAATCAATGGAGTGCCTCCAATTTACACCAGTTGAAGCCAATGGAGCAATTCCATTTTGCACCATCTAAGGAATTGGCCAGTTTTCAATCTTGGCTTGATTTCCCTCTGCTCTAATACAATCTGCACTAAAATAAAAATAGTTTTAAAAAAATGTGAGTTTGAGCCCAAGAAAAGCAACTGTTACAAATTTCCCCCAGCTGAAATTTACTCATGATTTAACCTCAGGAAATTGAGCAAAATCAGGCTTATAGAACTCAGTTCTGTTCTAAGATGTATAGAGTCAATAAGAGTTGCATCAGTATATCAGAGGGTAGAACTGGACCCCAAATTGGTTTCGTTTTCTGTGACATATATATGTAATGTGTTAGCGAATGGGAATGTCCAAAAAGAAATAATGCCATGACCTAGGGTTGCCAAACCTCCAGGATTGTCCTGGAGTCTCCAGGAATTAAAGGTTAATCTTTAATTAAAGATTGTCATGTGATGAAACCTCCAGGAATTCATCCAACCAAAGTCAGCAACCCTATCATGAGCTGACAAGGCAGCAACTGCATTCACCAGTTTAAACAAAACTGGGTTATCGAAAATCTACAATTTAAAGATCAAACTACAAGTCTTCAACTGAGACATCATTCCCTTCTTACCATACGGATGCGAACACTGGCAGTCCACCAAAGGTACTGACAGATGTCTAAATAGCTTTGAAAACAAATTCCTTAGAAAAACACTAGATATTAATTGAATTACAGGAGAATCTCAGAGTTACAAACACCAGAGTTACGAACTGACCAGTCAACCACACACCTCATTTGGAACCTCAAGTATGCAATCAGGCAGCAGCTGAGACACACACAGTCAAAAAAAAAAGAAAAGCAAATACAGTACGGTACTGTGTTAAACATTAACTATTTTAAAAGAGTAAGTTTAAAAAAATTGGACATTAACAAAACTGTTTCTGAGTAGCAGCCGTGTTAGTCGGTATCCGCAAAAAGAAAAGGAGGTCTTGTGGCACCTTAGAGACTAACAAATTTATTTAAGCATAAGCTTTCGTGAGCTACAGCTCACTTCATTGGATGCATGCAGTGGAAAATACAGTGAGGAGATTTATATACACAGAGAACATGAAACAATGGGTGTTACCATACACACTGTAAGGAGAGTGATCAGGTAAGGTGAGCTATTACCAGCAGGAGAGTGGGGGGGGGCACCTTTTTTAGTGATAATCAAGGTGGGCCATTTCTAGCAGTTGACAAGAATGTGTGAGGAACAGTTGCGGGGGGGGGGGCAGGAAATAAACATGGGGAAATAGTTTTACTTTGTGTAATGACACATCCACTCCCAAGTCTTTATTCAAGCCTAAGTTAACTGTATCCAGTTTGCAAATTAATTCCAATTCAGCAGTCTCTCGTTGGAGTCTGTTTTTGAAGTTTTTTTTTTGAAGAATTGCCAGTCCAGTCCTTGCTTACAGACAGCTCCCCAACCTGAAGCAAATACTCACCAGCAACCACACACCACACAACAAAAACACTAACCCAGGAACCTATCCTTGCAACAAAACCTGCTGCCAACTGTGTCCACATATCTGTTCAGGGGACACCATCACAGGGCCTAATCACATCAGCCACACTATCAGAGGCTCGTTCACCTGCACATCTACCAAAGTGATGTGTGCCAGCAATGCCCCTCTGCCATGTACATTGGCCAAACTGGACAGTCTCTACGGAAAAGAATAAGTGGACACAAATCAGACATCAAGAATTATAACATTCATAAAGCAGTCAGGAGAACACTTCAATCTCTCTGGTTACTCGATTACAAACCTAAAAGTGGCAATTCTTCAACAAAAAAACTTCAAAAACAGACTCCAACGACAGACTGCTGAATTGGAATTAATTTGCAAACTGGATGGAATTAACTTAGGCTTGAATAAAGACTGGGAGTGGATGGGTCATTACACAAAGTAAAACTATTTCCCCATGTTTATCCCCCCCCCCCCCCCCCCCCCCCCCGGAACTGTTCCTCACACGTTCTTGTCAACTGCTGGAAATGGCCCACCTTGATTGTCACTACAAAAGGTTTTTTCCCTCCCCCGCTCTCCTGCTGGTAATAGCTTACCTTACCTGATCACTCTTGTTACAGTGTGTATGGTAACACCCATTGTTTCATGTTCTCTGTGTATATAAATCTCCCCACTGCATTTTTCACTCCATGCATCTGATGAAGTGAGCTTAAACTGTTTCTGTGTTTGTTTCGTTTAAATTAGGATGGTTAAAAGCAGTATTTTTCTTCTGCATAGTAAAGTTTCAAAGCTGTATTAAGTCAATGTTCAGTGGTAAACTTTTGAAAGAACAACTGTAACATTTTGTTCAGAATTACAAACATTTCAGAGTTCTGAATGACCTCCATTCCTGAGGTGATCATAACTTTGAAGTTCCTCTGTAATTTATAGCAAATGGCACGATTCATCAGGGAGGCAGCAGGACACGACAGTGTTAAAAATAGCAATGTAGACATTGGAGGCATTGTTTGTGTGTGCAGAGAGCCATGTAGAGTACATTCCCTAGGGCTATGGAATGTCTTTACTCACCTAAGCAGTGCCTCACCGTCTACACTGCTATTTATACCCATGCTAGGGATGTGTACAGTGTATGTACTCTACAAGCTGCCATTAGTGTAGACATAGCCTGTGAGTTACAGCATAGAACTCTACAGAGGAGAAGTGGGGAGATGGCTGTGGTAATTTTAAGCCACCTTTATGCCTTCCCGATCTTGCGCTGTTCTGGGGACCAGGGGGGTCCCAGATGTAACTTGGACTACCCTTGAGATCTGCACAATGCTGCATGCTGTAGCCTCACCCCCAGCATGTCCTAATCTATCCCCAGTTCCACCCCAGGCATGCCCTTACACCAGTGCTTTTGGTGGGGTCTTTGGTGGGGTCAATATTATTGGTGTCTCTGTAGTGCCTACACAGAAGAAGCCATCTTCCAGCCACAACCTGGACTTTTAACCACTTGACTCTTTTATCCGATGCACAGAGGACAGTTTGGGGGTGAGGACCTCACCCAGAGTGTTCCACACCTTGCAGGATGGAGCCCAGGTGTCAAAGGATGTGCTATGCAAAAATCAATGAGTTTTTACTTGTGCTTCAAGGTTCTGTTTTATGGTTTAGCAAGTAAGCTTTTTGCTGTAGGTTTGATCTGAGGAAGATTTCCTGTACTATCAGATGATTTTCAAGATTACTTTGTGGGGAAAGCTTTGCAGGGAGAGTTGCTGAAGGATCAGCTAGGGAAAGAGAGAGATCAAGATAAGAAAGTAGCTACTGCTGTGACAGCTTGCAAAAACCCACCAGTGTTGAACAGTCTCTTTGTCATTCTTTCCAAG
Source organism: Chelonia mydas (assembly GCF_015237465.2). Taxonomy (NCBI): domain Eukaryota; kingdom Metazoa; phylum Chordata; order Testudines; family Cheloniidae; genus Chelonia; species Chelonia mydas. The sequence continues at coordinate 52,636,985 of NC_057849.1, read as the reverse complement.
CCTGCGAGCTTATGGTGAGCTTATTTTAAGTCAAAGGAGAAATCTCTCTCACACACACATAAAGCAAGCTCTTAAATATCTCTGAAAATACTTCCCTTTCTATCTGACTGGCTCTACTCATAAATAAAGGAACTAAAGCAAATTACGAAACCAAGTATCATAATCATACTTTAAAGGAGAATAGCCTATCCACCTTCCCATTAAAGCAGTATTTCAAGGGCTTTGTAGCCTGGCTGAAAAATATGCTGCTTTATTCAGTACGAAGCCTAGGCATAAATGGTTGGAGAGTGGGAGTGTTTTTTTGTTTATGACAACAGGTTTTGCCAGGTGTAGTCATTTTTACAGTATTGAACTTACATGAATGTTAGATAAGACCTTGCCAAGTCTCAGATATGAGATTTTGTTAAGTGGAAGCCAAAGTTGCTTTTAAAAACTGAATGCTCCATTGTAGCTTTTACAACTTGCATAGCTGTACCCTACCAGTGACGGGAAGCATTCTTCTGTGGGAGTGACATGCATTGTGCCATGTGCTTAAAAGCATCTCATATGCAACCTTCACCAGCTGGTAGTGAGGATCAGAGCCCTCACTATTCCCTTACCCTGCCCAGTCCCAGTCCCTTTGTTTTATGAAGAAATCCGGCATGGTAGCCTTGCGTATACAAATTTGCCCTTGTGTAAACAAGGCTCAAGCACTGGCATTCTGGCTGCAAGTACAATAGGAGGGATCTCGCTGCATCATCTTCATCTCCAGTAATTAATGAAACTGGAGTCCAGAGGACCACAGTCTCATTCAGCAACAGAATTGAATGGTGTGTAGTGAATTAGTCAGGCTGAGGTCTTCTCATTCACTGCACAATTCAAATGTTATATAGAATAAGGCAGGGGTGTGTAGTGAATGAGAACTCCTGCCTCATTCGGTGGAGCATTCAGTAGCATTAGCAGTATGACTTATGGGGCCACAAATGTGACCAATGAGGATAAAAATAGCTATTGAACAACAGTCTAATTCACAGAGCACCATCCAATGTGTGCTCTGAATGAGGCAGATGTCCTGCTGGGATAATACAATGTGACCATATAATTAAAAACTGTAGCAGACATGTGGGGTCTGAGGGATGTGCAGGGTGACGCTTGCATAGACCATCTAAACTTGGGCATGTCCAGCCTTTTAAGTGATTTGTTGTGTCCCTTTAGGGCTCTTTTCATGTAGCACTTAGTATGGAATAGGAGATTCAGAATCACATTCTGAAAAATAACAACAAAATTCTGAGTTTAGAGAATGTTATACATATGATTAGGACAGGGTTACTTAATACAGCAAAGTACAGTGCAGTTGAAATGAATAGAAAATGTTCCTTTAAAATAGCAGTGGGATGTCTATCAGAGTGATTAAAATGGCCCTCTCTTAGAAATGTATCCTGTATGACTCACTGGAGCAGCAGTTTGTGCGTCCATGCAGGCAATGACAGCAGTCTCTGCTATATGTTTTTCTGCAGGCAAACAAGTGTCCTGTGTACTTTCCATGTGAGAATGTGCCCTCAATCCTTAAATGGTCTGAAAGGAGGTGTTTGCTTCTGGCTCTGCATATACTGAGCAAATCTCCTCCACCTGTCTTGCTTCTTACCCCTATACTGCTAATATGTGCAGAGGCTTATATCTTTAAGAATACAAAATAAAATATATTTGTTTACTGAGAACTAAAAGCAAAGATTTTTTTTCTTTCATGTTCATAAGTCCAGCTGAGCAAATATATCCATAACTTTCTGAGCCATGATGCACTAGGAGGCTACACATTTTGGAAAGATCAATCTGGTACAGAAACGTAACATTGCAATATAGTGAAGCTCATAGGAGAGACCACTCTTATCATGCAACCACCCCAGAGTATCCCAAAAGGTACCAAATACATTAGTGTACCAGTTTCCAAGAGACTGATATAGGAGACCTCACCCTTGGGGAAAGTGTGGTACATTGCATATACACAGGAGAGGGGCAAATTTCCTTTCACAGGCCAGTTAACCTTTGTGGAGCCCAGAAGGCCCACAAAGCATTTATGGGCCTACAGAGGCAGAAGCTAATTTCTGTTACATCAGCAGCTGATAGCCCAAACCATCTCCTTTCTCCTTACCTATTAGCCTCAGAGGTGTCTGGCCCATCATGTGATCTCACTATGGCAGAGCTCAAAGGGAAGGCAGACTTTTAGGAAACCTACACAGAAAGTAACACAGACCTCTGGTCTGCATAGACTTCCTGGGCCACATTGCACAGGGATCTTTGGAGAGCAGGGTTTGTGGATCTGTGATTATGCTTCCCACATACTAGTGGCAAGAATTCACACAAGCCATAGGCATGGAACTGGATGATTAGAAAAGCAGAGGGGTACAGGTGTGCAGAGCAAGGCCACACAGAGAGCTGAAGGGGTGGATTTGGAGAGAGACAGGAGGTTTCTTCAGTACTATCAGGCCACTCAAGCTGCATGCCGGGGTCCACAATTTCACCCTTCAAGAACAGCGACGTGGGACTTGCATAGTACAAAAATGTAAAGACATGTAGAGCTCCACAGACAGTGAAAGACCAAATCTGTTACATAGAATGCCAGAGGGAAACTCCGATAGGAGCATGTTTATAATGGTGGCTGATATAATTCATGCATCTCTTATCATCTGGAAAAAGCACTAAGTGGGTGACTAGCATTTCTTTTGCTAATGGTTTCAGAACAATGGTCATTGAGAGTCAATTACAACCTAGTTTTCATGCACTCACTAGTGGCTATAATTAACCTGATAGCTTAATATTTAACATTATGAGACAAGCATATGCATCTTAGTAAAACAGGAACTATGAGTTAAAGATGAATATCAGTAAACTACTTGCAAAAAAAAGCATATATATATATATATAGGCAATTGCATACCTCATGTTCATGTTTATTTACTGAACTAGAAAACCAGACTTCCCTACAATATTTTAATAGCTGTATTATAAGGAGAAGTATTATATGATATTATTTAATTAAATCTCCTTTGTAATTGTGCTGAGTTCTTATTTATCCCTGATGTATTTAATTCTGCATTCAATCAGTCTGTGCTTTCCAAAGACTGGATTCATGAAGACAGACAACAAAAATGGTCGATGAAATTCAACATTGATAAGTGCAAACTAATTCACATTGGAAAAAATTAATCCCAACTACATATATATGACGATGGGGTTTAAGTTAGCTGTTGTCACCCAAGAAAGAGATCTTGGAGTCATCATGGATAATTCTCTGAAAACTTCAGCTCAGTGCACAGTAAGGGTAAAAAAGGATAACAGAATATTAGGTACTATTAGGAAAGGGATAGAAAGTAAGATATAAAATATCATAATGCCACTAGATAAATCCATGTTGCTCCTAACCCTGGAATATTGTGTCCAGTTCTGTTCGCCCCATCCCAAAAAAGGATACAGTGGAACTGGAAAAGGTTCGAGAAGGGCAACAAAGCTGATGGAGAGTATGTCACGTCTTCCATACAAGGAGAGACTAAAAAAGACTGGGACTGTTCAGGTTAGAGAAGACATGACTGAGGCGGGGCAGGGATATGATAGAAGTCTGTAAAATCATGAATGCTGTAGAAAAAGTGAATTGAGAAGCACGCTTTCCCACAATACAAATCCAGGGGTCACCCAAAGGACTTAATAGGCAGCAGGTATATAACAAACATAAGGAAGTACTTTTTCACACAATGCACAATTCATCTGTGGAATTCATTTTCGTGGGATGTTGGGATGGCCAAAAGGGTCACTGGGTTAAAAAAACTCAAAAAACAAAACAAGGTAAGTGCATAGAATAGGTCCATCAATAGCTATTAGCCAAGATAATTAAGGATGCAACTCCATGCTCGGAGCTACCTTAAGCCTCTGGCTGGAGGAGAAGATGGGTGGATTTCTTCAAAATGTCCTATACACTCCCCCTGAAGCTCTGATATTGGGAGTAGTATGGCTGAACTGACAGAGAGCTAAGTAAATATTTTGGCTGCTGTGTTTTATCCCTACACATGATGCACAGATAATTACAGTATAAATGTTTGAAAGTGGTTAAATAGTTACATGCATTTGGCAATAATATGTCTCGATGATATGAAGCAGACAGGCCCTGTTTGTTATCAAATGGAATAACCACGCGTGGCAAAGAACTGACAGGAGTAAGGGCTTGCAGCTAGCCTGCTTTCCTGCTAGCTTAACACCTAGACAGTCTAATGAGCACAGCTGGGCCCCCAGTTAGCTGGTTGATTGGTCCAACCTCTAACTGAGGGGATCAGCAGACCCAGCTCTTAAGGCCAGCAGCAGCATGGTGTTGGCTGGTCAAAGCATAAGCCTGTAGCTCTGTTAGCTCCTGCCTTGCTCCTGCCTTCTCTGACTCCAGATAACCTGTTTCTGATTTCTGGTTTGGACTCTGGGCTTGACCCCTGGCTCTGATTCCTGGTTCTTACCCTGGCTTTGACCCTTGTTTCTGTTTTCCTGCTCTGGATCATAGAATCATAGAATATCAGGGTTGGAAGGGACCTCAGGAGGTCATCTAGTCCAACCCCCTGCTCAAAGCAGGACCAATCCCCAACTAAATCATCCCAGCCAGGGCTTTGTCAAGCCTGACCTTAAAAACTTCTAAGGAAGGAGATTCCACCACCTCCCTAGGTAACGCATTCCAGTGTTTCACCACCCTCCTAGTGAAAAAGTTTTTCCTAATATCCAACCTAAACCTCCCCCACTGCAACTTGAGACCATTACTCCTCGTTCTGTCATCTGCTACCACTGAGAACAGTCTAGATCCATCCTCTCAGGTATTTGAAAGCAGCTATCAAATCCCCCCTCATTCTTCTCTTCCGCAGACTAAACAATCCCAGTTCCCCCAGCCTCTCCTCATAAGTCATGTGCTCCAGCCCCTTAATTATTTTTGTTGCCCTCCGCTGGACTCTTTCCAATTTTTCCACATCCTTCTTGTAGTGTGGGGCCCAAAACTGGACACAGTACTCCAGATGAGGCCTCACCAATGTCGAATAGAGGGGAACGATCACGTCGCTTTATCTGTTGGCAATGCCCCTACTTATACATCCCAAAATGCCATTGGCCTTCTTGGCAACAAGGGCACACTGTTGACTCATATCCAGCTTCTTGTCCACTGTAACCCCTAGGTCCTTTTCTGCAGAACTGCTGCCGGTTCATTCGGTCCCTAGTCTGTAGCGGTGCATGGGATTCTTCCGTCCTAAGTGCAGGACTCTGCACTTGTCCTTGTTGAACCTCATCAGATTTCTTTTGGCCCAATCCTCTCATTTGTCTAGGTCCCTCTGTATTCTATCCCTACCCTCTAGCGTGTCTACCTCTTCTCCCAGTTTAGTGTCATCTGCAAACTTGCTGAGGGTGAAATCCACACCATCCTCCAGATCATTAATGAAGATATTGAACAAAATGAAGTCTAATGTATAACTAAATTTTCATGCATAACTAGCTCCTAAGAGCTATATTCAATGTTCATTGTATTTTCTAGGATATTAATTAGAATCACTGTAATTATAGATAAGTCTTGGCTGATTTTATAGATGTTTTAATAGTTTGGCATATGGTGGTTCACTCTACTGAGCAGTCACAAAGCATCGAATGAAGATCATAGATTTGATGACAAAATATTAAAGTGAAAAGCTGTTGTGTCTTCATTTATGTAATGATGCTCATCATAAATTTCTCAAAGTTAACTTTTTAAAGATTTTCCCTTTTGAATGTGCCTGTTTTATTATCGCCCCTCCTCCCCCAAGTATGTTGTATATTACATTATATTTTACCATAATAAAAGGTACTGGGGCATATTCTGATTTCAGTTACATCAGTGCAAACAATGGTTTTACAATGAGATCAAAATATGGTCCATAGATGTGAGCAAGGGAAAATGTAAATGAATAGCAGATTGTACCTGAGTGGAGGAGGTAGATGTAACAGGTCAGCTTCATGAACAATTACTTTCTTTGAACCAATAATTAAAACTAGGGCTGTCAATTAATTGCAGTTAATTCACGGGATTAACTCAAAAAAATTAATGACAATTTAAAAAATTAATTGTGATTAATCACAGTTTTAATCGCACCGTTAAACAATAGAATATCAATCAAAATTTATTAAATTTATTAAATACTTTGGATGTTTTTCTACATTTTCAGATATATTGATTTCAATTACAACACAGAATGCAAAGTGTACACTGCTCACTTTGTATTATTTTGATTACAAATATTTGCACTGTAAAAATGACAAAAAAATACTATTTTTCAATTCACCTCATACAAGTACCGTAGTGCAATCTCTTTATCATGAAAGTGCAATTTACAAATGTAGATTTTTTTTGTTATATAACTGCACTTAAAACCAAAACAATATAAAACTTTAGAGGCTACAAGTCCACTCAGTCCTACTTCTTGTGCAACAAATCGCTAAGAGAAACAAGTTTGTTTACATTGTTAATGCTGCCCGTTTCTTATTTACAATGTCACCTGAAAGTGAGAACAGACATTCGCATGGCACTTTTGTAGCTGGCATTGCAAGGTATTTACATGCCAGATATGCTAAACACTCGTATGCCCCTTCATGTTCTGGCCACCATTCCGGTGGACATACTTCCATGCTGATGACGCTTGTTAAAAAAATAATGCATTAATTAAATTTGTGACTGAACTCCTTAGGGGAGAATTGTATGTCTCCTGCTCTGTGTTTTACCCGCATTCTGCCATATATTTCATGTTATAGCAGTCTTGGATGATGACCCAGCATGTTGTTCGTTTTAAGAACACTTTCACTGCACATTTGACAAAACGCAAAGAAGGTACCAATGTGAGATTTCTAAGGATAGATACAGCACTTGACCCAAGGTTTAAGAATCTGAAGTGCTTTCCAAAATCTGATCAGGATGGAGTGTGGAGCATGCTTTCAGAAGTCTTAAAAGAGCAATACTCCGATGCGGAAACTACAGAACCCGAACCATCAAAACAGAAAATCAACCTTCTGCTGGTGACATCTAACTCAGATAATGAAAATGAACATGTCAGTCCGCACTGCTTTGGATCGTTGTCATGCAAACCCATCATCAGCATGGACGCATGTCCTCTGGAATGGTGGTTGAAGCATGAAGGGACATATGAATCTTTAGTGCATCTGGCATGTAAATATCCTGCAACGCAGGCTACAATAGACTGAGCGATTGGCTGAACAAGAAGTAGGACTGAGTGGACTTGTAGGCTCTAAAGTTTTATATTGTTTTATTTTTGAATGCAGTTATTTTTTGTACTTAACTCTACATTTGTAAGTTCAACTTTCATGATAAAGAGATTGCACTTCAGTACTTGTATTAAGTGAACTGAAAAATACTATTTCTTTTATTTTTACAGTGCAAACATTTATAAAAAAAATAAATATAAAGTGAGCACTGTGCACTTTGTATTCTGTGTTGTAGTTGAAATCAATATATTTGAAAATGTGGAAAATATCCAAAAATATTTATATGAATGGTATTCTATTATTGTTTAACAGCACGATTAATCATGCAATTATTTTTTTTAATCGCTTGACAGCCTTAATTAAAAAGCATATTGATTATATAGAGTTCCTGTAGCCTCCCTCTCTTCCCTACTTTACACTGACCACCACCACCATCCAATCCATACCAAACACCACTGCAAAGACTATAATCCTTGCTTGTAAATCTCAGCCCTCATTCTCCTTTTTGGGTCTCTCCACTTATCTCCCTTTTCTCTCCTGCATCATATGAAAGCTTCTTGCCATTGCTTCTCTGCACAGCTGTCCCCTCTCCTTATCCACCCTCCTCTCTCCCCTGTCCATCTGCTCTTTGAGCCAATACATTGGGATATGTGGAACTGTGTCTAGTGCCTTATGAAAGAGAATTTTCATTCAATAGACCAGGAACAATTTGGGATAGAAAGGACCCGAAAAGCTTGGGTTTTCATACAAATTCTGGAACTTTTTTTAAGTTCTACAACAGTGAGCCTGATTCTCCATTGCCCTACACCAATGTACACAAGTGATTGGAAAGTGGATCTAAAATGGTACTAAATCCCAATGCTTGCATTTTATACCCACTTGGCAATTGTGTACGTTTACACAAGGTACAGGGAAATGGAGAATCTTACCCAATGTGTTTTAAAGGAATTCAGAATGCACATGTCATGATAATCACTTACTTTCGAACCCCATCTCTTCTCCATTTCAACTACCAAATTTTAGAGAATGTTATCAGAGGCAGGCCTTACATGTCACATCACAAAGAAGGCAAAAGGGAAACTACCCTTCATCAATACCAGTCCCTTTTAGGCACTCTGTCATGACCCCTTTTTTTTTTATGTATGTAACCCATGTAACTCTTATTGATGTCAGAGTGAAGACATTATATGGGCTCTTGCATTTATTAGACTGGATAGTAAAGTGTTACAATGCAAGATCTTAAACTCTCTGGGGCAAAGACTCCTTTGTACTATATGTCTGTAGAGCTCCTAGTAGAACTGGACTCTGACTGGAGCCTCTAGGCATTACAGTACTGCAAATAGATCATTTGTAAAAAAAAAAAAATCTTTAGTTTACAATGCATTTCTGAAGTCTTTTGTGTATTTCCTGGATTGCAGGTGATTATCCTCATCATGATGATCCTGGGTATATTAATAGAGCGTGCAAGAATTTCAAAGGCTTCAGTCTCAGTCCTAAAACCACTTATTCACATGCTTAACTGTAAGGATGTGAATTGATCCTAAACACGTGTGTAAGTGTTTGCAGGATCAAACTTTAACTGGCATCTTTCTGTTGCTTTCTCTTTATCTGATGTTATCCATAGTATCTGAGAAAAGGGTTTGTTGTCAATAGGAAATATATTAACATAAATCTTAATGCAGCAAAACTACTGATCAGAATAAGTCAACAACAACATGAAACTTGAGAACTTGCGAAGGGCCTGTCTGCCAGGGATGTACGTGTACAGCACTTTAGGGTGGGAAACTACAGCACACTAGCTTGCTGTTCAGTAATGTCCTATGTGGACCCTGCTACTGCACACTAAAAAGAAACAGGCCTGTAGGTAAGATCTGCCAGAAGGAATTCAGAGTCATTTGTCACAACGTAGAAGCATATGAATAGACTAAAGCAGAACAACCGGTGGTATTCTTCATGCTTCCAAATTGCTGGAACGTACTAGGAACACATTGTACATGAAAATAAGAAACACAGTGGCTGCTAATAAAACGGATCAAGAAATATCATGTCAAAGAACACATAATGTAACACCGCGGGGAGGTTATTGATACCATAGAACGTAAACTTTTCCATTAAGAAAGTAGAAATAGACTTCAAAGACAATATTCTGGTATAAGCAGTGCATACATAATAAACCAGTGAGACAAAGAATCTACTTTTGTACAGTTGTAAAACATTAAGGTAGAAAAATTTAAAAACAATTGTTTAATAATCAGGGTTACAGTTCAGCAAGGTACTTAAGCATCAGCCTAACTTTAAGCATGTGAATAGGCCTAATGACTTCAGTGGAGCAAGTAGTGTGCTTAAAGTTAGACATATGCTTAAGTACCTTGCTGAATCAGTGCCTAATTTAACTGCAGTGTAGAATCTACTGAGTATTATACTGAAATGGAATAGTCTTACAGTAGGGATTTGCTACAGTTACTGAGCCATCAATCTATGGTTATCTGTGTGTATGTGTGTGTGTCTTAAACAGGATTATCAAACCCACAAACCATATGATTGCCTCAGTGCAAGATCCTAGGTTCAAAGTTTCCTAGTTGTGACATGATATGACAGAAGACAAACAGTGTAAGAAGATATGACATGAATCTTCTAACAGAAGGGGCACAGCTCTGCGACTAACTGCTTCAATAGCATCCATGTTCTCTCTTCACTCAGCATTTCCCATCATTAACATTAACAGCAATTCCATGACTCACGAATTCGCAGACATCTGGCTCCAGATGCCAGTTTCACAGACATTTAGCAAAGATTGCTTTTATGCTATTCCAGCCAAAGGCTGAGCAATCCATTCCTTGAATTGTGAGTTAGTATCCTCCTGATGAGCCACTTATGGATATTGCAAACTGTACATTGGAATACTGGAAAGCAAAGAAATCATACTGGGCTGATCTAGTAAGCTTCACTTTGGGAATCATAAATTGTCCCTTGAAGAGCATGCATGAAGGAATTTTAGCATAACAGGATATATTATAGAAGATCTGCTATCCAAATTACTACCAGATAATGGAGAACATCTGGCATTGCTGAAAATGAAACTTGCTAAATTTATGAACAGTCAGTGTTGTAGTCCTGGTGGAGACACTGAGGCTAATGAACTGTATGAAGATTAAATATATATTAACCAATTCTATCAGTGACTCTAGGTCAGATTTTTAAAGATATCTGACAGAGTTGCTAAAAAAAATTCTATGGAAGTTTTCCATCGTAAGATGAAGTTTCATCAAAATTGAAGAATTTAGTAGGAATATATTCATAGATTCTAAGGCCAGAAGGGACAATTGTGATGATCTTGTCTGACCTCCTGTAGAACACAGACCATAGAACTTCCCAAAAATAATTCCTAGAGCGTATCTTTTTAGTCTTGATTTATAGATTGTCAGTGATGGAGAATCCACCACAACCCTTGGTAAATTGTTCCAATGATTAATTACTTTCACTGTTAAAAATGTAGGCCTTTCCCTGCTAAGTCAAAGAGTTCATTATTAAATATATGTTCCCCATGTAGGTACTTATAGATTTTAATCACGTCACCCCTTAATCTTCTCTTTGTTAAGATAAATAGATTGACCCCCATTGAATCTATCACTATTAGGCATATTTTCTAATCCTGTAATAATTTTAATGGCTCTTCTCTGGGCCCTTTCTAATTTATGAACATCCTTCTTGAATTGTGGCACCAGAACTGGCACAGTATTCCCACAGTGGTTGCAACAATGCCAGATACAGAGAGAAAATAACTTCTTTACTTCTACTTGAGATTCTCCTGTTTATGCATCTAAGGATCACATTAGCTCTTTTGGCCACTGTGTCACACTGGGAGCACATGTTCAGCTGATTATCCACACAACCCCCAAGACTTTTGCTAAGTCGCTGTTTCCCAGGATAAAGTCCCCCATACTGTAAGTTCTGTAACATTCTTTGTTCCCAGATGTATACATTTACATTTAACCTTATCCACCCAGTTTATCAAGCAATCTAGATCATTCTGAATCAGTGACCTGTTCTCTTCATTATTTACCACTACCCCAATTTTTGTATCATCTGCAAACTTTATAAGTAATGATATTATGTTTTTTTTCCAGGTCTTTGATAAAAATATTAAATAGTGTAAGGCCAAGAACGGATTTCTGTGGGACCCCACTGGAAACAGACCTCCTTGATGATGATTTCCCATTTACAGTTACATTTTGAGACCTATCATTTAGCCAACTTTTAATTCATTTAATGTGTGCCATGTTAATTTTATATCATTCTAGTTTTTTAATCAAAATGTCATGCAGCTCCCAGTCAGACACCTTACGGAAGTCTAAATATATATGTCAACCCTATTACCTTTATCAACCAAATTTATAATCTCATAAAAAAGATATCCAGTTAGTTTGACAGGATGTATTTTCCATAAACTCATATTGATTTGCATTAATTACACGACTGTTGTTTAGTTCATTATTAACCAAGTCCTGCTGCTCTATTATCTTGCCTGAGACTGATGTCAGGCTAACAGGCCTATAATTATCTGGGTCATCCTTTATAAAAATTGGCACAATATTAGCTTTTTCCCAGTTTATAGAACTTCTTCAGTGCTCCAAGACTTATTGAAAATAAAGATTAATGGTCCAGCAAGCTCTTCAGCCAGCTCTTATTGAAGCAAGATCTTTTGATTTTTTATCATAATTAAATTATTTGGGAATTTTCATTCTGCAAAACTTTTTGAAATTTCAACTTTCATGCTGATTTCAGAATGAAAACAAATTTCAAAATTTACAATTTCCTGAAAAATGGAAAATCCATTTTCCAACCAGCTCAAGTATTTAGGCATCTAAAAATGCAGATAGCTGCCTGGTGAGGTTTTCAAATGTTTCTAGGTGCTTACCTCACATTGATTTTAGTAGACGTTAGGCACCTAGGTGCTTTTGAAAGTCCCACTAGGCACCTATCTGCATTTTTAGCTGCCTAAATACCTTTGAAAATCTGGCCTTCAGTACTCTTGCCTTTTCAGTTGCCCCATGTGGTGCCCATCCTTGGCTTTCCTCCCTCCAATGCTTGCATGTTTGTTTCTTCACATGTAAACAACTGACAGCTGGCAATAGCAACCAGAGATCCATTATTGCTAGATGCATAACACCTGTGAGACTGGGCTCTTTTTTTGCTCACCATCTCAGATAAGTTATGCATACTGTCAGGGGTTAACTGCTGGCAACTGGTATTGGCAGCTTGTCTTGTCCAGTGCATCAGGGTCCCACTTCATTTATCCAGTGAGCTCTTGCTCTGTTGTGTGTGTCTTGTGTCTTTATTTTCCATTTAGTGATGCCCCTGACATTGAAGTTTTCCCATCTCCTGTAACAGCCAGCATTCTGCAGTTATTGACATATTTGAATCTTAGTTAATTAAAGGTTTTTGACTCTAATATTTTTGTGTGGGAAGGGGCAGTCCACAGCTGTAAACAACAAAGACTAATAATAATGAATGAATCTGTTAGGACCTTTTTGAAAAATACCACAAACCTTTTCCATTTATAACCACTAGTGTTCAGTGAGTAATGTATTTGAGAAGAGTCACACAGTAAACAGGGAATAGATCCCAGGTTTTCTGATTACCAAGCTTATGATCTTTGGTGAATCTTGAGTAAGAGTATGAAGGTTATATTACCTCTGGATTTGGCTCTGGTGTGACTACTCCTGGAATACAGTGTCCAGTTCTGGTGTCCAGCATTCAAGAAGGATGTTAATAAATTGGAGAGGGTTCAGAGAAGAGTCACAAGAATGATTAAAGGATTGGAAAACATGCCTTACAGTGATAGACTCAAGGAACTCAATCTATTTTTGAGGAATTATTTAAGCTCAGTACCAATGTGGATACAAGAACAAATGGACATAAACTGGCCACCAGGAAGTTTAGACTTGAAATTAGACTAAGGTTTCTAACCATCAGAGGAGTGAAGTTTTGGAATAGCCTTGCAAGGGAAGCAGTGGGGGCAAAAGATCTATCTGGCTTTAAGATTAAACTCGATAAGTTTATGGAGGAGATGGTATGATGGGATAACATGGTTTTGGTAATTAAATATTCATGGTAAATAGGCCCAATGGCCTCTGATGGGATATTAGATGGGGTGGGAACTGAGTTACCCAGGAAAGAATTTTCTATAGTATCTGGCTGGTGAATCTTGCCCATATGCTCAGGGTTTAGCTGATCGCCATATTGGGGTCGGGAAGGAATTTTCCTCCAGGGCAGATTGAAAGAGGCCCTGGAGGTTTTTCACCTTCCTCTGTAGCATGGGGCACGGGTCACTTGCTGGAGGATTATCTGCTCCTTGAAGTCTTTAAACCACGATTTGAGGACTTCAATAGCTCAGACATCGGTGAGAGGTTTTTCGCAGGAGTGGTGGGTGAAATTTTGTGGCCTGCATTGTGCAGGAGGTCAGACTAGATGATCATAATGGTCCCTTCTGACCTAAATATCTATGAATCTATGAATCTATTTAGCTTAACAAAGAGAAGGTTGAGGGGTGACTTGATCACAGTCTATCAATATCTACATGGTGAACAAAATTTGATAAAGGGCTCTTCCGTTTAACAACGGTATATGAAGATCCATTGGTTAAAAGTTAAAGCTAAACAAATGTAGACTGGAGATAATGCATATATTTTTAACAGTGATGATAATTAACCATTGGAACAACTTACCAAGGGCTGGGGTGCATTTCTTCATCCCTGGCAATTTTGAAATCAAGATCAGATGTTTTCCTAAAAGATACATTCTAGTTCAAACAGGAATCACTTGCAGGATGTTCTATGACTCGTGTTATGCAAGAGGTCAGAATAGATTATCAGACTGGCCTTAGAATCTATGAATAAACCAGTCCTCTATTCACTGAACCATACTGCTTAATATTATTTCTTATTAAGGTAGTTTAATGGATTTATGTGTCTCTAGTGAAAATCATACGCAACGCTTGCATGTACCGTCCACCCACAAAAATGAGTCAATGATTTAGTCTTGTTCAAATGATACAGGAAATTTGTAATACACTTGTACAATACTGTTAGAAATAAAGTCGACAAGTGTAAATCTGAAAATGCGTCTGGAGCAGATTTAGAGTTATTTTCAGGAGGTCTAAACAACACACTTGGGGAAGGCCTGGATTATATATATGGCTGATAGAACTGGGTAGTTGAAAGAAACGGTTGCAGCGAAAGGAGATTTATTGCTACTTCAGGAAATTGTTCACTAGCTATGCCAATGCTGTTATCATATAAACCCATGAAATTGGAGGTCTGGACCTTTTGGAAATTAATAAATCATCTGCATCTGGACGTGCTGCTTCATGGATTCTGTTTTATATCTCTGCCTGTGTTCTGCACCACGAGAGCCACTTCACTATGTCTGCAGCTCATATAAGACTTACGTGGCATGTTTATACATGTTTTGAAACATGCACAGTTATTTTTGTCTCAAATTTTTACATCTGCTAGCTTGTTTAAAGTACATTAGATTAATATCTCATTGGTATTTGTATATGGAGTTACTTGGTGTTTGGCATTTATTGGAAGAGGACTTCTAGGTCATTGTTTTCAGTTTGCAGTTGTTCATAAACTAAACAGATAAGGGAAAGATAAATGGGAGATGAATCGCATCTTTCATTTAAAATTTGTGTTTAAATTACATCAGAGGTTCTTGATGTTACTTGGTTCCTGGAGAAGTGGACTTGATTTTCTTCAAAGCCTGCAAGATACTTTAATTACAATTTCAGCCTCAGTGAAAATGACTCAGTGAGCAAATCCAAACTTGCCCTGTAAAGAGGGTTTCAGAGAATATGAACATGAACCCCCTCAAAACCATTTTCCCAGTTGTATTGAAACACGCTGCTGAGTTGAAGGGATCTCAAGGGACTCTGCTAATGGATATCAACTTTCATTTAAAAATAATATTCTAGCCTTTTTCATTGTGAAGATGGCCTTGAAAACAAACTTCATTATCAGCCAATGTAAACTCATCACTAGGCTTGACAGAAACAAGCATCAGGGCTACACTTCTGCAACAGGAAGCTAGTTGGGAGAAGAAACCAAACTCACATTTTGAATGGGTGTATCCCAAAGAATCATCTTTCTTACCCTTCCAAAAATCCTTAGGTTGGCATGGAAGACAGGAAATGTGAGGCAGGATCAGACCAGCTATCCATCTGTACTATATCCTTTCTTTGACAGTAGTCAGGACCAGATGCTCTTGGGGAAGGGGCAAGAAATCACATAGTGAACAGACAGCTAGAAGTTATCCATTTTGTTCACATATATGAAGAATTTGTAGTTTGGAAGGCCACAATTTTCCTTTATTTAGATCATGTAATAGCCATATGATCAGGCAGGAACAGAATCATGTTTGGGTATCAGGGCAGAACATTGTTTTACAGGCCAGCTCAAAAATGTTCCAATTGTTTAACAAGCCTTGTTGTTACATTAACATTTTAATTTCATTTCACATTAATATTTTAGCTCTTTTTGAGACGAGAGTTGAGCAGCTGCTGCTCACTCCTACAGCTACCCTGCCCCAGGTCCGCTTGGTATCGGCAAAGCACTGGTGCGAGTGAATCTCCCCTCCAGTGTCTACCTCGCAAGCTGCACAGCACCATTTTTGCCAGGTTCTCTCTCCAGAACTGCATAAGGAGGAAGGGAGGCAGGACCAAGCAGCAGCACTGAATGTGATTCCTACAGCCGCTGCAGCCCACTTGTTTCCCGCCTGTGCCTGCCTGTCCGACTCAAGCTCACACTGGGAAGAAATGGGAGCCCTCCTTCCCCCAGATTCCTCACTACTATCTGTTAGCATATAGACTTGTTTGTGAGCCTGAGATAGAATTTTGGGTTTGACATTTTGATACTCTTATATCTTATACTAATATGTGTGAAGAGCAATGAACAAGGAGACTGTGTGTTGCATTTCCCACAACCAGATGGGGCTTTTAGTACAGTGGGAAAAGATAAGGGATACAGTTAAAGTGTTACAAGGTATGGTGGGAGTATAATATACAAGCATTCACTAGAAGGCTGCCTGGCTCTTCCCTCAAGCTAAGATCAAGCAACCAGTTAGGAGGGGCAAAGGGGTTGTGGGGGGGGGGGGGGAAGGGAAGCATAAGAAACACTAAAAGCTGAAGAAAAGCCTGGCCTTGGCCAGAACACAACCCCACTCCTTACCCCTCCCATGGAATACAAAAGAGGTGGGATGAAGACCCCAACTCACGACCCTCCAAAATGGCACATGACCATAAGTTGTAGGGGGTGGGACTAGGGGTGTGCACTGAAGGTATATTTGGGCCTGCTAAGGAGGGGGAAATGGGAAACGGGACTAGGGAATGGGGACACAGGCAAGGCTCTGAGACGTCAGATCTGGGAAGGGGGACATGGGGTAAATGCTCTGCGGCATCAGAGCTGGGAACGGAACACGGGGAAACAGACTCTGCTGGTGTGTAGAGCTATGGAGGTGCTTGCTTGGAACTAACCCCAATAAACATTGAATTGCCTGCACTTCGGACTTCTAGTCTTCTGCTTTCTGTCTGCGTGACAAGAACCAGGGGACGCGGTGAAGGGATAGCCCTCTAACACTACCACCCAGGATAAACTTACTTCTCCTTATCCACCCCTGACAAGCCAAGGGACACCTGCTTCCACCCCAAATCTCAGATTAGCCTGGGAAAAGTTGTTCCTTTTCCTGACTCCCTATATCAAGCAGGTGAGGCCTGGAAAGAGAGAAGGAGTACGGAACTGATGCATTTTTAGGAAATGAGATTGATATAGAATTGACAGATATTGTGGTGAGGGGGAAAGAGCATGGAACTGTCAAACTTGGGGAGGGGGAAGAGAAAAATATTAAATTCAGGGAATGTCACATGTTGCCAAGTGAGGTGGAAATTTTTTGAGGGACACCTTGTTAAAACATTGGCAGCACATCACATTGAAACAAGCTGCTGTACCTGCATATGGTATTATTCCAAGCAGCTCTAACTTGAGATAAACATCTGAAACTTTTAGGGCTTAATATTTTTCCTAATGAAAGAAACAGAGAACACTGTATGATTTTTCTTTTTCTTCCTTTCATGATTCTTACAGTATAACTTATTTTCTTTTTTCCCCTTTTCTTTTTTCCCCATTCAAAAATAACAAATTAATAGTCAGGGGATCAGCCTCAGAGCTAGTGCATGGTAAGCCACTATATCTTTACTGAAAACACTGAAATTCTACCAGCATGCAGCAGGTTTGAATTTGGTCCAGGGAGTTGGTTCCCTTTAATTTTACTAACAAGATCCACACATATAAAGAAAGATGCACATTGAATTTTAATTGAGTACCAGATTCTGCCAAACCTACAATGTAAAGTAATACTTTCCCCTGCCAGTAGTTCCAATAATTTCAGGGACTATTTAAAAAGTAATATATTACTTACCATGAGTAAGGATTGCAGAATCTGGCCCTTTGTAATTATAAGGTTTTATCAAAAAGTATGACACATATACAACTTATAATTACTCTAAATGCATATGATTGGAATTCAAAGCCATCTAAAATTGTTCAGTAGTAATGCTTTAAAAAAAAAATCCTTGAACCAAACGGAAACTAAATGAAAAATCGTTAATGCATGGCTAGTTTTTAATTTTGATTGACTGCACTAAGTATGTGTGTGTTTGATGCAAAAAGGAGCATGTTTCTTTTTTAACCTTTACTCTGTTTGATGTGAGTGTCAATTCTATTTTATGTCTGCTTATGTCAGTTCTATTACGTCTGTCTCCCAGTATCAAAGTTAGCATATGAACTATATGATAAAGGAAATCATATGAAGAAAAGTCTGAAATACACCAGAATCTTCTCTGAAACATTGAAAATGAATATAAAGTGTATATATTTATATGAACAATTACAATTGTAGAAAGTACTTTTAAAGTTACTTTTAAGAAAAAGATCACAATGTAAAAATAAAAACAGGCACTAGGCAGTATACAACACATTGTAAAATAATAAAATAACACTGTAAAATATTGTAAAGGATGAAAATGAATATGAAACAGGTTTACTAAGAAAGGCAGGGAGTATTAGGGATGGCAAGTTCTTTAGACAGAACTAAATTAGAGAATTGTCAGGGAACGTGATGGGGAAAAGCTTTTTTTTTATTATTGTATTCACTTCTACTTTTTGAAGATGTTAAATTACAGTCCTGCAACAACAATAATTCTTTGCATTGCCATAGTGACTTTTATCTGATGATCTTCACGTTCTGTTCAAGAGCTGAGTGAATAATGGGAACTTTTTTTGTGCATATGTATTTGAATCTAAAACAAATGTTGATACATGCATGTCACAAACCTTTTGTGTCTGATTTACATTAACACTTGAGCAGTTGAGATTTACTAGCGTAAATACTTTTGAAAAGTGAATTTTAAGGGCCAACATTTGTGTTGTACACAGCGTGAGTAACATGAGGGAGTATCCTTTGGTAGACACCATCTCTCCCAAAAGCCCCTGGCTTCATGGAGGCACACAACAAACACCATCCTTTAGGATGAGGTAGAGATGCCTGGAGTGCCACAATGGGGCTGAGCCAAATCCCTTCCTGTCCTCCTCACCCACCGTCTTTCCAATGGCTGACTTACTGGAGGAAGGAGGGGCTTATCAGTCCTTGTTCACATGGGCTGCTATTATGACCAGTACTTGCATAGGCTGTGTAAATAGCATGGTGGTTTCTGAAAAGCTTTCCTCTATGCCCACCCAAAAGCCAATAACAATATGGCCCTAAAGTTGGCCTGTGCAGGAAATGAATGGGTAACAATCACATGGAATTGACTTTGTCCTTTCTTTCTTTTCCTTTAGTTTGTTGCCCAGCCCAACTGTCAGCAGCTGCTTGCGTCCCGCTGGTACGATGAGTTCCCAGGCTGGAGGAGGCGACATTGGGCAGTGAAGATGTTGACATGTGCCGTGATTGGACTCCTTTTCCCTGTCTTCTCTGTGTGCTACCTGATTGCTCCCAAAAGTCCATTAGGGCTGTTCATCAAAAAGCCATTTATCAAATTTATCTGCCATACTGCATCCTACTTGACTTTTCTGTTTCTGCTGCTCCTTGCCTCTCAGCACATCAACAGGTCGGAGCTGAACATGCAGGGGCCACCGCCAACTATCATTGAGTGGATGATATTACCGTGGGTCTTGGGTAAATGTATTACTAAAGAAAATATAGTGGAAAATGTTTAATCCAGACATATTTTGTGAAGATTATTGAAGCAGGAATACACAGTGGAATATTGAATCATGGGCATTTCCATCCCAGAATAGAGCAGTAGGCCATCTAATCTAGTATTTGGGGACTGTGTCAGGTAATTCAGAGGAAGGTTAAAAAAAGCCAGCCTGCTTCTGGCCAGTTATAATTCTATGCCATGGTAGGGGGAAGGGGGTAAGATTCAAGGGATTTTCTTTCTGATGATTTTCTTTCTGATGAGCTGATGATTAATATATGCCCTGTAGCATGAGGATTGATAACTTTGTGATTTCTATCCACTGTAGTGCAGATGTTATTCTGATTTATATAAATTACCAATTTGAATTTACTAGACTATTCACTTTTTTTTAAAAGTATCTATTTACTTCTCTTATCTTTCAATTTATAGTCCCTTTAACATTTTATTTAATACTTGTTTTTAGCTGTAAGGATGTTCTGTGACAGAGAACAAGACAGTTTGTAGTACTTGCAGAACTTATAGTCTCAGAGTGTGTTGTTAGTAATTTTAAATATCTCCAAAGGTCACAGCCATATTTCACCAATAATGAAGGTGCACAAATTATAATTAGGTCTGCTCAAAATTTTCCAATAAGCTTTTTAATCAAAAATGGTCATTTTCAAACAGGATTTTTTTCTGTGAAAAATTATTGACTAGGGCTAGTAAACAAATTTCAGTCAAAACATTTTGCCATCAGAAAATGGGGTATTATTAAAGTCAAAAGTTTCCACGGTGGGGGACAAGGGGGAAGGAATGATTTCTGCTGAATTTTCTGTCCAGAAAATCAAAAGTAAACGTTTCTGCCTGGCTTCACCTAAAACAAAATATTTTGTTTGGGTCGCCTGATTGTTAACCTGTGTGTGCGCCTGAGCGGGTGCAGTGCCTCATGGGAGCTGTAGTTCCAGTTCCCTCATGTCCCCATTCTCGCCTTTAGCTCCTCCTCACTAGCCACACTACATCTGCCAGGATGTACTGTAGTCTCTTTTATTTTGGTTTAGTTCAATCAAATCAGGTTTAGTTTGGTTTAGTTAATCAAATCAGGCTAATCTACAAGAAGTCTGGTTTAAACCAATATAGGAGTGTCCACACAGAGGTTCACACATGTTTAAACCATTACATTGGTTTAAAATCACAACTTTAGTTAAACTGGTGCAACTGTCCAGTATCAATAAGGCTACACACAGATCCTTCCTCACAGTAGGCCCCTGACTTTCTTTCCATCCTCACAGTTCTCTATGAAGCTATTGCTCTGTCCACTTCCACAACCCTTCCTAGACTTCCCACCTGTTAGCTTCAAAGGAAAATGGTGATGAATTTTATATTTTTGGCCCAAATTGAGAGGGCCCCAGATAGTGTTGATCATGACATTTAGGATATGTCTACACGGCCCTGCAGTTCGGCCTGTGTGGGTGTGAATTGCATGGCATGTGCTGGCATGCTGCGCTGTAACTCCCCCGTGTGGAAACTGTGGGTGCAAACTAGATACCTTTCAGTTTGCATCTGCAGCAGCCACATGGGCTAGTTAATGTGCAGCATGATAGTGCGCGCTGCAATGCACATCCATGAGGTCCGAACTGTGGTCCCATGTAGAGAACTCCTCAGAATGCAGCTAGATAGTGCCTGAACACCCATGGAGGGGAATGGGAAGGGACTGTTCCTCATTTGAGCCCCAGCAGTGAAAACTATCCCAAAGGGGGCAAGGAGGGGGTAGGATCGCACTTCTCCTACACTCCCCAACAGCAGGGATGCATGTCCAAAGGAAGAGTGAAACATGCACAGACTCCTGCATGCTGATATGCTCTGAGAGGGATTGTGATTTGTGAGGTATGTTGCCTTCTAGAGTTTGCCCTAGGCACAGGGTAACATAGCTTCCCTCAGTCCCCAGCACTGGGCTACACCTCAGTGTCACAGCTGAGCTCCAAGATTTATTGTCCTTTGTTTGTTAAATCTGGTTTTTAATCTAAAAAGAAGCCAAAATATAGCTGTTTTTGCCAAGAAATTAATCAGCCTGTCAGGCTGGTTAGAGTTACAAATCATACTGACGAGCCAAGCTAATGTCAGGATTTGGGATTCTTTTTTTTTTTTTAAATCTTTTCTAATTAGTTATTACAGTGTTTGTATTAACATGAAACAAAACAAACAGAACCCAGTGGACCAAGAACTGATTCTTTTGCGCTCTGCTCTGGCACATTTCTTCCCTACAGATAGAAACTCCTATCTTGACCAGAGAGCCTTCCTCAGCTGCCCTCCAGCTGCTCAGCTCCAGCCTAGCAACTCCAGGCTGCAGTTTTCCAATATCACAATGCCAGGAGGGCACAATACCCCCTCTCCCCAATGTCCCTGGATTGGGGGATAATCAATCTTCATCATACTTAGCTGTTATATAGATCTAAAATGCTTTCAAATGGATAGTATTGTTTTCCCAGTTTGACATATATGTAGGTAAATTATGCATTTCTGCTTACTGGATGCAGATACATTTTGAAGCATATACTGAACTGATGTAGCTCTGGGGTAAAAGTCTTATTTTAAAATTGGGAATGTAACCAACTAATCCACTTTCCCAAAGCAAAAGTTATCCTGGAGCAGGTACAACACATCTCAAGGCTATTAACTTTTTTAAACAATATACTTATGTTTCTTTCTCCTTGTTAAGACAGTTCTGAATGTAATTTACATTTTAATGCTACCTCTCTTACTGTAAAAAGAAAAGGAGGACTTGTGGCACCTTAGAGATGAACACATTTATTTGAGCATAAGCTTTTGTGAGCTACAGCTCACTTCATCAGATGCATGCAGTGGAAAATACAGTGGGGAGATTTTATATACACAGAGAACATGAAACAATGGGTGTTACCATACACACTGTAATGAGAATGATCACTTAGGGTGAGCTATTACCAGGAGGAGAGTGGGAGGGAGGGGAAGAACCTTTTGTAGTGACAATCAAGGTGGGCCATTTCCAGCAGTTGACAAGAACATGTGAGGAACAGTGGTGGCGGTCGGGGGGGGTGGGGTGGGAAGGGGAAATAAACATGCGGAAATAATTTTACTTTGTGTAATGACACATCCACTCCCAGTCTTTATTCAAGCTATGTACATTGGCCAAACTGGACAGTCTCTACGGAAAAGAATAAATGGACACAAATCAGATGTCAAGAATTATAACATTCATAAACCAGTCGGAGAACACTTCAATCTCTCTGGTCACGCGATTACAGACATGAAAGTGGCAATTCTTGAACAAAAAAACTTCAAAAACAGAATCTAACGAGAGACTGCTGAATTGGAATTAATTTGCAAACTGGATACAATTAAATAAAGACTGGGAGTGGATGGGTCATTACACAAAGTAAAACTAATTCCCCATGTTTATTCCCCCCCACACACTGTTCCTCACATATTCTTGTCAACTGCTGAAAATGGCCCACCTTGATTACCACTTCAAAAGGTTTTCTCCCCCTCCCCCCGCCCCCACTCTCCTGCTGGTAATAGCTCACCTTACCTGATCACTCTTGTTACAGTGTGTATGGTAACACCCATTGCTTCATGTTCTCTGTGTATTTTCCACTGCATGCATCCAATGAAGTGAGCTGTAGCTCATGAAAGCTTATGCTCAAATAAATGTGTTCGTCTCTAAGGTGCCACAAGTCCTCCTTTTCTTTTTGCGGATACAGTTTAACACGGCTGCTACTCTGAAACCTCTCTTACTGTGAGTACAGACAAATGGGAGCTATACATATTCCTGACTTATCCTCAGTATGGATCTCATAGTACATATGGCTCCATCATTTAATGCTTAGGAAGCATTAAAATTGTCCATAATTATCTAAACTCTCTAAAGATCAAACATTAATTACCATTTTCCTACTAGTATGTAAGAGACAATGTGTATAATTAACACATTTTATGAGTCCTTAGAATAGGAAACGCTGTGGAAGAACCTGTATCAGGCTACTTACTCAAAGAGACAGTCAATTTTATAAGAAAAAAAGATCATTTAAGGAAGTTTCTTCATTCTTTTTTTGTTTTACACAATTTACATGATTACACAAGTTATATTACAATACCTGGTGTTTATCTCTGCAGTAATAAAAGCCTGTGTAACTAGGACTAAGGGAATAAAACTAAAAAAGAACAACTTTTAGCCTTAATATCTGGATAAACTACCTGACAGGGAGATCTATTTGTTTGTGGAACAGTCTCCCAATTGAAGGGGTGGAACTCCTATTTAAACAAGACTAAATGTACAATAGGGAGCAATCCTTCACTGCCAGGAAAACTGTATTATTTTAAGGCTACTTTTTAGTCACGGGCATTTTTAATAAAAGTCATGGACAGATCACGGGTAGGAAATAAAAATTCACAGCCCGTGACCTGTCCATAACTTATACTATATACCTGACTAAATCTTGGGAGTGCCACAGGTGCTCGGGGGGTTGGGGGGGGGGAGAGCACAGGCGCTGGGAGGCCAGTCCGGGGGGGTGGCACGGGTGCTTGGGGAGGGAGTCCGGGGGGCACCGTGGGTGCTCTGCTGGGAGCAGCCTGGGACCCCCTTTGGTGCTGGGGCTGGCGGGGCTGGCAGGCTCTCTATCCAGCTTCTCAGAAGTGGTGACATATCCCTCCCTAAGCTCCCAGCTCCGCGAGCTGCCAGCTCCGCAGCTTCCATTGGCTGGGAACCGTGGGAGCTGGAAGCTGAGGGAGGGACATGTTGCCACTTCCAGGGAGCCCCCCCGTAAGGTAAGCGCTGGACAGAGCCCTCATGCTCTCCTGCACCCCAACCCCCCTCCCTGAGCCCCCCACCCAAACTCCTCCTGCTGCTGCTGGGAGAGGGGGGTGGCCCGAAACTGCCCCAGCTGCGGCCAGTGCGACTGGCCCAGTCATGGCTCCATGACTTCCGTGATCTCTGTGACAAACCCGCAGCCTTAATTATTATTAATTATCAAATTGGCATCCCAAAGTTTGCTAATTGTTTTCACAGGAAAAATAAAAAGACATTATCCCTGCCCTGAAGATCTTACCACCGTTGAGGCAATGAGCAAGAACAATAAACAACAGAAGTGAGGGAGTGAGACAGACAAATCTTTTTCATCACTAGATTCATAGATTCCAAGGCCAGAAGGGACCACTGTAATCATCTAGTCTGACCTCCTGTATAACGCAGGCCAGAGAACTTCCCCAGAAAATTATCCGTGCCATCACTAGCTTCTATGTGATCACCCTGTTGCTCCTCTTCACTATGCCAGCAATGTAAAGTGGGTGAAACCAGACAGAAACAGCTCTCTCCTGAAATGTCTCTGGTGTAAGGGGCTTCCTTAACCAACATACAGCTGCCAAACCAGCACTACAGGAGCCCAAATCACAGCCCCTGGTGTAGAGGACAAGTCAGAGGAGAGATGATACATGACTGGAGCACTGCTGCAGTCACACTATTCTCAGCTGACAGACAATCCATAGGGGGCCATTGCAGTCATTGTCTTGAGTTTAGAGCTGCCCTGAGACTGCTCTAATTTATGTCAGACCTCCAGATAATTCAAGAATAGGAGGACAACAAAGTTGGCTTAAGCCACCTTTGTCTTTCCCCCTCCAGTCTTGCCCTTAGCACAGGAATGGAGGAATAGACAATAAGGACATTCACTTCTATGAATTCTATAGTCAATAGCTGTGTTTTAATAAACTCATTGGTGTTTTTCCCAGTCTGTTCTGTGGGAACGTAGCAAATGGCAATGGGTTCTTGATATCGTAGTAATATTAGGTTGGCGTGCATATACTTCAGATAGCTGTCTTTTTTCTGGACCATTCTGCAAGTGACCTCAGAGGACATAACAACAAGAGAGAAAGTTTCTCTGACAAAAAAAAAAAATCACTGCATTGATAAGGCTCACTTACCGTAGTTGTGCTAGATTGCTGGGGGAAAGAGTGAACAAGAGTGTCAGAAAAAGAAAGAGAATAAAATATTTTCCTCAAAGAAGATGAGGAACTTCTATGAGAGGAAAATTCTTAAGAAGAATAATTTGTGTTCTGATAACTTTAGTAGTAGTAGTAGTAGTATTCAGATTGTAGAATTTTCTAGGTTGAGTCCATCTCACGTTCTTGAAAGGGCATGGAAAATTCCTATTTTTCTGTTGTTAATTTTTCTGTTGTTAATTTTCATAACACTTTTAATATTTCAGCATGGGTTTGTTTGGATAAATTGAGTGTGTATTTCTATGGTCTTCTCTAGAATATTCAGCTTACTAAGGCTCTGGATAGTACTGAATGTAAAAAGAACAGGGATTTAGTCGTTTTTTTTTAACAATGTGTTTCCATGCCTTGTTCTTTCTGTCAGATTGTTTGATATAGGTTATTAGAGAGTGAGAACCTGTAGGGAAGGAGGAGGCTTGTAAATCGTGCAAAATACACACCTTCATGGCTTAAGAAATTCTAGGTGGGATGTGTGGGATAGTATAGTCTTATTGAGCATTGAAAGCAAAATGTATCTGAATCAAGAGGTGGTGCTAGCCCACGGGGGTCCCAAGCCAGAGTATCTTCGGTCCCCCTCTTACTGACCCCTTTAAATAATAATTGCATTATTTTTGCAAATCAAAAAATATACCAATACAATATATAATAATATACTTGTTAAGTCCATGTTAAATAAGATTAATGATATTTTTGGGGTAGTACTAAACTAGGGCACCCTGGAACTGTGTGGGGCAATTGCTTAGTCTGCTTATATCTAGCGACACTACAAACTGATATGCAAAAGTTCAGTGTGAACTGTTTATAGATATGAAATTAATGGGGGCATCATTACCAGTAACAGGTCAGGAAAGCATAGCATAAAATATTGATCAGCAGGTACTGGAAATTGGGTTGTTAGAGGGAGCAGAGATAAAGGGTGATGTGGCCACCCAGATGAAATAGCACACAGTCAGGTGGAGACAAAGGAAGCATGGTGGAGGAAAATAAACACTTACATTATGGAACAGATCTCTAGC
This sequence comes from Chelonia mydas, assembly GCF_015237465.2. NCBI lineage: Eukaryota > Metazoa > Chordata > Testudines > Cheloniidae > Chelonia > Chelonia mydas. The sequence goes on along the minus strand of NC_057849.1, from coordinate 52,610,471 downwards.
CAAGAAGATTCAATGAATACATATGATATCTGTGAACTAAGAGAGTCAGTTAAGCATAAATTATGTGACCTTCAGAACCACTGTAACCCAGGGCTCAAAAATGAGAAGGAACGAAATCCTGCTTTTTCACATAATGTTATTCGTTTCCTTTGTTTTGCATATTAAGGTTGCCCAACACTTTCCATTATAAGATCCTGCTTTCAGTTGCTTATAACTTTGCCAAACTGTAACTGTTTGGGCTACAATTTTCTTTGCAGGATGTCAGCTAAAATGGTTGAGCCATTTCCAAGAATGAAGGTAGAAATTTTTTGTTTTGTTTTGCCCATGTTAAAAACTTGAACATCTTATGCCCCCTACCCCCATATTTTGTAGTCACGAATGGATGATGCTAACTGAACAAGCAGGTATTCAATATTTTTTTTTATCTCTTTATTGTTCAGTGCTTGACCCTAGGCCTTTTTTACTGCACACCATTCAAACCCTGCTGTGAAGGAAGAATTATTAATTTCCTCATGGGCTTTTCTGTGATGTGCATAACTATAGCATCTGATATATAATGTAATGTATGAATAGAAAGCTCAGAATATAAAGGTAGTTCCTTTAATTAACAATGACCTTTTGAGCCTTGAGTTTTACATAGCTTTTTATCAGTTCTGACTGACTTCCCTCCCAATGGCAATGGCTTAGAATTACAAACACTCTATTTTTACAAGATAATATAAAAGGTTATAGCATCCAGGCGAGCATTTATCCCAGTCTGCTGTTTTACTGTAGCCAGAACACTTTATTGATGGAGTCAGTATTTGGCAAGACAGTACATAATACCTGGAGCTTGGTCATATTTTTAAGCAAGCAAGCGCCATCACTGGTGTTATTCCAAAACTGAAATAATTTTATCAGCTAAAGTTACAAAATGTGCAGCTTAGAGGACTATTCAAATGATTTGTTCTAGTACACATAAAAGTACTACTGAAAAGGTCAATGTAGTTCATAATGGTGACTCATTCTGTCACTACTATAGAACTATGGATTCATGCAAAAAATATTTTGAAAAAATATAGGACAATTTAAAATTCAAATATGACTATATATTCAGTTTAACAATGAGATTAAGTACCTACTGATTTTCAGAAGTGCCACAGTGACTTGGGAGCACAAGTTTCATTGAAAAGCAACAGGGTTTGTGCTCCTAAATCACTTGGGCCCAGCTCCTCAAAGGTATTTAGGTATTTACCTCCCATTGATCCTTTTAGTATCTGACCCTGAGGCTCTTTTGAAAATCCCACTCTTAAATGATAAATATTCTAGATGAATATCTCCATTAAATTGCTTACCGGGCACTGAAGCACGGTAATTACTAATTAGAGTAACAAAAAGGGTATAAATTAATTAGTATAGGATTGTAGCAATGAACTGTTGGGCTCGATGTTAACATGTATAAAATTAAGGCTCTCTGAGGTAATATAGATATAAGCCCAGGTTTACCCTTTTTATCCCCCGTAGAATCTTGTGAAAGCAAGAAACTAATTTGTAAGTTAAATAAACATAATAACGGTCGGCATATTAAAGCCACAAGCAATGCCAATGAAACTTTAAAAGATTATAAAACATATTCCGCAAGATTTACACCTTACATGGAGTGCAGGACATATTTTGTTTTAAATTGCTATATACAGGCTTCTGTGCAGAATATATCTGAGAGCGTGGAAGCAGCAATATCCCATTTGTTGAGCAAGGGTCAACAGCGGCACTGTGCAAAAATATTGTTTGCTTCACTATATTTTTTGCAATAATTCCAGTATTTCTCCATTTGTGACACTGAAGACATTGTTATATGTAAAAAAGATTTTCCAATTCTGCCTTCATAAAATTAAGAGTCTTCATTAACTTGTTCCTGGCACAAATTAACCATTTCCAAAGGGGAAAACATGGATTTTTAAAATTAAGCCCTAGCCTGTATTTGAATTTCTGAAGTCAAATCAAAACCATTTCTCCTACTTTGGTGTTTTCCCCCCATAGAGTGAGACTTTTGCATACATCACAATACAGTCTGTATCGTGGGGAAATATGTGTTCATGTCTGTTTCAGTTCCACTTGGATACAATTAGATAGATAGAGGGATGGATGATTAAAATATTAGCTAGATGTTGTCATGAATTTTAGTTATATTCAGCAACTGGTTAATTAACAACTTGATCCTGTGAGGTGCTGAGGACCCTGACTGCCATTGAAGCCAGTGGGAATTAAGGGTGCACAGTACTTTTCAGGATTCAGCCCTCATTGCCTTTTGCCTGTAGTAGGTCCATAATCTCCCAGAGTCTAATTAGGTACCTAAATATAAATGAAGGGGCTGAATTTTAAGAAGGTTTGGAAACGTTGGCAAATAATAACCATTCATTCACCCTGGCATTAGGGTACAGGAAGAATTTACTTCCACAGCTCATTCCCAACAAGAGTCTGGCACAGCTAGCTCCTGCAGACGTCTTCTCCTCCCTGGATTGTAAACTACTGAACCACTTAAAATGAGATTTAGACAGTAAATCAAAAGAAAGCAGCTGAGGATGTCAAAGAATGAAAAGGAATACAGCAATTACTGTCTGTTCAATAGGTCTATTCAATTAGAATCCTCAGGGTAGTTTAATAAAACACTCTGTTTGTAGCCTCCATGGCACGAGTTGCTTTCTTTATTAACCTGAAGAAACGTACTCAGATACTGGTTTTTTGTGTTTTTGTTTTTTTGGTTATTACTGGCGTCTCATATCCTGTAGAGTCTAAATAAGTTAGCCACGACCAAATGCTCTGCACACAGAGGGCCTTTGCAAGAGGCTGACCAAAGAATACTTTCAAAAACATCTAGGACCAGTTTTTTAAAGGTCTCTAGGTATCTGAAAATGCAGATCGATTTCTAGTGGGATTCTCAAAAGTGCCGAGGCCCCTTTTGAGAATCCCACTAGAAATCGATGTGCGTTTTCACATACCTAGAGACCTTTAAAAATCTGGCCCCTAGTGACTTATGAGTTTATGTCAAAATAAACATAAAAATTGATGCCTTTGATATACCCAAGACCATGAAAACTTCATTTAACCCACTGAGGCACCTCCTAGTTCACAGGATCCCAAGATGGGTAAACCTGAAAAGTTTTGGCTGTTCATTTCAGAAAAACCCAAAGGTTCCTAAAACAGTTAGCCATACCAGACTGAGCTGAAATTTCACAAGATATTCAGTGTTACTGCTTCTGGTCTGTCAGGTCAGAAATACTGTGACACCATCATCTCATGTATTATTTCTTTGCCAGAGCCTTGAACTGCAGTGGCATGACAAAATGAAAGGAAAAAAAGGGAACATAATTAAAGCAAGGTAGATGTACTAAGTTACGTCTCATTACAGCTACCGCTATAGTTATCAACAACAATGCCTATGTGTTTGATAGTAACATTTTGGCAAAGGATTTTCAATGTATTTTTAATGTAACTACTATATCTATATACTTGGTTTTGGAAAGTGCTAGAGTACAGAAAATGGCAGGATTCTTATTTTATTTAATTAATTATTTAAGAGACAATCCCCCTGTAATGCGCGCAAGTGGGCCCCTCTATTTTCTGCCACTTCAGCACCCACAGATCATCCTGAGACCTCTGCTTTGGTGCAATCACCCATGCTCTTTATTTACAGTACAAGTTCCCACCACCTTGTAGCTACAGACAGCGTCAGGCTCACAGCCTCAGGGACTGCTAGCTTTTGCAGCCAGCAGGGGAGAGCAGCCTCTAACTCCCTAGCTCCTCCCTTTCCTCTTCTCCTGGCTTCCTTCCTGCCAGCCTTTATGCAGGCCCTGGCTAGCGAGGCTGGCAGCTGTCCCCTATTTGCAAGTTTGGCCTGGGCTTACTCAGCCAGCTCCAATTCCCCTTTCCTGATTGGAGCTGCCGTGACAGAGGGCTGGCTCAGGGTTTCCTAGCAAGCACCCTGTCACACCCCTAAAAGATTTTAGCTGTCTTGGCAAATGGTTAAGGGCTCAATACTACTGCCTATACTTGCACTGAGTAGTACCCCACTATGTAAGTAGTTCAACAATTGGACCAAAATCATGTGCTAAGGTACTACTCCATATCATTACAGGTGATAGAATTGAGCTCTAAATATTTTGTGGACTGTTCAAAGCAGATTGCCCGAGCTGTTAGCACTTGCAAGTACATCCCTGTGCAGTATGCATATTTAATACCACCCATACCTAGGTACACATTCGGGGCTGCTGGTCCCTCCCACCACTCATGCTGCCACAGCTACATTTTATTGTTACCAAGCTAGCTCAACCAGAGTTAGCGTGATTATGTCCCCTGGAGCTGGGAATCACATCTCCGGCTTGAAGTATGAAAATAGGAAAGTGAAGGCAAAAAGGGGCCTGCGTAGGTCCAAATGGTGATTTAGTGGCAGAGCAGGGATTAAAACACCATTATGGGTCGCTTTGAGTCCCATGCTCAATTCACTAGACCGTACTGCCCCTTTAATCCATCTCTTCTTGGCTTCGTATTCCATATGTGAAAAGTAGTTCATTGTGCTAGATGTAAAATAGACCTGTAGAAAGGAGGGCCTTTTAGGGGGAAGATCCAACTGCCATTGAAGACAGTAGAAAGATTCCCCTTCATTTTAATGGGCATTGGCTCTGGATCTTAATGAGCTTTTTTACCTGTGAATAACTATCAAAGGTAAGTTCATCAGCTGAACTATTTTACAGCTTCATAAAAAATGTTTTGTCATAAACCTACCTGAAGGCAGTAGTTGAACTTGGCATGTCAGAGATTCACTGTTGGAAATCTTGATAGTACCCTTGCATCTTACTTCCCATCATTTGATGTTGTGCAAAGCGATATAGCAACAGAGTGGCTGGCCAATTGTGGGAAAGGTGGGAACCAGCATCTGAATGGGATCCACAGATATTTTTTAAAATCCAAAAGTATTTTTACTAGTTCAAAATATTGTTTCTCTTGCTTCTTTTTCCACCAGTCCTGACATTAATATAGACATTAGTCATGACTTTGAGAATTTTGGAATATACTTATAAACAACAGAAAGCAGTTTTGTGTTGTGGAGACAGGATAACATTTTCATGAAGTTTCCACACATGCTTGAGAATCTATTTTATTTTGTAATCATTCTGGATTTGCTTTCTGAAAGGGGATTTAACCAAGATGTATCTGATTATTTTTGTCAATTTATATATCATTACTTTGTAATTGATTAATTGTTCTAATGGGAAATGGGGGATAAAGTGTTGTTTAAAAGCAAAATTTATGGTGAATGATTTAGGAGATTCATTAATAATGGGATTAATCATCCGTGACCAAAAATTTTTATAATCTGACAGGTATTTGGGAGTTTACGTGAAAGGAGATTTTGGTCTCAACCCAAACCTTAGTGGATGGATATCTTCATCACCCAAAACATTACAACATTTGATACCTTAATTAATTGGCACTCTCACCATAGATGCCAAGGAATAAAACAAGCCAGAGACTGAACTACCCTTCCCCCATTAGAGTCACATTGGTGAGGCCGTGCAAGGAAACTTGTATTGCTATTGTCTGTGCTGTTTGTGTTTGGTAGATAAAAATGGATAACAGTATTTTTTTTATTTTAAAAACAAGTATCAAAATAACGAAATGTCCTTTTCTTAAAATTAAGCTGAATCTAGTTTTTTTTAAGAGCCGTTTGATTTTTGTGGTTGTTGTTGTTAAAACTGTTTTTCAGTCAGAAAAATGGCTTTTCAAAGAAGATAAAAACTTTTTTGGAAATTTTTGTTTCCTTTGAATATTTTTTGTTTTAGTTTTTCCAGGAAAAATGAAAACTACACATATTTTGATTTTCTGGAAACTGAATTTTTTTAGGTGTTTCAGTAAACACTGTGGGGGTTTTTGGTGACATTTTTCAATTTCAGACAACGAAATCCCCAATTTTTCTAAACCTGAAAATTTTACAAAAATCTGAAACAACAAAACAGTATTTTTTTAAAAACCAAAAATATTTGAATTTTTAAATTTCTTCTCTTTTTTTTTGTCAAAAAACTTTTTTTTAAATTTCCCATTATTGACCAGCTCTGGTTTTATACATTATAATTCTCAAGTTGGCCTCAAGACAAAGTCCCATTCACCAGTTTTCTGCTTTAGTGGTAAGCAGCCAGCTTTGGGTCTCCACTATATCTGCTGTCTTCTATTGAATTGAATACAGCTTGCAGTGTTCCTTTTCTGGTTTGCAATCCACTTAGAAGTGAACAAATGTTTCATCTAATGTGTGTTCATCATCTCAGCATGTATTTGCAGTGCCCAAGCTCTTTCAGCTTTCTATCTTTATGCTCCAGCATCAGATTATAAAGATGGCAGACAAGAGTTTAAAAGTCAAGCTCTTTATAGGCCCTCTTGAAAGCATTTCTGCCTTAAGAATGCCGTTATGAGACCTGTATTTCATAATTAAAGAAACTATTTGCAATTTCATGATCATTTCTGAAACCTAGGCAGTGCTTGGAACAATGGTTTCTGTAATATGGCTGCTGTCTGCCCATAAACTCATAAAACTGACAAAGAAATGCTAGCTATTTTTAATTTCTTTTATGAACCGTCTGGACATAGTTCTGTTGTAGTTTAGATAATGATTTGAAAGCATTTGTCATTAAGTTATTGTCTGCCAGAAAAAACAGCCCCCAGCCTTTGTGAGGTTGTGTCAACTCAGATCTTAGGCTGTTTGCAATGCCAAATTATTTCAGTAGCGATGCTTCCATGACCACTTTATTTTAGTTCCCGTAAACTTTTGTCTTACTAATCATCCCAGTGCCATTCTGCATTGTCCTCAAGCAGTATACTAAGTGGAATACTTAACTGATATGAATTAGAGAAAAAATTATTTAGGTTGATATAGCATGTTTCCCAACAGCAAGCCTGTCCTAAATATAAAGGGAAGGGTAAACACCTTTAAATCCCTCCTGCCCATAGGAAAAACCCTTTCACCTGTAAAGGGTTAAGAAGCTAAGATAACCTCGCTGGCACCTGACCCAAAATGACCAATGAGGGGAAAAGATACTTTCAAATCTGGAGGGGGGTGAACAAAGGGTTCTGTCTGTCTGTGTGAGGCTTTTGCTGGGAACAGATCAGGAATGCAGACTTACAACTCCTGTTAAATTAGTAAGTAATCTAGCTAGAACATGCATTAGATTTCCTTTTGTTTAATGGCTGGTAAAATAAGCTGTGCTGGATGGAATGTATATTCCCGTTTTTATGTCTTTTTGTAACTTAAGGTTTCGCCTAGAGGGATTCTCTATGTTTTGAATCCGATTACCCTGTAAGGTATTTACCACCCTGACGTTATAGAGGTGATTCTTTTACCTTTTCTTTAATTAAAATTCTTCTTTTAAGAACCTGATTGATTTTTCATTGTTCTTAAGATCCAAGGGTTTGGGTCTGTGTTCACCTGTACAAATTGGTGAGGATTCTTATCAAACCTTCCCCAGGAAAGGGGGGGGTAAGGCTTGCGGGAATATTTTGGGGGAAGACGTCTCCAAGTGGGCTCTTTCCCTGTTCTTTGTTTAAAACGCTTGGTGGTGGCAGCATACGGTTCAAGGACAAGGCAAAGTTTGTACCTTGGGGAAGTTTTTAACCTAAGCTGGTAAGAATAAGCTTAGGGGGTCTTTCATGCAGGTCCCCACATCTGTACCTTAGAGTTCAGAGTGAGGAAGGAACCTTGACAAAGCCAAATTCAGGGTCTCTTAGTGAGGTTAGCACCTCTATCACTCAGTCCTTTGAAGAGAGGATGACTGAGTGTGATGCTTCCTAGGGGTACCTTGGTTGTAAGGCACTTCACTATCACCTGCCTTTAGCATGAGGACATCTTGTTTATTTAACAAAGAAATTGTTTATTTAACGAAGACTAGAGATTCAAGAAGAAGCAAGTAGAATTAATGGAACCAAATGATTACATATAAAATAACACGCATTCTAGTCTAGACTTATCTAACAAGATATTTTCAGGGCCTGTAGAGTTTAGCTCACCTCAGAGTCTTTCTCCCAGTATTTTACAGTCTGTCTGTCTGTGACCCTTGGTACATAAAACATGCATGCTGGCAGCTTGTCTCCTAGGTGAAGAATATGGACACATCCCCATACCCCTAGATATATTCCAAAAATGCATTGTCTTTACTCATAAACAGGAGGCCCCTCTGACTTCCCACTGACTGTTTTTTCCTGAAGGCTTCTTGTACGTTCTGCAAGAACCTGGATCAGTGTGTAAATAGCCTTCCATTGTGACGCATACAGTACTCAATTTACGTATAACCAGACAGAGCGAAAAATGTCTGTTACCTCCAGTCTGAAAGGAACGTGCTTGTCACCTCCTGGTGACCTGCTTTACTTGCAGACCTTAAGAACATAATTTCCAGTATAAATACAAAACTCTTTAAATATTATCCTTACATACATTTTGCAGTGGTTATGAGGACTGGTGTGTTAATGGCTCTCAAGAGAGACTTCACTATAATGTAGATATCAGACCCTGGGGATCCCTGTAAACTCCTCTGCACCCCTTATGCCCTCTGCCAGTTGGCATGAAGAGGTCCCTGGTCACACTCCAATCTCCCCACTCCAAAGGGACTGACATTCAGCAGCACAGCTATAATGGGTTGGGTATCTCTTTAAAGGGGATGCTCCTTCCCTTATATAAGTGGACAGCATCTCTGCACTATGATGTAGCAGTAACCGGTGCCGTCTATGTACACTGAGTCCTGTCATCTGACAACGTTCAAACTTTTTGTAACCCTGACTTATAAATGTGGTAGGGGAACAAAGATTAGTTTCTTACCAGCACTGTGTGTATCAGGCCCTTTATTTTCTGATGTCAGGGAAAAACATAACAAAACTATCTTTGGCACCAATGAAGGCAAAAGAGGCAATGCCTCCTTGGAGTTGAGTCTGACGTCTCCTCCGTGTAGCCACCTTAGGTGAAAATATTGATTATGACCAAAAGGCAATTCCTAATTATAGAGTTTATTGGTACAGAGCTCGTCAGGCCTCTGCCTAATGCTATTGAAAGAGACGACTAAGGAAAAGGTGATAAACAACATATGGATATTTCACCCAAGTGTAAATAGAGGATTTCAGTCTCCATTGCTGTCAGCTTGGCACCTTTAATGAACATTTAAATTCACTTAGAGAAGAAAGTAAAACTGAAAAATGTGAAACTTCCACTGGTATCTTTAACCAAAAGACTGTACATATTTACGTAAAATGTACATTTTAAATGCTGTGTTTTAGAGCCTCATAATATGCAAGCATTAATTCAGCACATTCTCCCAAGGAAGGCCTTTAATTATTATAGCTTCAAAGTGTCTCCACATGCCTTTCTTTGGAGCTGTTCAGTTGAGCTCACATCACACGCAACACTTCCCAGTAGCTGTAAATATTTCTGTATTACTGTGTCAAAAGCGATACACGGGGAGTACACCTGAAAACTGTTCCCAGATCACCAGATTTAAAATGAATGTTCTATGTTTTTTTTAATATTTCAGCCAAAAATATTTTGCTGATGACACTAAGGATTTAGAAGATATAGGAGATTTGTTACCTACCATTGTGGATAACAAAGTAGAAATCTCTATACCCTATGATAGCATAAATTTCTATTGAAATACTGTAATGGTCAGTTTCTTCAGTTATGCAGTTTCCATTGGGATCCATTGGAACACACAGCTAAGGACAGAATATGGCAATAGTTGCTATGTTAGACCACTTTTTATACACTCTTTAGAATGCAATGAAAAAGTTATAGAAGGAAAGCAAAAGAAAATGAAGCTGTATGCTTAGATGAATGACAAATCAGTTCTCGCTTGCTTAGTGAATGCATTTTGGAAACATGAATCAGAAAATGAAGTCTAAAATGACTGATCTGTATACAATTCTTCTGAAAACCATGCTTAGAATGAATTCTTTTATATTTACAGGTTTCATATGGGGTGAAATTAAACAGATGTGGGATGGTGGACTACAGGATTACATTCATGACTGGTGGAACCTAATGGATTTCGTAATGAACGCCTTATACTTGGCAACAATTTCTTTGAAAATTGTTGCATTTTCAAAGGTAATCATTCTATTGTTAGCTAATATTTATAAACAAATATATTAAGTAACTAAGGTTATACTTTTTGACTTGCTTCTATATTTTAAAGGGTCTTAGATTGATAAACTACTACAATGACTCAAAGAATCACTTTACTAACCTGTCAGTTTTGCCATCTGTAAAATGGTTTTATCTGTGCCACGGTATGTTGGATGGCTTAATTCCTCAGGATCAGTAAAGCATTTTGAGATGTTTGGATGTAAGGTACTATAAAAATGCCAAGCATTATTATTATTAGGTGTGGATATTTGTACAAAAATGTATTTTATTTCAGATAGTCCTTGCATAATTTTTTCTACTGAAGCTTTATTACCAAGGTAGTTTAATAAATAATATGCAACCTCGTATCAGGATTGCATGAAAAATTCAAATAAAAACTTAAAAAATATCAAAAAGCAAGATTTTCACATTTTTGAATGCTTTTAGTCCAATTTCATCAATAAACTGAAATTTACTCTAGATTTTGGCTAAATAATAGAAGCATTGTTGGGTTAAATTTGTCCATTTGGCTCACCATTGTCCTATTTTTTGAATAAGAAATATTACATTATTAATATTTGAACTTTCTTCCAGAGAAACATCCATTTGTTTCAAAAGCATGAATAGTTGAAGGTTGCATGTTTTCCATGTGAATTCACAATTTCATGGACATTCCTTGTAAAAATTAAATATTCCAGTTTCAAAATGGTCTTGAATGAAAGAAAAATATATTCAAATTACATTTCAAGAAAAATGTGTCAGCACTTTCACACATCTCTAATCACCTCTGAGTCAACGTAACTTTCTAATTTATATTATTCATTATCATCATTATATTTCAATGACTTCAAGTTTATTTCCGTCAACTATCCAATACTACAGGGCCAGATTCTCTCCTGTGCCAGGATCCAATAGGCTAAGAAGAAAGTGAGCATCCATAAAGGAGCTGATTACAGCTCCCTATTCTCAAGTCACAGCTGTTCTGGCTGCAGCTGTGGCATAAGTTTAGATCAGCCCAGGAGCTTCTCTAATTTACGTCAGCGATGGTTCATAAGTGTCCATATGCCCAGTTGATAATTGGCAGAGTGGAACAGTGGCCCTACACACACCTGACCTACCATCTCCCTCTTCTATCACATCAGGTGTTTCTAAAATTTTTGCCTGCATGACCCCATTTTCACACTTACTGTTTCCTGTGACCCCAAACCACAACAAAACAACATAGTGACCAAGTAATCCAAGAAGTTTGCATATTAAATATATTTAATGCTCGCTAATGTGACACATGGGCTTGCACGTTGCGACACAGCTTCTCAAAGTCCAGTGATGTGGTAGAAATTGCATATCTAATCTCCAATTTGACATCAATGATAGAGCGATACTGTGACTTGACGAACACAAGTGCACTGAATCCAGCTTCACGCAATTACCTGCTCATGAATGTCACCATCATTTTCAAGGTGCGTGCTGAGAATTCAGGATAGTCATTCTTCACAGTGAACCAGAATTCTGGGAGAGAAAGTTGGGCATATGTTACTCGCAAGAATTGATCAGAGGATATTTTGATGAGCTATTCGATTTCAGCTGTTGGCAAATCCATGGTATCAGGCTTGCACTGAAAGTATTTCACACCCAATCATACATTGTCATGTCCAAGTTGAGGGGAAAGGATACAAACTGTTCCTCCATCTGGCTGAGATGCTCAGCCATCACCTGTGTGGGAGGCTCAATAATTTCATTGACAGCCAGGAAATTAGAAAGCTGTGGGAATGATTCCTAATTTGTCTCTAATAGATTATTCTTCCAGAAAACAATTTTCTTCATTAATCCTGTGAGTCAATCATCCAATGAAGTGAGCTGTACCTCACGAAAGCTTATGCTCAAATAAATTTGTTAGTCTCTAAGGTGTCACAAGTACTCCTTTTCTTTAAGCTGAAGAATGTGGGTGTTCTTTCCTTGCAGACCTGTATGCACTTCATTCAGTTTCCTAAATATGTCTGTGACTTAGCCAGGAAGGCACATCTTCCTTTGGTCACCTAAAAAATCAACAAATTCACTCTTTTTCCAGTCCACTGCTTGTCCCTCAGTTCAAAAAATCATCCCAGTACTTTTCCTCAGCGAGCTTCAGTTTGGAATGAAAACATGTCATGATCAGATCCCATGTCTTCACACAGTTTTGCAAACAGATGCATGCAAAGAGGCTGAGTCTTGATGTAGTTCACAATAGATGATACTGCAAAACTTCACCTACCTCTGGACTCAGAGCTTTACATGCCTGTCGGTCTTTGTGAATCATGTAGTGAGTCCACAGAGCAGACAGAGCAACTTTCTTTACCAAGGCATGCAGACCTGCTGGTGGCCTGCAATAGGCCGAGCTCCCTCTGTGCAGAAGCCTACAATGTGATCACCCAGGACATTTTTGTTTTGCATGGAGCCATGTAGTACATCGAACATTCCTTGTGCTGTCTTGTGTCCAGGAAGAGGGAGAAAGAACAGAGTGTCTTCAAGGATTGCACATTCCCATGTATTTCACAAAAGCAAAGAAATATGCATCAGGACCCTCAGTGCTCACACCATCTTGAAGAACAAAAACACCTGTGTTTTTCAGACTCTCCACCAGTGTGTTTTCCTGTTCTGCTGCTATCACCTTAATCCTTCAATTCACTGTGTTGTTGGAAAATAATATGTCTTTGAATTTATTTCCTCAGTTTCTCCACACATTATCTTCACCATATCAATTTCATCTGGCAAAATCAAAGTCTCTCCAATTATGTAAGACTTGGCCTGCACAAGGCAGTAACTCACTTCAGATGATGCCTTTTGTGTGTGGTCAGAGACGGACAGGGCTCTCTTGAATTGCACTTGTTGACGTGAAAGTTCTTTCCAACTCTGGAAAAATGACCTTGGTTTTCCTATGTGTTCCCTGTGAAAGGCTAACAAAGGTCATTTAAGTTTATTAGGCTTCAAGCTTTTGCTAGATAATGCTATGTGACATAGTAGGCATTTTGGCCTTTCTTCGCTCTTGACAAAAACATTGGTGAAGCCATATGCAAAGCCTCACCATATCTGCCAGCACATTTCTTGCACTCTTGTTTTTCGCACATAAGTGCATTACTAGACTCACTGCTGGAGGATGAAGCAGATACTCTGCGTAAAAACAAGTCCATTGTGCCTCATCTCACAAGTCAGAAAACGGAATTCATTGTTAAGCAGATGAGGCCAGGACTTAGGAAGGCCCTGTGTGCTCATACTACGGCAGCACAGAGAGAGTGACTTACAATGATTCTTTATGCTTGAGTGCCACAAGGCTACTCAGGGTAGCATGAAAAGATATGGACCCTGCCTTAAGGAGCTCACAAGCTGCTGCAGATTCCCTCTCAGAAAAAGCTAGCACAGGTTCCTACCCGCTCAAGCAGAGAGGATGCTCTGTTGAGAAGGCTGCTGTCCGCAGATAAGCATCTTCTGGATTCAAGTCTCCCAGCTGGATGCTTGCACAGCCTGATGGGGCAAATGGTATCCACACAGCCACCTCCTCATGTGTCGAGACCTGCTGTACACACAACATACCAGGAGGCTGCCATTTTCAAAATGCATGCACCATACGTGCAAGGGCCCGCAATGAGGAGGCTGCAATTAGATCTACAAAATGGCAGCCTCCCAGCGCAGGTTTGAGGAGGTGGTGCGGACACGTTCAGGGGCAGATGGCATCATCTCGTGGGCCAAATCTGGACCCTTGGACCTGCAACCCCATCTACTAATGTCACAACCCCATTTGGAATTGCAACCAACAGTTTGGGAACCACTGCATCTCAACAGGGTGGGGAGGGGATGGGTTGCATAGTAGCTGCTTGTGATGATTTCACACCCACTCAGAGCTTCTAAGGGAATTTTCACCTAGGCAGCTCTGGCCAGATTTGAGTCCCTGTCCATCACTCAGGTAGAGCAAAGGTATTTGAAAAGGCGGAGAAAAATCTGCCCCCTTTTATTCAGAAAGCTAATGGAACGTGCTTTGATGGGCAGACACAGTTTCATATACAGTGACCAGGAAATAGCCTTTTTACTGGTCCAAAATGCAAAATAACAACCTCATTGGTAATGCAAACCTTTCTAAAGCATTGTAGACATCCAATTTTTCCTTTTAGAACAATATTAATTTGAAACCATAATAATCCTTTCATCTCCCAGGTAGTTTCTGCCTTCTGTAATCAGATTCCAAGGTGATGGTGTCTGAAGTAATATGCATCCATTACCTCCCAATTAGTGTTATGATGCTAATCAGACTCAAATTGTAAACACAGTAGTGCATAAAATATTACCTTTAATTCTGCAATTATTTGTTTTGTTATATTTGTGATTTTTAAAGCCAACTAGCTTTTTTGTCCTTGCTTTTTTTCACCTTTCCTTTGGTAAAATGATTAAATCAGAGTATATAAATAATGCATCTGATATAAGCAACTGAAATAATGAGTGGTTAATTGATTAATCAATCACATTCGTTTCAGATTCTTAAAATATGATTGTTTTCCAGTTGTACAATAAATGAGGACCAAGAATTACAGACAGTACCAATGTGTTATAACATATGACCTTTACTTTCATTTGCTAACTGCTGCATGACTATTTTTTCTGAAATATAGTTTTGCCTGTATTTACTGAAATAATTATATAGGCCCAATTCTCAAATATGTTCCACCTGTTCTCAAATGTGTTCCACTCTAGTGGCACAACACAGCCAGGCACCCATCTTAACCAGCTTCCTTGTATAAGAGGCATAGCAGCTCGATGCTACTCCCTGGGGAAAAAAAAGAGTTAATTGCTGGAAGAAAAAATCCTGGCTGATAACAAACCTTTGAGTCTGCAAGCAGCTGAATGTAATTTAGCGCAGCCTATAGGCTGCTCTAAATTACATCAGGGACTGGAGTAGCCCCTAGTTGGGTCCAGGATTGGGACAATGCAAAAGGATATCTTAAAGCCTTTTTTGCCCATTCTCCCACCCCAGTGCTAAGTGTGTCTTATGTTCATCTGAGGACCAGGGTCCAGATCCTCAAAAGAGTTAGGTGCCTAAATATCTTTGAAGATCTGGTCTCTGGTCTCTTATACCTGTTTATATACCAACACACAAGTTAAATGTCACATGGTTCTAAATGAATTGTAGTCTCATACATTTTAAGTTCATAAAGGCATGATTCATTTTAAGGGATGTAGCTGCTTCGACTGAGGATTATAAATACAAATAGAACTATTTATGCTGCAAAACAAAGGATTCTGTTTATATTTTGAAACTACAGTATGTTTTGCACTGCTAAGTCAAGTGCTACTTCTCTCACTTTGATGCATTACACCAAGGATGCTTTTAATGTTTTATTAAAATGAAGCATGGCTTCCATTACTGTGTGTTTTCAGCTACATAAGAGATTGCACACAGCTGATGTCACTAAATAAGTGGCTCTCACCCATTAGCATGAAATGCTATGTAATTCTATCGCTTTGGGGGCAGAGGTGATATTCAGAGTGCAGTTCTATCCTGAAAAGTGACTCTAAATATAAACTACATTTATTGTCTCAATCATTTCCACATTGAATCTACTCTGCTAATTAGTACAAGGATGGGTTTTTTCCCATAAATATCATGCTTCAAACACTGGGATCATGAGCCCATCTCTCTGGCATTGTAAAATGGTTTTGACCATTTTATATATTATATTTGGCCAATTCTGAAAATCAGACATTCACTTTCACTGGAGTATTAACTGCACAGTAAGAAAAAATATATTTTCTGTGCTTCAGTTTCATTGTTGTTTAACATCTTTTGGCTGATTATTCTGTTTTTCTCTACTGGTTCTCTGAAATGTACAGTACAAATTGTGACATACATGTCCTAATAACAATAATTTGAATTTATGTAGTACCTTTCATCCAAGAATTTCAAAGCATTTTACAGAGGTAGGAAAAATATTTATCCCTTTATTATAGATGAGGAAACTGAGATACCAAGAGTCATACGTGATTTGATTAAGGTCAGACAGATGGTCAATAGCAGAGCTGCAACTATCATAGAATCATAGTATCATAGAATATCAGGGTTGGAAGGGACCTCAGGAGGTCATTTAGTCCAACCCCGTGCTCAAAGCAGGACCAATCCCCAACTAAATCATCCCAGCCAGGGCTTTGTCAAGCCTGACCTTAAAAACCTCTAACGAAGGAGATTCCACCACCTCCCTGGGTAACCTATTCCAGTGCTTCACCACCCTCCTAGTGAAAAAGTTTTTTCTAATATCCAACCTAAACCTCCCCCACTGCAACTTGAGACCATTACTCCTTGTTCTGTCATCTGCTACCACTGAGAACAGTCTAGATCAGTGGCTCCCTAACTTGTTCCGCCGCTTGTGCAGGGAAAGCCCCTGGCAGGCCAGGCGGGTTTGTTTACCTGCTGCATCCGCAGGTTCGGCCGATCGCGGCTCCCAGTGGCCATGGTTCGCTGCTCCAGGCCAATGGGAGCTGCTGGAAGCAGTGCAGGCTGAGGGATGTACTGGCCGCTGCTTCCAGTAGCTCCCATTGGCCTGGAGCAGTGAACCGCAGCCACTGGGAGCCACAATTGGCCGAACCTGCGGATGTGGCAGGTAAACAAACTGGCCCGGCCCGCCAGGGACTTTCCCTTCACAAGCGGTGGAACAAGCTTGGGAACCACTGGTCTAGATCCATCCTCTTTGGAACCCCCTTTCAGGTAGTTGAAAGCAGCTATCAAATCCCCCCTCATTATTCTCTTCTGCAGACTAAATAATCCCAGTTCCCTCAGCCTCTCCTCATAAGTCATGTGCTCCAGCCCCCTAATCATTTTTGTTGCCCTCCGCTGGACTCTTTCCAATTTTTCCACATCCTGCTTATAGTGTGGGGCCCAAAACTGGACACAGTACTCCAGATGAGGCCTCACCAATGCCAAATAGAGGGGAATGATCACGTCCCTCGATCTGCTGGCAATGCTCCTACATATACAGCACAAAATGCCGTTAGCCTTCTTGGCAACAAGGGCACATTGTTGACTCATATCCAGCTTCTCATCCACTGTAACCCCTAGGTCCTTTTCTGCAGAACTGCTGCGTAGCCACTCGGTCCCACTGTAGCAGTACATGGGATTCTTCCATGCGAAGTGCAGGTCTCTGCACTTGTCCTTGTTGAACCTCATCAGATTTCTTTTGGCCCAATCCTCTAATTTGTCTAGGCCTCCTGTATCCTATCCCTACCCTCCAGTGTATCTACCACTCCTCCCAGTTTAGTGTCATCTGCAAACTTGCTGAGGGCGCAATCCACACCATCCTGCAGATCATTAATGAAGATATTGAACAAAACTGGCCCCAGGACTGACCCTTGGGGCACTCCGCTTGATACCGGCTGCCAACTAGACATGGAGCCATTGATCACTACCTGTTGAGTCAGATGATCTAGCCAGCTTTCTGTTCACCTTATATTCCATTCATCCAGCCCATACTTCATTAACTTGCTGGCAAGAATACTGTGGGAGACCATATCAAAAGCTTTGCTAAAGTTGAGGAATAACACATCCACTGCTTTCCCCTCATCCACAGAGCCAGTTATCTCATCATAGGAGGCAAATTAGGTTAGTCAGGCATGACTTGTCCTTGGTGAATCCATGCTGACTGTTCCTGATCACTTTCCTCTCCTCCACTAGAACGAGGTCTCCTTATTCTCCTTTTTATAACAACTTGACCACACTGTCTCTCCTTAGGATCATATGATAATTTTGGTATTTATTGTTTCTGCTCTAGAGGGTAAAAAGTAATTATCTGGCCACCTTCCCAATGCTTACAACTGACTTGGATGTTAATCTTACGTATGGTTCTCTGTGAATAATCTTCACAAACTGTTATTTCATATTCCTTTGGCATCATTAACATACATGATAAATTTGCTTTAAAGTTCTAGTCTTTACATAGTTCTAATCTGTCCATATTTTGCTTTCTTCCGTTTTCCATAGGTGTGGACTATGCATTTCTGCTATGTATTAAATATTTATTAAGTAAATTACTGCCTTTGCAATGTGCCAAAGGGTTGTGTGTGGGCTAGAAGTGGAGTGCAGAAACTCTAAATTCTTACAATATGAGCAACCCAAGAAATCAAATCTCATGCTTCATCAGAGGTTGGTCAGTTTAAGATGATGACCTGTTAGGAACCCTCCACAGAGAGCCTGATCCAAAGCCCACTGAAGTCAGGCCCATGCACTGTGGAATTACAGAATCAAAGCTCTGCATTACCCAGATGGCAGGATAAATTTGTGTTTTTACCTTCTTTGAATTACTGAATATAAGCCATTGCTGTAATCAACATAAAATATTTGATGTATCTATGATCTTCTCTTGTACGGGAAATCTCATGTTCCTGTAGTCACTTCATATTACTCAATGTCTCATGACTCTATATCGACATACTATCAAACAGCCATCTCATATCCTAATTCTTTTTATAACCCTATAGTGTGCAAATGAACTAAAGTGAGTTAATATACTAAATATACACATACTGTTTTTGAGAAAACTATTGAATGAGCAATTTACAGAAGGCCAGTGGAGGTAGGAAGTTTTGACTGGGTTGGTTTGGTCTCTTTGTAGTAAGGATATTTTTTGCCCTTGTTATTAAGCAAGTCCATTTTCAGTCCTATCATGGTCTGTCTTTATCTAAGATGCAGTTTATATTCAGTTTCAATATAAAATTACTGCAGAATATTTACCATTCTTCCTTCTCTATCACTTCACGTTTCTGACCATATAACAGATTCACAATCTCCTAGTCATTTTCAATTCTCTTCTTCCTAATTCTCCTTTTAAAAATCAACAAAATCCATCCTTTCACATAATCTCCACTACTAAAATATATATCCATATATCAGTCATATTTTCCTTCAGTTCTCTTCTCTGCTCACCCTTGTTCTCAACTCTCCACCATCCAATCTATCCAAACCTTTGTAGTTAAAGTAATCTTCCTCTCCTACTTCCCTGGCCCCATTATACCCCTTGTGAATCCTTTCAATGACTTCTGGTCTGTTAGCATATCCAAGTTCCTAGCCATCCCCTTCAAGTCACTACAACCTCCTCTCCCTAATGACATCTTTGTTTTTATTTGTTCACTACTTTTCTACTCTCTAAACTCCTTCCAAGCCTCTCTTCTCACTTCTCAGTCTTCTCTGCTACATGCCTTCATTTATGATATCCCCTGCACTTGGCAGGTTTCCTGTTCTCTCCCTCTTTCTCCACCTACAAATGCTCAATCAGATCATGTCATCTCTTCAGTACATGGACAGTTTCTTATTATATCTTTATAAAAGTGCCATGTAAGTTTACGGTGATGTCTAAATTATGCTATATTATAATAATATTCAGAAAAGTCACTATGAAAAGGACATGGAGCAGTTGCTCCTTTATTCTGTCAGTAACTTCCATATTAAATTTTCTCAGTTTGCAAGTCATTTTTTTGGGGGGGGCTGCTAGAACTGCAAACTCAGCTATGGCTCTGCAGCACAAGGTGTGCTCTTTCTGCCACTTACGTCATCACCAGTAATAAGGATTCTACAATCAGAATTGAACTGATGATTTGGTTAACGATGCATGAGGCAGAATAACATCTGTCCAGTTCTTGCATAGCTGTATTGGCTCCACCATGCTAGCAGTAATAAAAGCTTGATTTTATGAGGAAGGTCACTAGAGTAAGGAACATAGTTTTGTGACTAGGGCACTGGCTGGGGACTCCAACAGGGCTGGCTCCCCCTCACAGCTCAGTCATAGACTTTCTGTGTGACTCTGGTTAAGTCACTTTTTCTCTCCTGTGTGTCAGTAAAGGTGGATAATAGCACTTCCCTACCTCCAAGAGGTGAATCCACTAATGATTGTTGGGTGCTCAAGTGCTGTGGTATTGAGGGCCATATAAGCACCAAGATAGATATGACTTGATACAAAGGGAGAAAATGTAGCTTGTGTCTGTTGCACTTAGACTTTAGTAGTAGTAATAATAATAATAATACCTATTTCTTATATTGCACTTTTCATCAGTTAATCTCAAAGCACTCTATGAGCTTTAAAGTATTTATCCTTACAACATCCCTTTGAGATAGGGAAGTATTATTATCCCTGTAAGCACTTCAATAGGGATTATGGGCTAGCTTCACATTGCCATGCCTTTTACACATGTAGAAAATCACTGGGATTCACAAAGCCTACGTCTGACAGCTAGTTTCTTTATACAATGACTAGGGAGAGAGAGGTGCCTCAGAGTGGGATTCACAAAAGCCAGCACACTAGGCATCTTCTCTCCTAATCTAGCCAATGGGATATGCGGAAGAGAGGGATGTGTCTTAAACTCGCCCCCCCTGGAAGTTTGGCACCTAAGTCAGGCTGACGGGAGGCATCTCCCTCTGCTTGGGATTCTCCATGGCAAACCCTCTCTTGGTAGTGGGCACCTATGTGGTTTTTGCAAGAAGTCTGAGGGAGAGAAGAAGAAGACCTCCCTCTTAACTTTTAGCCCAGTGATTAGGGTACACACCTTGGCTGTGGGAGGCTCCTGATTCAAGTCTCCACTCCCATAGAGAAGGGAGGGGAAGGGATTTGACCTGGTTCTGCCACCTTTAAGGTGTGTGTCCTCACTACTGGGCTGATGTGACGCTCTCGCCTGTTGAAGCTATTCCACTGCGGCTACATCATTAATGTTTTAGGACAAATGTTTTATTTAAAATCCATTGCCATGAGAAAGTTACATTAACTGTGTTGTGGGGGATTTTTGTCCTGCTAGTGCATTCAGAAATTAAGAACAATTCTTTGTTTGAGACAAAAAAAAATTTATTTAACTAGCAAATTGAAATAACTAGCAAGAGTCTCATTCAGTGTGAGCCGATATGCCATTTTCACATGAGGATCAATGTGGAGTGGTCATCACATACAAATTCACTGCATTCTCCACATTGCTGGTGGCACTTGTGGCCACCTTACCGTGGCAAATATGGCAGTGTAGCCAAGGGAAAAAATAATAGAGCAACACATCTGGAATACATTTGTACCTCACGTACATTTTTGATACAGAAAAATGTTTTTTATGCTAAATTAAAAAAAATTCACATGTGCCTAGGTGAAAATGTCCTAAAACCACATAGCTGGAGGGCCACCAGTTCTTTAGTTATCACAACATATATGCTTATGGGATACAACTTTACCCCATGAATATAGATGAGAGTTAAAAAAAGTCATTGGACAATGGGATACTGGATCTCCCACCTCCCCCAAGTGAGTGCCCTCAGCACGAGGGCTACAGAATTATTCTCATGCTTGCTTGTTCTTTCTCTCTCTGTGACCCAATGACTCTTTCATCATTTATCCACATGGAACAGTTTCAACAGGAGAGACTGAGGGAACCTCACCTCAGGCTCTCCCATAGCTCAGTGGTTAGGGCATATAGCTGAGAGATAGCAGACTCCAGTTCACCTCCCTTCTCCCTCTCAATTGGAGTGGGAATTTGAGTTGGTCAGCTCCCACACCCCAGGTGTGTAAACTGAGGTAAAAGTTCTGAGGGAGGTCCTCTTTCCCCCACTGGGTGTTCTATGCGATCTCGCCTACCGGATCAGACCCCCATAGGCAAACTCTGAGCATGCTTACCAGATCAGGCCCAACAGTTCCAATGCCTTTCTTCCTCAGGTTCATGCATTGCTTTGGGGCTAATAAGTCCAGACACCTGGCCTGAGGTAGCAGTGTGTATGCGCAGAGGCAGAAACATAAGTGCCTATGGAGATTTTACTGAGAAAATGTAGATATCAAGTGCATTTAGATGCCTACAGTGTTTGGGAGCAGCTGAACAGAGGTTTTCTGAATCCCACTGGGCCTTATTCTGGGATTTAGGTTCCTAAAGTGGTAGTTAGCTGCATAAGTCCTTTTGTGAATTTAGCCCTGTGTCTTCTGATATGTTCTGTACAGCACAGAGCATATTAAGGATACTCAATGGGTAACTGATAAAAATTACAGAATAGTATTTAGAAAGGTTTTATTTTAAAATGCATTTCAACTTCATGGAACCTGTTGCTAGGCTTGGAATGTTAAAGGTTCCTGATTACAAGGATCAGACTGACTGAAAATGAGGTAGGTAAACAATTAGGCATGGCTCAAAGGGAGAATAAATACATATTGTCATTGTTTTAATACTGGAGATTAAATGACATTGTTATTCTTTATCTACTGTATAGCAACTTTTCAGTGATTATCCAGGCCTTGATCTATCAAATGCTTATATATTGAGTCCTTATTCATTTGAGTCTTTTCATTGACTTTGAAGGATCCAGCACCCACTTTCTACGTTTTGAGAAAGCCGGACCTTCATAAATTTGCTAAATACAATTACAGTGTGTACTACTTTTCTACTGTCTGTCACAGACAGTTACAAAAAGACCAGACATGTAATCCTTTCATTGCAACAAAATCATAACAAAATACAAAAAGACTAGTATAAATTATCCTTCAGATGAAGTTCTGGATAAGGACAAACACACAAGCCATATTTGTTCTAATATTAAGATTATAAACTCCTTTGAAGAGACAAACCAGACATAGTACATTCCAAAAAGGGCTAATTTTTGTTGTACTGGTGCCTGATTAAAATGGCTCAACAAAAAAACTGAACAACTTTGGTTTCTGTATGGAAACAAAAGTATAACTTTCTCTTTTCTATTTTTTTTTCCAGTATAGTGGGTTTCTCTCACGACAAAGCTGGGATATGTGGCACCCCACCTTGGTGGCTGAGGCATTGTTTGCTATTGCGAACATCTTTAGTTCCCTGCGCTTGATCTCATTATTTACTGCAAATTCTCACCTGGGACCTCTGCAAATATCTCTAGGAAGAATGTTACTGGACATTTTAAAGTTTCTATTCATATACTGTCTTGTGCTGCTAGCTTTTGCAAATGGGTTGAACCAGCTGTACTTCTATTATGAAACAAATGAAGCCAACAGCTGCAAAGGAATACGGTGTGAAAAGCAGAATAATGCATTTTCAACGTAAGTGGCATATCTACTTTTCATTTGATACGTGCAATATTTTACTGCTTAGACTGGCTCAGACTGTAAGCTCTTTGGGGCAGAGATGTCTTTTGTTCAGCATTTGTACAGCATCTAGCACAGTGGCGTCCTGGTCCATGACTGTCTCTAGATCATACAATACAAATTATTAATAATAATTAATTAATTAATAACTACAGCACTCTATGATAATGTATGGGCTATGCTAGAAAGACGTCCACAGAATTAACTTAAAAGGCTATGAGCTAAAATGAGATAATAGTGTAATTTTGGCAATAAAATACTGATCTGGCTCCAAAAAACCATAAATTTAACCTGCTAAGAGTTTGCTTCTACAGGCAAATGTTGCTGTGGTTTTCTTCTATGTCTGTTTGTTAAGATTAAAGTGGCATCTTCTGAATAACTCCATTTTTCAAAAATGTCACGATTGTGTGTGGATAAATTGGATGGACAAGGTTCCATGGAAGCAGGACAAGGGAAAAAATCAGCCCAGGCTGCCAGGAAGCCTGAGTGCAAGGCCCCCTTCAATTGAATTTCTTGTAAATGTTCAATCTCTACATTCTCACTTTTGTCTTACAGGCTAAATAGTAATGAATTTCAGTTATTTATTTTCCTTCACTTTGAAAGTCAGTAATTTTAGTTTAGCTATATCAAGTGACAAGTTTAGTGCTCAATCTGTATTAAATGCATTTTAATTCTCTACTTGAACTTTCATCTTCCACACTGAATCAAATTTCTGATACAAACAGCTGTTACCACCTGAGTTCTGTAAATCATATTTAGCTACTCACCTACATTTAAATTGTGCCAAGAGCCACTTCCCCACCAGGGTGACGTTGAGGGAGGCAATGATAACTAGGCTGTCTCCCCTGGGATCTGAAGAGGGGTGCTGGCAGTGGTTATGGACGTAGAAGGGGTTGTCTAGTCAGACTATGGTGGCTCCTGCTTCTTCAGTGCATGAGAAATTGCCAGCAGGGGAGTTTAGTGGTGCATTCTGTCTATGCCTTTACAAGAACTGCAGAAAGACATGCTGCACAGCCACTCCTTAGAGGTACCCTGGTCCCAATTCTCCACTTACTTGCACCGATTTACACATCTGTAACTCCAGAGTCCAGTTCAGTTACACCTGACTTGCACTGGTATAAAAGAGAAGAGAATCAGGCCCTAGGACTTGCATAGACATAGTGTAAAGCCTTGCTCCACACTGCCCAGGAGCATAGGGCTGATCAGGGCTCAAAATAATAATTTGTAGTGTATTAGCACAGCTTTGTGTTACAAAGAAGTGATATTATTTCAAACTGTTTAGCTCCTACAGATCTGTTTCAAAGATGGCACCTTGTTATTTGACATTCTAGCTGCTGACCTAGCCGTATCTCTAAGGGGATGTTTTATAATTTAACTGTAGATGCACAACGTCATTTTATGATTGTCTGCTTTATCTTTGAATTTCTGAGCTCTTTACTAAACAAAATGTATGCATGGGAATGCCCCTAGAATTATACAGCTCCGTTTATCTAGAAGACTCTCAAAGCACACTATCAGTTGAATATACAAACTGTTTACTGATACAAACAAATCATTTTAATCCA
Organism: Chelonia mydas; assembly: GCF_015237465.2. NCBI lineage: Eukaryota > Metazoa > Chordata > Testudines > Cheloniidae > Chelonia > Chelonia mydas. The sequence goes on along the minus strand of NC_057849.1, from coordinate 52,585,689 downwards.
CTGCTGCTGCTTCTTTCATGTGGCACACCCACTGCTGAAATTCAGTCACCAAATTAATTTAGAGGTCCAATTCTGGCCCACTGATGTTAAGGCAACACTCCCATTGACTCCAATGGGATCAACTTTAGGCATGTGAGCCAAAAAATTTCAAGTGTAGGTACCTATATTTAAATAACTGGCCTGATTTTCAGAGGTGCTGAGCACTGAATTGAATAGAATCAGCCATTTACTGAAGGGCCTATTTATGTATTTAGATGCCTGGCTTTAAGGACTCAAGTTTGGAGAGTTTACCAAAATTTCCCTGGGAAATTACATACTTTTGTGTATATTGGGGAAAATCCTGTCCTCTGCTATCACAAAGGGCTTTGACTGTGCATGTGGGGAAAGATTTGGGTATATATTTATATTTGCTGCTGTTATTATCTATTTATTTTTCAGGTTATTTGAAACACTGCAGTCATTATTCTGGTCTATATTTGGTCTCATCAATCTGTATGTGACCAATGTAAAAGCACGACATGAGTTTACTGAGTTTGTTGGGGCCACCATGTTTGGAACCTATAATGTCATCTCGCTGGTTGTTCTACTCAACATGTTAATAGCCATGATGAATAACTCTTATCAGCTCATTGCTGTAAGTTATTTCTCCTTATTAAATCACTTGTAATGAGTATTTTCTCTAAGTTCCCATATATGCTTTTTCCAGCATTAAATCCCATTTAAATATGGAATACGGGGACACATTCTCTGATGTCTTCTAGTTCCTTTGCACGGCCCTTCAAGCACAAACAGACTAGAAAACTGCTGGATTTGGCCAGATGAGAATTCTCCCAGAATTCTGAATGGTGCAAAGCTGCTCCTGATGCAGCAGTTGTGTTGTGGGAGGGGCAGGGTGTATCAGGGTTGCTATCAATTGGCATAGGTTAGTGCAGACTGTTCTAGCCAGGGTCTGCCCTGAGAATCAGGAATCTGCAACAGGCTAGTTGCATATTTTCTATTTAACACTCAAGATTGATTAAGCTTCAAAAGGCTATTTTCCAAACTTCAAGCCAAATCAATGGTTAGTACTATATCCAGTGATTCTTACAGAGCATAAAGATAAAATTAATGGGAACTGGTTGTCCAAATTCCTTAGGCAACTTTGAAAATTTCAGCCATTGGGACAAACATAAATGTAGATGTAGGAATGATCCTTCATTCCTTGCTCAAGCAAAGCACCCATTCACTTTAAAGAGAGATTAGCTTAAGTAGGTATAGCAGGATCTGGTGCGTCTTCAGACCAGCACATCAGGAGGGTTTAAAATATTTACTTCCCCACCTTCAGTTCTCTAAGACTCTATGCAAGTGCTAATCCCTTGCAGGAGAGAGTGCAGTAACAGAAACTGGTGTAGTTTCACGAAGTGACGACTTTACACATTGCACAGGCTTTCCTACTAACAGTGAATGCAAAGATGTAGTGGTATCTGATTTGATGACATATAGGCAAGCTGCAGTAGAGGCCTTGGACTTTTCTTGCATTGTTCCTGTTTTTTCATTTAATGAAAACTGTCTCTTTATCCTAATCAGAACTTTTGGGTTATTTTTTTATATATCTTAACACTCATTAAATAGATTGATCCTTGGCAGATGCAGTCATGACTAGAACTGTGTGAAGAATATAAATGCCACTTCGGGAAGGATTTCAGAATTTGGTTTTGATCTGATTAGGAATGAAATCAGAAATTTTTGAAATTCTCTGTGAAAGAAAATTTTGAAAGAATCATTTTGTTTCAATTTTGACTCTTTAAAAATTGCCTATTATAATCCATGCTCTAAACAGGAACCTGAACCTTGGCCTCCCCTATGCTAGGTGAGTTCCCCTGATCACTAGGTTAATGGGTATTTGAAGGAAAGCAATTTCTTTTCTTTTCTCCCCCTGAAAAAATATGTATAGGGAACTGTTTTATTCTGATGTAGAATGGGGAAAATATAATCTCAAAAATGTTCCTGGGAAAAGCAAATTGTTATCTGCCCACATCTACTTATATGGTAACAAACCCACAGCTCTATATAGCAATGTCCTGAAAACAGGAGAGCAATTAGTGTTGCCAATTCTCACTGTTTGATTGCAACTCTCACTATAGTTGGTGTTTATTTAAATACCCAGCTCCTGGAGGCATATGATTAGGTGAAAATCTCAACTTTCATTTAAATATATATATATATATATATATGTTTCCATCCCTTATGGTTGCAGGGAAAAGCTCAAAGCACCATCTGAGAGTATCCAAAAGACTTAAAAACCAGAAAACAAATTAAAAGAATCCAATATTATTTTTAAATGCATGATTTTTGGGAGACCTCACTCATGATGTTTGAATTTTTGAGGTTGGCAATTAACAGAGCCCCCACAAAATGGGACCCACTTTGACCACATTTCCCAGGTCCCACAGCCTTGTTCAAGCTAGTACATCACAAAGTAAGTGAATTGCTCCATGTAGAATGCATGCTGTTATGATGATATGGTACTGTAGCAAAAGACTGCTAGACAGTTAGTATTTTTTCTATTTGTAATTTTCCTCTGCTGTCTTAGAGGTATTTAATTATTTTAAATAACTGTAGAAATGCAAGAAAGATTAAATGTGACATAATATCCAGACTATTTCGTACTGGGTAAAACAAGTCAACTGCAGCATTAAAATTTCTATCACAAAGAGACAGCTGTGTTTTTTTACGAGCCATTTAATTAGCACTTCAGGATATGTTTAGCTTTAGATTATAGGACCCCTGTAAGTTTTTTTTCACCTTGTTAATTTAGCAGTTTGTTAGTTATTATATTTCTTGTATACAGGATCATGCAGACATCGAATGGAAGTTTGCTCGAACAAAGCTTTGGATGAGTTACTTTGAAGAAGGAGGGACTCTGCCCACTCCCTTCAATGTTTTACCAAGCCCCAAGTCTCTCTGGTATCTGATCAAATGGACATGGAGACATCTGTGCAAGAAAAAGATTAGAAGGAAACCTGAAAGTTTTGGAACCATAGGGGTAAGGAATAAACCATCCTGGTTCTTACTTGGTCTCTTCCCATCCCCTTCTAAATAGATGGTTTTTAGCCTTGCAGAGCTGGAAAGTCATGTAGGCCTGGGCCACACTTCACAGATAAGTTGACATAAGCTGCCTTGTGTGGCTACACTTAAATTTGTCTCCCACTGATGTAAGTGCCCCATTAGAGTGTGACAGATTTTGGTTACCAATCTGCCTGGGCCCACAGTTGATCAGGCTGGGGCCACATGATCTTTCTGGGGAGGAGATGACGAGGCACATCAAATGTCTAAATTTTAAAGCTTTATTAATAAAATAACAGCAGAGAGTGTTGGAAACACTCCCACGTCACTCGGGGGAAGAAAGAAAGCGTTAATGCCTCAAGCCCTAACCCACTTTCATGCTCACACACACCTCCCAGACTGGCCAAATCTGGGTGTAACATCAGAAGAAGAGGGTTGGGGGAAGGTGGACGGGAGTGCTGTCCTGGGCCCAGGCTGTCCAAGGATCTGCTGTGCTCTCCGAATTGCTCCAGCTCTCAAGAGGGTTTTAAGCCCTGGGCTCCTTTGGGGGTGTTCCATTCCGCGACCTCTGTTCCTGGTGCTCTTTGTGTCAGTCCAAACTGGCTTGCTGTGGCCTTCTTGGTTTCCCAAAACATCCCGGCTCCGGAGACTTTGTTTTCCCTTCTGTTGGCCTTCGCTGTCGTCGTCTCATTTGCACTCGCTGTTCTTGCTGTTATTTTTGCAGCTTTGCTCCACTTAGTTTTTCTCTTCTTATGGCTGGTCGGGGGTGGGGGGTTGGACTCTCCCCCTTCTGTCTTGACAGGTAGTAGCTGGCTTTGGGCTGAAGTCAGCTTCTTATCTTCGGACTGAGCTTGCTAGCTGCAGTGTTGAGTTAACCCGTTCTCTGCTCTCTTCTTTCTCTCCCCCCCTCTGAGCCTCTCGTACCTGCAAAGGAAACTTCCACTCCCCACTCACACACCTCTGACCCTCCCCAAAATGCTTTGTGATGCTTGCGACAGCGTTAGCAATATACAGTGCTGATCTGCCTTCCCAGGGGACTCCCTAACGGGAGGGGTCCATTGGATTTGTGACAAGAGCAACACAGTAACCCCATCTCCCTGAGCAGCATTGAGCCATGGTTGATGTATTGCAGTCAGGGCAGCATGAGTGTAGACAACTGCATTACTGTATTGTCCCCAGCAGTCCTCCAGCAGCTGCCTCACAATGCCAGGCACTGATGGCTCTTGTCACAGTTCTGAACTCCACTGCTCAGAGATCACAGAGGCAGGAAGCTCCTTCCCTCCCCCACCCCCCACACACATTTTAAAACCCTGGAAATTTGTGAAATGCCTTTTCCTGATTGCCCAGCTAGCCATTCCCCACTGTTGTGTGTAACTGCCCTACTGACCATGCCGGCTACACTTTCCAACCTGGGTCTCTGGGGCCTGTGGGGAGAAAAGGCTGGGTAGGCACAACGACAGACCTGCTGTAGAACCGTGGACCTCGGTGAGCAGGTTGCCCGTGGATGCAGGAGAAGGGCGACGACAGGGATCAGCAGCGGTGCTGCATGAGAGTGAAGGAACTGTCCTAGGGAGGCCAACAGTTGATCTGGTGCTGAGCCACAGATCTGCCACTTTTTTACAAAGTGCTGCATGCCATAATTGGTGGAAACCCCACCACCACACTGCAGACAACTCTGGATCCCTTCGAGGAGCCTGAGTCACAGGCCCCTGCTGTGAACAGCGAGGAGGAAGAGGAGGAAGATGGGGGACATCAGATCGGGGGTTCAGCTATGCCGTGAGCCAGGAGCTGCTTGAGACTCCACCACAGTCCAGTCAGGCCCAGCAGTCGAGCACGGGCGAGCCTGAGGCAGGGGAAGGAACCTCGGGTAAGTGTGTAAATGTATTTCCCATTACAGTGATGTACTGATGCAGTTCCCAACTTAACAGGACACAGCTATCAGCTTTTCATTAATGTACTCGCACTAGAAAAGATAGCGGCACAAAGCAAGAGGTATGGTTGTTATCTGCTTTACATTCCCGTCTAGAGTTAGGCTGGGGGGGTTCGGGTGGGGGACAGTCTCAGGAATTTGCTTATGTACACAGGGATAGCTCCTGAATGCACTTGAGAAATCTAGATGAAATTTTCATGGAGGCACGCAGCGATCCTCTCTCAAAGCTTTCTAGGGATGACAGTCTTATTTCTTTCTCTGCGGTAGAACACTTTCCCACACCAGTCAGCGTTATCTTCTGCAGGCACCTTTGCAGTAAACAGGCTAGTGGAATATGGACTCGCGCTGCTTCGGGACACCAGCAGTACCTGCATTTTCTGTTCCTTTATTACCCTCAGGAGTGAGATATCAGCAAAAATCACCACCACCATGGAAATGGGTGCCAGTATTCAATGTCATTGCCCTATACTCATAGTTTCATATAGCTGAGCAGTTCCCTCTTCATTTCCCTCACCCCATGCTCACCATGGCTGGTGCTGAGAGTGGTGCGGTGCACAAGCACTCCAAAGCAGAAGTGTCAATAAGTACATCTTGTTTAAAACTTTAGGGGAGCAAGGCAAGGGAGTTCTGAATCTTAACTTACACTTTCCGTTGTGACTATATTGACAGTGATACCTCTGTGTGTTTTGTCTGCAGCTGCTGCCATTGTGGCCTTGAGGGGGGTTCCCCCTCCATATCTGTGGAACGCCTGAGCTAGATAAGGAGGAGAAAGAAGAGGACTCCGGATGACATGTTCAATGAGCTCCTGCAAGCCAGGGCTGCATCAGACCATGAGCAGAGGGCCTGGAGGGTGAATATCGCAAACTATATGGAGAAGGAAAGAGCAGACGGGAGAAAGGAGTCCCAGCAGGAAGAGGAGAGGAAGATGCACCAGGCCATAACGCAGCTTCTTTGGCAGCAAACACACATACTGCAGACTCTTGTGGACCTTCGTTTTCAACAGTCACATTCCTGCCTTCCTTTGCAGACCATGGAGAACCCCAGTATAGCACCTTCCTTCACCGCCATCACCCTTGCACGTGGCATCAGGTGTCTGCATCCCTACCCCTACCACTCCACACAGGGGGACAGTAAGGCCAACCACCACTTCACATACAAGAACCTGTCAGAGCAGTGGTGGGAAACCTGCAGCTGCAGGTTGCCCACCACTGTGTCAGAGCCATTGTTGCCGTATGTGTAGCTAAAATGGACATGAATGTTCCTTTCCCTTCTTAAGCTCTGTTCCATAAAATTTAAGAAGTTTTTAATGTATTTGCTCTTAACTTGCAAAGAATTTTTTTTGCAGTATTTTTGTTACTCAAGAAAATTCTATTGTTTGGAAAATTATCCATCTTTATTAGTTCCCAAAATGTGGTGCAAAATGTCTAGCGGTACTGAAAACACCCTCTTACTTGTTATTATATGGTGTGACACAGCTCATAGGATCAGTGAAAAAAACACAGTATAATGATCATAAATGTATAGCAAGCACCACAAAATGAATAGGTGCATTGACAGTGTTATATTCATTCATGTAAACCAAGCACCATACAATACCTAACAGGCCCCAAAATAACAGGGCCAGGTAGAGCACAATACACCACAATGCATTAAGGTGGCTCACTGTTAAAGTGCTCTTTCATAGCCTCCCTGAGCCATATAATTCTGTGTTGAGCTCTTCTGATAGGCCTTGTGTCTGTCTGCTCAAACTCAGTAGACACTGCTCTACCTCCACCCTCCACCCTGGAGTCCACTTTTCCCCATTTGCTTCACAGATATTATGCAAGACACAGCAGACAGATATAATGGTTGGGATGCTTTTTCTCGCTGAGATCTTGTAAGTAAACAACACCAGCATCCCTTCAATCTACCATCAGCACACTCATCACTCATTCTGCACCTGCTGAGTCAGTAGCTGAATCTATCTTTGGTGCTGTTGAGGTTGCCAGTCTACAGCTTCATGGCTCAGGAAAGCAAGAGGTAGGCTGGGTCCCCCAGAATCACTACTGACATTTCAACATCACCAATGGTAATCCACCAGTCGGGAAAGAAAGTCCCTGCTTGCAGCTTTGTGAGCAGTCCTGTGTACTTAAAGATGCAAGCATTGTGCACCTTCCCTGACAAGCAAAGACTGATATCGGTGAAGTGTTCCTGGTGATCCACCAATGCTCGCATGACCATGGAAAAGTAGCCCTTTTTGTTGATGTACTGTGTGCATATTGCCAACAGTCACAGTCCTTCATGGCAAGAGATGATTAATGGCCATGCACATTTATATGACAACGGCCCCACTGTGGATTTTTGAATGCCAAAGTGATTTCCCCACAGACTGGTAGCAATCCAGTGTTGCAGACTTGCACAGTGTGATTTCCACTTGCTTCTCCACTGTCAATGCAGCTCTCATTCTGGTGTCTATGTGCTGGAAGACTGGGGCAAGCTTGGCACACTGATCCAGGAAAGCGGCCTTATGAATCCAAAAGTTCTGCACCGCTCGTCATCCCAACCCTGCATTATGATGCAATCCCACCAGTCCCTGCTCATTTCTCAGGCCCAGAAGATCTCCCCCATCTGCAGCTGCTCAGGGCACACCACCAACAACCTTGAATTGGATCTTGCTATGTCCCACAGCAAACTGTCCTTCGATAAATCATCATGTTCCCCCCAGGTTTGGTTCTTCTTGCTGCTCTGCAAATACTGCAGGACTGTGCATCCTGTGCTGGCAATGCTCGAAACCCTAGCGCAGAGCTGTGCAGGCTTCTGTCGGAGATGGCAGACAGTGGGGAGGGCCGCGCAGACTTGTGGAATTTTTAAGAAAGGTGCAAAAATGGCATTATGAGATGTACAATGTTGCATGCTGGGAAGTTGACCCCTTACTCCCAGTCATCACTGTGTGACTTGTTTCTTCCCCACCATGCATTGCCAAAACTTCCTAAAAGATAGCGTGCTGGATGGGGGCGGGTTATACACTGGGATACTTATCTGTGCACTGTACTGTCTCCATGTGTCGGCGCTGCCCATATTCACCAGCACTCCTGGTGAGTACGGGCAGTGTCGACACATGGAGACAAGTATGCATACCCACAAGCCATATACTAACTGCGACGGTTTTATGTCATTGTAACTTGCGTCGGCAAAAGTTTGTAGCATAGCCATGCCCTTAAGATATGTCTACACTGCAATCATAGCTGTGACGACAGCACATATAGACATCCCTGAGCTAGATTTGATCTAGTTAGCTTGAATAACAATAGCAGTGAAGCATCTTAAGTTGACTAGCTGCTCAAGAACATACCCAGGATCCCAGGCCAGCTGCCATTCGTGCTGCTGTGGCTTTACGGCTATCATTATTCCAGCGACCTAGAGCAAAGCTAGCTTGGATATGTCTTCACAGGCAGCAATCACACTTCTTCTTGCAGCGTAGATGTCCCCTTGGGTTTGAAATGGGGTGGAAGAACATGACAATATCATTGTGGTGTGCCATACTGACACTGAGTTGCATTCATGGCATGCTGTTGAAGTAGAGAGACACGCGTATCACACATTTATGCACTGTCACCTTGAAAACATGACAGTGTGGTGTCAAATATTGCACCTTTGCCAAAGACCTGCCTGTGGGGTCCAAAAGAGATACCTGTGGCTCCACAGCCATAGTTTAAGTATCACTGACATACCACAGACAAATAACATATATCCACAATATGGTACAGTATATAATGAATATGTGATAATGTGCTATGAAGTATTGTAGGGATCTGGAAGCATTGCTCATGAAAAGCCATTCCTATTATAGAGGAAACCTCTTGGAGGATAAGAGCACTTACATGATGCAGGCAGAAGTATTGTCTAATTTTCCTGTATGTGTCATGCTAGATCAAACATGCCTCTATTATCATCATTCAGCACAGACTCCTAATGCATGGAGCATAAGGAATTGGGAACCTTTAGGGGAAGAAGTAGAAGGAAAAGGGAGGAGTCCCCACAAGAGAGGCAAATACTGGTTGATCCAGTTATCAGGACACTAGCCTTGGATTTGGGAGACATGGATTCAACTTCCAGCTCAGACACAGATTTCCTGTGTGACTGTGAGCAAGTCACTACATATCTCGATGCTGTCATTCCCTATCTGTAAAATGGGGACAATAGTACTTCCCTATCTCACAGGGATGTTGCCAGGATAAATACTATGAAGATTGCGGAGTGCTAGACACAATGGGAAGGGGGGGCATATAAATAACTATAAAGGAAATATACAAGGTATACAATCCTGGCTTTATTAAATTCAGTGGCAAAACTCCCACACACTTTAATGAAGGCAGAAGTTTACCCCAGGAGCAGGGATTGGGGAAATTACAAGGAGGATCTGATGTATTCTCCTATCTGGGCCATTTTTCTATTCATATATACTCCTCTCCCCTTACCTGTTTTCTCTTTCCAACCCCCACCAAATGAATGATGGTCTAGACTTGCCCCACTCATTGTCCTGTCATATCCAGTCATTCACTTTAATCAGTGAGAGGTTTTTCTCCTGGGTGGAAGTATAGAGAACCAAGCATGCAGAGATGACTCACATGTGATGGATATGCAGAATGACAGGTGAAACTAGTTCAGATTTCCTGAAAAGATGCTGAATTCATGTGTTCCAGACCATGGCCTTGTAGGACAGCATTTGCATCATGAAAGGCTGGTGTGATTGGTTTAGCTGCCACTACTGTAGCTAGGAAAGAAAGAACAGAGAAGGAAAAGAGAGAGCCACAGAAAGGGAGAAAATAGGTGTCAGCAAAAAAAAAAAAAAATACAAGGGGGTATGAGGATGACACTGAAACAGATTATGAAAAATAGACTGCAAGAATCAGAGAAGTGAAAAAAGATGGAGACATTAAAACTCACATAGAAAAGTCAGGGATAGAGAAAGATTGATTCAGAAAGAAAGAAAAGCAAAACAAAACCCATGAGCTGAATTCAGAAAGAACGATGAAAAACTACAATGAACCCCAAAGTCCAGTAACAGAAGATAAAGAAACAAGTGCAGGTAAGAGCCAGACAGAAAAAAAAGAGTGGGATTATATTTAAAAGAGAAATATGACTCACGGTGGCAATGTGTTTGTGTATTTGAAGGTGGGGTACATAACATTCATTTATTAAACATTTTGAGCCAGATTATTAGATGGTCTAAACAACTGTGTTAAATTTAGGGGGACTATTCCAATTCACACCAGCCGAGGATCTGGGGATCTACTATGTCTTTTAAAGAGATTAGTGATTAATATCAGTTCAGAATTAATTTAACTTGAATCCTTTTATAGATATTAATCACTTGGAGAGCAGTTTTAAAAATACTGTTAGTGGTAAAGTAAGTCAGGTAATATCATGATGGCACCCAACCTGCCCATATTATGACTGTGTTTCAGTGTTTAAAAACAGGCAGTGAAATAGGTTTTGTTGCAAATAGAATTGATCAAAAATGCCATTGGTTTTTATAGGAAAATTTGAAAAAAAAACAAACAAAAAAACACCCCCTTTTTTTTTCCAAAATCCACTGTGATTTTTTAAAATGTATTTATTTTTGTTTTTTGATGAAAACTCAATATTTTTGATTCTTTGTTGTGTTTCTCCCTCATCTGTCCTCTTTCTCTTCCCCTCTCCCCCCGCCCCAAACCTTGGTTTCTGATAAATTATATGATACAAAGGACAAAGGGAGGAAAAAGGGGGGCGGGGAATACTGAAAAGTGATTTTTTTTGTCTTCCGGTTTTTCATGGGAAAAAACACAAACATTTTGAAAGAAACAACATTTTCCAGAAAACTTTTTGTGTAAAAAAAAAAAAAGCTTTAGTCTGCCAACAAATTTTTGAGGGGAATTTTCCAACCAGCTCTCATTGCAAGAGCCTCCCTTTTTTGTTTGTTTGGAACATGACTAGTGAGAAGAAACATAGTTTAGTCTGAAAGTTTTTCTCTGCTTGTGACTCTAAGGCCTGATCCAAAGTCCAGTGAAGTTTTTCTACTGACTTCATTAGGCTTTGGATTAGGCCTAGAGCGGACACACACGCTTTCTTGGGGGTACTTCCTTTTGAGCTCTATACATACCAGCCTGTTGAACAGCCTGCCTTCCAAAAAGGGCAAATTCCCCCTTGGTGCAGTGGGCTTGGCTGGTGCAGGGTACACTATGTGAGTCTTTCATACACCTCCCTTTGCCAGTTATTAATTTTCATTTGTCCTGAATGAAAATTCTCTGCAACTCCCAAAGGTCCACTGTGCAGTGGACAGCCAATCCTCTGGATTGATCAAATATCACACTCAGCTAGTTTATGAAATCTTTCTGCTATCACATGGCTTTTCTTTGGAAAAGCAGGCTCTTCAGTAGGTGGACCATTTGAACAGCTGATTTGACTAAATCTAAACATTTTACAGGAATATATTGATTTCATTAAAATTTTTGATGGGAAATTAACAAAATGTTATCTTATTGACTTATGTTTAAAATATCATAGATTAATTGAAATGATAAAGTCTAAACATTTCTACAAGGGTACTTCGAGATTTCCAACATGCAATATTTTGGATCTTTCATTTTGTGGTAAATTTTGACCTTTCATTCTGATTTGGGATGAAAGAAGATTTCAGAATGTTGAACTATTCCACAGAATGGAAATTCCATTTCCCGACCCAACCACCTCTACTGCTCAGCTGTTCTGAGGTCATCTACTCCAAGCACAGATGCAGCTTGCTCACAGACAGTGTAAAAAAACCAGTGATGTTCAATTGTAATTTACCAGCACTTAGGTTCTAATACTAAATGCTGATTCAGGAAGGTCTTGTACCTTCAAAAATTATTGCACAGATATTTATTTTATGTATTTGTTTTTATTTTTGCTAATGTCATTTTGACATAGCCCAGTATATGCAGTACTGTCTTTATTATCACAAAATGGTTCAAAGTTAGTACTTCATTGCATATCTCTAAGATGGGGCAGTCAATAGGCAGACCACAGGCCAAATCCAGACTGCGAGATGCTTTTGAACGGACCACGAAAGCTTTTATTTACTTATTATTATCATTACTGTTATTGTGGTGTAAAAATGTTTCTCTGTAGTCTGGACCTTGACTATACCTTGACTAAGAAATTTGGACCTTGACAAAAAATAATTGACTACCCCTGTTCAAAGATAACTAGTATGCTGCTGTTTAAGCAATATAGAGTAGCTGCATTGATGTACTTTTATAAACTATGGATTTGTAGTGCAGTTTTATTGACCTTTTTTAGGCCTACATTTTCCAGACTAATTGTCAAGGTTCCTTCCCCACTCTGAACACTAGGGTACAGATATGGGGACCTGCATGAAAACCTCCTAAGCTTACTTTTACCAGCTTAGGTTAAAACTTCCCCAAGATACAAACTATTTTACCCTTTGCCCTTGGACTTCCACTGCCACCACCAAACATTTATCTGGGTTTATTTTTATTAGGAAAGTGTTGTTTGGAAAGGTCTTTCCCCCGAAAATCCTCCCAACCCTTGCACCCCACTTCCTGGGGAAGGTTTGATAAAAATCCTCACCAATTTGCATAGGTGACCACAGACCCAAACCCTTGGATCTTAAGAACAATGAAAAAAAGCATTCAGTTCTTGAAAAGAAGAATTTTAATAGAAGTAACAATAAAAAGAAGCACCTCTGTAAAATCAGGATGGTAAATAACTTACAGGGTAATCAGATTCAAAACATAGAGAATCCCTCTAAGCAAAACCTTAAGTTACAAAAAGACACACAGACAGGAATATCCATTCTATTCAGCACAACTTAATTTCTCAGCCATTTAAAGAAATCATAATCTAACGCATATCTAGCTAGATTACTTACTAAGTTCTAAGACTCCATTCCTGTTCTGTCCCCGGCAAAAGCATCACACAGACCTCTTGTCAGCAAGTTAAGGAAGTATGGGCTGGATGAATGCACTATAAGGTGGGTAGAAAGCTGGCTAGATTGTCGGGCTCAACGGGTAGTGATCAATGGCTCCATGTCTAGTTGGCAGCCGGTGTCAAGTGGAGTGCCCCAGGGGTCGGTCCTGGGGCCGGTTTTGTTCAATATCTTCATAAATGATCTGGAGGATGGTGTGGATTGCACTCTCAGCAAATTTGCGGATGATACTAAACTGGGAGGAGTGGTAGATACGCTGGAGGGGAGGGATAGGATACAGAAGGACCTAGACAAATTGGAGGTTTGGGCCAAAAGAAATCTGATGAGGTTCAATAAGGATAAGTGCAGGGTCCTGCACTTAGGATGGAAGAATCCAATGCACCGCTACAGACTAGGGACCGAATGGCTAGGCAGCAGTTCTGCGGAAAAGGACCTAGGGGTGACAGTGGACGAGAAGCTGGATATGAGTCAGCAGTGTGCCCTTGTTGCCAAGAAGGCCAATGGAATTTTGGGATGTATAAGTAGGGGCATAGCGAGCAGATCGAGGGATGTGATCGTTCCCCTCTATTCGACACTGGTGAGGCCTCATCTGGAGTACTGTGTCCAGTTTTGGGCCCCACACTACAAGAAGGATGTGGATAAATTGGAGAGAGTCCAGCGAAGGGCAACAAAAATGATTAGGGGTCTAGAGCACATGACTTATGAGGAGAGGCTGAGGGAGCTGGGATTGTTTAGTCTGCAGAAGAGAAGAATGAGGGGGGATTTGATAGCTGCTTTCAACTACCTGAAAGGGGGTTCCAGAGAGGATGGCTCTAGACTGTTCTCAATGGTAGCAGATGACAGAACGAGGAGTAATGGTCTCAAGTTGCAATGGGGGAGGTTTAGATTGGATATTAGGAAAAACTTTTTCACTAAGAGGGTGGTGAAACACTGGAATGCGTTGCCTAGGGAGGTGGTAGAATCTCCTTCCTTAGAGGTTTTTAAGGTCAGGCTTGACAAAGCCCTGGCTGGGATGATTTAACTGGGACTTGGTCCTGCTTCGAGCAGGGGGTTGGACTAGATGACCTTCTGGGGTCCCTTCCAACCCTGATATTCTATGATTCTATGATTCTATGATTCTTTGTTTTTCTCCCTCCTCCCAGCTTTTGAAAGTATCTTGTCTCCTCATTGGTCATTTTGGTCAGGTGCCAGTGAGGTTATCCTAGCTTCTTAACCCTTTACACGTGAAAGGATTTTTCGTCTGGCCAGAAGGGATTTTAAAGGTGTTTACCCTTCCATTTATATTTATGACATCTAATCAATGTCTTTTGGTGTCTAAAATTAAAGTACTCAACTTGGCTAACCACAATCTGTGACCACTTTTGAAATATAGGCCCTAATTTATAAAAAAAAATAGTGTTGGAATAAATTATTTTCCTCCAACTATGTGCCATGTTTCACTATCCAGATTTGTTATTGATGTCGGATGAAATAAAATTTCAGAGCTGTTATTTAGTGTTTTATCACCATCACCCAATTGTAGATTTCTCCATTCCGAATTTTAAACTTAAAGTAGTCTGAAGGACATATAGGGGAAGGGATTTGCTAGGAACACCTTGTGTATTTCCTCGTGCTGCTGATTTACATAAGCATTTAAGAGAAACAAGGTGGGTGAGGTAATATCTTTTATTCCATTGGTGAGAGAGACAAGCTTCCAAGCTTACACAGAGCTATTCTTCAGGTCTGAGAAAGAAGAGCTCTGTGTAAGCTCAAAAGCTTATCTTTCTCACCAAAAGAAGTTGGTCCAAGAAAAAATATGACCTCACCTACCCTGTGTTTCTGATATCATGAGACCAGCACAGCTACAACAACACTGCATGATCATTTACCTCTATTCCGTTTTACTCAGGTTCTTATACCACCCTCATCCCATTATCTGAGCACCTTCCAGAGTGTATTAAGTGATGCAACTAGCATTTGTCACATGTTTCTCCTTTTTTCTCACCCTTTTCTTTCCAAGGGGAAAATAATGTGAGGTTTTAGTTTTTATGTATCTGCTGTGGTTTGTTAGTGAAGGTTAGGTCAAAGGAGTGCAATCGCCTTTGGAACGGAAAGTGGTGACATTTGAGGTGGTGGTTAGATTCTGCAGGAGTTTCTTGCACAGCCCTGGACCAGCCCCAGAGAAAGCAGTGTCTCCTTCAGAGACAAACTTTACCCTAGCCATGGACAGCTGTGTTGTTCCTGAGGACTGGCACTGTCAAGCATGATACACATCTTAGAGTATCCTGGATCCAGACCATTGAGCTCCTTGATGTTAAGGCCAGACTTTGAATTTGAATTCTATCTTTATGAAAATTTCTAGGTGAAAAACAATTGGCCAGAAAAAGATCATGTCTCTAAAAATAATTTAGTATTATTACATTTCTGACCAGTAAATAGATTTTGCTGCCAAGTCTGCAAAACTGTATTGATTGGCTGGCAATTTAATAAATGGGGTAATAGAAATTATTACTACTGTAATTAAAGTAATGATTGGAGTCTCTCAAATGAGGTTTGTGCCAGGTCCTATATAGACACAGGACATCAGAAAGGACTTATTATTACCTTTCTTTTTATCACATGCACAGACAGATTAAGTGACTTGCCCAGTATCACAAGGAAAATTTGTGGTAGAGCTAGGAACTGAACCGGCATCTTAGAGGGCTCACTGCCGTGCTTTAATCACATGGGCATGCCTTCTCTTTGTTACAGTGATTAATATATATAACTTTTTGCCCATGGCTGTTCTACCCACAACTTTCAACTGCACTTCACATACAGCTGAGCTGCACTTAAACATCAACTTTTCTTTAATAAAAATTCATTAAAAAAATCGAAATCAAAGGTTTTTGAATTCTCACTCTTTTTCTTGCTTAAATGAAAGTGACTGTTCAAAGAGATCCATTTGGGAGTGGAGCACTAAACAAAGCGAAGGGGAAAGCAGTGACTGTTTTAAGGTATTAACATTTGGCATGCATGCAGCTTTCAAGTTTTGAGTCTTGGCAGCACCAATTTTAATTTTATCTTTTTATTAAAAAAACCCACCTAAATCTTGACCTGTAAACATTTCCTAATTTAGCTTTCTCCATAGCAAAGGGAAAGCTGTGAGTGAAGTCATATTGAAAGTTTTAGACACAGCTGTGCTGAGAAGAAGCAGACTATATAGTCCCTTGTGGGAAAACATCCTTAACCGCAAGATTTTAGTTTACTTTGAGTGATTTGATGACAAATTTTCACAAGTGACCTCAGTCTTTGGCTGTCCTGGCCAGTGTTAAGCACCTAGAACCTTATGTACTTGCCGTTGACCTCAGATAAAGTTGTCGTCAGTACCTCCAAAAATTAAGCTCTGGAGCCATCATACTCAAAAAAGTCTGTAATTTTGAGTGTGTAACTTCAGACATCTTGCATGTTGAAGTGTGGGCACCCAAAAAATATGGCAATCAAAATTAGAGGCTCCCTTTGAAAATGTGGGTCTTAGCCTTTAGGAAATTGTCTGTTTCCTAAGTAGACAACACCTGGGAACTGCCTGTTTCTAAGGAGTTTTAGGGGACTGCATGGGGGTACTAGTGTGGGAGGTCAGAGGGGTTTCTTAGAGTTGGGAGGTAAGGCATGTCTCTTGTCTGTAACATGTCCCACTCTACATCGCCCTCACCCTGCTGGAAACCCGCATAGGTTTCTGGCACACATTTTTCACAGTTCCCAATCTAAACTGGGAATCAGCAGTGGGTAGAAAGCTCACGGCAGTGAGTTTGCAGAATGCGAGGATCCATTCTGCTGTGAGGAAGAAGAGAAAGGGAATTAGGAGCTGAAGAAAGGATCTGAGCATTTTAATTGGAGAGGGAGAACTGAGGCATTGAACGCTAGTTTGGTATTATATGTGTATACATGCAAGTGCGCACACATGCACACATTTATTCTTCTCCAGTTTATCAGTGTTGTGCATTAAATACATATTGTAATTGTGGTAAAAATATTCTGGAGAGATTTGCACGTTGAAAAATATTGTTAGTACTGTCTGCCAAAATCCTGTGTTACCAGGCTGTGTGCTGAATGGTCACCGCACTGCTCCATTGGGAGTTTTGCCACTGACTTCAGTGGGTGCAGGATCAGTAAATAACTGATCTGGCTAATCAGTGTTATCTTGCTCCACAGCAGCATAAGCTGAGGGAGGCTGAACTTGGGCTGATGTGTTTATTTTGTATTTCACTGTAAATACCCACAGTGCTGAGCTGTGGTGGTGTTTTCTGCAATGCAGGAGTCAGCATTTATTTTGTTTATTGGGTTCACTACCTTTACCTCGAGTTAAACACATTTCAGTAATATCTTCAAATGATTTTTTTCCTCATTGCCAAATCCTCTGTGAATCAGATTTGTCTTCATGAACCCTAATGCTGTTAGGATTTCCTCAGTCTTCTCCCAACAAGAGGGAGACATCTCCACCTGGTGGCCCACCTTAAAACATTGCAAGAGCAAAGCTCCTTTAATGCAGAGTGGGGGAAGGCTACATCCTTTTCTCTGCAAAGGGATTTAGCCGAAACATTTGTAATCTGTGCGCATAGTACTGGATGTATTTCCACTCATCCTACAGGTGATTGCGTTAGAAGGGACATAGTAACTTGTATTTGGCATGCACAAAATGACATAAGACACAGAAATGTAATCAGGAAAAAGCACTGGAATAACTAGAGGGCAGCTGCTCACTTAGGGAACCATTCTCTGCAGTGTCTTTTCAGAGAAGCTACCACAACAGAAAATGCAGTGTCCTCCCACCCAACCCTATATCCTGCTGGAGTCTCATCATGACTTTGCAGTAAATTACAAAAGATAACTCAATCACAAATTACAAACCATCCACTAGTACAGGAATGTTACCAATCATAAGTAAATTGTAAATCAGCCTTGACTGCAAGAGCTGGAGAAAATATATGAATGCCTGATGTGTTATAACTTCGGTTTTGTCAGGTATCCTAGACAGATTTTGCCATAGGTTAGACATCCAATTGCATTTGGAATGACAAATGTAGGAGGCAAAAATCAAAAAAATCAATCTTGCTCTCACTGACTTACTCCGTATCTGGCACTGATGCGATCTCTGCTGGAATAGTGTGTCCAGTTTTATTGTCCACAACTCAAGAAGGATGTTGGTAAACTGGAGAAGGTGCAGAGAGGATTCAAAAGAATGATTAAAGAATTAGAAAACGTGCCTTATAGCGATAGGCTCAAAGAGCTCAATCTATTTATTTTAAGAAAGAGAAGATTAACGGGTGACTTGATTACAGTCTATTGCTCTACATGGGGAACAAATATTTGGCTTCTTAATCTAGTAAGAAAGGTATAACACAGTCCAATGGCTGGAAGTTAAGATAGACAAATACAAACTGGAAATAAAGCATAAATTTTTAACCGTGATGGTAATTAACCATTGGAGCAATTTACCAAGGGTTGTGGTAGATTCTCCACACTGACAATTTTTAAATCAAGATTGGATATTTTTTTCTAACAGATCTGCTCTAGGAATTATTTTGGGAAAGTCCTATGGCGTGTGTTATACAGGTGGTCAGCCTAGATGGTCACAATTTTCTCTTCTGGATTTTGAATCTGTTAATATAAGCTAGGGACAATCAAAGGTATAGAATAAGCAAAGACTTCAATGAGCCCATCTGAATTATTATTGAGGAGATCATTAATTCATGAGCAGAGTAAGAATCAAATTATTTTTTCCTTCTTCCTGAGACCCGTTAGGTATCTGAGTACAATCAGATGAGATGCCCATGGCTTTGTTGTTTGTAGTGCTGTGTTTTACACATTTCTTCCTGTGAATCCTCTTTTTGTTGTCCACCATTTGAGCATTGTCCATCTGGCAAACTGGAAAGGTTTGGCTTTATTTTGAGTCTGGCTGATGACCCAGTGTTGACCCTTTCATCCAGAGATGAAACATACCATTAATCTGAGGAGACTGCCTTTGCACTACAGTGCAAAAGTTTACTTGGGTTTTCTCTTTCACCCAAATTCATTCTTCACCACACCAAGCATGAGCAATCAGGCTTTGTGCAGGAAGCTAACAGGGGTGAGGAGGAAGAATTCACTCTATAACTTGTGGGGTAGTCATGGGGCACTACTCAGCCCCTATATAGCTACTGTCCTAGCTTTGAAGGTCAGAATAGTAGCCATTATCCTTCCCCAGCCCCTTTGTGCAGAGGGTGTCTCAGTTTGATCACAGATCCTATGCTCCACTCCACCCTGTCCTACTTAGAGCTTGCACAGATCTCCCCTTTGCAATATGGAGAAGACACAGAGGATCCACTTCTCATTTTGCCTGTCAGCAGCCGCTCCCTCGTATCCAGCTCCAGGATGGGCCTTTCACCAGTACCAAAACTTCCCAGAGACCTCGAATCAGTCCTTCACGTCACTTGCCCCAGTGCATAGCATTGCTGTCCTGCCACTTTCGTCCAGCTGTTGAAGTTGTTCTTTTTTTTAAACAAAAATCATTCACTGGCATTAATACCACTCAGTACCTCAATCTATTTCTTTTCAGAGGCGTGCCGCTGATAATTTGAGGAGACATCATCAATACCAGGTGAAGGCTCGTTTTTTTTTTTTTTTTGCATGGGTAATTATTAGAGAGGGATGGGAGAAGCTTTACCCCACCCCTCCCCCCACATATTCCAAGAAAAATCTCTTTAATTGAAACAATTATTTTTCATTCAGAAAACACTTTGATGAAACATTTTGACTGGCTCTAGGAATTTTAAAATTTTTGTAGTGACTTAGAAAAGGAAGCAAAAGTGCAGTTGGTTCAGTGACTGCATGTCCAGTTAGCATTGCCAGCGAAACTAACACATTATTTTATATCTTTTAGGAAGTGATGAGAAATCTCGTTAAGCGATACGTTGCCGCAATGATAAGAGATGCCAAAACTGAAGAAGGACTCACAGAAGAGAATTTTAAGGTGACTATTTTCATGCTTATCAATGTAATAATAAAATGTCAAATGACTACAGAGCATCAAACAAACAATCATGCAACTACCATTCACTTACAGCTTAGAGGACAGTCTGTGTGACTTGCCTGACTACATGCATACGTTATGCAGACAAAATCTTGCTCCTTTTTTTTTCTTTCCAGTACAATGTCTTTAGACTTTCAATTATGGGCAGCATAGCCTAATGATTGGTGTCAAATGACCTGTGTTCTATGCTTGGCTATGCCAATGGATTACTAGGTCAGCTTGGGCCAATCATTTAAACATTTTGGACCAGGCTTTTTCCAGTGGAAGAACGAGACAACTCAGTTGGCTAGCTGGGGATCTTCTCTGTGTCGGGGAATCCCAAAGTGCGGTAGAGCTTGTGTGAATGACCGGACTGCTAGAGTAAGATGGAAATACTTCTACATCTCAGAAAATGAGCTCTTCTGCCATGGAGTACAGGGCTGGATGGAAGAGCCAGTCTACACACCAGACCGTCAGGTTAGCTGAGGACTCACTTTATCCTTCAATATAACATCAATGAGATAGTTTATAGTAGAACTAAGAATAAGTTTATTAACAAAGAACAGAGATTTAAGTGATACTAAGTGAGAGAGAAAGAGACAGGAATGGTTACAATCTAAACAAAACAAAATACACTTTCTAGTGACTAAAACTAAATTCTAGCAACTTATGTTTTTGCCAAAAACATTTGGTCACTTACAGCAAGTTATCAGCAGCTCCTGCCCTTCAGGCCAGGAGAATCAAACTTTCCCAGGCTCAGAGGGTGCTGTTCCTTATGTCCCCTAAGTGATGGATAACCAGAATGTCTTTTTTCTCCCCATATCTTTTCCAAAGTCCATTGTCTTTGTCTCAAAAGCCAGGCAGACTTACTTGGATTGCAGACTCACAACCCTAGAGAGTTCACTAAGCGCTTTCTTCCATTACTTATTAGTTTGATTGCTTGGTTTACCTTATATGTAAATGTACTTTCACTGTCCTCTGCCTGTAATCAAGCTCGTCAGAGAGAGGAATCCACACTCTTGTGTCTAGAGCAGGCCTGATTTGTACACTGCCTGTGAAACACATTTTAAGAACGCATTTCCAGCACACATACATAACTCTTTGTATACATCCCGTTCATACATCACACAAGGATTTTTGGGACCAGCATGTCACCAGTTTACATGTGATACCTTACATGACACCTCTTAGATATGTGTTATGACAACAGTGTGTTGGGGATTATGTGTATCAGGGCTAATATGATGCTGGCAGTTAAGTGCTAAAGTGAAGAAAGATCATTTGATGATGACCTGATCTTGGAAGGGTGATGAGGTTATACTGGTCCTGGTTCCTCAAACTGTGGACTTCAGAGGAAATGATATTCTTAGTGTCACTGGGTGACAAACCATAAAATTCAGCTATTAAAACTTGCTAAACCAAAAGGCTGGAAGCTTCTTTAAACTATCCAGTCATCCTCTGTCTGTACATTTCGGCAGTTGGCATTGAGGGGCTCTTAGGGTCACAGATCCCCTCTTCCCTCCTTTTTTTTAATCAAAGATTAAATTCCGCAGATCTTGATGAAGCTAATGGGAGAGAGGATGACCTCACCCACCACACCTCTTACATTCACTACTGTGCCTTTCCACTCTCACAGACTCTCCCTAGCACCCACTAGCACCACTTCCTGAACTCCCAGATCCTTGAAACACACAGTTCCTGGGGCCATCCACCTGGAAGTTACTGCCCCTTGTAAAGGGTAATAACGTTCAGTGCGTATAGCAGGAAATAGCAGTGAAAATGTCCTGCCTGTATAGAAGTAGCACAGTCTAGTGAGCCAAACGTAGATCTGGGAGGTAAGACAGCCAGAGTTCTCGTCCTAGCACTGCCAGGGATTTGGACAAGGGGTCTTGGGCAATTTACGTAAGCTCTCAGGCTTTCTTCTGGGAAGTATTAATATTTGTTTCTTCACCTTCCATGGGAGTTGTGAGGACTGATCAGAAGCATTTGCAAAGCACTTAGAAGATGTCAGAGAAAAATAAAAATTAACATCCATAATACTATGTATTTACAAATGAACATATTTGCTAAAACATTCAGGTGGTGTTCTTTAGTACAAAGAGAAAACCAAACGAAACCAAAACAGCTTCCCAAGTTTTAAATGCTTCCTATATCTTCCTAACTTTTTAGGAGTTAAAGCAAGATATTTCCAGCTTTCGTTTTGAAGTCCTGGGTTTGTTGAAAGGAAACAAACTTTCTAATTTGCAAACTTCAAAAATCAACAAAGAAGCCTCTTCTTTGTTAGAGACTGATGAAAACCGTGAGAGTGGAGGAAATGAGAAAGTAAAGAAAAAGAACTTCAGCCTTTTTGACATAACTACACTGATTCATCCAAGATCAGCTGCTATAGCCTCTGAACCACATAACATAAGCAATGGAACTGCACTAATGGTGTCCAAGCCCATAAAGGAGAGACAAAAGAGAGTGAACTTTGTAACAGACATAAAAAGCTTTGGATTATTTCATAGACGATCGAAAACAAGCTCTCTGGAACTGAGTGCAAATAAAATATACTCTGTGTCTGAAGAAGTTTCACAACAACAGGTGGACAAACAATGCAAGAAAACTACTGAACTGGAAGGGGAAAAATTGGTCATGAACTGTGAATTAAGCGTCCAAGGTCTCAATGAAAAGTGCATGCTAACAAACAATAAGCAAACCAACAGCGAGACTTTGGATTCACAGCACGAGGAGAATGATTGTGCTGTGGAAACCGAGAAGACAGAGGTAC
Source organism: Chelonia mydas (assembly GCF_015237465.2). Taxonomy (NCBI): domain Eukaryota; kingdom Metazoa; phylum Chordata; order Testudines; family Cheloniidae; genus Chelonia; species Chelonia mydas. Next base: position 52,562,990 of record NC_057849.1, on the reverse strand, counting down.
AGGACTCAGACCCCCCCACACCAGAGGATTTGCTGGACAAGAAGTTGGACATTACCAGTGACTCGGAGATGAACGAAGAGACAGTTGTTCAGGATGATTATGTAACAACGAGGTTGTGATGCGAGTGGGAGTGAGCATATACAAATATATATATTTTGCAAAGTGCTTTTTTGGGCAGGATGTTTTAAAAGTTATATTAGAAAGTATAGAATTACACTTTATAGTAGTCAACAACCATGGCACATGAAGTTGTAACATAATTAGGTGAGGGAAAGACAATAGAGGAACCTTCTGTTTTGTAGCCTGCTTTAGCTTTCACAATTTGTTTTACATTTTTTAATCTTGTATTCTTGTACTGTTGCAATAACCCACAGAAACTTTTTAGCTACCTTTTTTCAATTAAAACTAATGCAATTTCTCTCATATGATAGTTGACTCCTATGATAAATATTTTTCTATGCAAATAAAAAGTAGCTTAATCTTGTAAGCCTTTACTTAACTTTTTTAGTTCCTTAAAGATAATGGGCAGCATAATAATCCATAAGCAGTTTCTGTCAATACAAGTATTTAAAGGGGTAGAAATTTGATTTGCTTCAGATGTTATGGAAATCAATGAAAACATAATATATCATTTATTTATTGAAAGAGTGTTAATAACTGTACATTATGAATAATTTTCCTATTTGGTTATTTAAATATACTTCCTCCTCCCCCATATAGTTATGACCCTACTGATGACACTGTTAACATTTAATTTGCAAAAAAATTGGGTTGTATAAAATGTTTCCTTTCTTATAGTAAACAAAATGTTTATGGCTTGCTACAATTTTATGACTGTTTATTCTGAAAGAATCCACAATCAGTTCCAGCTATTATTTCTCCAAACATCTGCTTTTTCCAAATGTGGACAAACTATGCACTTCAATATACAATTGCTCATTAGCTTCTGCCTTCATATTACAACTGCATTTGCTAAGGGCGAGATTACTTCAGAAAAAAATCCTCCTAAATATGAGAAAAATATGACAAACTGCTAGGAATATTTGAAAGGCAAACCTATCAGAGGTTTTCTGGATCATCACAGAGTTTGGGGGAACCTAATGGATGATTTTATACAAAATACTTAGACATTCAAATGTATAATAGAAACCTGATAGTATTTTTCATAAATGATGAGTGATTTATTGTCTTAGTCAAAATGAGTATTTTTAAAATTAAACAGTACGTTTCTTTTTAAGCAGCGACTGGTGTCCTATATTATTAAGATAGAATAAATATAAAAATGTACACTACAAACTAAAGAAAAGCCCACAGAAACTTTTGAATACACCACAGTAAGGTAGCCATTCCATTCTTAAATTCATCTTGTTGTGGTAGGTTTTACAGTTTGTATTGTCCTGTGTTAGGGGATCCCAGCAGACAGAATTACCATATATACTGGACCCCAGGAAGTACATATCAAAGGTGGAATTAACCATGGATGGCACCTTCTCCCTGTTTTTGTGAGCTGAGCAGAAACCAGATGTTTACAGACACATTTTCTAAAGTTCCTAAGTTGCCCCTACAGCATGTAAGTGCCCTTGCATGTGGAAAACAGGTAACCGTGAGCTCATGTGAGTTTTGCATGCAAATGTTGGATTTGAATATTCTCTCCTTTAAAAATATACCTCACAGTATAGCTTCTATGTTTGTGTTCTTTGTTTCCTTTGATTGTTAGGCTAGCTATACAACAGTTCACAGATTGATATTGTTATTCCATGATGTGGCAGCAACTCCCGTAAGCTCAGCTGGTACTATGTCTCTTCAAACAATATTGCCTTATAGTACTTCTACTTTACAAACTCATTATCCAAATCAAAAGTCCAAGTGTTCTCTATTCATTTCAATAGGACTTTGTAAAGTAGAAATAATTGCTAGTGCAAATTATATGGTCTGATACAGCTGTATAAACATTTCCCAAAGTGCTACTTTTACCACAGGAGGGCCTTTAGCAGCAGCCATAGCCTTCACACTGAGCTGGACCAAAACCATAACCATGAACGGCACCTCTTTTTCTTTGGAGCTTCAGATAAAAGGAACCCCCCTCATGGCCCATTGTGCTAGGCGCTGTACAAACACAGAATAAAAAGATGGTTCCTGTCCCAATGAGCTTACAACTGGAACCACAATAATAATAATCTAGGCTTGCAGAGATGTTCATGCTTTCTGCTCCTACCATGCAATGATTTCCAAGCAGGAGTAAGCTCCAGCGATGGAACTTGCTGTTTTCTTTGACTACCCTTATTAGTATTAAACTTGGTGGAAGTAAGTATTTTCTCCTCTTCTGCCAGAGAAATACTACGGATCAAAATTGTAGTCCCTGAGTGCAGCTCCCATTAACATTAATACAATAGGAGCAGCCAAAAAGAACAGAAAAATAAACCACCCTGAAAAGCATTAGCTTGTAACTCAGCACTATGCAGACAGACTGGCCCCAACACTGCCCTTGTTGCAGTGCTCCTGCTCCCCCTCTTAACATGGCTCACACTGGCAAAGCCTGTGGTCAGAAGGCATGCTCCTGCACTATTTGCCTTGGATATGATATCATGAGGGAGCAAAACCATATGTCACACTGAGCAGGAGCCACAGATCTGCAACCACTCTCCACTTTGTGGACCCGGAAAACAAAGTTCAGATTTTAAATCACTACTATAGTGTGCTGAATGACTCCCACCCTATCTATTTATTTGGGGCATTCAGCTGAAATTTGACATTCTTTTGTTTTATATTTTTAGGTCAAGGTTAAACAAGAAATCCTGCAAATACCCTCCTACCCAGTTATAGGACAAACCCTATAATTGGGGAGCGAATAATTCCGAGGGAATCTGGTACCTTAGCTATAACTATAGACAGATGCAGAATGTGTGAAAGTGCAGATACTACAAAATTTCTGATCTTTCTAAAACTTCCTCTTTGGCAACATCTTTGCCTAAGGGCATGGGAAGCCTTCCCTCGCAGACAGATGATACCGAAGCAAGGGACTAGCCCATTAGACCTCTGCTTCAAATTCTGCCATATTTGGGCAGTAGGGTGAAAAACCCATTTCCTTTCTGTATCCCAGCTGAATATATAATTATGGCCTGGAAAGGGGATGTGTGGAGGGAGCGGGGTGGTGTAGGAGTAGGGTTGAGTCAGAGTTGAGTCACACAGTGTGAAATGAAGGAAATAAGGCAATACATTTGTCTGATCCAGTTCTTGGCATTTGCTCGCACAATACAGTACGTACCATTTTCTTCTCATTTTAGTGCAGTGATCACCAAGAGACATATTAGCTTATCTAACTTTGTAAAGGGGAAAAGTAAACAGATATAAATTAAAGATGTAATCTAGTCCACCTCCCTTCCCATGGAATTGTTTCTGTCTGCTGTATAATTTTGCTGGGTGTAAACTAATTAAGGTGGTGGGATATAATTGGTTAGCTAATCATGTTACAATAAGTTAGGATTGGTTAGGTAAATTTCAGTAGAATGATCAGTTAAGGTACAGCTGAGACTATTACTATATAAATTAGGGGTAAACAGGAAGTAAGTTGGGATTCGAAAATAAGGAAAAAGGAACTTGGATTTACGCTTGCTGGAAGGTCACCCCAATAAACATCGAATTGTTTGCACCTTCGGACTTCGGGTATTGTTGCTCTGTTCATGCGAGCAGGGCCAGCGACGTGAGAGGGTGAGGGAATAAGCCCCCTCACAGAGATACCCTGTGATACGCCCTAACCATTGTACTGTATAGTTTGATCTTTCCATTGCACATGGAACCCACCCAAGTTGTAACCAGGGTAAGGTTACAAGGAGTAATGGTCTCAAGTTGCAGTGGGGGAGGTGTAGGTTGGATATTAGGAAACACTATTCCACAAGGAGGGTGGTGAAGCACTGGAATGGGTTACCTAGGGAGGTAAATCTCCATCCTTAGAGGTTTTTAAGGCCCGGCTTGACAAAGCCCTGGCTGGGATGATTCAGTTAGTGTTGGTCCTGCTTTGAGCAGGGGGTTGGACTAGATGACCTCCTGAGGTCTCTTCCACCCCTAATAGTCTATGATTCTATGATTCTAAGGGAACCAGATGCCTAAAATATCTGAGGATGTGGATCTAAATGACTAATTTGGTCAAGTGTTTTTTAAGCGATTTACTATAGCTTATTTGGGGGGAGGGTATTGTTTTTCCTTCTCATGCACAGGCCCCAAAAGGAGCTAAAAAGAAATGTTTATTTTTGTTTTAAACTGAGGAAGGCTGTTCGTTCGTGGTCACCACAACAGGAGATGGATCAGGCCCTAAACGTCTGCTTCTTTAGTTTCTTTTACCTGCCATCTATTCCTCCCTTATTTGCAGCTTTCTACTGTAAATACTGTCTCTTCAAACAAATATGTTCAGTATGGCATTTTAGGAGCATCAGAGTTGTATTTGCAATTGCAACAGATGGAGTGTTCAAGATGTAGCAGCGCTGTGCATTTCAGCCTCGAGGAAGAGTTGAGCTCCCAAAGAGGGCATGATCACTAATGTACACTGCTCAGGAAATTAGTAATATAATCTCACTCAGACAGAACTCATGGGATATTCTCTCACTCCATGAATTCAGTATGATCAATTCATAAGACCTTGTATTTTATTTTAAATTATTTAATTTGATTTAAAAAAAACAGGAAGAGCACTACTAGATTTGTCTCTTGTGGTCAACTTAAAACAACATGGAATACAACATTATTTTATGCTTTTTTCAGTCAGGCAATAAAAGCCGTGTTAACTAATATGGATAAAACTGTCCTCTGAAAATTAGAATCTAAACTTCCGCAGCAGAAAAAAGACCCCCCCAACCTCCCCCGGCCCACCACCACCTTTCCTTGATACCTGGTAGAAAAGCTTTAAAGCTTCAAATGCAAAATCTGAAGGATCAATGTGAGAACAGGTTTTCCAGACCTAGGTTTTCCAGGTTTTAGTGCAATAATGCCTTTAGCATATCTGAAAACATTCAACTAACGTTATTCAAACCTAATGGACAGCCTACTTGGCTTCTGAAATATAATCCAAAGAGGGTAAGTATTGATATCTCTAATACACAGAACAGTACAATAAACCAGCCTGGATAAAAGTTTAATCATTTTTGTAAATTACACATCATACACTAGCAAAGAGATGTATATGATGCCATTGTTAAGTAAAGTAGAGGTAAGTAAGCATGGACAATATATGTGTGGTAAAGTCAGTCAGGAACTCTGTTTAGTACAGAAAATGCTGATTAGTTGACCCACAATGTGTCAAGGAAACATCTCTGGTTTGACAAACTTATACTGAAGAATTGGCAGGGTTCTGATGGAAACCTGCCTGGTTTCCCGGTTAGCTAATAGGCAGCTCATACTTTCAGGGTCCATGACTCTGGGACAGCCCTGCCATACAGACTGCCCTGAGGCTGGGAATTCTGGGCTTCCAAGTATTTGCAGCTGGGGATTCTGGGCTTCCAAGTATTTGCAGCTCCTGTGCAGTCCTATGAGGACTGCACTAGGACTAGGGACCCCGGGGCTTCTAGGGTCTGCAGCTCTGGGGCAGCCTGCATAGTGGGGCTTCCAGGGTTCCTGGAGTCAGGATCCTGAAAGCACCAGGAGCCCGAGCTATAACTGAAGCTTGGCTTCCAGATTCACAGGAGGGAGCCTGAAAGCACTGGGAACCCTAGAGATTCCAGACTACCAGGCCAGCTGGCTCATAGGCTGGCTGCCTGAATAGCTGTGGTGAAACTTGTATCATGATCAGTGGAACTCGAGTCAGAGGTCCAATGTTCCTTGGAGGGACTATTATTGACAGGACACCAGTAGAACAGGGAACGCATGGAGTTAGGTTGGAAGCAGCACAGCCATGTGGACAGAACTCTACAAAGGATTTAATAAAGTTCCACTTGTTCAACTTAACTGGCATTCAGTTTCACTTTGTGAATGAAACGTGATGGCAATATCTGAGTTGTGCGTTCCCCGCAGTGCAGAAGCTGGCAGCGTGATCCATGAATCTTGGCCTGAAGCCCACTGAATCCTGGATTTTTGCAGACACAAACCTAGCCCAACGATGTACCTGGTGAAAGGAGGCGTTTCAGCTGCACACTGGCCTGGCCATGCAGGAAGACAACAGCAGAAAAGTAAAACCGTTATTCTCTCTTATTGGGGAACAAGGCAGAGACATCTGCAGCACTCAGAAACTCATCACTGCCGCAAGTATCCCAGCACCTTTAGGAGGCCTGGGGACTTACTGCTCCCCAAGGCAGAATGAGCGACACAGGTTTTTCACTGGAGACCAATCCAAAGGGGAGGGGATAGAACCCTATGTTACTGCCTCATTCACACCGGCAGCTACATGATGTTTTGGGGACTTGACAGACTCCCTAATTCATGACAAAATAGTCTGTGGCATTGGGATCACCGCCCGTGGGAGCAGCTGCTCTGGGAAGGCGATCTTACACTCACAGATGCTTAGAAATTGCATGTGCAGCAGAAGCCTCAAGAGAAAGGATAAAAGCCCGAGGAGGCACAATACCTACAGAAGAACATGAAGTAGGGCAACAGCAAAGGAGAGCAGGTGGTCAGGGTTACATACCCACAGTGAGATGCATTTACGGTGGGAAACCTCATGACTGGGTCAAGGAGATGTGTCCTAACCAGGAGAGCATTGAAAGGAATTTGATAAGTTAAACTCTTTTAGCTGTGTGTGCAAGGTCAAAGGAAGGTTCCAGAAAGATTCAGTCCGACTTGTACAAGAGCAGGACGGCAGATCAGACAGCAGGGTTGACGCAATGACTCTCCCTGAGTCCAAGAGCCTGTCAAGTTCAGGCAGTCAGGACAGGAAAGCAACAGGGGACAATATCAACCTCTATGTGTACAATGTTAGTATGGAAACTCGCTGTGAGATATCAGCTGGGTAGTGATACCTCCTGCAATGTCACAACATCGAGTGCCTTGGACTCGGACACATCCACGACAGAGAACTGGTGCACTCTAATAATGTACAATGGCAGCATATATGCAGCCCGTAGGAAAATGTGACCTCATAGTAATAAACTGATGGTACCAACTAAAGTTTATGGTCAGCACCACGACCCTCTCTTGGGGAATACAGCCGTACAACCCATGGAACTGATCAGGGTGTAGCATCAGAATTTTATAACTGCAGTGCAAGCAGAAGGGGGAGACTCAGAAACAATGGACAAAATTTGAAAAGCACATGGAGATATTTTCAAAGGTGACAGGTGCCTCAAAGGAAATTGTGACTGAAAGAAGACCCCACAGTGGAGGCTTCTTGAGGCTTCTGCTACACATGCAATTTCTAAGTGCCTGTTAGTGTAAGATCGCCTTCCCAGAGCAGCTGTTCCCATAGGTGTTGAGCCCAAGTGTGCTTGCCATGAATGAAAATTCCTGTGGCAGTACATAAATCAGTACATGAGGAGCTCAAAAGTCTGCAGAGCAGGGGTATCATAGCATCTGTAGAGGCCAGTGCCACATGGTGATGGTAAAATAGCCATCAGGCAAATTTCTCCTGTGGATAGGCCCAAAGTCATGAACAGGGCACTGAAATTATCCACTGCCCACGACTGATGACTTGTTGCCAGAATCTTTTTGGTCTGTGATGAGAGGAGTAGATTTTGGCACGTAAGCCTGGATAAAGAGTTCAGCAGGCTGACGGCTTTTGCAACACCATTTGGTCACTTAGGATGCCTACACGTGCCAATGGACATAAGCCCAGCGTCAGGGGAGTTCCAGAAATGACTCACAAAATACTGGAAGGACTGTCTGGGGTGAAAATAAGTGCAGATGATATCCTTATTGGGAGAAATGATACAGAAGCTGAACAAGACCAGTACAGAAAACTACAAGCCTTTCTCCAGCAATACAAGGACTTAACCCCAAAAAAATGCAACACATCAGCATGAGGTGACATACACTGGACATCCACTCACAAGAGAGGGACTGAAAGCAGATCCCAACAACATCAAGACAGTCAGAAACATGCCAGCTCCAGTGGATGTGAAAGGGGTACTCTGCTTCATCAGAATGATACATTTTCTGTCCAAGTTCTGTCTACACCTGGCTGCAGTAGAGGAATCCATATGTCAGCTCAGGATGTTGAGTGGGACCGGGCAGTTTCCCAGCTCTGAAAGAAATCATAACAGATGACCCTGGCCTGAAATATTACCAGCCAGGAAAGCCACTGACACTTTAGTGTGATGAATCAGAGAAAGGATTGGATGTAGCTCATTTACAGGAGCAGCTGGTTGCTTAGGCCAGCAGACTCTGTCAGCAACTGAACCGGGGTACACCCAAATAGAAAAAGAGCTTCTGGCTGTGGTATTTGGAGTGGAGCGATTCCACCAGTACAGCTATACCCACCCAGGAATAGTAAAATCAGACAACAAAACCCAGTCATGGCAAAGTCCCTTAGTGCTTCAAAGAGATTGCAGCACATGTCGATGTGACTCTAGTGCTACCAGGTAGAAATCAGATATTGTCCAGGATGACTTCTGGTGTTAGCTGACACCCTGAGCAGGTCACAGATACCCAGCATAAGCAAGTTGGGACTCAGGACATTGAATCCATTAACATGCTGTACTATCTCCCAGGTTCAATAGTGCAGCTAATGGAAATCTATGAGGCTATGGAAAAGGACAACAGATAGTCAAGAGACAGATAGTAACAGGGTGGCTAGAAGACAAAAGTCAAGTACTGGTAGAAACAGAACCATATTTTCAAATTAAAGATGAGCTGAGTGTGCAGGATGGAATCATATTTCCAGGACAGAGAGATGTTGTTCCTGCCTCATTACATGAAGACGTCAAGCATATATGCCTCACACTTGGGCATTAACAGCTGTCTTATACAGGCACAAGAGTATGTTTACTGGTTGGGAATAAGTACGTGTAGTGGGGCGGCTGCCCGACTCCCAAAGAGTAGGGGTTAAAAGTCAGCCCTTGGAGAGGGCTGGGCTGAGGGCCAATAGGAAAAGTCTAGGAGGCAGCCAATTAGGGGCAGGCTGAGCCCTATAAAACAGCTGCAGGGCCAGAAGGCAGAGAAAAGTCTTTCTCTAGTTTTGGAGAGAGAAGGACCTAGCTGCCTGAAGGAGCAAGGGTACCTGAGGCTGAGCAGTGCTGGGGAAGGGCAGAGGAGCTCCAGCCTGGCAACTCCCCAGAAGGTATTGGGGCTTCAGGGATACAGCCTGGGGATAGGCAGAAGCAGCTGGTCCTACCCCCTTGCCAATGATGCGGGGCCATTACAGATTGCAGTTTGCCCCAGTGAATGGGGGCTAGATGAGGACTGGCAGTAACCATTGAGGCAAGGTTGGCATATGGGGAGAGGGTTCCCCTGGGAGGGGAGACCCAGAGTGTGGGGGTACTGCAGTGGGCAGAATGCCAGAGTAAGGGGCACCGGGGTCCAGGAGGGACACGGGGGCCTGAGGCAGGCAAAACACTGGCCAGCAGGAGGTGCTCCGAGGGCTGGAAAAGAGCTAATTCCTGGATGACCAGCAGGAGGCGCCGCACCGGTGAGTCCGAAATCTGCTACAGTACTCAACTACACTTCTTGACAGATGGGTTTGCACACCTGCTGGTTGTGTGCTAATCTCCAGCAGAAGAAGACACTGTTAACACATGAGCTGCCTTCCCAACCACAGGCAAAAGATGGGACTCAACTTATTTACCTTCAAGGAAATGCAATACTTTATTACAGGAGACTACTATTCAGCATTTTGGGAGGTTGATTCCCTGCCTGATACAAGAAACAAGTCAGTGTTTGGCAAACGGAAGGCCCACTTTGTGAGATGTGGCATTCCAGACACTATATTCACGACAATTGACCCCATTTATCTTGGGAGGATTCAAGGAATTTGCACACAAACGGAAGTTTGACCACTACACCTCCTCCCTACTATATCCACAGAGTAATGGTAAGGTGGAATCTGCTGTGGAAACAGCTAAGAGTCTGTTACAAAAGGCTGTGTCTTGAGGTTCTGACCCTTTGTTAGCTTTTTTGGCACACAGGAGTACCCCATCCAAGGGGTGCCAAACCAAACCAGTGCAGGCACTGAGGGGACAAAGGATCAAAGCTCTGCTACTAATGAGGGGAGAACTTTTGTAGCCAGAATTGAGACATTGGGAAGAGGAGGTAGCCAACAATTAGTGAAAGCAGGCATTAGAGTACAACAAGTCAGCCAAGAACCTACCAGCCCCAGAGACAGTTTTGTTAATCAGGGTCACGTGTTTAATCCTGGTTTAGGAGAGATTCAGGAGACTTTTTTTTCACAGGAATGTAATGTTGCAGGTTGTGATGGCTCCATGTAAGTTTCCCAAATGAATACACTGCTCTTGGTTTTCTGGTCCTGAGCAGCAATCGGATATGCGTGGGTGGAAGTCCCCATTGATTTCAGCAGAGACTCTACACAAGCGTAAGTGTCTGCCCACATGGGTTCAATTGCAAGCTCTGGACCTTTGTGGGAGAACCTGATTATCATTTTAGAGTAATGTCTTAATGTCTCACTCTTGCACTATATAGAGGTGAACACTCTTCCTACGTTGGGAAAAGGTAGAGAATGATCCATATTTCACTGTTCACTAGATCTTCTCTCTACTGTGGATCAAACGAAAAACTCCAGAACAAACACCTCCAAACTTTTGGAAATTCGGATCCAGATTCAAATGTTGCAGGTTGGCTCAGTTCCCATATGAACACAGACATAGCACAGGCATGTTAACTGTGGAACATGCATGTTGGTAAAAAGTTTTCATCATTTGGGGCGGAGGGTCGTTTTGTTTGTTATATTTCCCTATTTTGCTCTGTGCAAATATCCTATAAAAACTGAAGTATTCCCACACACTTGTACCCTTAAGCCGATGAAGAGAGAACCAGATGTATGACTCTGAGCCAAGGCTTACCCATCAGTCAGCAATGAACTAAGCAACAAAAAGAGGCTGATTACAGCAAATTTATTAGCCTCACCACTAATGTTCTGAAAAAGAGAACGAGAGAGAGGAAAGCTTTTATGTGGAATGGAAATAAGCAATTACTGTCCTCATTTTTCCTGGGAAATTAATTTTCCCTAGAAAGACAGTAATAGAATCTCACTTGAAATAGTCTCATTACTAAAACTTTGAAATCTTACATTTGGTGTGTTCATTTGATCTGCTATGAAACTACATCAATTGTAGAGAAAGCATAATATCATTGACTTACTTACATCTCCAGACTGAGTGGATGTGACACTCTACACCATGAGCTGCCACTTTTCATACTTGAGTGTGGTTCCCTTAGCTCCCTTTACTCTGTTTCCCCCTCACTTTGAAAAACAGAGGCAGTTTTCATACAAGAAGGTATTCTTCGCTTTGATTCTAGAACTATCGTGTAGTGTCGCTGCATGTTTAAACACAGGCCATGTCTCACTCTGATGGTAGGTGGATCTCATTGGAAGATGGAGTGATGGCTGCATATAGTTTGTTTGTATGACTATTTAAGATGGCATGGCATTTTAATAGCTTTAGAATTGAAAGACTATATATAGATTTGAGATACTAGTGCTAATTATTTTATTATTACTACTACCTCTACTACATCTGCAGCACCAGACTGTTGACAACAAGTGAGCAGGGAAGTCAAATGTTAAGTGGTCCATGTTTTTGGCTAGTGTGGTTTCGGGAATCCCTAGGAAGTCAGTCAAATAAAGTCCTCTTGCGCTTACGGATAAATCACTAACATCTATAGATGCATATTATAAATATATCATGTACATGCATCTGATTTTGCCTTCTTGTTCCTTTCTCTTTTTGTCTCTGTTTAATAATTCCTCTTTCTTCTTTCCATGTTGAGTTCACGTCCCCATGTTCTTTCAGTCTTTTTATTCCCCATGTCCTTTTCCTGTTCCTACATCTCTTACTCTACTTTTATTGAAATTTCTCCATTGTTCCTTCCCATCCCCTGCTCTCTCTTCACTTCCACCCAATCCAGTCATTTTTTGCACATCCCTTTCCAATTAGCCCCCCATTCATTCATTCATTCATTCATTCATTCATTCCTAATGTATTGCTCAGAAATCCATCAGACCTTCTTCCAATATTCTCGCCCTCCTATCCATTTACCCCACATGCACCATGCAGCTGAAGAGGGCAGATTTTTATCTCCTCCTGCTGTCTTGATGACCAAGCTGAGGCAAATATTGCAGGGAACAGTGCAATTTTTTTGTTTTCTCCCTCACTCCCTAAGAATCAGTAGCAGCTGGTAGGAAGAAGTCCTGCTGTGGGTGCACGTACACACACACACAATCTAATCTTCCCATTTTGCACAGACCTTCATGACAGTTGACCTCTTTGTCAAGTGAAATCTGAACATGATACATGTGCCACCACATTTAATAGCACTCAACGGTTTAAAACAAGAAGTGAATAAAACCATCGCCAATAGAAACTGCAGGTGGAATTTAAACTAGCAGAATATCATTTACCTCCAATCAATTTGTCTAGGACACTGAGCACAACACTCCTACCCACGCAGAAAGTGCCATCTGATCGTGAATGATGATACGTGATCTGGATTTGGGTTTCATTTTCATGTCCTATCTGGGTCTTGGTTTATATTTGTTACCCCTTATCCACTAAACTTCATATTCATGCTGGTGCTTTTAAAGCCAGTGCAAGAAGGAAGCTGACATGAAGATAGATGGCAAAGAGTGCTGTAAGCTTTCCCAGATACTTCCTTGGAAATATGCTAACAGACCTTGTTTGTCTTTTGTTTAAGTGCAAATGATTATTAAAAATCATTTTAGCCAAAAGACACAGCCTTCCTTCGTCTCACACGTCGTTTATTGCCTTTGCAACAGAAGTTCTCAGTTTTCAACACTTTCCCAGAATGATTTCGTCCCTTAAATTTCTTGGGAATAAGAGATATATACAGGAATAGTCTCTATTAGTCACATTTTCTTTGTTAATAGTGACCTTATGATCTTTGGTTATTTTTCCATTAAGCTATTCTTCTTTATTTAGGACGTGCAGTTGGGTGGGTTTCAATGTAGTGAACTTGAGTGTATTTTTGATATCCAGATGTTTTGCATAATGTTTGTGACATCTCTTTTTACGTGGGATCTTTGAATAATCACAACAGAGGAGGAATTATTAAACAGTCTTTTATCTTACTGTGTTGTTCATAGCGTGGTTGATTGAGTACATTATGGAAACTGAAATGTCTTAGTGACTAAATCTGCATGGGCCTGATCCTGTGTGGTGCTGAACATCTGCTATCCACACAGGAAACAATAGGCCAGATTCCCAGCTGCTGTAAAGAGGCATAGCTCCATTGAAGTCCCTGGAACTATGTCACTTTACATTTGCTGAGGATCTGGCCCAGTAGGAGTAGAGGGTGTTCAACAGCCCTCAGGACCAGGCCTGAAAATTCCTTTTCACCCTTTGTCATTCAGAGAACACAGATGATCTGAACGAGACTGTTTAAAGATGGGCTTGCCAAATATAGCCCACTGGAATCTGTTCCCATACAGCATCTTTTGGCCTGCTAGTGTAGTAATGACCGTCCAGGTAAATGCAGCAGCCATACGTACAGCACTAGCTCATGCAAGGCTTGTCATTGTATAACTGTCATGTTGATAGAGGCGGGAATGTTGTCCAGGAAACTAGGGTTATGCCTTAATCTAAACAAAAAGTCACGTGGGATTTGTAATTTCTGCTTCTGCAGCCACTGGAGCTAGGTGGAAAAGATATTTGACTATCTGTGCCACTGTAACTGTGTGAAATACCAGTTAAGTCTTTCGTGTGTTGGATATTTCCCCACTTCACTTTGTGTTGTGTCATGTGACACGTGGAACAGTTGCAGCAGATCTTAATTTATGCTGGGGTCTGAACTAGCGCCAGGCTCACTCAACAATACAGGGACCATAAAAATGCCTTAAAGCCATCTTTCCCCCACCCGTTGCTGCCTTGAGCATTGCTTGGCCAGAATGGAGAAGCAGGGACTGTATATCTAATCTCCACTGCTCTAAGGTAATGTTCAGATGCATTGCCCTTTGCTGAACTTTTTTAGAGTGTAAGACATTACTTCCCTTTGTTTTGTCCCTGCCTTCAAATCAATGAGGCTGACGTCAGTGGGGTGATCTGCTCTGTGTTAAACAATTTTGTTGTTTTTTGCTATTTTTCTCCATTTGAAATTCTCTATTAATTTTAAATACAAACTTCATGTCTTTAAATATGGCAAAGTTGCTTGTCATGTGGAATATATAGGGATATCTTATTTTTATTACTTTATTCAAAGTTATAGCAACATCACAACCTATTCTGGGACAAGTAAACAAATGCACAGCACAAAGACAGCTGTCACAATCTGTATTGTAAATAACAGTATGCACAGGAAGACAAACATTTTAGGATATCACCAAACTGTCCTGACAACCATATTAAATGGGGTAAATACAGTTTAGACTGGGGGAAGTATTTTCAAAAGTGCCTCAGTGACATAGAAGCATAAGTCCCATTTTCAAAAGTGACTTAGGCACTCAAGAGACTTGAAAGGCAATTTGACCACTCAAGAAAGAGATCTTGGAGTCATTTAATGTTGATAAATGCAAAGTAATGCACATTGGAAAGCATAATCCCAACTATACATATAAAATGATGGGGTCAAAATTAGCTGTTACAACTGAAGAAAGAGATCTTGGAGTCATTGTGGATAGTTCTCTGAAAACATCCACGCAATGTGCAGCGGCAGTCAAAAAAGCAAACAGAATGTTGGAAATCATTAAGAAAGGGATAGATAAGAAGACAGAAAATATCATATTGCCTCTGTATAAATCCCTGGTACGCCCACATCTTGAATACTGCATGCAGATGTAGTCGCCTCATCTCAACAAAGATATATTGGAATTGGAAAAGGTTCAGAAAAGGGTAACAAAAATGATTAGGGGTATGGAACGGCTGCTGTATGAGGAGAGATTAATAAGACAGGGACTTTTCAGCTTAGAAAAGAGACTACTAAGGGGGAATACGATTGATGTCTATAAAATCATGACTGGTGTGGTGAGTAAATAAGGAAGTGTTAGTTACTCTTTCTCATAACATAAGAACTAGGGGTCACCAAATGAAATTAATAGGCAGCAGGTTTAAAACAAACAAAAGGAAATATTTCTTCACAGAACGCACAGTCAACCTGTGGAACTCTTTGCCAGAGGATGTTGTGAAGGCCAAGACTATAACAAGTACAAAAAGAACTAGATACGTTCATGGAGGATAAGCCCATCAATGATAATTAGCCAGAATGGGCAGGAATGGTGTCCCTAGCCTCTGTTTGGCAGAAGCTAGGAATGAGTGACAGGGGATGGATCACTTGATGATTACCTGTTCTGTTCATTCCCTCTGGGGCACCTAGCATTGTCCACAGTTAGAAGACAGGATACTGGGCTAGATGGACCTTTGATTTGATCTGACCCAGTACGTCGGTTCTTACGTTCTTATTAATCTTTAAGTGGTCTCGGTGCCACTAGATGGGACAGAACACCACATGCAGGAGGTGTGTGGGTTACATACTTTCACTAGCTGAGAAAGCGCATCCCGAGCATCAGAGACTTCCCAGTTGATATCCCAGACGAGCCCCCACTTGTAACGCCAAGACCCCAGTCATCGGTGGGCGGGATTGAACTTGGAGCTAAATACATGAGCCTCTACTGCATGAGTTAAAAGACACATGACTCTTAGCTAAGGCTGTAGCAGGCTCATTAATCTCTAAGTCATCTCAGTGCCACTAGAGGGGACAGAACGCTACACTCAGGAATGCATATTCATTGGAAAAGCCTTGCTGGATACAGCCAAGGGAAGGGATTTAGGGGAAATCTTTTAAGAAAACCAGTAGGTAATCAGACTGCTGTCTGACTGAAGTAAGAAAGGCAAATGGGTACTGGAATCCTTCAGAGGACTGACATCAATTAAAGCTTATTGATATCTTCTGGCACTGTTCAGAACTGACATGGGAGAATTATGTGGGACATGAGCACCTTAAAAGGGTAAAGCAGAATAAAGCCCTAGTTTAAGAACATTTATTGTGAGAAAATACTAAAGTGAAGTTGATGATATTTTCATTGGAGAAAGACACTTAGTCGACATAAAATAATGTTTCCAAATATAACACGGAGTTTGAATAAAACTATTCCTCATCTATGTGCAATTTTTAAAATTGGGTATAGATCATTCATAATGAATAATTATTTAATAATGATTTCCCCTCTTTTTGTTCAAAATCTGCTCAGAATAAATTGTCATGATTAACGATAGAATAATTTCTGTGAAATAAAGCTTGGCCTGTGGATTGCAATACACTGGGAGTACTCAGTATTCAAAATTTCAGCTCTTTCGATTAGTTTTTATTAGACACATAGTTATTGTTTCTCGATGAGATGAGTGTTAGGATATAGATAATTCTTTTCACTTTTCCAGAGCAAATACATGTTTTTATGAAGTTCAAATGTGCTTTTTGTAAAACTTGTCTATTGCCAACTTCTGCCAGCAAATATGTTCTTTAAAATATATGCCAAAACGAAAGCCTTTAACAATTTTATGAGCAAAGAGCTTAAAAAAAATCAAATGATATTAGTTGATTACTTTTCGATCATTTTCCTATTAATTTTAGGCTTAGACTCATTCCTATTGTTTGTCCCCAGAAAAATCTGCTTTAAGATACATGGCACTGTGTTCCATGCAATGGCAAATAAAGTTTGTTTAAAACATGCTTTCATTTTAGCACACTGCTTGCAGTATGAATTTGTATTCGTTATGTTCAGAATTGTTCTACATCACAAGCTACGGTTTGGAGCCATAGAAGGCCAAATTAAATCTCCTCTGAGACTCAACCACTCCGGAAAGGGGGAGGAGAAGCACCAGCTGAGTGGTGGTACCTGGAGTCAATTACTTGATGGCAACATAATATCTCCTGGGCTCTGGGGGAGTGTCATGAGAAGTGCCCATTGCTGGATATAAATGGGTATAGTCACGGTTCCTGTCTGGCAGTAGTATGGGATATGGCCTCAACTATTTCATCCATCAAGCATGTGTGGTTTCAGGGTCAGAACTCCTGAATGCTATTGCCATTAGTTTGCGGTAGGGTAAATAATTTAAACCTTTCCTTTCCTCAGTTTTTCCATATGTAAAAATACATCAAATATTGCTTCAATACATCACAAGAAGGGTTTTGTGAGGCTAAACTAATCAATGGTTAGAAAATGTTTTGAAAGATGCTTTAAAAATAATCCATGTTTCATTTCAATAGGAGTTCTGAGAATCTATGAAAGAGCAATTAAGGTAGGTACCCAACTTTCTGAAAATAAAAAGCCACTTATGGAGAAATATGTTTTGTGCACTTGCAGTAAATTTTCCATATGGACCCTCTGTTTAAATAACGTTGTGCTATTATTTCAGATTGAAATTTTGTTGAAATTCTAATAGTCTTTAAATCAATATTTTCCCATCTTCCATGGTGTACGGTTATATGCAACAGAGGTTAAGGGTTAATGGGTTACAGTCTATAAGTACTTACATGGGGAACAAATATTTGATGATGGGCTCTTCAATCTAGCAGAGAAAGATATAACATGATCCATTGGCTGGAAATTGAAGCTAGACATTGACTAGAAATAAGGTGTACATATTTAATCGTGAGGCTAATTAACCATTTGACCAATTTACCAAGAGTCATGGTGATTTCTCCATCACTTGCCATTTTTAAATCAAGATGGGATGTTTTTCTAAGAGAGATGCTCTAGGAATGGGGGAAAGTTCTGTGGCCTGTGTTATGCAGGAGGTCAGACCACAGAATCACAGTGATTCCATCTCTCCTTGGAATCTACGAATCTATGAACTCTGTCAGATGGCAGTTCTTTTGGGTTCCTTTTTCAGGATCAAGGTGACAGCAGCCCCTCCTTCCTCCTCTTGCCTTCACTACAAAGGACTCCTTCAGACTTATCTTCTGGGCCTTACTTCTTTATTCAGCATTTCCCTTGGCAGATCAATTAATCCCATACCACAGGTCTTTTCAACTTCTTCTTCCCTGTGAGACCATTTTAATCTCCTTTACAATAACTTTGTTAGTTTACTGTATTTTCCTTGCCACATCTTGCGCCCGCTGCTAGCCTGAGACTGCTTACCTATAGGCTATAGCATAAAGAACACTTTACCGAGCATAGCTTTTGTCTGCACACTAATGTGTCTGTTACTGATTTGCCTGACTGATGTTATTTCCTTCTCTAAGCTGTTCATTGCTGTGAGTCTTTGGTGCCCCTTTGCTTGCCTCTGTGACTTTCTGTAGGGGTTCAATATATCAGGTGACCGAAAAGATGGCAGAAACACATCGTTCAGATCAAATACACTTTCCCTTAGTTATTAACATTATGATAGCACCCACAGGCTCCAATCAGGGTTCAAGATTCCATTGTGCTAGGTGCTGTACAGACACATATGAGCACAAAGTTTCTGCTTCCAAAATGATACATCTATTTAATACAAGACACAGGAAGTACATTTAGGAAACAGTCGGAGGGAAGTTAAGGGTAATAAAGTCAGATAGATAGTTACGCAGGCTTGCTATCTTCACAATGTGATGGCGTGACTCATTTAAATATTTGTCTTGGGAGGGGTAATAAGTGATGAGGCTGTGGTGATAGATAGGAGGATGTATAGGTGAGTGGGATAGGTGAAGACGCAATGAGATAAAAGGGGAGCTGAGCTTGGTAGAGAGGTGGGCAGAGGTCACCAGGAAAGAAGTATTGTAAGGTAATACATGCTCAAGTCACTGATCTGTGCCTACAAGCTTAACTTCACAGTAATGAAGTCTTTTGCATGGAAACGGATATATACATAAGCATATACATATGTATGTGCACAGATGGCAGCCTGCTTGTTACACCAATGCTCCAAGAACTACACTGGCTTCCAATAAGCTTCCTGGTACAATTCAAAGTCTGTTTTTAACCTGTAAAGCCCTACACGCTTGGGAGATGGCTACCGGAGAGATCACCTCTCTCCGCATGCCACGCTGCCATAGCAGAGATCACTGGAAGTGCTCAACAGGGGCACTGGAAGCTTGCTTTGAATGGTGGGGGAGAGTTTGAATGGCAGGGGCTGAGGGGGAGGGTGGGGTTTCTTTCCGGCTGGTGGTAACTGCTCCCAGCCCTGACTCAGTCACCCTGCCTCCTACCTACTCCGCAGCCCAATCCCAGGCTCTGTGGTGGCTGCTCCAGCTCCTACGGACACCCACCCTGAGTAGGTTGTGACATACACTGGGGCAGAAACATAGATCAGCCCCCACAATATTTCCATTCCAGGGTCACTAGGATGCTGTGTCTGCCCAGTACCACCACACCTGGTACTCAGTATTGTCAGACCCCCACTAGACTAGAAACCAAGCCTGTAGAGCTACCAGGCAGCTGGCATCTCCAGGCTGCCACCCAGTGGCAGCTGTAACCAACTAGTGTTCCACTGCTCATGAACCACTGTGGACACAGACCATGGGATGTTCCACCTCAAGGGTTTGACAGACTCCTGATTGGCTCTCTGACCTATGTAAACCCAAGTGGTGTTCCAGGAAGTGTCCAGGCAACTGTGCAGATCTTCTGTAGCTGCCATGGCTGTTCTGGCTCCTTGCTCTGGAATTCCTGGCTTATCCTTGGCTTGATTTGGACTTCACTTCCTGACTTGGACCCTGAAACCCGACTCAGACTCTGACCCTTTGTATTGACCCTGGTCTGGACCTGATTAAGAACTTCTCCACTATTTCCAGCCTCAGGTTTGCCCCTGCTCTGACCCTTGGTCCTGGCTGCCCTTGTTGAGATCCTGACGAATATGAGTCCTATCAACATAAAGAAGAGGGATCTGCTGGCAGCAGCCTATCCCCCTCTCTTCCCTGCATTTCTTTAAACATGCCCCCTTCACTGAGGGTAGCAGGGACAGTAGCAGAAAAGCTGGGTACTCTGTTCTCTGTGGACTTCCTTTATAGTGGGCTGTGTGTTTTAATTCTAGGATTAGCACCCAGTGCACTGGGTGGTGGGCACCTATAGAGCAGTTCGGATATCAGAAGAAATGAAATAAAACAAATGCGTACATATGTATTTGTTGAAGATCTGCAACACGTCTACTCCTGAAGCTCCATGTCCTTTCCAGATAGCCGAACTTACAGACTATGGACAGTTAAAGCAGCTATTATATATTTGATAATTCACAATCGCTCCCTTGGCCGCTGTTGCCATTTGTTATGTTAGAACATACTTAGTAAATAACTAAAGGAATATTGCCATGATAAACTAGAACCCTTCTTTGAATCATTACTATCATTCTAATGGCTACAATGCTTACAGAATGTTTACTTCTCAGATCAGTAGCCTGATATAGCTGGAATTCATAAATCAAAGGAGAGTGCACCCTGTGTTCTTGGCTATAACCGTCTTAAGTACATTGGGTTTCTCTGAAACCCCATTTTATTTTATTTTTTGCCGATGTGCAGTAATATAGTTTTTATCTAAATTACTAGGTCAGCTACCTAATTTAAAAGCAAAAGTGATGAGCCTATATTTAAACTAACTGCCTGATCCAGTTAATATTTCTCTCTAAAAATGAATTTTCCGGTATTCAAGCATAAAATATTTAGCCATAATATTTTCTTTTTACACTCACCACAATGCAACCTGCTTCTAAACCCAGTTTTTGAAAACTTTTTTTGTCAAAGTTTACACACACACACACACACAAAATCCTATGTGGTTTGGACAGCAAGTTTCAGCTCATGCTTTTGTTTTTTTACTGTTAAAGTCCTAAAAAATGAGGCCTTTCATATTTATAACAGAATTACTACTATGTCTATAATTGTTAATGATGGGAGGAAAACTCAGAAGGTTCAGATCCAGATATTCTGCTGCATTCAGTTTCCTATTACGGCTCCCTAATTCTGGGCCCCAGCACTGGCCCAGGCACGAGTGTAAACAGCTCTAACTTGTACCCGCGTGTATCAGGTACCCAGAGAGACAGTTTGCTGGAGTAAACAGTATGACTGGAGTACAGCTCTGCCCCTCGTTGCCCTGGACATGCCACCTGCCATGGAGGCAGCAAAGGCAGTGCTAGAGCAGCAGGCCACTCAAACTCTTTTCTCGGTGGACTTTATTGCAACTGGGGACTCCCAGCAGTGGAGTTGGGGCCAGATCAGATCCCTTCCGTGCTGCAGGCGTGACACAGAGGGGATAAAGTAGGCTGGTGAAGCTGGACTTCAGAGTTTGGATTCAGCTCAGATGAGCTCTAGTCCCTCTATGGGACAGATGGGCATCCTTATCAAGTGCCCAAAATACCTCAATTGGCTCCTCTGGATCTGGAGGAGTAGTGGCTCTACTCTGAGGGTCTCCCAAATAGCCAGGTCCCTCACCTTGTCTCAGAGAATAACCTTATCCGTTGTCTTTGAGCTCAATTCTGCAATCCTTATTCGGTACTACTTCAGTAGGAAGCGTTTGGTCATGCAAGCCAAGCATTCCCAGTGACTTCAAATGGACTATGTGCAGGAGCAAGTGCTAGTGAATGTGAACAAGGACTGAAGAACTGAATTCTTAATATGTGCGTTTGACCAATCTGTTTAATCACTGCATCTCATAGGGCTTGAGTGGACAACTCAATGCCAACCCAGGGAGAAAGATCTCCTGTTCCTCACAGGGAAGATCACTTGGCAGTTGGACAGAAGACATGGCACTCTCAGAGATTGTCATTCCAGCTCCACAATGGGACATTACCCTTTCCTCAGCTAGGCCACTACGTTAAAATTCCAGCTACTCCATTACATGATACCAAGACTGGCATAGTGTAGTGTCTTCTAAGAAGGGAGATTGGAGACATAGGTGGCAAGTTATATTGGCCTGTGGTGCCCATGCGCCACCAATATTTAGGAATGTGAGCCTGGCTCCACCAATGTTTGGGCTTATATTTAATCAGAGCCATCCCATCCATTGGACGGACTGGGGCAATCAGGAGGACGTGGGGTCCAGGATGGCCTGGAGGGTTAGCAGGAGGCCTGGCTCCAGCAGCAGCGAGTGACCCAGCCCAGCCGCTCTGCCCCGCCCCACCTCTTCCCGTCCTTGCCCCACGCTCACTCCACCCCTTCCCCCAAGCTCCCACCCCACCTCTTCCCGCCCCTGCCCCGCTTCTTCCCCCCCTGCTCCACCCCGGCCATGCCTCGTCCTGGCTCCGCTCTACCCCCTCCCTGCCCCCATTCCACCCCTTCACCCAAGCCCCCGCCACACCTCTTTCCAGCTTCTGCACCCTCACTCGAGTGACGCTGGGAGCCGGCAGGGTAGGCGGAGTGGAGTGGAGCGGAGCGGGGCAGGCTGGGGCTGGGTTGTTCACTGATGCTGGCACCAGGCCCCCTGCTAACCCTCCAGGCCACCATGGACCCCATTCCCCCTGAAGCGTGGGGCCCCCAAAAGCGCAGGGCCTGGGGCGGTTGCCCCAGTCCATCCTATGGACAGGATGGCTCTGCTTGGACCCGTTCTGGGCACCACCAAAAATTATACAAACCTGGCGCCCAGGACTGGGGACAAGAGGCAGACCTACTGCAAAAGAAGAAGTCACCAGCTGGAGCCAAAATTCCTGCTCAGGTATTTGCATTTCTATCTTTTATATTCATGGTTATAGTATCCGCGATTGGGCTCAGACTTGACTAGAAATATCAGCTTTCCAGTTTATAAGCTTTATTCAAACAGTGAGCAGAATCTAGGCTTAAGTCAGGGTTTCTCAAAAGTATCCCTTTGAATTAAAAGGGATCTAGTCTAAAAGGTGCCTGTGAAATTGGTGTTGTGTGGCTCCAGGTTCATTGTCTCCTGATAATTTTCCAGAAAACACACAGCTTACAGGTAAAAGGAAGGATTTTCTAACTTCTAGCCCTGGAGTTTTAGCTTTGAAAGACAAGCTGGGTCTTTTTCTTCTCACACAACTAATCACCAAAAGTAAAGGCCCACAATGACACTTGTGCAACTCCTTTGCCTTGAGTTCACTGCAAATTAGTCTCTAATTCTGTGGCTGAAACTCTAACAATAGAGTCCAGCTCCTTCCTTCTCACCTGTGATGGCTCACTGGACTCAGCAGGAGTAAGCAGAAGTAAAACATATCTTCTTACGCTAATAACAAAATAAGTCCCTGAATATGCACAGGGAGATGAATTGTTTGCTGAGAAGGTGCCATTTTCCTGGTCACTTTTTAAAGTAGAACAGCAGCATCAAAAAATGAGTCCACCATATATAGTGAACCATTTGTGAGCTTTCATATGCACAATCTGTGCCTTGTTCCTTACATTCTAAGTATCCATCTTGCTGTTTATTATATTAATCTCTTTAAGCAGATTTCTCACAGCTGCAATTAAATTTCAATCCTTTAAGTAGCTTAGTAATTCTGACTTCCCCCATCCCCAATATTTTGCTAACCGTTTTCTATGGTACTATATATTAACCAATCAGTTTGAACAGCCAAAATGATCAAATTAGATGTTTTAGGCTTTGAACTTTCAAAAGTATCCTGATCTCTTCTGACTTATCTTGTGGCTAATTAGTCATACTTAATGACTGAGTAAAGTATCAGTAATGCAGAACTAGATAATTTCAGCACATTCTTATGTTCATTAATACTATATTTATACATATGGTGGAGACTAATGTCCATATAAATTCTTTAGAATTATAATTTTAATGCAAAGCTACCTCAGGTCTACACAAAGACTTGTTCTTTAAATTGAATGGTATTTTAACCATCTATATACATTTTATGTTTCTCCTCTTCGGTACTGATACTGTGCACACTGAGGAATTAGTACTGAAACGGCACTGTACTTTTTTAATGCAATGTTAGTAGTCAATTAGAACAAACAGAAAAGCAGATTTTACCATTTTTTATTATGTAGGTAATAAAGATGCTTTCCATTTCAGGATGCATTTGAGGCAAGGTTATTAGGCACGATGAATTTAAAATAATAGGTTTCAAAGCAATAAACAAACAACTTAATACTCAAAGGAAAAATAAAAGGGAATATCATTTCAATAGTTAGTGCTCATTAAGGCTGAAGCGAACCCACACCAAACAGCAGGCAATATAATCCCTTCAGACAGGAATCTAAAAAATCCATGTCTACAAAAGAGACTTAGACACATACGGCCAGATTCTCATTTACACAAAGAGCAGTGCAAAGAGGCCTAGATGGAAACGAGAATCAGGATCAAAGAGCTGAGCCTGCAAACGCTTAGGCACATATGTAACTTTATGCATGCTGGTGGTCCCATTGAAGTCATATATATAGCATTATGAAGTATTTGCCGGACCAGCAACTTGGGTTCAATGTTTGTTACCAGCTACTTTCACCATCACAGTGGACAGATTTGTACAGCACTTACTGCATTTAGGCCTCACAGCCCTGATCCTGAAAACACTTACCCGCATGCTTAACTTTACTATTGTGTGTTGCCCATTTGATTTTAATGGGACTCTCAGTAGTAAAGTTAAGTGTATGTTTTGTAGGATAGAGTCCCAATCAAGGAGCACGTGCTTAAGTGCCATTTACTTCAATGTACCTAAGTGCTTTCTGAATAGGGATGCTTTAGAAAAGGTATTCTCACACATTCTTAGCAGCAAGCATGTGAGTAGTTCCAATTACTTCAGAAGATCTAGTCATGTGCTTAATATTACAGAAGTGCTTAAGTACCTTGCTTAGTCTGGGTCTTCCATCAAGATATTTAATTTCCCCAAACCTGAAGGGAAGCGTAGCAAAAACAGAGTACATTGGTTCTTTACTAAATCTCCATGCCTAAATATATTTTTATTATTTAGAATAATGGACAAATAAGCAAATAATTCATAATGAAATATTAAATCTATTTCACTGCCTTTCTGTCTGGGAACTGGCTAAGCAGATTGTGATTTTGAATCTTAATTTGTCATGCAAAGTAATTTACTGAATTTACTTCTATGATTGAATAATTCCAGGTTTGTACTGTGTTTACAAGTAGTTTGTTGCAATATTTGATAGAGGATATTCAAGCCCCAATCCTGCACTGAGGTCCATGTGGGGGAGGGGATCCCTCTGCTTGCATAGATTTACGGAAGGTTTGGGGCCTGGATTTGTATAGAGTGGCTACATAGTATGCTTCTGTCCCTTGACTGGATGCAGACAAATCTTAGGATAAGAATACCTGTGCAAATGCTCACACTTACAAATTTGGACACCAAGCCTGCAGTGACATCCATGCACACAGACCTCTCTGCCTGCAGACAGCCTGCATCCTCGATGACACCAGGGATGGCAGTGGTGTTCTCCAGAACAAAAACCATGAGCCACTGCAGTGTGAGCTAAAGAGCCAATTCTTTGGCGGGGATTGAGCCCAAAGAGTAACACATGTACTGACCAGTGGGCTACATCCATACACAACACCACAGACTTCACTACAACTGAATACAGGCACAGTCCACCAGTGCAGATGCAGTTGCAGGATAAGGTTCTTGGAATATGCTTTCCACAATCGTTCTGTGAAAGTCACTTACAATTAACCATCCCCAGCAGTGTTTCTGTTAGGAGGTTAACTGAAATATTCACAGTAATCAAACACAAGTGGGCATAAACACCACGCTCAGGTCTTCAGATGTCATAGTGTAAGAACCTGGATAGAAACAAAGTTAAAATCAATTGTAAAAGAATATTTGTCAAAAATTATTTTCAGAACATGCCCAGCTCCACTACTTGGTTAAAATATTTCACAAATCTCATCATTTCATAGTTGTTGTCGAAACCTCAGTATTTAGAAAGTCATGCAAACCTAGAATTAATTTAATCTTTCAGCAAAAAAAGACTTCAAGACATCTTGGGATTTAAAATCAAGCAAATACACATGACATCAAATTACAAAAAGAGAAACAGAAATTAAAAACCTAATCAGTAGAATCATATTGCTTTTTTTCTGGCCTAATTCATAATTATTGAAGCTGTGAGTACTACAATTAATAGTCTACTCAAATATTGGCACTGGAGAATTTGATGGATTATTTTCAGTATTATGAGATAGAACAAAGTGACATTCAGTGAAATAGAAAGGAAACAAATTTAAAACAGATTAAATGAAATACAATTCACACAATGAATAATTAACTCACGCAGCTCATTGCCACAGTATATCACTGGGGCCAAGAGCTTAGTAGGATTCAAAAATGATTCAACATGTATATGGCTATTGATAATATTCACAGTTCCTAAAATAAGATAACTTTTTAATCTTAAGAGAGAGAAACTTTCCGATTTCATGGTGTAAGTCAAATCCTAAATGCCTTGGGTTGGGGGGAACTTCTCTTAATGAGTAGATTTCCCCACAATTATAAATTAAAGGGATTCCTGTAGCTTCTCCTAAAGCATCTGGTACTGGCTACTGGACAACTGGCCTCTTCGTATTCTAACTTTCTAGATGCTAGAAGAGCTTTTGCTTAATCAAAATCCTACTTTTTTTTTTTTGGTCTTTGAGGTAGTTTGGATAGAAAGTGAATTGAAACCAACCTAGTTCTTTTCCTTACACACCAGCAGTATTCACAAATGCATAACTTTGCTTTACAGGCTGTAGCTTCAAACACATTATGTTGATACAATATTTTTGTGTGAATTTTACAGTAGATCATATATTTTGACAAAAAGTACCTAACAATAAAAATGCAGAGATATTATTATATACATTCTTGTAAATGTCATCCAAAAGCCATGCGGGTGACAACAGTGACAGATATTGCAACCACCATCTAATATTTTTGGGGCCCATTGTATTAAATCTATGAATGGTTTTTGTAAGATTGTCCTCTACTCCATGGGGGAGGGTTACCACAGGTCCTACCGGAACTAAAAACTGGGCAGCGGGGGTGATTAAGGTAATTCGCTGAGATGAAACAATTCTAGAAAGGTACTGCCCCCAGAAGAGGCTTACACATACTGGTTCAAATTGGGTTTTCCAAAGACTAGGAGACACAGAAAGGGCATTTGATACAAAAGGATTAACTTGAACTGACATAGGCCTTCTTTCTGATCTGGCAAACAAACAAGATATTCTGTCCAAAGAGGGCCCAACCCTTGCAGCAGAGTTGGAAAGACTTTGGCCTACGAGAGCCCCATATGGCTAATGGGTGAATCTTGCAAGTTTTTAGCAAGATTCATCTGCTGCTGATCTGAAGAGATTGGAGGTGGTAAGCCATGCTGCACCCAGACCGGGGAGGGGGCGCAGAAGAGCTCCCGTCCTGCAGGGAACTGAGGAGATGGTGCCACAGACAGTCCAGCAGGGGGAGTGGCGATGGCAAGAGATCCAGAGATGTAGAACAGGAATGGAAAAGGCTGCTTGTTCAGGAGAGACAGAGGGAGCTGGAGGCAGAGCTGAAGTGACTGACCCGGACAAATACCACTGGCTCAAACAGGAGAAGAGGGTCAAGTCACACCCATGGGACCCAGGAGGAAGGACGTGAGAGTGTATATCTTCAGCAACTGGCAGGCAAATAGATGCGGGTGTGATGAGTCCCAGTGCTCTGCTCATGGCCTGAGTCAATATGGACACTAAAGAAGATTCTGGGACTCTGACTGTGGGAATATGGAAGACACTGGGGGCTAGAAAACCAAATCCAGCTTTGTTCTCTTGGTCTATTAGAAAGAGTGACTCAGTCTGAACAAGACCTTCTGTCCAAGGGCCCTCATCCTGCAGGAGATTTGAAAAGACTTTGTCCTGCTAGGGCCCCCTAAGACTGATGGGTGGCCTCTGGTGAGCTTTTAGCATCCATATGGGAACTTTCTTTTTACGTTTTTTCTCTAATGCTTTTACTTTAAGGAAAAATGCAGTTTGCTCTGTGAAGGGTGGTTGGTACCTGGTATACATTGTTATAGCCCATGCAGGAAGAGTCAACCACAGGTGCTGGACCCTGGTCAGACCTACTAGGAAATCACAGTGAGGTGCAGAGGGACAAGCCTAAACCCTCAGTCTGGAGAGAAAGAGATGTGAGTCTCCACCCAAGAATGGCAACAGCTGGGAAGCCTAAAACCTTAAATATGTGCCCTCAAGCAAGACCAGGAAGGGGGTCGAAGATGCCATTAACCCTGAAACTGCAACAACTGCCTCTTGACATGATCAACTAGACAGTCAGATTAATTTTGGATGCTGGTGAATGCGAGGCCTCAAACTCAGTGAAGCCCTGATATGGAATCAGTGGGGCTTCTGTTGGCACAGAGATCTTCTATGTGGATAAGCTTTCTGGATGGGAGCCTAAGGCACTATCCTGCATGTATTTTTAGGCTTAATCTCACTAATTGTGCTTGAAACATTTTTAAGGAAAAAATTCCTAGCCCAGATCCTGATCTCTGTTACATCAGTATGTAGTTGGAGTAATTCCATTGACTTTAATGGTGTTGCTCCAAATGAACAACAGTGTGTGTGGGTCAAAATCTGGTCCTCTCATGAAATGTATTTTAGCTTTTATTGCTAAGATTTTAGTCTTGAAGTAATAAGGGGGGGGGGGTCTGTCCTATGTTCCTACAATTATACTTTTATGTGATGCTCCCACTTAAATTATTCATCTAAACTTTTCTAATAATATCTTCTATTGTATAATTTGGGAACTATTAGGAATGAAGGTTTTGCCATAGCTGACCAAATCATAATTTTCCCTAGATTTGCAATAATGTCTCCATGCAGATATCACTTATGACCCCAAGGTCACAATAATTTCACCATTAATATAACCCAATTTAAGACACTGTTGCCTGTGACAACATAGCATATTTTGCACTTTTCATTTTTTTGACTTTAAATGTTACCTTTAAGTTTTCTGGATCCCATTTCTATTAAATGTGAGTGGGAAAAGTTAGTGGATATTTCAGATATAGTACATCTGCATCTTTGCATATGGTGATATACCTTATATAAGCATTTACTTCAACTGACAGTACTTCATTAAGAAAAAAATAGGGAAAGCCACATTGTGGATATTGCATACATTTTCTGTATCTGATCTGCTTCATTTTTATTGATGGTGCACCATACATACAATGCAGAGGTTAATATTCAATGGACATTGGAAGCTTGTTTAGGTTCTCATTAATGAGAATACCCCAAAATTTGTTTGCAATTTTCAATGGCGCTAACATTTGCAGAATTAGAGAGTCCCAGCATGCTAGTTTTCATACAAAGAGCATTATTTAACTTAGCATTTAAGGAGCCAATACAGCACTCGTTAAAACTCAGTGACTTCAACAGGAATTGGGTCAGACCCCAAATACATATAAGCATAAAATAGCATAGTTTAAAAACAATAGTGTCTCCTAAATTTCTCAGGCTGACCTAAATTTGTTGGTAGCTTACACAGTTGCACTCTTTACCTTTCATTATATTATTATAGATAGTTTGCTAATAACGCAATAATGTGGCAAATAATCAAAATTTGATTGACATTCAGTAGAATTGTCTGTTGGCTGGCTGACAGAAAGCACAGGTGTATTAACATTTATTCCATTTTCATTCATGTCTCATATTCATTCGAGCAGTTATAACAAATGCTCCAAGATACCAGCCTCTCCTCTGCACATTCCCTCAGCTTCCTGATTCCTCAGACTTTATTCCCAAATCTCAGCATAGGTTTCCTATATCAAATAGGCACAGATACACTGTTTGAAATATCAGTCCAAGCAAAGTAAAATCATAGAAATGTGAGGCTGAAAGGGACCTCAAAGTCATCAAGTCCAGCCTCCTGTGCTGAGGCAGGATCAAATAAACTGAGACCTTCACTGACCGGTGATAGGTTAGTGTAGACATAGTCTTAGAAAGATTTTCCTAGTATCTAACCTAAGTCTCCCTTGCTGCAGATTAAGCCCATTACTTCTAGTCTTAACTTCAGTGGACATGGAGAACAATTGATCAGTCCTGTATGACAGCCCTTAACATATTTCAAGACTGTTATCAGGTCCCCCCTCAGTCATCTTTTCTCAAGTCTAACCATGCCCAATTTTTTAGACTTTCCTCATTGATCTGGTTTTCTAAACTTTTTTTATCATTTTTGTTCCTTTTGTCCATATTTTTCCTAAAGTGTGATGCCTAGAATTGGCCACAGTACTCCAACTGAGGCCTCACCAATACTGAGTAGAGTGGGACAATTACCTCCCATGTCATATGTATGACACTCCTGTTAATATACCCCAGAATGATATTAGCTTTTTTGCAACTGCATCACATTGTTGACTTTCATTCTATTTATGATCCACTAAACCCCCAGATCCTTATCAGAAGTACTACCCCCATCAATTAGTCACCACTTTGCAGTTCTGCATCTGATTTGTCCTTCCTAAGTATAGTACTTTGCACTTGTCTTTACTGAATTTCATCTTGTTGATATAAGATCAATTTTCCAGTTTGTCCTCCAGTGTGTTTGCAACCCCTCCCAGCTTGGTGTTATCCACACAGTTCATAATTGCACTCTCTACTCCATTATCCAAATCATTAATGAAAATACTGAGTTTTGTTTATTGAATGTAAAAAGTTACACAACATATGAGTGGAACAACTGTGTGGCATGGATAGTCATACAATCCCATCTAACTCTTCCACGCAGCATACAACTGCCAGGACACAAAACAGGCCTCATAACTTCCCCAGTGTCAAGCTGTGGAGAGTGTCCCCCCATCTCAGCCAATCAGAAGCCTCCTTATGATTCCAGGCATGACAAACTATATAACCCAATACAAAGCTGAACCACAACTCTTAGCCTCCTGCTGACTTATCCCTGGCAAAAGTGTCCTAATGAACTGCTGTCCTACCAAGCAGGTTTGGGGTAGGGCAAAATGCAGCATGCAGATCTAGCGTATACAAATCTAAGAGACTGTAAAGATTTTGGTTGTCAGAAAGAGTGTAAAGATGAAATACTGCGTGAAATGTGAAACCTGTACAACATTTGTATTTTACGTTAGAGGAACCTAAAGAAATGCGGAGGAACCCAATCAACATTTTGGAAAGGGAGCATTTTTAAATGGTGGCTGTGCAAAGGGCTGTTCTGCAAATTCAGTTGTTCCTTGAAGGGATCCGGTGACAGATTTGGGGACTGAATTCAGTCATTAAAGAGCAAAACAGAAGGATTTTAGTTCTGCAGTATGACAGAACCTCCACACAGCCTTAACTGTAGAGTCACTACCCTGTCTCCATAAAAACAAGTCCATGATGTTTGCACCATGGAGACACATTGCTGCTGGAATGTCATTTGCATCACTTAAGGGAAACTGCTTATTAGAAGTCTCAGAACTATCTCTCTCTTTCTTTAACACACCCAAGCTACACAAAAATATCAGTTAAGTATAGGGGAAATTTAGCCTTGTGATGTAAATTTGGAACAGACTAATGTTTGTCATAATATCTTTCAGTATTAAGAGTGAATTGTATCCTTCACTGTCTACGCTTCACTCAATCAGTTAGACTTTAAGTTATCAGCCATGCAAAGGAACCAAACATGGACACTCCCTTACCTGAAAAAGCCAAGGTGTGCCATGCAAATGGCAGCAGTTCTTGTCCAGGCCAGCATGTGGTCATCACATATTAAAAAAATAACAGGTGTGGAGTAACAAAATAAATGTATTTTCATTCCCTGCTTTAGAAAACAGCTGAAATAAAGAATCCTTCACATTTACACAGAAAATGCTGACTTGTTGGTCACAACCCAACTAAACTTCCCCTCCAGCACAGAAAAATGGCACTATTTGTAACTTCAGGATAGTTATGGTACTTACTACCCATAGTCACTATTCACGTTTACCATGTCTGCTCAGCAATGCATGCCATTCTCTTGTACCATGTGATATAACATGACCCAGTGTGCCTAACTGCCTTCCTTTCCTCAGGAACACAAATAAGGCCCCAATCAGCAATCACTTATGCATGTGCTTAGCTTTAAGCAAATGAACAAATAGGCAGTAGGTAATGTTTTATATATTAGGGCCTTCATAAAGAAGGATTATGGGTGCTTTACATTAAAAAGTGTAAAAAGAAAAGGAGTACTTGTGGCACCTTAGAAACTAACACATTTATTTGAGCATAAGCTTTCGTGAGCTACAGCTCCGTACTCCTGTTCTTTTTGCGGATACAGACTAACACAGCTGCTACTCTGAAACCTGTCATTAAAAAGTGTTACATTCTGCTTCCAGGTAGGCACACTCAGCTCCCAGGTAAATCACTGAGAGTTTCACTCCTGCATCTGATGGCAGAATTTTGCCCCAAATAGGAACAAAGATAGAAATAAAACTAATGCACCATGAGAAACTCCTCTTGAAACAGAAATGTTTTTAAAACAACTTTTAAAATGGCTGCTTTTGTGGTGTCTCAAAGACCTTCAAAAGAGACTCAAAAAGCTCCCCTCAAATCCTAGAGTGTGACATTCAGCACACAGGCAGCTAGAAGCTCAGAGAGGTATCTGGGACTCAGGGTAAAATTTTCAAAGCTACCTATGAGCCAGATTTTTAAAAGTATTTAGGGACCTAAACATGCAGCTAGGCTTCTGTGGGATTTTCAAAGTACCTAGGTGCCTCGCCCCTAGGCTTTTGAAAATTGCACAGGTGCCTATTGACATCCATAGTCCTCCAAACCTCCTTAAAAATCTTGCCCTAAGTGACTTAGGAGCCTAGGCAAAAGGTATTTAGGCACCTAACTCTGACTGAAATCAATGGGAATTAGGTGTCTAAATACCTTTTAGATCTGGACTCTAAGTCCCATTTTGAAAATTGACTTAGACCCAAATTCCTATTGAAAATCAATGGGCCTTAGGCACCTAAATCACATAGGTGCTTTTTCAAATTTTACCCTCTGTCTATTTTCAGCCTTAAAAGTTATAATCACCTTCTTAAATTTAATTCTGGCCATATGGGCAGGTGCTAGGAGGCATTCCCTTTTTACAACCCTTATGTTTATCAAGCTGTGGCATTTTCTATTAGCTGAAGGTGATCAGTCAGTCACTAAGATCACCCCACATCAAAGGCATTGAAGCCATTTAACCTAACTGTCACAAAGACATGGGCCACAGCTGTCAGATCAGCATGTGATGATTAAGTCACAGTCTGGCTGTTGAGGCAATTTGCTGGCATCTCTAACCATGGTTTATTAGCAATAATTTGATTAAAATTCTGTATATTCAATAGTATTTAAGTTGACTTAATGGCCAATCAGATTTGTACCACCTCTGGTATATTTTTAATGCTACAATGGCATCATCTGTATTGTAGAAATTATAAATATACAAAGTCATTGAAACAATCTGATATCAAGTGTTGCGCCTCGCTTCAAAAAGTAAAAACTATCCTTTGCACAGAAAATTCAGCCTCTTTTGCACCAGCCTGCCCTCTGTGAGAATCTAAGAATGAGAGCATGTACTGTATTGTTTGGATCACAAGAATTACACCACATTATTCATGAAAAATAAGAGAACTAGGAAAAAGAAATTAGGAAACTCTATTGTTTGTTAGTCTCTAAGGTGCCACAACTACTCCTTTTCTATTGTTCAAAGTCAGAAAAGTTAGATGGGTTTTAATTACTCTGTATCCTTTTTATACTCAAAAGAGGATTACAAATATCTTTAAACACAAGCCTTTGTATGTGAGATTAGTTTCACAACACACACTTTAAAACCTGAAGATCATCATTTAAATTCCTTGTAGCACATCTTCCCGGGAACCAGGGGGAAGACCTGATAAGACCTGATCCTGCAACCCTTATTCACAAGGTATGGTATTTATTTCCATTAGTAATACCCATACTAGGGAACTGCTTAGCTGCCTATTGAAGGAACTTTAATTCTCTCTATTGTGGGAGCAATGCAAAGGGGTAGGACTTAGGCAGGACCACGGATATGGTCCTTGAAGTGAAAATTTGCTACTACAAGGTAGGTAGCATTGGTTCAATTCAAAAGATTTACTTTGGACCAATAAGAGTTTGTTTTTAAATGCAAGGTTAAGCTGTGATAGGACCACAAATAGGTCAAAAGAAAACTTTATTGGGCTCTGGGTTTTTACCACAGTTACAGAAATAAATTATGTCTGTTCTTTTGACCATATCCGATTGTGAATAAAATAAAAAATGGTTATTAAGTGAAGCAAGGCTTTCAAAAGCCATATGCATTACTATGTCAACTCAATCAACCACTGAAACAGCAGTTGTGCTCCTGATATTCCACATAAAGGTTTCATTTTTCCCTCTGAAAGCCAACACTAATATATTTAAACTGCCTAGCCATCAAGGAAAAAAACTAAACTACAGTTTCTATAAGCTGGCAATTTGCAAAGAAATGGGACCGTAGCTATAATTATGTGTAGTGGCTTGTCACATTATTATACTAGGAATGCTCAGCACATTGGAGAAAAGGCAAGAGTCACAATTTACTATTAAAACAAGGTAAAAGCTACAATAAACCTCTCCTCCTCCTGTGGCAAACCACTACACCTAACAATAATTGAAAATAATTTGGTCATGGTAAATTCAGTGTACATCAAGACTAACTGCACATGCCCAGCAAAGCTCGGAAACACAATGGGTGCGTGTGCATACGCCATTTCCTAAGTTTACACTGAAGTCAGAGGCATGATTGCAGCACATGTAGCTAGCTCAGGTGCCAAGAGGAGTGCAGCCAGGGCAGCATAGATTTCAGTGTGGGCTAGTTGCCCGAGTAGGTGCCCAGGATCCCAGGAGGACTTATACAGCCCAAGCTGCAGTGGCTTCACTGCTATTGGTACTGCACTAGCTAGATTAAAGATAGCTCGCGTATGTCAATACATGCTGTAATCTCAAATCCCAAATCTCCAACCATTGCTCTTCTGCCAGGGCCTAACCCAGGTCTCTTGCTTACATTCCATTACCCTGAGGGTGGGATTCACAAAGAGGAATGAGGCATTTCAATGCTCAGCATTGCCGCAGCTTTTAGGTGCCCTGCCAACTCGTGGAATTCCCAATCCCGAGTTAGGTGCTCAGGGTCCCTACACAATGTAGGCGCCTAAGAATGGGATCCACAAAAGCCAGCAAATTGAGCACAGAGACACCTAAATTAGCTAATAGGAAATGCCAAGTAGAGGGATGTGACCTAAGCCTTGACCATCAAAAACGTTTAGGCATTGGAGTCATTAGATCTTGGAGTTGTTGTGGGTAGTTCTCTGAAAACATCCACGCAATGTGCAGCGGCAGCCAAAAAAGCGAACAGAATGTTGGGAGTCATTAAGAAAGGGATAGATACTAAGACATAAAATATCATATTGCCCCTGTATAAATCCATGGTATAGCCACATCTTGAATACTGCATACAGATGTGGTCGCTCCATCTCAAAAAAGATATATTGGAATTGGAAAAGGTTCAGAAAAGAGCAACAAAAATTATTAGGTGTTTGGAACGGCTTCCACATGAGGAGCTGTCATAAATATAAAGGGAAGGGTAACCACATTACTGTATACAGAAAGGTGGTTACCCTTCCCTTTATATTTATGACATGCCCCCCAAATCACAGATAGGGTGAAACACTGGCTGTGATTTCTTCCTGGAACGCTAGAAGAAAACAGAATTAATAAGACCCACGGATCTCTAGATATACTACTAACTGTATAAAGACTAACAATATTTTCTACATCTCAAGGACTTTTTAACCAGTTGATTCTGGGAAACTTTCATGGGAGAGTGCATCAGCCACTTTGTTAGAAGTTCCTGAAATGTGTTGTATTTCGAAATCAAAATCTTGGAGGGCTAAACTCCACCGAAGAAGTTTTTTGTTATTTCCCGTGGTGGTATGAAGCCACTGTAGCGCAGCATGGTCGGTTTGCAGGTTGAAATGCTGTACCCGAACGTATGGGCGTAGTTTTTCCAGAGCATAGACAATGGCGTAACATTCCTTTTCACTGATTGACCAGTGGCTTTCCATCTCAGACAACTTCTTGCTGAGAAACACGACAGGATAGAATTCTTGATTCAGTCCTTCTTGTGTCAAAACTGCTCCCATGCTCAGACGCTTCTGTGGTTACTAGGAACAGTTTGTCAAAGTCTGGGGCCCTTAGCACAGGGTCAGACATGAGTGTCGCTTTAAGCTGATTAAAGGCCTTCTGACACTCTACAGTCCACTGAACGGTATTTGGCTGCTTCTTTTTGGTTAGGTCTGTCAGTGGGGCGGCAATTTGGCTGTAGTGCGGTACAAATCACCTGTAATATCCGGCCAAGCCTAAGAAGGATTGGACCTGTTTCTTTGACTTTGGGACAGGCCACTTTTGGATAGCATCCACCTTCGCCTATAGGGAGTTGATAGTTCCTTGACCCACCTGGTGTCCAAGGTAAGTCACTCTGTTTAGGCCTATTTGACACTTTCTAGCCTTAACAGTTAGTCCTGCTTCCCTTATGCATTTAAAAACTTGTTGTAGATACTCCAGGTGTTCTGCCCACAAATCAGAAAATATGGCCACATCATCCAGAAAGGTGACTGCATATTCTCCCAATCCAGCTAGGAGACCATCTACAAGTTTTTGGAAGGTGGCGGATGCATTCTGCAGCCCGAAAGGGAGCACATTAAATTCATACAGCCCGACATGGGTGATGAAGGCTGACCTTTCCTTGGCGGATTCGTCTAGCTGTACCTGCCAGTACCCCTTGGTTAAGTCCAAGGTAGAGATGAACTGGGCCCTCCCAGTTTCTCCAATAGTGCATCTGTGTGTGGCATTGGATAGTCGTCTGGGTGAGTTACAGCATTTAGCTTATGGTAGTCCATGCAAAAATGTATCTCCCCATCTGGTTTGGGAACTAGAACCACTGGAGATGGCCATGCACTGCCAGAGGGGCAGATTACACCCATCTGTAGTACATCCTGTATCTCCCATTCTATAGCAGTTTTAGCTTGAGGAGACACCCGGTAAGGTTGGGCCCTAATTGGGTGAGCACTACCTGTGTCAATGGAGTGGTATGCCCGTTTGGTCTGGCCTGAACGTGTCTGTGTTTCACCCTATCTGTGATTTGGGGGGGCGTGTCATAAATATAAAGGGAAGGGTAACCACCTTTCTGTATACAGTGCTATAAAATCCCTCCTGGCCAGAGGCAAAATCCTCTTACCTGTAAAGGGTTAAGAAGCTCACGTAACCTAGCTGGAACCTGACCAATAAGGGGACAAGATACTTTCAAATCTGGGTGTGTGGGGGGGAAGGCTTTGTCTGTCTGTCTGTGTGATGCCTCTGCCGGGGACAGATCAAGAAAGCGAGCAATTCAACTCCTATAAAGTTAGCAAGTAATCTAGCTAGAAAATGCATTCGATTTTCTTTTGTTTTTTTGCTTGTTAAATTCACTGTGCTGGAGGGAGTGTGTATTCCTGGTTTTGTGTCTTTTTGTAACTTAAGGTTTTGCCTAGAGGGATTCTCTATGTTTTGAATCTGACTGCATGTGAGATTATCTTCCATTCTAATTTCACAGAGGTGCTTCTTTTACCTTTTTTTCTTTCTAATAAAGTTCTGTTTTTTTAAGCGCCTGACTGATTTCTCCATGATCCTAAGACCCAGGGATTTGGGTCTGTGATCACTTTGTAACCAATTGATTAGGATATTATTCTCAAGCCTCCCCAGGAAAGGGGGTGTAAACCTTGGGGGAATGTTTTGGAGGAACAGGAACTCCAAGTGGTCCTTTCCCTGATTCTTTGTTAAATCACTTGGTGGTGGCAGCATACTGAATCCCAGATACAGGGACTTTTGTGTCTTGGGAAAGTTTTAACCTAAGCTGATAGAAATAAGCTTAGGAGGTTTTCATGCAGGTCCCCACATCTGTACCCCAGAGTTCAGAGTGGGGAAGGAACCTTGGTAAGAGCGATTAATAAGACCAGGACTTTTCAGCTTGGAAAAGAAACGACTAAGGGGGGATATGATAGAGGTTTATAAAATCATGACTGGTGTGGAGAAAGTAAATAAGGAAGTATTATTTACTCCTTCTTATAACACAAGAACTTGGGGACACCAAATGAAATTAATAGGTAGGAGGTTTAAAACAAACAAAAGGGGGTATTTTTTCACACAACGCATAGTCAACCTGTGGAACTCTTTGCCAGAGGATGTTGTGAAGGCAAAGACTATAAGAGGGTTAAAAAAAGAACTAGATAGGTTCATGGAGCATAGGTTCATGAATGGCTATTAGCCAGAATGGGCAGGAATAGTGTCCCTAGCCTCTGTTTGCCAGAAGCTAGGAATGGGCGACAGGGGATGGATCACTTGATGATTACCTGTTCTGTTCATTCCCTCTGGGGCACCTTGCATTGGCCACAGCCAGAAGAATGGGCTAGATGGACCTTTGATTTGATCTGACCCAGTATGGCCATTCTTATGTTCTTATGTTCACCTAAGTCTGGGCTGACATGGTGCTTCTATCTGCACTCGGGATTCACAGCCATGAATCCTTTCCCGGAGTTAGGCATGTCAGCCTTGTCAGCTATTTTTCATGAAAAACTGAGGCGGAGGAGCTGCTGCCACAGTTTATAAGTTTTAGCCCAAAGGTTAGGCCACTTACCCAGGATGTGGGAGACCCGGGTTCAATTCCTCACTATTGGAGGTGGGGGCTCAAGCTCAGACCTCTGCTCCACAAGAAGCAGAGGAGAGATTTGAACCTAGATCTCCCAATCCTGGGTGGGGGTCCTAATCATTGGTCTGAAAGTTATAAGGGGAGGGCATTGCCTTCACTGTATGTTTTATGTGGATTTGGATGTGCTCTGAGCTTGTCGATTGAATTGGGCCCCAAAGGTAAGAAAGACAGTGGAGCACCTAGTTTGTGAATAGCACTGGGGCTTACGTGTGAGTAAGGTGCTGAGCTTCTGTGCTATGTCAGGGCTGAAGCAGATGTGCACATGCTCAACCATAAAAATTCAGGTACCCCAGGGACTTTAACATGGAAATTTAGACACCTAAGGGATTTAGGCACCTACAAGTTTAGGTCGCAGCTGAGTAGGGGTTTTGTGGCATCTGTTGGACTGAAGCTCCTAAATTCTCCTTGTGAATCCTACTCTGAATGTATATGGAGCCAATTTCTTTACTATAGTCAGGAACTTGGCCTCTTTAAAGCAAGCCTATAAGTCCTGTGCCAGAGTGGGAGCCCAGAACACAGCTTACCTGGCCTCATAGCAGCTTGCCAGAAGCCAGACCACGTACATTCTTGAGGTTCAGATGGTAAGGTGTCCACAGGAGGGTAAGGTGTCCATATCTTTTACACAATTTTTTACCCCAGTCCTTCAATGAGATCTGCTAAAGTGGCCCACACCCATGCAGTGTCATTGGCATTATGGGACTCTGTATGGATGCAGACTCATTGCTAGAAGATCCCCTTACTAGACACGTGTGATGGAAGTTTAAAGGTAGGAGCCTAATTTCATGTTTAGGCACCTAAATAAAAGTGACCTGATTTTCAGAAGTGCCAGGCACCCACAGCTCTCTCTCATGTCAGGGGAAACTACTCATGAGATAAGGGTTTGCACAATCAAGCCCTAATTTCTAACCGGAATGTTACAATTTTTCCGCATTTCCAATCTATGAGTCTGATCCAAGGTGGTGCTGAGAATCTCCGGAAAGGTAAGGAGTGCCCACTGACTTTGATGGGAGTTGAGGGTGCTGGACACCTCCTAGGAGATTGTCAGCACTTCATAGGATCGAGCCCTAACTTGCTGAGTTCTGGTTTCCAAAGTTGCTGAGCATCGCCATCTCCCATTGGCTTCAGGGGGAGTTGTGCATACTCAGCACTTCTGAAAAAATCAGGCTTTTAATCTGCATTTGTTATTTAATTTTCAGCTCTGAAGTGTAATTACATATCACATGAATTTGTTTGGGAGTGATATATAATCTGTCCTGATAATTATGTGATCCTACATTTAGTATTTATTGCAGCAAATGTCACCTGCTCACAGAACAAACTCCAGCCTTTATCCAGAATTATCTGTAATTAATCTTGCATTCCACTTCTGCAGTGACCTCTGAAACTAACCCTCATCACCGGCAATCTGAAAAACTATAGAAATTAAAAATACTTTTAGACCTTGCAGGGAGTATTAATCATTCTACATTCCGAAATATTTGAATGATGTCCAGAAAACAGCATTCAAAGAAGGTCTGGGCGACAAAAGTTGGCAGAAATAACTTCTTGGAATATCATAGTTTTGATTTCTCTGTGACATAGATGTAACCCTTCTGTTAGCTGGAGCCGGCAGCAAACAAAGCCAGGTTCAATATCTAGGGGTTCCTCTTCAACAATACAACAAAGAACTGGCTCGAGCCCCCACCCAGTAACCTGGGAAAATTACACACTACCTCTTGTTAGGATATAGATATTCAGGCCTGTCTGTAAAGGCCTATATTCTAAGAATTTAGGTGTATTCTTATCACTTAGCTAGCTATAGAGGTATAAAAGAAAGAATCAAAATCACTGTCTGCCGGTGTAAGAGCCTTCTCTCACTGTGACAGTCTGAGGCCCTGTTCTCAGGCTAAGGCCTTTGGCTAAGCAGCAGAGGCAGCCATAACCTGGGAAGTGACTGGTCATATTCCCTCATTCCAAACTAGTCACATTGAAATAAGGTGCTATTGGGCTGTTAGGAATACAATCCTTTCCTGATAGTGCCTATCGCCTCCAGAGAAAGGGAAGTGCCTAGAAGATGTAAAAGGAAACTTAGTTTGATAGCATCCTGTCTGGCAAGAACTCACTTATCAATAGCTGGGATGTGAAATCCTCATTTTTGTTTCAGAGTAACAGCCGTGTTAGTCTGTATTCGTAAAAAGAAAAGGAGTACTTGTGGCACCTTAGAGACTAACCAGTTTATTTGAGCATGAGCTTTCGTGAGCTACAGCTCACTTCATCGGATGCATAGCATTTTTGTGTTTGTTCTATCACTGTAGTCCCCATTTCCCTATTGTTTGTCTGCATAATCTCTGTCTGGTTCTGTGATTGTTTCTGTCTGCTGTATAATTAATTTTGGTGGGTGTAAACTAATTAAGGTGGTGGGATATAATTGGTTAAATAATCATGTTACAATATGTTCGGATTGGTTAGTTAAATTTCAGTAAAATGATAGGTTAAGGTATAGCTAAGCAGAACTCAGGTTTTACTATATAGTCTGCAGTCAATCAGGAAGAAGGGGGGGAATGGGAACAGGGAATGGGAGTGGGGAATTGGAATCATGTTTTGCTAAGGGAGGGGATTGGGAACAGGGACACAGGTAATGCTCTGTGGTGTCAGAGCTGGGAAGGGGGACACTAAGGAAGGAAACTGGAATTATGCTTGCTGGAAGTTCACCCCAATAAACATCAAATTGTTTGCACCTTTGGACTTTGGGTATTGTTGCTCTCTGTTCATGCGAGAAGGACCAGGGAAGTAAGTGGGTGAAGGAATAAGCCCCCTTAACACCTCTGGGCACCTCTGAGAGGCCATACTTTCCCACTCGCAAGCACAGAGTCTGAGTGTAGAAAAGAAACTTTTAATGAAAGGAGGGAAGTCATCTGACATTAATTAGGGAAAATGCCACAAGCAGGATTCAGAAGCATAAGACTGTGAGCAGGACACCCAGCC
Source organism: Chelonia mydas (assembly GCF_015237465.2). Classification (NCBI taxonomy): domain Eukaryota; kingdom Metazoa; phylum Chordata; order Testudines; family Cheloniidae; genus Chelonia; species Chelonia mydas. Next base: position 52,521,369 of record NC_057849.1, on the reverse strand, counting down.
CAGAGTGCGTGGGGCAGTGTCTTCCGCCTCATGTTCTTGAGTTCTACAACCAAAAGTTCCTTTTCTGTGCCTCCCTCTGCTCTCTCCCCATACCCCACTCACAGTGGTTGTCCTTGGTCAGAGAGAACCCAGGGTTCAGAGGAGCATCTGTGTGAGTTCACCTCCGACCCAGGGAAGAAGGCACCTTGCTTGCTCCTCCAACTTGCTCTGGCTGGCCACCCCGCCAGCTGCAGTTCCTATTCACTGGCCACCCTGCCACCTGCTTGTTCCACTCCCACCAGAGGACTGCTTGCCCGCTCCTGCTGGCCGCTCCCGGTGGCTGACAGTTACCTTCTGCTGCCACCTGGCTCTTTGCTGTGACCTCTGCAGGTCAGTCTCTTAGTGACTGTCAGCTTTCAGCAGGCTAGGCAAAAATGCTGTCCTGCCACAAGTGATTTTAGCTCTCATTTAAGCACTTAAAATAACGAAAACTCCTAATAGAGTCTATTTAACTCTATCTTTGAACAGCAGGGAGGAATAACTTAAACTAGAGCAGGGAGCCATAGGAAGAGGCCACATCTCCTGACTAGAACATTTGTCCCCTTCCCTCTTACTTTCACAGGGTTCTGGCATTCAAGCCCCTAGCTTAAGATGGTCCTTTCAGCTGAGGATGACCCCAACATTTGGGGATAGTTCTGCTTCTCTTTATTCATACAATAAAGACAACAATATTGATAACAGCATTTCACTACTCCTGCATTCAGTACTAAAGTGATTTGTAACACAACACCAGCCAAAGTTGATCACTTTGAGCAACGCAGCTCCATCTGCCGGATATCTAAGCAGTGTAGGTGTGTTCATGTAAATACAGTTTGCTCCTGAAGTCTCCCCCACTCCAAGCTAGCTGTCAGGTGAGAGTTCATTCAGACCCAGCTTACATAGATATTAATATTCCCTCATCAAAGATCTCCATCAAATGAATTGCGGGGATTCTTAACTGATCTACCCCAGGGAGTGGGAAGGGGAAAGCTTGTCCTTTCTTTCCCTTCCCCATGAAGCCAGGAGAGGAACAAAAGGCCAGAATCATGAAGCAAAAGTTAGAAAAAAAGGAATAAAGAGAGAAAAAGTACACTATGGTAACAGATAAAGGATGAGGCCCTGCTCAGAGCATTAAAGAACTGTAGGAGCCTCCAAGGAAGTGAAGTGCTATACTGCAAAAGACTTAAAGGGACATGGGAGAGAGACAGTAACAGTGTCTGTAACAGAGGCAGAGCTGTTTAACTGCAAAGATGTAAGAAGATGCATTAACAGTGCTAAAAATAGAGCTGGGTGATTTTTTTTTTTTTTTGGCAAATAGTTTATTCACTGAAAAATGCAGTTTTGGGGCAATTGTTTGTGAATTCGGGTCAAATACAGTTTCAAGAGTCGCACATTTTTCATCGATTCATAGATTTTAGGGCCAGAAGGGACCATTGTGATCATCCAGTCTGATGTTCTGTCAAAACACAGGCCACTGAACTTCCCCAAAATTATTCCTAGAGTATACCTTTTATAATAACATCCAATCTTGATTTTAAAATGGTCATGATGGCAAATTCATCACAAACCTTAGTAAATTGCTCCAATGGTTAATTACCCTCATGGTTAAAAATTGATACCTTATTTCCAACTCTGAAGTCATCTAGCTTCAACTTCCAGCCATTGGATCATATTACACCTCTCTCAGCTAGACTGAAGAGCCCATTATTAAAAATTTATTTCCCATGTAGATACCTATGGACTGAAATCAAGTCAACCCTTAACCTTCTCTTTTCTAAGCTAAATTGATTGAATGCCTTGGGTCTATCACTGTAAGGCAGGTTTTCTCATCCTTTAATCATTCCCATGGCTCTTCTCTGAACCCTCTCCAATTTATCAACATCCTTCTTGAATTATGGGCACCAGAACTGGACACAGTATTCCAGCAGCAGTCACACCAGTGCCAAATATTGAGGTAAAATAACCTCTCTCCTCCTACATGAGATTCCCCTATGTATGCATCCCAGGATGGCATTTGCTCTTTTGGCCACAGCACCACCCTGGGAGCTCTTGTTCAGCTGATTATCCACCACAACCCTCAATTTTTTTTCAGTCACTAGTTGCCAGGGTAGAGTCCCCCAATCTGTAAGTATCGTGTATATTCTTTGTTACTAGAACATTTAGCCATATTAAAACACATATTGTTTGCTTGCACCTAATCTACATCAAGCGATCTACACACTCTGACCTGTCCTTTTAATTATTTACCATTCCTCCAATTTTTGCATCTGCATACTTGATCAGTGATGATTTTATGTTTTCTTTAGGTCATTGATAAAAATGTTAACTAGTTTAAGGCCAAGAACCGATTCTACTGGAAACAGACCTGCACAATGATGATTCCCCATTTACAATTACATTTTGAAACCTATCAGGTAGCCACTGTTTAATCCATGTAATATGTGCCATGTTAATTTTATATCATTCTAGATTTTTAATCAGAATGTTGTGTGATACCAAGTCAAATGCCTTACTGATGTCTAAGTATATTATGACAACACTGTTGTCTTTATCAACCAAATTTGTAATCTCATCAAAAATGATATCAAGTTAGCTTGACAGGACCTATTGTCCATAAATCCATTTTAATTTGCATTCATTTCATTATCCTCCTTTAATTCTTTATTAAATAAATCAAGTCCCATATCAGCCGCTTCATTATATAGCCCAAGATCAATGTAAGCCTGAGAGGCCTATAATTATCCAGGTCATCCTATTTACCCTTTTTAAAATTGGCACAATATTAGCTTTCTTCCAGTCTTCTGGAACTTCCACAGGACTCCAAGATTTACTGAAAATCAACATTAATGGTCCAGCAAGCTCTTCAGTCAGCTTTTTAAACACTCTTGGATGCAAGTTATCTAGATCTGCTAAATTAAAAGTGTCTTACTTCTGTAACTTCTGTTTAACATCCTCCAGAGATACTAGTAGAGAGGAAAGAATGTTATCATCACCATGTGGTGAGACTGTATCATCTGTTTGTTCCCAAATAGAGAACAGAAAGATTTATTGAGTACTTCTGCATTTTTTCCATTATTACTGATAAATCTCGAATTTCCAACTTGTCATGGACCAACACCATTGTCAGGATTCTTTTTGTTCCTGGTATATTTTTTAAAAAGTTCTTTTTTATTGTCCTTAATGCTGCTGGCCATAGATTTCTCCTTGTGTCCGTTGGATTCCCTTATCAATTGCCTTCAATTCCTAACTTCTGATTTGTTACCAGCAATTTCCCCTTTCTTCCATTTGTGTGTGTGTGTGTATAGATAGATATAAATACATTATTTTTTACCGTCGCCTTCACTTCCCCTCTAGACTAGGTTGGTTTTTTAACTAGCACATCCTTCTTCCTCAGTTGTGGGATTGTGACTTTTGGGGCATCCAGTAAAGTGTGATCTAGTAAAAATGATTCCCAATTATCATTCACATTTTTCTGATTAAATTCTTCTTCCCAGCTGATTTGGCTCATAACTGTTTTCAGCTTTATGAAATTGGCCCTATTACAGCACTAACTATATATATATATTACTGGTCTGGACTTTATTCTGCTTGCACATTATAAATGTGATCAAGTCATGATCACTTGTACCCAAGCTACCATTAATTTTTAGTTCTGTGATCATTTCCTCATCGTCTGTTAGCCTGATCTAATGCTTATTGAAATCAGTGGAAACCTTTGCACTGAAGTTAATGAACATTGGAATCTGGCATTAGTTTATCACAAGACTTCTCTGCTGCATTTAAATCTTGATACCTTAACCAGACACAAGGGTATATGTTAGGGAAAAGAATACTTTCACATTTAAAAACTACATATTGTTGTTTGTTTGCTTGGGTTTTTTTAACTTTAGGATAGAAAATATGGGAGGTATAGGCACATAATTTAGACTGCCTAGGACACTGTCTAATGTCAGGCCAGCCTAGAAATATTCCTGGGAGAAAACACTTGATTGCTGACTCATACCCCTGCTGCTTCCTGAGCATCACTGTGCATTACATTCTACTGCTGGTTGACTGAATCACTTATTAACTTCTATTGATTGGTTCAATCTACATTTATCACACTGTTACACTGGTATTTACAATGTGGCAAAAGAAGTCAATAATATTATAGATCTTCTCTCAAGTACTAATTCTCGGAGGTAGAATTACTGCAGGAGCATCACCTGCTGTCAGATTAAGAATTAACATTAGTAATTACTGAGGATGCTGATGTGTGTCTGTTTTATTCTTTTTAGGTCTATTTTAGCTGAAAGAGGAAGCCAGGTTTGGGATAGAAGGAAGGGTTATTGGTGTTCTGTAGATAGATAGATAGATAGATAGATAGATTTATATGTGCTGGATTCAGAGGTGAAAGTAAGCCGGTACGCCCCAGTATGGCATACCAGCAAGAGCCAGTGCACCGTACTGGGGCAGCCCAGCTTCCCCAGGGGGCAATTTAAAGCAGTGGCTGGAGCCCCAGGCCCTTTAAATTGCCTCCAGAGCCCCGCTGCTGGAGCCCTGGGTTAGCGGCTTCAGGGCTCCGGCAGCTATTTAAAGGGCCTGGGGCTACCCTGCTTCTACCGCCCGGGCCCTTTAAATAGCCACTGGAGCCCCGCCGCCGCTACTCCAGGGCTCTGGGGGCTCTTTAAAGGACCGGGGCGGTAGAAGCAGGGGGGCCACGGGGTAGCGGGGGCTCCAGGGGCTATTTAAAGGGCTGCGGCTCCAGCTGCCTCTGCGGCCCCGGTCCCTTAAATAGCCGCTGAAGCCCCGCCGCTTCCCCAGGTCTCTGACGGCTATTTAAAGGGCCAGGGCGGTAGAAGAGGGGAGCCCCGGGTCCTTTAAATAGCCCCCGGAGCCCCGGGCTGCTGGTGCTACCCCAGTGGGGGGGGGGCACTTACCTTACAGGGTGGGCTGGGGCTGGCTCTGACCCCCTCAACCCCTCCCCTTCCACCCTAGGCCCCGCCCCTTCCGGGGGCCAGAGCTGGCCCCAGAGTACCAGTAAGTCATTCAACTTACTTTCACCCCTGGCTGGGTTTTCACATAACATTGTCGGTAAGATGACAGCTCATGTGAAAGAGATACAGAAACCCTACTGTAATCTGGATGTTGTATTCTTTTAGATATTTTGCATTGTACAAAACAGAGAAGAAGACACTGTCTCACCAGGAAGGATAAATAATAGAGTGAATTCTTGTTTTTTGTACATCAGTTTTACTATCAGACTCCTGCAGAATTCTACAATTAGGAATAATTTATTGGAATATTGGATTACTGTACCTCTTGGTTTAGAATTATAAATATTTAAGAGTACTGTTTTCTTAAATCAAGGAGTATATTCCACTTAAATAAATAAGGACTATTTTGTAAAAATCAAGGACTATCATATGTATCTTGATATAGTGAGTTTTTAAGCATAACTCTTTTCTCCCATCAAAATAAGAATAAGGTAAAATTTTCAAAAATGGCTGAGTGATTTAGGCACTTAAATCCCATTGACCTTCAGTGGAGTTGAGCACCTAAGTCATTTAAGCACTTTTGAAAATTTTACCTGTGGCGAGTCTGGGCTCAACAGAACCTTCCAAACTCTGAGTCTACATTGTAAAATCGGGTATAGATCTTAGACACACAAGTGCAGAAGCTGTTTCTACAAGGTTTATGCTGATGCAGAATCCATACTGGAGGGAAGAGAGTCCTTATTTTGTGTCAAATATTGTGTCAAATATTGTGTCAAATATTTTGTGTCAAATCTCCCATTAAAACCAAATATATTCTTGCATCTAACCCAGTCTCAGCTTTATCCCCCTCAAATCCAGCACTTCCATTCGAAATATACTCTCCCCCCCCCCGCCCCCAGATATACCTCCTTTCTTATACAGTTCCATTACCTTCTTCTTTCTTTTACAGTTCTTTTATTGTCAGTCTCCTGTTCTATGGTCTGTAACCCCAATCCAATAAAGCACATAAGCATTTATGACACTTTAAACACACCAGTAGTCCCATTTGTTAGGATATAGATATTCAGGCCTGTCTGCAAAGGCCTGTACTTAAGAATTTAGGGGTATTCTTATCACTTGGCTAGTTCTAGAGGTATAAAAGAAAGAATCAAAATCACTGTCTGCTGGTGTAAGGGCCTTCTCTTACTGTGACAGTTTGAGGCCCTGTTCTTAGGCTAAGGCCTTTGGCTAAGCAACAGAGGCAGCCATAAGCTGGGAAGTGACCGGTCACATCCTCACATTCCAAACTAGTCACATTGAAAGAAGGTGCTATTGGGCTGTTAGGAATACAGTCCTGTCCTGATAATTCCTATCACCTCCAGAGAAAGGGAAGTGCCTAGAAAATGTAAAAGGAAACAGCATCCTGTCTGGCAAGAACTCACTTATCAATACTGGGATGTGAAATCCTCACTTCTGTATTGTTTTGTCATTATAGTTCCCACTTTGCTATTGTTTGTCTGTATAATCTCTGTCTGGTTCTGTGATTGTTCCTGTCTGCTGTATAATTAATTTTGCTGGGTGTAAACTAATTAAAGTGGTGGGATATAATTGGTTACATAATCATGTTACAATATGTTAGGATTGGTTAGTTAAATTTCAGGAAAATGGTTGGTTAAGGTATAGCTAAGCAGAACTCAAGTTTTACTATATAATCTGTAGTCAATGAGGAAGTGAGTGGGCGTGGGTGGGAGGGGGTGGCCATGGGTGGGAGATGGGAACAGGGAATGGGGGTAAGGAAATTGGAACCATGTTTTGCTAAAAGGGGAAATGGGAACAGGGAATGGGGCTGGGGAAACTGGAATCCTGTTTGGCTAAGGGCAGGAGTGGGAACAGGGACACAGGTGTAAGGCTCTGTGGTGTCAGAGCTGGGAAGGGGGACACTAAGGAAGGAAACTGGAATCATGCTTGCTGGAAGTTCACCCCAATAAACATCGAATTGTTTGCACCTTTGGACTTTGGGTATTGTTGCTCTCTGTTCATGCGAGAAGGACCAGGGAAGTAAGTGGGTGAAGGAATAAGCCCCCTAACACCATTGAAGCAGGGGGGCTATTCATGTGCTTAAAGTTACACACATGCTTAAGTACTAGATCATGGCCTCATGTAACGTTAGTCTTCCAATCTCTTATCAACTTCAGGTCCACCCCATTTTGACATCTAATGTTATCTATTTATCAAAATACACTCTATCCATCTGTCTTTGTCTTCATATTCAGAGTATGTTTTATCATAGTTTTAAAAATGTACATAGCTTATTTATGACATGGGTAATTAAATGGTATCATATGCTTTTTCTTGAAAAAATGTTACTAAATTCAACGCTTACAAAGAAAACAAGGAAGCAGAAAACATGAGATGTAGAAACCAATAAGAAAACTAGTGAAGGTTCCATCACTTTAGACTTTTTAAAAACTGGACTAGATTTGAATAAATGTACAACAGTGAACAATTCCGCATTGGCAGGATGATGTGCTGGACTACCTAACAGATGTTTATTCTTTTCCATTGTAGTTTGTATTGGAGGGTTTATTTCTACAACCCCAATAACCCCCTCTGTGGCCCTACATTTGACTCCTCCACGGACTGACATAAAAGGCAAGCCAAGGTGGAGTTGGGGAGGTGGAAAGGTGCAGTGCCATAAGGGATGCTGCTACAGTCCTATTGTGGTTTGCCCCGTCAATGATAGGCAGTACCAGTGATGCTATCATAACAAAGGCTTCCTTCCAGGCTGCCTAAGTTATGTCTAGGGCTTTTTTAGCTCCCAGATCAGCCCAGAATTGGGATGGCTTAAAACCACCTTTGTTCTCCTCCCTGTAGGCTGGATCTTTTTTGCTGCATCTCCTAGAAGGACCACACAGAATCTGGGCTTTTGAATGAATCAATGGAATACCACAGAGACGTTTTAGGGCTGGCCACATTTAATATCTTGATTAATGTCCTTGGAGAGGGATTAAACAGTATTGGTGGGATTCACAAAGGTACTTGAGTTCCTACAGCCCAGACTTTGGTGCCTAAGTCACCACACTAGGCAAGGAGCTGGGTGCCTAAGTCTGGGTTTAGGCACCTAAGTCCTAGTTTTAGGCTCCACTGTAATTCACAAAACTCCTGCTGAATTCTGTAGGTGCCTAAACTCACTTGGCACCTAAATTTTCAGGATAAAAGTTCCCTAGGTGTTTACATTCCTACCTCCGGGTATGCACAGGGCCGGATTAAGGCAGGGGCTTTAGGGGCTGCCAGCCAGGGCCCTGCAAGGGGGGGCCCTCAAAAATAAATCACAGACAGCAATCTCCAGGCTGCTGAAAGGGGATCTCAAGAAGACTGTCTGCATGCCGTGGCCCCATGCCACTCCCAGAAGTGGCTAGCTGCTGGCATGTCTCTGCAGACCCTGGCGAGGGGGAGAGAGGCAGCTCTGCATCTGCCCCCACCCACAGCACCGTCCCCGTAGCTCCCATTGGCCAGTTTCCGGCCAATGGGAACTACGGGGGTGGCACTTGTGGACGTGGGCAGTTCATGGAGACCTGCTGCCCCCCTCCCCCTAAGGGGCTCTCAGAGACGTGCCAGCAGCCAGCTGCTTCCATGAGCAGCATGGGGCTATGGCAGGCAGGCAGACAGCCTGAGCCCTGCTGCGCTGCTGGCCAGGAGCTGCCTGTGGTAAGTACATCCCGGCTGGAGCCTGCACCTCTCACCCCCTCCTCCACCCCAACCCTCTGCCCCAGAATCGCCTCCTAAACTCCCTTCCAGACCTCACACCCCCTCCTGCACCCCAATCCCCTGCCCCAAACTCCCTCCCAGGAAAAGGACTTGTATACAGGGACCCCACAAAATCTAATAGCCCCGGCCCCACAGGAGAGTTAATCTGGCTCTGGGTAAGCACACTGCTGTCTCACTCTAAGCATCCAATTGCCTATCTCCCACCTCAGCCTTCAGTGTGATTCACATACTGGGAGAAGATAGACACCCCTCCATCTATCTCAAGTACAGGACCCAATGTGATAGGCATGCTCCGAGGCCACCTACTGGATTGGGTCCCATTTAAAATCTGGACAGAGGAGCAGAGGGAGGTGGTAGTGCTTACCTTATAACTTTTAGCCCATTGTTTGGATAATTGGGATGTGGGAGACCCAGGTTGAATTGTCCCCGATGAAGGGGGAAGAGTAATTTGAGCCATGGGATACTCTGATGTGGGATTCCTTCAGTCTCTGCTTGAAGCTGTTCCATTGTGGATAAAAACGTAGAGTCATTGGGACAGAAAGAGTGAGCAAGAGAGTGACTCTTTAATCTGATAGTTAGGGTACCGTCTGGAAGGTGAGAGACCCAAGGCCCCCTCCTCCAGTAAATTGGGTGCCTAACTCATTCTCACAAGAAGTGCCTTAGGTGTCTAAGCCATGTGATTAAAGGAGAAGGGTTACCACTTGTGAATCCCTAGAGGAGATAGGTGCCTATCTCTAGACGCCAGGGATTAAGACACATTCCTGTTGTTGGCATCTCCCATTAACTATCTTAGGCAGCTCCCTGCCCAGTGTGGTGACTTTTGCAAATCACAGTCCAAGGCGCCTCTCTTTCTCCATTCATTGTATAGGGAGCCTAGCGCCAAAGTCAGGCTTTGTGATTTGCAATTTTGTTCCTGTGATTTCCAAAATGTCTAAAAATTAGGCATTGCCACACTCAGCATCACAATGCCTAAGCCCCTTTGTGAATGTAGCCCCACAATAATACAATATGGAAGGTGTCTCAAATACCAATGAAAGCAGAGAAATAGCACAGATGAATAAGAAACTGGGAGAGAAAATTATCAGCTGAGATTAATTTCAAGCCAATGCATCCAGGCAAAAAAATGGCTTTTAGCTCATGTGGTAGAGGCTCATGCTCTAAGCTCCAGAGGCTCCAGGTTTGATCCTGCCTGCCAATGACTGGGGTTTGTTGAAAGAAAGCATAAGCACGAAAGAAAATACCTGCACTGGGGTAAATGTATCTGCATCTGATGTGATTTATATTCAAACATTCTGTTTATGACACTGGAACAGTTGGTTGCTGATTTATAAGACGATCCCAAGGGATCTTTATAAAGCAGGGGGAGGGATAGCTCAGTGGTTTGTGCATTGACCTGCTAAACCCAGGGTTGTGAGTTCAATCCTTGAGGGGGCTATTTGAGGATCTGGGCCAAAAATTGGGGATTGGTCCTGCTTTGAGCAGGCAGTTGGACTAGATGACCTTCTGAGGTCCCTTCCAACCCTGATAGTCTATGAAATACAATAGGCTGTATACACAATGACATTGCATTATGGCAGAGCAGACCAATAGTCTATGGGAGCTAATTATGCAGCCACTTCATATGATTAGCTCCCATTGAAATCAACAGTGGCTCCTCAGACAACAGTGCAATCACATAGAAATGTTGTTTTCATGTCTGGGCATTCCATTGCTAGAAAGATATTGATAAATCTGAGGAAGTTCACAGAAGAGCAAAATAAACAAATAGGGGCTGGGGCAGTTCAGTGCTGAGGAATGGTTATAAGATCTGTATTTGTGCAGCTTGGCTAGAAGACAGCTAATGGGATTTCTGAGAGCAGTCTGCAAATATCTGAATACGTGTAGACCAAGATATTAGGAAATTAAGTAGCTTTGTACAGGTGTGGTATAGCTAGGATTAATGGAATGAAATTAATAAACAGGAAAATGCAGGCAGAATGCCAGGAAAGCGTCTTGAGGGCCAGATCCATTAGGCTGTGAAATAAATGCCTTAGGAAAGAAGTGGAGGCCCCATTGCCCACTGGAACACGTATTACAGAGAACAATACTGCGTTGACGTAACATGATAGGTTTTCTCCATCTCTAACATCTATGAGTCTAACCTTCACCCCTCCACGAATCCACCACTCCCAGCATCAAAGCCTATAGCAATATTTCCTTGAGTAGTGATCTTACCAGAAATCATAAACTAAGCAATGTCAGGATGGGAGACCTATGGAAAACTCCAGTGTTGTTGAAAGACATGTTGGTAATTCAGCAGGCGGTGTTTTTCTCAATGAATTATTACTGAACCAGTAAACCAGCCTTGTGCTAACGGGTGCTGTGCTGATGGAAGTATCAAAAAACAGCCGCCTTACAATTTATTGTTATTAAAAAATTTTATGGGACCTTTGCAAGTGTCAGAATATTAACTCTGGAGTCCTTGCCAAATTCCAGTTTGGGCAATGTTCTGCTCACTGAAAACTTCCTCTTTCTTCAGCTGGTATTCCTCACGTGGTTTGTGAAATAAATAGAATAATTCAAAGAGTAACATGCACTTACACTGGTGGGCTAACTCAGTGGCCCCTTCACACAAGAACCTCTTCAGGATTCCAGGCTTCAGGGCTTCTGTTTTATTTCTTCAAAATAACGTAAATTCAACATATCCATCACATCTTTTCCCCCAACCCAGGGTCTTCTGCAGCGGCCAATCTACACCTGCAGGATTATACTTTGCAGGCCACCTGCCTGAGGCTCATACATCAACTGGGATCTTGCTCCTAACACAGGGACAGATATATGTCTGCTTCTCTGTCTAACTAAGGTACTTGCTGGCTTTGATGAGGACCAGGATATCATCCAGCCAGCTGTCACCTGATCCTTCAAAAGAAGGCACAAGAAACCCTGCACTGGTGAGTTATGGGACAACCTGTCCCTAGGGAAACCATCCTTCTAACCCCCAGTTATTAGAGATTGGCTTAATCTTGAAGTATGAGGGTCATATCCCTCTCCACACTCTTGTTTACTTTTTCTTTAGTATTTATTGTCATGACTCTGGATATTTGTGTTATCCATGTAAATGTCCAGTCCCTTTTTGAATCCTCGAAACCCAGGGGAACCTTAGACTTTCTGTGGAAGCCAGGCTCCATCCCTGGGTCTGGGCCTTTCTAGGTCCCTCTGCGTTGCTTTCATGGATCTCCCTTCTCATGGCAGTACAGCTCTCTTGGCCTGATTCTCCACTGCCTTGTGTAGTCATTTTCAACTGTAGAATGTGAATATAAAGTAGGTGCAAATCATGACTGAGTAAAGCTGGCCATGTTCAACACCCACTTTGCACAGATATTCTCCTTTTGGTGGCTTCTTCTTAGAGCCCCTTAGGGTACATCTCCAGGGTACATACCCATGCTAGCTGTGGCTGCAGCTCAGGCTCTGAAGCCTAGGGAGGCGGGGTGGGCTTCAGAGCCTGAGCTCCAAACTGAGCTGCAACTTCAAAGCACTTTCTATGCAGCTATTTTTAGCGTGCTTGCCTGAGCCCCTCAAGGTTGACAAGGTCTGAGAGGCTTGTAGACATGCCTTAAATGTTTGCTTAGCCAAACTCTTAAATATTTGAATTCAAGGATTTTCCTGTCAGGGAATAAAATTAAACCTTTGATGAAATAATTAAACTAATTGTTTGCAGTTAAACACTTTTTATTCAGTCAACAAATTATTTAGCATGAACATTCAAAGTGTTTAGGGAAAAATAAATATTACTGGGTTTTCTCCACTAGAGGTCTCCAGAGAAATACAAGTAGCACTAGTCAGAATTACTACAGATGCATTAACATTTTTATCTTGACACTGTTCAAATGACTTTAAAGACAGAAACCAATCTCTACATTTTGTTAAAAGAATGAATTTTGTGATCTATCTCTGTATTTGTTCTGATACTTTTCTCTTAAGGTGGATAGTATGTAATCTTTGCAATCATCACTAAAACAAAGGAATTTCATCTCTTATTTATTTTAAAAGTATTTTTAATGTATTTTTAATCAGATTTTCAGGATCATATACCTTGGGAAGTACAATATTCCAAAAAGTAATAAGCCCAGCCAAAATAAACAAAGGGATCAGGCAACAACATTGCTAAAAAATTAAAGAATAGATTAAAATAAAAATAATGCTAATAATTACAGGTGAATAAACCCAGGATTGGTTAACCAGCATAGTAGTTTGGTTTATGAATTACAAACTGAACATATAATAGTTTCCTTTAGTACTTTGGTGTGCCATACATCTCATTTTTTGTGATACCTTATGGTATGTATATGGGCCCGAGGGTGTGGGTAGGTTATTTATTTTAATCATATAATTCTCTATATTTTATAGGGCACAATTATTCACCTGGAATTTGATTCATGAAGCCTATTTCCTTTTTTCTTTTCTAGATTCATGGCGATTTATGTTTTTTTAACATATGTTTGCTAACTGGTAAGATTGCACAATTTCTGTCAGTTTGATCAATTATAAAATGACTATTTCCAGTATTTACAGAATTTCTTTAGCCATAGAGTCATAGATAATAAGGCCAGAAGGGACCATTGTGATCATCTAGCTGGACCTCCTGTGTAACACAGTTCATAGAACTCGCTTAATTAATTTCTGTTTGAACTAGAGCATATCCTGTAGACAAAAATATCTCATCTTGACTTTAAAATTACCAGTGATGGTGAATCCACACCAACCCTTGAGGTACATCTACACTGCAGTTAAAAACCTGCAACAGACCCATGTCAGCCGACTCAGGTTCACAGGGCCCAGGATAAGGGGCTGTTTAACTGTGGTGTAGATGTTCGGGCTCAAGCTGTAGCCCAGGATCTGGGACCCTGTGAGCGGGGAGAGTCCTAGAACTCAGGCTCCAGTCCAAGCCCGCATTTCTATGCAGCAATTAAACAGCCCCTTAGCCCTGAGCACTGTGAGTGTGAGTCAGCTGACACAGCTCAGGAATTGGTATTTAACTGCAATGTAGACCTACCCTTGGAGATCATGTGTATTTGTAGTCACACTTTCCCAACAATGCTTAATACAAGCAATATTAGGCCAATGGCTTATGAACATTATAGGAATATTAGGGTTGGAGGTCAAAGTTATTCATCCCTTTTAATTATGTTTTCATTTGGCTCACAAAGGCCTCAATTCTGCACATTCTTACACATGTCAATCACAACCATACTATTTCTGTAATGTTCCTAACTGTTCTCCTAAGATTGCCTGAGGTAAGCTTTGTCAGGAAAGAGTGACTATATAAAAAAACCAAACACATGGCTACTTTGCCATGGGATTATTCATGTGCTTACAGTTAGGTGTATGTATAAATCTTTCCAGGACTGCACAAAACCATTATTAGACATGGCTAAATCTGTGTCTGTCACCATGTCAACAGCTTCCTTGAACAGTGTTTGTGGAACCTCATGCAGCCACACGATATATGAAATTCAGTATTCCACACTTTGCTCCCGTGAAGAGATGAACAGAAAGGTGACCTGCATTATTCGGATTTTTACAGAAGTGTAAGTTTTTCTCCCAAAACTTTACATCTCTGTTGCTTTATTTTTAATATAACCTTTGTCCATATTACTTATCCAGCAAATGAACAGTAAAATGACATGTCACTAGGGATGCTACACATTAAGGTTGATTTTTTTCTAAATGGAACTGATTAATCTGACTCAATTAATATTTATGTTTTTCACCACCATTTGCCGTGCTGTCTTACCACCTTTGGGAGCCTCCTCTGATATTAAAGCAGCTATATACTAAAAGTGAGGCATGTAATATTCATTTTAAATTCATTTTTAAGCATTTGAAATGGAAATGAGAGTTACTTAACACTGATCTTTACTCTTTACATATGAATGGAAAGCAAAAAAGGTCTTGGGATTGCTGTGAATTAATGCTTAATATGGGGTCTACACTCCCATTGGTACATTTGTGCAGCTCCCATTAGCATCAATGAGAACTGCAAACCAGCAATAGATGTTAGAAAGGGATTTCTGCCTATGAGTCAAGGCCCAATACTTTCCCTGCAAGCCAGCAGAAAGCCATCCATACAAAGTCCATTCAGCTGGGGTTCTATGGGAAGCGGGGGGGAGGAGAATCTGTCTAGCCAGATGTGAGGAAGAGCCTGAAAATAGTTGCCCTTTCCAGCATACTCCTCCTCCAAACCTGGAGGATGTTCCTCTAAATGCATGGAACCCAATGTTGCTTGGAGCAGCATTGACTTCCACCTCAGGCTCAGTGAGCCCCACTGAAGTTGTCACAGTATAAGCAGGAAAGGGAACAAGGAGAAAATGACTTCTAAGTTGGGCCCTGCTACCAACTGGGAGGGGAAGTTGGAGAGCAACTCTGACGAGCTTGCTGCAGGGATGGAATTAGATTTCCCTGAAGTCCTTAGCATCCTTGAACTCGTTAAATCTGCATCTCTTTTAAATCAAGGTTTGAATCTCATTTCTGTTGACCTTAATATTTAAGGGTTTGGGTTTGTTTTTATTTTAAATGAGACTCGAAAGTTACACATTCGTGTGATCATGATACCGACTGCAGTTTAAAAGTACAGCCCACTGTGGAACAGGAAATGCATAAGAAGTTAAAAACTAAATTCTAAGTGCAAATTCAGCCCAATTCAATAATGAACAAAAGGCATTGGCACTTTATGGCTGTTCTATGGTAAATTAATTTGGTGAACTCACTTTAGTTCTGAGTCACAAAATCGTATGTTGCACTAATTGGCAACCTTTTTGGAAGTCTAGAAAGCCAAGGCAGAATGGGCATAGAAGACTCACTTAACCTTCATATCTCATAGTTTGCCCATCTATAAAATCATAGAATTGTAGGAGTGGAAGGGACCTTGGTAGATCATCTAGTCCATTCCATTACACTGAGGCAGGATTAAGTATTATCTAGACCATCCCTGACAGGTGGGAACATTAATATTACTTACCTACAAAGGTTAATTAATTAAGGTTTTATATATAGTGGCTCTGGTAGGCACAGTCAGAGTTGTGGATTGCAATGGAGAGGCCTTGCAACTGGGACTTTTCCCAGAGACCAGAGGTGATAGAAGGTTTCCAAGGCACTAGAGGGAGCATGCCAAGGAGAAGTTCCTACACTTTCTATTTTAGAGTTGTACCATATGCTTGCCCCATTACTGTCCCTGGACCACCAGCTGGTATGGAAGAGGCGAGTTCATGGCCTTCGCTCTTCCCCTTTGGAGGGACTAGGGATACTGATGGTACTATGACACTTGCAGATATGACAAGCATTGAAATTCTGTCTGCAATAGAGAAGGGCTCTCTATACTTTCTCCCTGCACTTTATGTACCTGCATGGTGTCATCCAGAATCTGGTCCTTTGAAGACATAAAGTGCTATATTGGTTCAATGTATTATTATAATCCTGAACTGTCTTCTCCTTCTTAGATATGGTCCCTCCTTGTACTTATGCCTAGGGAAAATCCCACTATCTCTGCCCAAGCTGTACCTGTTCTATAGTGAAACAGAGGGCTTCAGTCACAGGAATGTCAATCCAACATTTTTCATGAGCACTGCATTCTCCTGCACCACACAGATACACACCTGTTTGTTTAATTTCAAAATGTGATAACTACCTATTTTTATTTCACTTTAACAGCAGGATGGTAGGTCTTTTGAACTTAGGGTTAAGAATTTACCCATTTTCATAAATGATGGGTTATTAATTAAAACTGTATGCATATATTTGTTTAAAATATTCTAAAAACATTTCTGTGTTGAAATGGAGAAATTTGCACTGATCTGGGGGTCAGAAACTCCAGTATTCCAGTCCAGTCCTCTGACACTGACTCACAATGTGCCCTCAATCATGTTACTTCACCTTTCTGCCTCAGTTCCTTCATTTATCAAATAAGATTGACACTTAAGAACATAAGAATGGCCATACTGGGTCAGACCTATGGTCCATCTAGCCCAATATCCTGTCTTCCAACAGTAGCCAGTGCCAGATGTTTCAGAGGCAATGAACAGAATCGGGCAATTATTGAGTGATCTATCTCCTGTCATTGAGTCCCAGCTTCTGGGACACCCAGTGTATGGCATTGTGTCCATAACCATCTTGGCTAATAACCCTTGATAGACCTCTTAACTTATCTTCCATTAACTTATCCAATTCTTAAACCTGATGCCCAATAATTTCATTGGGTGACCCCCTGGTTCTTGTGTTATGTGCAGGGGTAAATAACGCTTCTCTATTCACTTTCTCCACACCATTCGTGATTTCATAGACCTCTGTCATACCTCCCTATTTTCTAAACTGAAGAGTCCCAATCTTAATAATCTCTCATAATATGGAAGCTGTTCCATAGCCCCTAATTATTTTTGTTGCCCTTATCTGTACTTTGTCCAATTCTAATATTTATTTTTTGTGATGGGGCAACCAGAACGGCATGCAGTATTGAAGGAGTCATATAGTGGCATTATGATATTTGTCTGTCTTATTATCTATCCCTTTTATAATGATTCCTAACATTCTGGTTTTTTGACTGCCAGATCCCTTGTGTGATCCCTTCGTAACTCATCCCAGTCACCTTTGGACTTAACTGTCTTAAGTAACTTCATATCATCTGGAAACTTTGCTACCTCAGTGTTTACCCCCTTTTTCCAGCTCATTTATGAATATGTTGAACAGCACTGGTCCCAGTACAGATCCCTAAGGCACCCTGCTATTTACCTCTCTCCATTGTGAAAAGTGGCCATTTATTCCTACCTTTGTTTCCTGTCTTTTAACCACTTACTGATCCATGAGCAGACCTCCCCTCTTATCCCATAACTGCCTACTTTGCTTAAGAACCTTTGCTGAGGGATCGTGTTGAAAGCTTTCTGAAAGTCCAAGTACACTATCTCAGCTGGATCACCCTTGTCCACATGCTTGCTAGCACCCTCAAAGAATCTTAATAGATTGGTGTGGCCTCCCCCACCTGCCTCATAGGAGGCTTGTGAGAATTACTAAGGCCACATTTACACTATGGATGCTAAAGCACCATAGATATGGCGCCGTAACTGTGCTACTGTTACCCCGTAGTGTAGATGCAGACTACAGCAATGCAAGGTGCGTATTTCTGTCACGGTAGGAAGTCCATCTCCCTGAGCAACAGAAGCTAGGTTGATGGAAGCATTCTTCCATTGACTCCACCGTATCTGCACTGGGGGGTAGGTTGGCATGGCTATGGCACTCCGGTGGAGAGGGGAGGGAATGGTGGATTTTTCACACCCTGAGCACTGTAGCTATATCAGCCTAAGTTTTAAGTGTAGACCAGGCCTCAATTAATGTCTGTACAATGCTCAATGTAAATACTAAGTATTATTATTATTAAATGAATTCACTAGTTAAGCTATTATTAAATGATATTACTAATTAATAAGTGTGTTAATATCACTTTTTCTGATCACACAAACACTATCTCACGCTAGTGTTATTGACAAGTATTGATAGGGACGTTAATCAGTTTCACTGATAAGATGACTGAACTCAGGTTACAATAGTGAACACATAAAACACAGTAAAAAAGCAAGGTATAGCTCTGTGAGGCAGAGACAGTATCTCCTTCTGTGTTTGTGCCACACCGAGCACAGTGACAGGTTTCAGAGTGGTAGCTGTGTTAGTCTGTGTCAGCAAAAAAACAAAAACAAAAATGAGGAGGACTTGTGGCACCTTAGAGACTAACAAATTTATTTGGGCATAAGCTTTCGTGGGCTAAAACCCACTTCATCAGATACAGCAGGAAGATATATATATACACAGAGAACATGACAAAACGGGTGTTGCCATACCAATTGTAACGGTATGGTATGGCAACACCCATTTTTTCATGTTCTCTGTGTATATATAGCTTCCAGCTCTATCCAATGAAGTGGGTTTTAGCCCACGAAAGCTTATGCCCAAATAAATTTGTTAGTCTCTAAGATGCCACAAGTCCTCCTCGTTTGTTTTTTTTACCTAACACAATGGAACTCTGATCCCATCTGAGGCAGCTGGATGCTTCTGTATTCTAAATATCAAATCATAAATCATGGTCTAAAATTCTTCTAACTACTCTGCTGTTTTAAGTGTCAACTGAACAAAATGATAAACATCAGCTCTTTACAGAATAAAGAAAATTAGTCACAGTGGTGGGAGAGGGGGACGATGCATGCTTTGCATGTTTTGTGAATGGTATTAATTCAATTCATCGAAGCTGGCAGTTTGAAGTTGCTATTCCTGGAAGAGTCTCAGGTTGATACAACGTTCCCTCCCACAACCCTGTAGCATGTATATAAACTGTGAGCTCTCCAGAACTTTTTGCCAGTTCTCTCGTTAGACTAGGCAGGAGGAACTAAGGATGAAGGTCCTTTTTTTATCCACCTTCTCCATTTTTTTGTTGTCTGCTTTTGACCCAGCAGACTCTTCTGCTCATTATGACAAGATTTTGTCCCACAGTCGAATCAGGGCACGTGAGCAGGGGTAAGTACAGGTTTTCTCTTTTAGAATACCTTACAGGAGTGTTTTAAAGTTCTCTCCCCCACACCGATCTCAAGATTAGCCAGAATATTAAAATGAGATTTGTGCATGGTAAGTTCTTACTGAGTGTGAGTCAAATATATTCTTTCTAAAATGCATGTGTTATGAAATATATTTCCAAATTATTTTTTGTGGAAAAAACATGCAAAATAAAATTAAATATTGTTAAACTTTATGAACTGTTTGAAAGCTAAAGATTATATCTGAAGAGAAGCAAAATGCATGTGTTTCAGTATCATTGAAGATCATTATAGTTTACAACAGATATAATGTGTGATCAGCTATGTTTAACATGGCCCATCAATATTTTACCAGCATTAGTGTATATTCCACAACATGTACTTTTCTTTTTTTCTCATAGTGAGAAGTATGAACTCTACCTAATTCTCTGGTCATTTGTAAATGCACAGAGTATTTTTCAAAAGTTCAGTTCCCACTTAAGCTTTATAACAATGTTGCAGAGTAAGACACTGAAATGCAGTGATCAGAATTTATTTATTTTAACAAATTGTCTCAGGGTAAATATTAAGCAGTCTACACATATCTGTTTTAAGATTTATTAGTAAAAGATAGTTTAGCTCTGTTTTTTTAATAATCAAAAGGATTCCCCCCCACACACACACACTTACAAGATGAACTGGACTTTGTAAAATAAGGGTTTAATGGTTTCCTCTTTTGAAAAATCTTCTGTTCTAACACTCCAACAGATAAATTACTGTAATATATAAATTAGAGACAAAATGGAAATTTGCTTTTGAGGAAATTTCTCTTTTGCACACAACTACGTTACAAAGTTTTCCTTATTTGAATTTTCTGGGTTTTTTGTATATGGCAGTTTACCCTTTGGTCCTGTGTAATTACTAGACTGTTTATTTAGGTGCTCTTGGCATTCCAGCCAGTGGCAATCCAAATAGCTGATAGAGTTACTGAAGATGGGGTTCCTTACCGGATAAAGAAAAAGTAGGCTTTCTGCCCTTCCCCCTCTCCATGACATACAGCCACACAGCTGTGCACAAGCTGAACTTTGATGAAAAGAGCTCGGCAATAGTCACAGTTCAGTCCCTAGCGGATGGTAATTCACTTCGGGAAAAAAAAATGCAATGCATAATAAAGCTTAATTAGGCACAGCTGGCAGTGACTGTTTACTAGACATACAGGGCTGAGCTGGCAGACAGGGGGAATCACCTCTTGCTTCTGGGGAGTGTGATCTTTCCAAAGAACTCAGCAGGGCGGTGTCAGGAGCTTGGATGGTGGTTGACTGAAATCACACCTGCTCTGGGAATCAGGACCAGATGTTCATTTCTGGCTCTTGTCCATTGAATACTGTATTCAAAACTATTGTTAATCACACTTTTTCAAATATGTACAACAACTTTATGTGTTTTTTTTCTCCAGTCCAAATGTCTGTGCTCTTCAGCAAGTTATGGGCACCAAAAAGAAATATTTCAGCACCTGCAGAAACTGGTATCAGGGAGCTATCTGTGGGAAGAAAGCGTAAGTGCTATTTGTTACCTGACTATCCACTATTTACGGAAGTGGAATAATTACAGAACTCTTCTTCCTTAGAGGCATATTACATACTTGCTTCAAATGCAGATCTCCCATTGCTAGCAATGGCAATTTGGAAAATGACATCACAGTACAAAGCACTTAAAATTCCAAGTGCTTTCCAAATAATCCCCTCAACACACATTAATTAATCCTCACAACACACATTTAAAGATGGTAGAACTGAGACAGAGGGCTGAAGTGACTAGTCCAGTTATACAAAGGGAGCAACTATCCAGGCTGGGGACAGAATTCAGTATTTCGTGGCTCCAGTCCTGTGCTCAGACCACACCTTTATCTATGTACATGGAACAAGAACAGAATATTCCTAAGGATTTGCGGAAGTTATTCTGTCTGTTGTTTACTAAGTCTAAGTGATTTTGGTGTCTTTTTAGTACCTTAGAGAAATTTGTTTCTTTACGTTTATTGTAATTGTGACCTCATAATTTCAAGATGAAATCAGTTGTTTCATTATCCCATGATGGTGATAACAAATTTCACTTCCAGGACGTAACATCAGAGTCATTAATTACTCCACTTCTGGCCATGCCCTATCTTTGGGGCATACTCACCCAAGCACCGAAAAGCCAGTGGAGAACTCTTCCTGCACTGCTTTTCTTGGGGCTGCAGCCATGAGTGACTAGTACAGCTGGTTAAATCAGTATCCTTAGAAAAAGGTATTTAACACATTCTGCCACTGTAGAGGCATTAAACGATTCAATTAGTATTTTTACAACAACCCACCTTTTCTTTAGCTGCTGAACTACTATTGGTCGGATAATTTATTCAGCAACTATGGCAAAAATCATTAAATATGTTATTTGACTATTCATCTTTGTCAGGCAGATCTAAGATAAAATTTTCAAATGCGCCTAAGTGACTTAGGCATCTACGTTCCATTTTCAAAAGTGATTTGGGCACTTAGGAGTCTTCATCTTATTAAAAGTCCATGGGACATGGTCTCCTAAATGCCTAAAATACTTTTGAAAATGGGATTCATGCAGTAAGTCACTTAGATGCTGTTGAAAATTTTAGCCATTGCATTAAAAAAACTAACGATAGCAAATACCCAGAACAGGAAGTGACTGACATTTTCCAAGCCATTTAAAGAAACATTGTCACTTTCCTTTATTTAATGGCTATTTTCAAAACCAATTAAACATTAGAATCCATTTTTAGCCTTTGCTTTCAGCTTAAACCAGAATTCCTAAGTAAGCCCCCAAAGCCTCAAACACCCATTAATCAATTTATTTGGACTTCAGTAAGTACTCACAACCTACATTGTTGCTATTGGACATTGTGCACACATTAAGAGAAGGGTAACCCTTCAGGAGCTTAGATATCATGGTGACGTCCATGATATAAATGCCGACACAAGTGTTCTTCTCAGCGTTACAAAATAGATTTGTGAATTCACAGTAGCTCAGCAGACCTGAAGCAACCTGGTGTTATGGTTGCTACTGGTGCTGTTAGAAGTTCATGAGACAGTTTCTGCATTTCTTGAGATTCCTGACAGATTCTCATCCCGTCTTGTGACACAATACTGGAATGGCCCCTGAGGAAAAAAGAGTGGGAAGAGATGGAGGAGGAGGATATGGCTTCCAGCTTTTTCTTTATCAGAAAATATTTTTCAGCAATGTGTCAGCATAGCATAGAATTATGGGGCCAGTTATGTTTTTGATACACTAATCAAGCAAAGTTTATAACATTGAGTCTTGTGGTGGATATATTCCAATAATTCTGATCTCTAAGGTCAGTTGAGATATCAGAGCTAAAATCTGGGCCCCACTGAAGGCCAAGGCAAAACTCCAATTGACTTTAATCGGGCTAGGATTTCACCCTGTGCTTTCTGTTATTGTAAACTTCATATTTGCTCCAAGAGCCACGGATTAACACCTGTATTATATTAACATTATTATGAAGGATACAATGACATTCTCATCAGAATAGGCACAGATACCTCTTTGAATCTCCAGAAGCTTCTCTGGAATATAATTTAGCATCTAGAATTCTAACCCTCCCATTCTGAGTTAGACTGATGTTTTCGCAAGGTTTTTTATTTCTGCAGCTGAGTCAGGATCTGTCTCCCCTTTATGCAATTTGATCAGCTCAGTTATGCATAAGATTGGGGGATTCTGTGGAGACAATGTAGTTTAATTTCCACGACTCAGACTGGTGCTATAGAAGTTGTGTTTGATCATCCTTCCAACTAGAGCCTGGGTTTCCCAGGCACTTTACTTTGTTTTGTGGTCTTTCTCCCTTCCAGTCTTTCCTTCTCTTCCTGACGACATTGTAATGCAATACTGACATCCATTTTCTTCAGAGCACATGCTGTAAATTGTCCAAGATATTTATTCACCATTTATGTAAAGCCTGCCTTATCACTGTCTTCTTAGCAGAGCACTTTCTTTCACTAGTGACACATTAGGGAGAAGGATGCTTCCTGAAAATGCTTTAGATTGAACTTCTTTGGACATTTTCAAAGCTGATTTTGGAACGTTAGCTGCCTCTGCAGACTAACTGCTTCATTTATGTCATGTCTTGCCAATACCCTCTAAGTGAAAGACTGCTGAGTGCTTTAAGATGACATAGAGAATAGTTATTCAGCTGAGCCACAGTGGTAGCCTGAGGTTTGTTTTTTTTTTTTTTTTGTGGCCAGAGACATCATGATGTGACAGAAGAAATATTTTGAGGCCATGAAGAGATTTTACAGTACTCAAAATAAGATTCCTTTAGTGTAGTTTGGACTCATTGACAGTGAGGTTACACAAAGGTATCACATACATTCTGAGCTCTGCTTTGGCACTTTCTGAGTTGTGCAAATACTAGAAAGAGTAGATTTGAGGAAGACTGTGGCCTGGATTTGGATTAAACGATAGGCATACTGGCACTTTTTGTGTGGTAACAGTAGAACATTTGGTATAATTTAGATGTGCCTAAAGTAATGTAATTATTAACAGGAGATTTTGAACAACGCCAAAAACAGAACCACCACCATTCCTAAACAGATTAATTTGCTTCCTTCTCGTTTTAAAAAACAATGTTATTTCTTATAGTTATAACACTTCCATGGTAACTCCCTTCAGATTGTATATACTGATCCAGAAAATGTACAAAAGATACCAAAAGGATCTACATTCTATCATTTCCCATTTACAACTGTATTTACAAATTCCCCAGCTGAACTACTGACCTGAGGGCTCTGTAGAAACAGCGGCCCTACTGGATCATAAAGGTGTTTGTCGTTTTAATAGTATATTATGCCTGCTAACAAGACAGATCATTTGCAAACAAGCCTCAGGGCCACTCTGAGCTATTCCAGCTGCCAACAGCCCCAAGAGGATGCTTGACTATCCATAGATATGCCCTGGCCATGCCCCCTTTTTCCTTGGGAATGCCTTTTATCCTTGGGGCTGAGATGGGAGTGGCAGAGAGCTGGTTTTCTTTACTTAGGAACGCAGCATTACATCATTATCTGAAGAGTCACTTCTCTTCAGTAACATCACATCATGTGCTGAATTTGCAGAATTACGTAGCTGAAAGTTTTTTGGAGTGCAATATTAGTGTAAAGGCAACTTTGCTTTGGATTTTATACAATCTCTCTCTATGGTGGGGGGCAAGGGGGCTGTGTTCTTTTTTCCCCCTCTAAATTGTCCTTCAACCTGAAAGGTGCTGAGCAACTGCATCTTACATTGATTTCAATAGAAGCTGCACGTTCCTCCTACCTCAGCATCCGGCTTATTGACAACCCTCACTCTATCACATCTACCGACACTTCATAGACATTTGATACATCAGCTTTCTAGTTGCAATCAGTCATGAGGGAACATATGGCTTTGGATACTAAAAGTAAGAACTTGCCAGATTTGAATTACTAGCAGTCCTCAGAGGAAGCATGCTGTAAGTTAAAAGGAATATGATAGCCCAAAGGTATTGCCAGAGAAGCATTCCCTTTGTCCATTGTGCTCTTTAGCCAGTTTTCTGCCTCACATAAATTGTACTCATATCAGACTCAGTCTTTTCTCTGCTGAATATGGCGAAGAAGAGTAAACATGCAATGTCTGATTGGTGCTTAGTCCCCCTTTTCCTGTTATCAAAACCTAAGTGAGATGTCAAAACACACAGGATATTTTCCGGTTTCCTTTTGGAATATTTTCTCTCTGAAAGAAGTATATTTTCTTATAACAAAGCAATTCCCTGGATGGCAGATGCATACTAATTGCTGGTTTGGGACAGAGATTCCGCAAGAGCCAGCTTTCGTCTGACTCTAGCATGGGTGAGCAGGGGGCATGGGAGGAATGGTGCAAGGAGCCCTCTCCTCACACTTGTGTGCCTTGTGAAAGGGCTAGGAATCACTCCAAAAGTGTATCTTTGGGTGCACAGGGTGGGAGTAAGAAGGACGATTGTTGCACCCACAGTGAGAAAGCGGGTTTCACTATCGCTGCTTGCTCTGGAGTCAGGGGAAGGCACAATCCTTCTCCAAACTAAATCTAGTCCTACCCATGCAAGGTTTGCATGCTCACCTACCTGTTAGAATATGTTGCCCACAATGTATCACTCTGGGAGATGGGCGTAAAGTGAATTGTCATCCTCCACAGAGAAGTATATTACAGACTGTTGCACAAAACTTTTTTGAAGCTTAGTTAGAATTGTCTTGTGTAAGGTTTAGCCCAGCGTTTCCCAAACTGTGTTCTGCGGAACACTGGTGTTCCGCACGATGTGAATAGGTGTTCTGTGAAAGAATTGTAATTAAAATAAAGGGTCTTGCACTTGATTTTTGTACTACTTTATACACGCTTTCCAGTTAGAAATTGTTAGTTCACGTTATTTTAAATTTGTATTTTTGCTTTGTTTTATAAAATAAAATATATTTGAGCATAAATAAAGCAATTTTTTATTTGAAAACCTAACGACTACAAAATAATATTATAAGTCTTCTGTAAATATATACCAGATGTTCCGTGGCCAAAATAGTTTGGGAAACACTGGTTTAGCCAGCTGAAAAATAAATAGATTCATTTAAAAATCAGATTAAAAAGAGAAAATAGGGAGTCAAACAACCTACATTCATAGCACAAACAAATCTAACATGGCAGAGCAAACTCTCTATAATGAAAAGCTCTTTGTTCTTTATCAGGTCTCACTTTGCAATAAATTATGTAGCTCAGAGTCTCATTTTAAACTCATGCTTTGTAATGTAGTTTTTATTCCAGTCTGCTTTCATTTTTAAGTGTCTTCAAATAGATTTTTATCCTGGAATTCTGAAAATTCCAACTTTCAAGTAATTTGAGCAAGCCATTTAGTTTAATGTATTTGTTGCTAATACTTTGTCAGCTCTAACTCATTACAACAACCTACAAAACCCCACATAGCTGCCTCTAGGAAACTTCCAGCTTCAAAACTGACATCATTGAGCCACATGCATTAAAAAGACATCATGTAAAGCTCTGATTGCATGTTTTTCTAGTAATTCAGTCTGCAGTAATTACTTTGAAAAGCAATAACTGCAAAAGAAAGAGTTTAAAGATTTATGTTACCTTTCCGTTTCAGTAAGTCCATATAATTTCCTGGGTTTCTTTATCCTCTAGCAACCACATTCATCCTTGCCATAACTCCATTGACTTCAGTAGAGTTGTGCTTATTTACAGCAGGGCTGAATTTGGTTAAAGATGTCTATTTTAAAGCTGTTACTTCCTTCAAATCAATAAGGTACAATAAAAAGCAATCCATAATGCTGAATGAAACATTACATTTAGCACCAACCCGCTTCTGAGTACAGTTTGTACATACAAAGATGAGGCGATTTCCTTGAACAACTATACATCAGGCACTATCCAATTTCCAGCTCAACTCCATCCTCCCCTTCTTGGCTAAGCTCTTACTCCTGCTGCCTTCACTTCCTCTCTGCTAGCTCTTTCCTTCGTTTGTTACAATCTGGCTTTCACCCTCTCTACTCTAACTAATGAGACTGCTCTCACTAAAGTTACCAATGACCTTTCCCTTGTCTTCTCCATATTCCTTGTTTTTTCAACTACTTTCAACATAACCAGGCAATCTTTATTCATTCTCTTCTTTATTGGCTTTTACAACACTGTTCTTGAATAGTTTTCCTTTTTACCTCTTGCATTTCTCTTTCAGTGTCGTCCTCAGTGGCTCCACCTCCTCCCACTTTCTGTCAGCTTCCCACAGGGCCTATTCCTAACCCCCTGCCTTCATTCCTTCACATTATCCCTGGGTGGTCTTATTTGCCTTCATGACTCTAATTCCCATCAATTTACCCTTCGCATTTAGACTATTGCCAAAACTTGGCACTTTTTTCCTTTTCATCCACGCTGTCAAAAGCTTGTCCATGCTTTGATAATCCTCCCCATCCCTTCCATCCTTGGTTCTTTTGATCCCTCCTGTAATCTTCTCTTTGGTTTTCCAATCCCTTCTCTCCTAGCCAAAATGTCACCATCAGATTCATTTTCTGCACCTGTTATTGCAATCACATCATTCCCCTTTACGAGTCCCTTCACTAGCTCCACTTCCTCCCCCACATCTGTTCCAAGCTCTTTGTCAACCTTCATGACTGTGGATGTGTGGAGTATTTAAAATGCTACGTAGCTACAGAATACAGTACAGTGGAACCAGTTAATAGTGTCTAATTTGATACCAACAGAAAATAGATTTGATACCAACATTGTCTGATTTGATACCAACATTGCTGAATGTTAAAAAAAATAAGATGATTAGATAACTCTAGCCATAGAAACTGAATAGAAGTAGATAATTTGTAAAAAAGTAAAACTAAGATAATTAACTGTAATTGGTGTCATTTCGTTTGTACTTTATTTAATCTAGCTTTTATCTATACCCTACAGAACTGTCTTGTATGAATGTTGCCCTGGCTACATGAAGATGGATGGAATGAGAGGTTGCCCGGCAGGTACAGTCTTAGATGCACATGATCTTTACATATGGGACCCATTCTAACACAGGAGATTTTCAGAAGTGGTCTGTAATTTTGGGTGCCCAACCTGAGACATCTAAAGCTTATTTCTCAGAGTGGTTGACTGAGCATCCACAACTTCATTTGATGTCCCTAAGTGTGGGCAGCACCACTGGAAATCATCTGCAAGGTGTTTGATGTTGGACACCGAACACTGAGACATTCATAATTAGAGGCCACTTTTGAACATTAAAGCCCAAACCCTTAAAATACGAACCTGCCCACTATGGATAATCCTGGCAAGTCTTTGCCCTGCTGATATGATGGGTTCCCTGGCAATGGAAATACCGCAGTCCCACTGTGTAAGGGGACAGGATTTGGGGAACTGTACAGGAGGCATGCATGTCTTGTGCAGTTCCCTGCTGTGTCACTTATGTAGTTGCTTGCAGTGGACCAAGCAGCATTGGGTAGGGGGAGGGATGGTGCAAAACCAGGTACTGGAGGTGAGATGGCACCAGAGTCAAGGGGAGGGATGGGTATTAGGGGTGCATAACAGGTACCAAGGGCTACTCAGTAGAATTGGCTGGTCATACGTTTTCCAGTGGAACATTTTTTCATGGGAAAATGCTGGTGTCAAAATCAAAACTTTTGCAGGAACTTTTCAATTTTGTCCAATTTTCCTATAGAAACCAAGCAGATTTTCAAAGAGAAAACTACTTGGTTTTCTGCCAGCTCACTTGTCTCATGGGCTGCCAGGATTCTGGAAGCCCTGGGAGCCCTAACTCAAGCCAGAGTTGTCGGGACTTCTAGACTTCTCAATAGCCTATCAGATGGGCAGCCGGGGCTCCAGGCAGCTCGGGGATTTCGTTTAGAAAAAATCAAATCAGAATGTCATTTACATTTTTTCTAAACAAAAGTTTCAGACCTTCACTTCTCCCATCTGGATATTTGTCGAGTTATTTGTTCTGGGCACTATCTGCAATGAGGATTTGGCATATATTGCAAATTCTACTTAATTTGAACCCAAATTATGGAATTTTAAAAGCAATGTTTAGTTAAAAGGATTTTAATAAGATGATTCTCTCCTCCCGTTAAAACAGTGGTAATAGGTAATGATTTTGAGAGACTGACCTGTCAAAGAATTTACAGTACTCTTGTCTTGTGTATTTTAGTTGCTCCTATTGATCATGTTTATGGTACCCTGGGCATTGTGGGAGCAACCTCTACTCAACGTTATTCTGACATATCAAAGCTGAGAGAAGAGATTGAAGGACGGGGATCATTCACATTCTTTGCACCAAGCAATGAAGCTTGGGAGCTGTTGGATCGAGTAACTATATATCTCTATATACACACACACACACATATATATTAATGTTATGAGTACTTATTTTTGTATCTACAATAGCTGTGTTTTAAACCACATTAGAAACAATGAAGATTTTTTTATATATCAGAGATAAATATTGAAACTCAATTACTATATTATTCTAAACTAAACTATGCTTAAGGAACACAGATATTTTACATTTTTAAAAAAAATTCTAGAAACAGTGAACAGCTGCAAAGGATATCTGTTTGAGCACCGTCAAAGAGAAATTGTTTTTTGTTGCTCAGCACCCTGAGTATTTTCATGGTTGGATGCTTTATAAATACAATTATTATTATTAGTCTTGTCAGCATAGCTTTGGGAATAGTTTTGAAAACTGAAGCAATTCCAGTAAGGGAGGGTGACAGACACTTTTGTGGGTGACTGTAGGATACTTTCCCTAAAACTACAATGTTAATCCAGTACTGAACCCAAAAAAAAGCTTGAATGCCTTGCTTATGTAATGAGGCCTGTTGTCTTTGATACTGAATCAGTCTAGGGAATCCTCTAGCCAGCTGCATACCAAAAAGTATGTAACTGAAGTAATTTACATAGTCAAATGAAATACACATTCAAAAATATATTGAAAGCATATTTTGTGGCAAAGAAATCTGTATAACTAACTGATTAAGATTGTCCAGGAAATGTCTAACTGAATCTTCTTCCTCAGGAAATTCATAGTAATTTAATTGACAATGTAAATATTGAACTGTACAATGCCCTCCACAACCATATGGTAAACAAGCGTATGTTGACAAAGGATCTTAAGAATGGCCTGACTCTTGTATCCATGTACAATGATCAGCAACTGCTTATTAATCATTATCCTAATGGGGTAAGTTTATTTCCAAAAGCTTCTTTTATACCGTATTTCAGAGTGGTCATTTTCATTAACTCTGTGCATTTTTTTTTATTTATCTAATGAAGAATTGAGAAAGTCATAACGAGATTATCACTTGGCATGTCAGTTATACATCTTACCTTACAAATGCTAGGAATACAGAATAAATCTGTCCATTAAAGGACTCTTTCATAGACTGAAGGCTAATTGCTAAGAAAGGACTGGGTAACAAGAGCTATTTTTATTTTAAGAAAGTTGTAAAAACACGGAATGAACTTTCCTCTAAAGAGGTAGCCTTTTGTGCATAGCACAGATTATTATCCTGCTAAATATCAGCAGTTAGATTTATTACACACTTTTTTCATATATTACTAAATACATTTTAATAAGATTTTTATTCCAATTGCAGCATGTGAGAGAAATATTTAGTCATAGAAGAAACACTTATATTATCTTCCTAGATGGGATTTAATTTTTATAAACCAGGATTCCCAAAGTAAAGTCACTAGTATTTATTTTCTTAAATTCATAGAAACTGCATGTTAGGTTGGCACTTAAATTAGTGTAAACCAAAAGCAAGAACCATTTTAACTATTCAGGGATATGGAACGCTAAACAACTGTCATATGGTTGGAAATCAAGACGACCTGCACAAGTTGCTGTATTGGTAGATCTAGGTGCACAGGTGCTGACTTTTGTTTTTGCCAGTTGGTTTGCTCCTCTTGCCCCTCCCCCTTTGTGAGCAGTGGGCAGGTTGTTGGAGGGAAGAGGCTGAGCGGGGTGGGGCCTTGGGGCAGAACATGGGCCGGGCCTGAGGGGAAAGAGGCCAAGCAGGGATGGGGCCTGAGGGGGCAGAAGGCTGAGTGGGGGCAGGACCTTGGGGTGTAGCGGGGTCAGGGCCTTGGGGCAAAGAGGCCAAGTGGGGGCAGGACCTCAGGCAGAGCTTGGGCAGAGAAGTGGGTGGGCGCATGGTCTGGACGCTTCTGTGTGGCCTACAGAAGATTAATCCAGCCCTGCAAGTGCTGAGCACCCCAATTTTTTTCAGTGGGTGCTTGAGCCCCACAACACCCACAGAGTCGGCATCTAAGGCTAGGTAGCTGTCCTCCTTAAAAATAAATTATAAGAGATAGGATGCCAAGTCAATGCTGAATATTCTACTGTTCAATTCTTTAAACATAGGTTGTTACTGTTAACTGTGCCAGAATCATCCATGGCAACCAGATTGCTACAAACGGTGTCGTTCATGTCATTGACCGTGTCCTGACCCCTGTTGGAAATACCATTCAAGAGTTCCTTGAAGCTGAGGATGATGTCTCATCTCTTAGAGTGAGTGGGGGGAAATAAAATGCTAACAAGCTTCTTTGGCCTTGTAATTTGCCTTTCTTTTTTTGTTGTCTTAGATGTAAGAAAAGATTATTAACACATTGTTAGGGGAATGAAATGAACCAAATCAAGGACTAGTCCACCAAATGATACAAGGTAGAAGAGCTGTATATTTTTTCATAAGTGCCTAGTCCTGCTTTTGTGACAGTCTTGTAATTGATGTCACAAGGCCAGATTCTGGCACCCTTATTCGCAGTGAGTAGTCCTTACTCCTTGAGTCCTGGGGCTGTTCAGAGAGTAAGGTATCACTCAGTGTGAGTACAGATCACAGAATCTGGTCCTGTGTGATCAGAATTAGATCCAAAATGGGGAAAATAATCAAAAGTAATGGAAGTAATGGAGATAGCATCATGAAAGCTTAAGTGATCCAGTTGGTTTCAGAAATTGGGTTAGAGTGTGGTGAGAGGAATATTTACTCGCTGGCTTGGGCTGGGGCACCAGGATATTATGGAATCTTTCCAAGCTCTTCCCGAACTGAAAGACTCTCTCATTTGCCTTCCTTTCCTCTGATTTCTCTCATCTTTTCTTCCTTCTGTGGAAAAAAGAGAAAAGTTAGAAGCAGCGAAGAACAGAGGGCCCAGCAGGCTCCCTCTTTGTAGGATGAGGAGGTGAGAAAAACTATGGAAGGTGTGGGAAGTCAACACTCATATAGGGCCGCTTTTCTTATTTCCTGGTCGGTGGAATCATATACAATGTCAAAATATAATTGTGCTGTTATGCTCAAGGGGAGACATTCATGACAAGATGTAACTATAATTCTTATATAAGCCCAGACATCTTAATATTAAAGATAAATTGGCTTAGAGATGTTCCCATCTGTTCAGCAACGTATTTCAAGTACACTTACACTGTTCTGTAAACAACTATATTAATCTAGATAATTTATTTCAATGTTTTACGTTGTGACACTGGAAGTAGTGGATGCTGCATGAATGGGCTTATTTAGGCTGCAGAAGAGAAGAGTTAGGGGGGATCTGATAGCAGCCTTCAACTACCTGAAGGGGGTCCCAAAGAGGATGGAGCTAGGCTGTTCTTAGTGGTGGCAGATGACAGACCAAGGAGCAATGGTCTCAAGTTGCAGTGTGGGAGGTCTAGATTGGATATTAGAAAAACTTTTTCACTAGGAGGGTGGTGAAGCACTGGAATGGGTTACCTAGGGAGGTGGTGGAATCTCCATCCTTAGAGGTTTTTAAGGCCCGACTTGACAAAGCCCTGGCTGGGATGATTTAGTTGGGGTTGGTCCTGCTTTGAGTAGGGGGTTGGACTAGATGACCCTTTGAGGTCTCTTCCAACC
Organism: Chelonia mydas; assembly: GCF_015237465.2. NCBI lineage: Eukaryota > Metazoa > Chordata > Testudines > Cheloniidae > Chelonia > Chelonia mydas. Next base: position 52,488,675 of record NC_057849.1, on the reverse strand, counting down.
CTAATCTTCTGTGATTCTATGAAATCAAAACATGATAACCCCATTGGTCTGACGAGTTCCAGCTTAGGGCAGGTTTTCAACAGGGCAAATCAAATATCAAAAATGTTAGTGGCTCAATTCAGCTATGCCTCCAAAAGTTCTGGATTAAATCCCAAACCCACTGAAGTCTAACGGCACACCCCCTATCAACCTCAATGCAGCAAGGATTTCATCCTGATGTTTATCTGCACTTGTCTGGATGTAGCCAAACCTTTGTATCTGAACAAATGGTGTGAAAATCTGAAGAGTTCATGCTTTCTTGAAAGACTCCTAATCCTCCTGGTATTGACTAGACTAAAACTACCTATAAAACAGCCTCTCAATATATTTTTTTTCATTATACTTGTTTATCTGAGCATGGACAAGCATAGGGGCAAGGGGAGAACTTAAAGTAAGCAAATTAAGAAAATGTTTTTTTTTAATCAGAAAAGGGTTGCTTGATTACACTTTTGGGACAGGGATTGAGTTAGTTCATATTTCATTCAGATTGATTCTTACATACCTAGTTTCCAGGAAGTAAAGGTGAACCCCTATTGAGGTTAGTTATTTCAATCCTACTTCATATCTATTGGGATAACTTTTATCACTAATGTTCATTAGCCAATCTGAACAAAATTGAAGGAATTAAACCATGTAAACGTTATGGCTAAATGCATTCCTATGGCTTAGGAAGGGTTAGGAAACAATGTACTGTACAACAACACATAATTCACTAGCTGTATTATGAAAGATTTTTCACCTTCTTCAGAAGTATCAGGTCTTGGCTACTATTCCAAAGGCAAAAGAGTGGATTAGATAGACTGTTGGTTTTATCTGGCAAAACCTATGTGCATATGGTCTTCAATGCAATGAGCTTTTTCAGGATTCTTTGTATTCATTTAACCTAAAGGTTTGTGTATAGAATTTCACTTACCCAGCTTTATTTAAATTTGCTACTGAGTGTTTTCGTGTGGTGGTTGAATCTAATGAACTACATTCTAATACAGTTTGGACTGGAGTAAATCCAATCTATCTCAATTGAAATCAACAGAGTTATGCTACATTTGAATCATTATAAATTGTATCTGAATTGGGCTCTTTCTTAATATCTGCTAAATTGTCAAAGAAACTCAGAAGACTGAGCCAAGATGTTTCCCTAGAGCATTTAGTTTTCTACATTTTGATTCTGTAATTTTACTTATGTAAACAGGCTTTTCTCTGAAGAATATTATAATTCATTTCAACATACCATTAAAATATCTGGATACAAATCCTAAAGTGCTAAATCGTAATATAGTATCAGTTGCACAGAAATTACGTGCCAAATTCTGCCTACAGATTCACATGCAACAACTTCCACTGTTCTCAATAAGAGATGAATGTGAGCATTCAAGTGCAGGATTTGACCCTCTGAGGTTTCGAAATTAAGGGTTTTGTTTTTCTGTACCCATAAGTTTAATGTATTTGAACAATGCTCTCAGTAAGTAATATCTTTCTTTTCTAGGCTGCTGCCATTACATCTGGTGTTTTGGACACTCTTGGAAAGCCCGGCCATTACACACTCTTTGCTCCTACTAATGAAGCTTTTGAGAAACTTCCAAGGGGAGTCTTGGAAAGGATCATGGGTGACAAGGTGGCCTCTGAAGGTATATCAGTGATTCTGTATATGGGAAAATGTGAAAATATATTTCAAACATAATCAAATCAGGAATTAGCAACAAAGGGATTATAAAGCCATACAAATATCTCAAAAGAGTGAGCAGAAAATTATAACTGCTTGTATTTATTTAATGGAAATGGATCTCAGCTTTATATTCCGGGGCATATGGATCTGGGCTTTTGCCTCAAACGCCATCTCAGCTATAGCTGTTTCATAGTAAAAGTATATGTATTCTATGGGCCAAATTCTACTGTGTAAACTTTTCAAGGGATTGTCTTATTTTTTTACAGTGCACAATGGGGCTGCAATCCTAATTCAGCCTTCTGGGTGCTACTGTAACACAAAGAAATAAAAAGCACAGACAATTTGGTCTGTGAAATGCTATGCACATCTATGTGCTGTGTTAAAAATAATAATAATTACCAATAAAATAACCTTCAGTTCATCTGAGAAGGGTATTCAAATCAATTTGATTTTAATTCCACAAAAATGTACAGTTGTTCCCAATCCCAAAGGGATCCAACATGTTGTTTATGGGTAAAATTTTCCAATGCACCTAATTAACTCTAGAAGCCTACTTCCCATGGATTTTCATGGAGACCTAGATGAGTCACAGAGGTGCTTTTAAAATGTTTGCCCCACATGCTTTAAACTGGATATTCCTATTCTCATGCAGGCAGAATTCCCATTGAAGTTTATAGAAGCTATGCCTGCAGGCTCTTTACTGACAGGCATCAATTGGAAAAGAGAGCAGAATGTGCTGGGCTAGATCTACAGGTGGTGTAAAGTGGTGTAGCTAAATTGACTTACGCCAGTGGAGGATCTGACCCATCATATATTAATGAAGAAGAATCATTTAATGGTGGCTGTACAGTGCATTTTAAATAATGGAGCAGATGCCAATTTTCTTGTCCTACCTATGTCTGTGGTGTGTAAATGAAGGTCAAGAGGAAGATTGTGCAACTATGGTTTTGAGACAATCTAATTTTAATCCATGAAAAAGATGTTACCAGTCACTGAACCCCAGTCCTTAAGCAGATTGTATAGCTATTACATCCCTTTCCAGCACATTTATGTGCAGTGGTCTGATACCTGGGGATAAGAATCCTTTAACAACCAAGCTGTCAAATGAAAGGCTATGCATCTAATGCAATCAGCATTGATTAAATGCATGCATAGCTCATAAAATTTACTTTCCACAGAATGGAAAAGGAAGTCCCATTAGAATCATTATAGTTGTAAGTTACAGCTAACATCTGTCCTTCTCATTAAGAAAGGGCAATTGCTACATACTGTACTGTAGGAGTCAGAGTTTCTGTCGTGCTTTAAATTACCAAAAAAAAAAAAAAAAAAAAAAAGCCAAGGGATTCAGAATAAGCATTATAAGCAGGATGTCTGAAAGCAATGTATGGAAACTATGTCGTAAAGACTGAGACTGCAGTTTCTGCATGCACTGCGCTGCATATTTAAGGCATTTTAAAGGTGAACTGCAAAAGGCACTTTTCTGCCTTTTTAGTAAGTGCTTCTTTGCAAAGAGTAAAGATGGCTTCAAAGTTTTCTTCCCAAACTAAAAAAAAAAAAAAAAGGGGGGGTTTTGGGGGGAGTTTAGAAATAGCAAGTTTTGATTTCTTCTTTTCTTCTGGAGAATTCCTTGGAGTATTGGAATCTGTGGGATGTTTCCTAAAAATGTATTGAAGCTTGTGCGGGGGGGTAATCTTTCAAAAACACAGGTTTTCTTCCAACTGTTTATCAGGAATTACATATTAAAGCTAGTTTAGTTATCCAATTCTCCAAGAAGTCCTCCAGCAAAAAGAAATAAATCGGGGCCTGATGAGGATGAGGGAGGCAGTCTAGGGACTGTAACAGTCACCTGATTCTCAGAACATAAGAACATGAGAATAGCCATACAGGGTCAGACCAAAGGTCCATCTAGCCCAGTATCCTGTCTTCTGACAGTGGCCAATTCCAGGTGCTTCAGAGGGAATGAACAGAACAGGTAATCATCAAGTGATCTATCCTCTGTTACTCATTCCCAGCTGCTGGCAAACAGAGGCTAGGGACACCATCCCTGCCAATCCTAGCTAATAGCCATTGATGGACCTATCCTCCATGAATTCATCTAGTTCCTTTTTGAACCCTATTATAGTCTTGGCCTTCACAACATCCTCTAGCAAAGAGTTCCACAGGTTGACTGTGCGCTGTATGAAGAAATATTTCCTTTTGTTTGTTTTAAATCTGCTGCCTATTAATTTCATTTGGTGACCCCTAGTTCTTGTGTTGTGAGGAGTAAATAACACTTTCTTATTTACTTACTCCATACCAATCATGATTTTATAGACCTCTATCATATATCACCTTAGTCGTCTCTTTTCCAAGCTGAAAAGTCCCAGCCTTATTAATCTCTCCTCCTGTGGAAGCTGTTCCATACTCCTAATCATTTTTGTTGCCCTTTTCTGAAACTTTTCTAATTCCAATATGTCTTTTTTGAGATGGGGTGACCATGTCTGCATGCAGTATTCAAGATGTGGGCATACCATGGATTTTTATAGAGGCAATATGATATTTTCTGTCTTAGTATCTATCCTTTTCTTAATGATTCCCAACATTCTGTTCACTTTTTTGACTGCCACTGCACACTGACTGGATCAGGGCAGATTTGTTCTTGTCCTCGACCCACATAATTTAGAATAGCCTAAGGATTGCTCTATCTTGTGCTAGCTAGCTATGGTCCTGAAGGGAACATATGCCAGTTACGAATTGGCAGAGCTCCAGCTGACTCTTGTTATGACCCCACCAGAATGTGTGCAGTCTGCTGGGGGTAAGGAATTGGGTTGGGAATACTCTGTGTCATGTTACACAATCTGCAAACTCCCCTACTCTTGGAGAATTCTCATTAGGGCCAGATCCGGAAACTTGCCATCATCTGAGTGGCATAAAGTGGCAAACGCCGGAGCGCGGGAATCTGGGCTGATACTTGTAATGTAAAAAAAATAACCAAGAAAAGAGAATTTTTTGAAATCTCATAGAACTTCTTTATACATCATAAAAAAGTAAAATGTGATTTTTTTAAAAATTTGTTTTGCTTTTAAGTTCACCTATAAGAATTTCATCTTGTCTTCTGGGCACCACACCCAGAAGACTGGACTCTGAATCTCACTTCTCTGATACAGTCAAATGCAACAGAACCCCCTCTTGTATATTTGACAACAAAAGAGGAAGAGACAGCTCTGCTGGGGCTACACACCTGTGAGCTGAATTCTGTCCTTCATCATACAATAAAGGCAGCAGGGTTGCCCATGGACAGAATATGGCCCACAGTGTTTTCAGTATCTGAAAAAAGTAAAGAATTCAAACCAGCAGACAGTCCTGTAACACCTTCTTTAAATTCCTCCACAAAGTTCAGACCACCCAGGTTGTCCTCAGCACCACATGTCTAACAGACGCTCCCCACGGCCAGCAAGTAACCACATTTCACACTCCCTTCATTTTACAGGGAAGAGCAAACATCTGTGTCTACTACCAGCCTCTCCACAGACTAGTTGCAGATGTTTAGTGACTGGCAACTAATGACACTGGTGTATCTGAAGGGGTAAGGCCACTAGCTAGAAAATCCTCTCACTGGATCACTAGCAGGAGAATATTTCTCGGAGGTGCCTTTTTTCCCACCTTTTTTTTAAAAAACCCTATGGGAGCTACTAGAAACAAATAATGAACAATAGTAATTAAAAGCTGAGGCTTGGTTCTGAACACTCAATACCGAAAGGTGTATGTTGAGATCCACTGGCAACCTAATATTACCCATGGCCATTAAACTATATGCTCTGGCTTACACAGAACTAATTAACAGACTAGGATGTATTTAATGATATTATGGGAATCACTAAAAACATTTCTTAAACATAATGTACTATAGCAGTCTGCACTTATGAGTTGTTGTACAAATAACCCTATTTTCAGAGACCAGAAAAAAGAGTTATCTGTACAGTCATTAAAAGAATATTATATTTTGTATTTGTCAAACTTGGTATGAGAAATTATGGGAAATAAAGATAGTTATTCAAAATTATTTTGTAACAACACTAATTGAGTCAATGCATTAAATTGTCTTAAGCAATCCTGTTCCAATCAAGTACCTATACATGGACCTGTCTCTTCTTTTCTCCACAGCTCTCATGAAGTTCCATATTTTAAATACTCTTCAATGCTCTGAAGCCATCATGGGTGGAGCAGTCTATGAGACCTTGGAAGGGAGTACAGTTGAAGTAGGTTGTGATGGTGAAAGTCTGACTGTAAATGGAGTCAAGATGGTAAACCGCAAAGATATTGTGACAAGCAACGGTGTTATCCACCTCATTGACCATGTGCTGATTCCTAACTCTGGTGAGTGACTGACATAGTTTCATGTATGTATCACAGAGATAAGGAATGTTGACTATAAGACATTCTCCACCTGCGAAATCTATACAAGCCTGTTTATTGAGAGGATCTGTGTGCACACCTCCTCTGTCCTTATCCAGACCCTCTAAACCCTCTTCTATTGAATTCTAATTTGTAGGGAGGGAAGTGGCTGAAGCAAGAAAACTAATTAACAGGCTACAATTAATTATCTTTTCCTTTATCAATTGCAGCCAAGCAAGTTATTGAACTTGCAGGTGACCAGCAGACCACCTACACAGACCTTTTAGCACAGCTGGGATTGGCTTCTTCTCTAAGGCCAGAGGGACAATACACTCTGCTGGCTCCTCTGAATGGTGCTTTCTCAGGTAGGTGGCCTTGGAGGGGAATATTCCCTACCTCTGAGGCAGTGTCAAAAGCATTTTCTGCCATCATGGTTTTCTAAAACCAATTTTTTCCCCAGTCTATGTTCTGAGACTGCAAAGAATTGGCACAACTAGGAATAAGAGATGCTTTGTCCTTTTCAGTATGCATAGTGGGTAAAATTTACCACTGTGCCGAGAGTCCGCAAAAGACCTATATGCCACTTGAGTCTTACTTAAGCCTACACAATTTATTTTATTTAGTATATAGAGAACCTCTTTATTTGATGGGAAAAGTAAAGTTAAAATAAGATGCAAAATATACCCTAATGCTTAGCAGAAGAGCTGGATGAATAATGCAATAATATATTTACAATAAATCCCCTTAAATTCACTTGAGTTGTCATCAGAACCCCCTTTATTTACTGTTAAAGTACCTTCACACGAGCATATTTTTATTTACCAGGATGATGGAGCAAAGAGACAGTGTCGCATATGTATGTGCCAATACACATTTGAATTAGTATTTGCACTAGGAGTGGCCACATGGTCCTTCTCAAAGCTCTTTGTGGATTTGGTAGTCATCCAATCAGAGATAAGAAGCATCTCCATGTGACCTAGATGTCACAACACAGAGTGGATTTCAAATGGTGAATACTCAAAGCAATAGTTACCAGAAATATTTTACAAGTAATCTAGAGGTTAAAGCATGCCTATACATAAATCATCTACCAAATGTCTACTAAAGAATTAGAAGCCTGTTTACAGATAATTGTAATAATAAAAATGAGTTAATCAATTTAATTTCTGGTTTCAGAGTAGCAGTCATGTTAGTCTGTATCTGCAAAAAGAAAAGGAGTACTTGTGGCACCTTAGAGACTAACAAATTTATTAGAGCATAAGCTTTCATGAGCTACAGCTTACTTCATCGGATGCATACAGTTTTTTCCACCGTATGCATCCGATGAAGTGAGCTGTAGCTCACGAAAGCTTATGCTCTAATAAATTTAATTTCTGTGAATAGTGTTCCCAGTTTTATTAAGTCTAAAATGATTGATCTAAAATGTAAACAGTGCAAAAAGAACAAGTATTTTCATGATTCTAAAACATAGTGTGTGCAGTGAACCTTACCTGAATGAAGGAATCATTTATACATTATTGTCTAAATGATTTGGTAGATGACACTTTGAGGATGGACCAACGGCTTCTTAAACTGATCATGCAAAACCACATTTTGAAAGTGAAAATTAGCCTCAATGAGCTCTACAATGGACAGAACGTGGAGACCTTGGGAGGAAAACAACTCAGAGTCTTTGTATACCGCACAGTAAGTGAATGAAGATTTCCAAATCCTGGGGCAGTGACAAATAAAATCTATCCAACACCTGAAGCCGGGGAAGGATGGAGCTCACTGTAGAAGACAATACTATTGGTGTTATAAAAGAGCTCACCATTGAAAGTCAAAATTACCAACATTTACCACACCACTGTACAGGAGAGAGATCTTTGATTTTGACATATAATGCAATTAAATTAAATTAAACTTTGGCTGAAATAGATGAGTGGAAAACTAGAAGACAGCTTCAGGATTTGGCTTGAGATTAATAATAAAAATTTCTAGTTTCAAAACAGCTAACAATTTTTTCAGGTGACACAAGTAATCAAGTTTCAATCTAATTACGTATTTATTTACCACATCATTTGCTTCCTTTTGCACATTTTATTTTAAAAAGGAGGAACAAATAACTTGCCAATGAGAAGTTGGAGAAATTCTATTTTTAAATTATAGAGGCTACAGAGTAGTTCATGTTTCAGGCTGATTACAAAAAAATATGCTTCACTAATGTTGCCGTGGCTGTGGCATGGATGCTGTGACTATAATCTTAGGTGGTTTGTCTTGTTTTTTCTTTTCAACCAGGCTGTATGTATTGAAAATTCATGCATGGTAAGAGGAAGCAAAGAGGGAAGGAATGGTGTCATTCACATTTTCAGACAGATCATCAAACCAGCCGAAAAGTCACTGCGTGAAGTGTTGAAGAATGATAAGCGCTTTAGGTAAGCAAAAGGTTTTCACAGCATAGAAATCTCTCTATAGACTGTGGGTATGTCTACACAAGAAATGCTACAGCGGCACTACACATATTACAGTGATGGGTTCTTCAGTCACTGTAGTCAATCCACTTCTATGAGAGGTGGTAGTTAGGTCAATGAAAGAATTCTTCTATTGACCTCGTGGTTTCTATACCAGGCTTAGGTCAGCTTAATTACATCTTTTAGCACATGACATTTTGCCCTGAGCAATGTAGTTAAAATGACCTAACTTTGTAGTCTAGACCAGCCCTTGATCAATATAGAGTAGAGCTGCTCTGAAAAATTTAATTTTGACAAAAAATGGGAGGGGGGGAAATGGATTTCTTTCCCCATTTTCCATGCAGGTATATTTTATAATACCAGAGTGACACAGTGAAGCTATAGGCTCCCATTCTGGTCAGCATTCTAGCTCTTTCATGCCATTCCAGAGACAATAAGGTCCAGAACCTAGACCTCTTTCCCTGCTGGTAAGTCCCCCAGCACTAGGGCAGTGTATGGCTGGTGTAATAGCTTTACATGGCCACACCCGCTCAGCTGCTGGCAAGGTGTTCAGAAGGGCTGGGACAGTAGGGGAGCAGAGAGGATGTATCTAGAGCAGTGGTTCTTAACCTTTACTGCAGCCTGCACCCCTTTGGTTCTCAAAATATGTTCTCGCACCCCTTATCAAAATCATTGAAGTAGGTCAGTTCTTTAAACCTACATATATTTTTGTTTGTATATTACAAATGGTAATAGTTAAAAAATGTATAATGTTAATAAATACATAGGTTTGATGAAACAAAGTAGTTGTACTTACGTGGCTGTGCTTAATTTGTTTCAGAGCAGCAGCCGTGTTAATCTGTATCCACAAGTACTTCTGTTCTTTTTGCTTAATTCGTGTTTTCGATGATTTACCTTCAAAAAAATCTGGCATGTGTTGCACCACCAGAAAGGGCATCTCGCACCCCCATGGGGTGTGTGCACCCCAGGTTAAGAACCTGTGGTCTAGAGTGTTTTCACTAGGACTACTTCTCATATTCAAGGAAATGCAGTGGATCTAATTTACCTAGATTTCAGTAAGGCGTTTGATACTGTGCCACATGGGGAATTATTAGTTAAATTGGAAAAGATGGGGATCAATAGGAAAATTGAAAGTTGGATAAGGAATTGGTTAAAGGGGAGACTACAACGGGTCCTACTGAAAGGTGAACTGTCAGGCTGGAGGGAGGTTACCAGTGGAGTTCCTCAAGGATTGGTTTTGGGACCAATCTTATTTAATCTTTTTATTACTGACCTCGGCACAAAAAGTGGGAGTGTGCTAATAAAGTTTGCAGATGATACAAAGCTGGGAGGTATTGCCAATTTAGAGAAGGATCGGGAAATCATACAGGAAGATTTGGATGACCTTGAAAACTGGAGTAATAGTAATAGGATGAAATTTAATAGTGAGAAGTGTAAGGTCATGCATTTAGGGATTAATAACAAGAATTTTAGTTATAAGCTGGGGACGCATCAATTAGAAGTAACGGAGGAGGAGAAGGACCTTGGCGTATTGGTTGATCATAGGATGACTATGAGCTGCCAATGTGATATGGCTGTGAAAAAAGCTAATGCGATCTTGGGATGCATCAGGAGAGGTATTTCCAGTAGGGATAAGGAGGTTTTAGTACCGTTATACAAGGCACTGGTGAGACCTCACCTGGAATACTGTGTGCAGTTCTGGTCTCCCACGTTTAAGAAGGATGAATTCAAACTGGAACAGGTACAGAGAAGGGCTACTGGGATGATCCGAGGAATGGAAAACCTGTCTTATGAAAGGAGACTCAAGGAGCTTGGCTTGTTTAGCCTAACTAAAAGAAGGTTGAGGGGAGATATGATTGTTCTCTATAAATATATCAGAGGGATAAATACTGGAGAGGGAGAGGAATTATTTAAGCTCAGTACCAATGTGGAAACAAGAACAAATGGATATAAACTGGCCACCAGGAAGTTTAGACTTGAAATTAGACGAAGGTTTCTAACCATCAGAGGAGTGAAGTTTTGGAATAGCCTTCCAAGGGAAGCAGTGGGGGCAAAAGATCTATCTGGCTTTAAGATTCAACTCGATAAGTTTATGGAGGAGATGGTATGATGGGATAACATGGTTTTGGTAATTAAATATTCATGGTAAATAGGCCCAATGGCCTGGATGGGATATTAGATGGGGTGGGATCTGAGTTACCCAGGAAAGAATTTTCTGTAGTATCTGGCTGGTAAATCTTGCCCATATGCTCAGGGTTTAGCTGATCGCCATATTTGGGGTCGGGAAGGAATTTTCCTCAAGGGCAGATTGGAAGAGGCCCTGGAGGTTTTTCGCCTTCCTCTGTAGCATGGGGCACGGGTCACTTGCTGGAGGATTCTCTGCTCCTTGAAGTCTTTAAACCATGATTTGAGGACTTCAATAGCTCAGACATAGGTGAGAGGTCTTTCACAGGAGCGGTGGGTGAAATTCTGTGGCCTGCGTTGTGCAGGAGGTCAGACTAGATGATCATAATGGTCCCTTCTGACCTAAATATCTATGAGTAAGTGTGGTGATAGCCTGGGGCCTTAATTTTGCTCAAACCCTAATCTCTGTACACAACTTGCTTGTACACAGGGTAGCCTGAGTACATGCTCTAGTATCCCATTTAATGAAGTACTACTCCCTTGAACTCACTTATCTTACTATTATCTTCTCTTCCCTTTTATCTCCTGCCCCGGGAGCATACAGTCTTGGCTTGCCTTTCTCTCCTCTACTTCCCCAATGGATTCTGTGCAATCTCATTTCTGACTGCTCCACTCCATGAACATTGCTTGTATCAAAGTCACCAACATCCTCCTCTCCTTCTACTCCCTTCCTCTTCAGTCTAGCCATTACTTTTGACACATTCAGTGACTTACCATCTCCTCCATTCTCCCTCAACCTTGAAATCATTGGGAATAATTGCAGAGTAAGATACTACATTGATGCTTAGGAGTGACAGGAACTGTCTTAATTAAGCAGACTTTTGTGTGCTGATGTTGCCTTCAAAATTCCTTGTGTAAACAAATCTTTGGGAACTGGACCATAATTTAATGTGTGCTATTTTTATTTCTGATTAGCATATTCCTTAATTTGGTGAAAGATGCCGATTTAGATGATATTCTATCACAACCTGGAGAATGGACTTTGTTTGTCCCAACCAATGAGGCCTTTAAAGGCTTGACTGATGAAGAAAAGGAAATACTGAGAAGTAAGTCACACAAGAATATTAGAAATGTAATTAACTAGGGGTGAAATCCCACTGAAGTCTATGGCAAAGATCAGTGGGGCAGGATTTCACCCTAAATGTTTAATGTGCCTGAAACCTGCGTGCTTCATACTCCTAGGAGCTGGAGCCAGTTCGCACCCGTTTGCTAGAACCGGTTGTTAAATTTAGAAGGCTAAATTTCTAAATTTAACCGGCCAAGAGTAGCGCCTTAGTGCCAACTCCACGGGTGCTCCAGGCCTGGAGCACCCAAGGGGAAAATTGGGCCTCACCCGCCCCACCCCCAGCCCCAGCTCACCTCCGTTCCGCCTCCTCCTCCGCCCCTGAACGCGCAGCCCCCTCTGCTTCTTCGCCCCCCCCCAGGCTTCCTGCGAATCAGCTGTTCATGCGGGAAGCCAGGGCGGGCTGAGAAGCAGGCGGTGGCTGCGCACTCAGGCCCAGGGAGGCGGAGGTGAGCTGGGGCAGGGGGGCGCGAGGAGGGCCACCCACGCCGCAGCAGGTAACCTGGAGGGTGCACAGAGGAACCGATCCCCACCCCAGCTCACCTCCGCCACCCTTGGCCTGAGCGGGAAGCCGCCGCCTGCTTCTCAGCCCTCCAAGGCTTCCCGCCAAACAGCTGATTCGCAGGAAGCCGGGGGGTGGGAGAGGGCGAAGAAGCAGAGGGGGCTGCGCGTTCAGGGGCGGAGGAGGAGGCGGAACGGAGGTGAGCTGGGGCCGGGCACAGGGCGGGGAGCTGCCAGTGGGTGCTCTGCACCCACCAAATTTTCCCCATGGGTGCTCCAGCCCCGGAGCACCCACGGAGTCGGCGCCTAAGGTGCCACTTTTGATGTGATCAGTGGGGGGAGTGGCCGCTCCCCCTGCTCCCCCCCAGCTATGCTCCCCTGCCCCTAGGAGCCAGAGGGACCTGCTGGATGCTTCCTGGGAGCCGCCCCAGGTGAGCCCCGCCGGGACTCCCCACCTCGCCCCCCAGCAGGTCCCTGTGGCTCTTAGGGGCGTGGTGGGCACCCACTACGGTGGCCCACGAGACCCTCCTGCCTGGTTCTGGGGGCAGTCAGGGGACCCGGGAGGGGGGTGGATGGGGCAGGGATCCTTTGGGGGGGGCATCAAGGAACGTGGGGGGTTGGATGGGGCAGGAGTCCTGGGGGGCGGGGGTGGGCAGGGAACCAGTTGTTAAGATTTTGGCAGCTCATCAGGGCCTAGGATCCACCTAACACCCCATCCCTGCTAGGAACTCTGGGTACTCCCAGGCAATGAGATCAGAGTTTATAAGCTGGCATCCCTCCTTTTCTTTCCTTTCTCTTCCCCTGCCTCCAGCACAGCCATCGCTGCCCTCACCCCGCTATTAGAAAAGCTCACCTTCACTGGATCCTTGCTACTTTTGCTACTTACACCACAATACTTTGCATTTATATAATGACTTTCAAACAAGTTAGCACTCTCAGTCCCTTTTTAACCCCACAACTTCCCTTTGAAATAGGCAAGGGATATACACTGCTCAATTCATACACTACTGCAGTCAGGTAAGTTGTGGCAAGGTACAAAGGCTTTGACCACTTTGTATGTCCCTGGGCAAAGGCCAGAAACAGTTCCAGTCTCCTCACTTTACATACTGGAATTCAGCAATGATGCTAGGGTTAATACCTCAGATCCTGTGGAAAGTTCCAGAGGATCTTTAATGAGTGAAAAGAGTAAATATCAGAGCCATAGTGTAAAGCTGTGTCAATTAATTACACCCTATCCTACATCTCCAATCATTCTGTCACTTACTTATCCAATTGCTTCAGTTAAGAGCTACACCATAACTTATTATTTGCCTCAAAGGCTGAACTATTCCACAGGAACAAATCCACTTTGTCATGGCCCTCTAAGTTCATTAGAGAGATAAAGTGGGTGAGGTAATATCTTTTACTGGACCAACTTCTGTTGGTGAGAGGGGAGCTTTCTAGCTACACAGATTGTTTAGCATAAGCAGTTAACACATACTGCAAGGGTTCAAGGTTCAAGTGGCCCATTAAGGTTAAGTGGCCCATTCAAGGTTAAGTGGCCATTCAAGGTTAAGTGGCCCATTAACACCTCTCCTAGTCATAGGGAGGAAGGAAAAAAAACCTGGTGAGTAGGAGGGAGGTTAAGTGGGTTATAGATTGTTGTAATAGGCCTTAAATCCAGTGTCTCAGTTCAGTCCATTAGAGTCTAGCAAAGTTATTAATTTAAACTCCCGGGCTCGTCTTTTGAAGGTGTTGTGCAGGTTTCCTTTGAGGATGAGGACTGAAATGTCAAATACACAGTGATCACTTCGTGAAAAGTGATCATCCAAGGCATAGACAACTCGTGCCTCTTGACATAGGCACCGACTTCCCCGCTTTCCCACGCGGGCTTGATCCCCATGCACCCCGCCCCCACTCCGCCCTGTCAATGAGGCCCCGCCCCTGCCCTGCCTCTTCCCACCCCTGCCCCGCCCCCATTCCAACCCCTTCTCCAAAGTCCCAACCCCAACTCCACCCCCTCCCTGTCCCTATTCCAACTCCTTCCCCAAATCCCCACCCCGGCCCAGCCTCTTCCCTACCTCCTCCCCTGAACACTCATGTTCCCGCTCCTCCCCCTCTCTCCGGGAGCATGCTAATGCTGCCAACAGCTGTTTGGAGGTAGGCAGAGGAGCGGGGACGCGGCGCATTTAGGGGGGAGAGGAGGTGATAGAGGAGGAGATGGGGTGGAGGGTGAGGGGAGCTGGCTGCCAGTGGGTGCAGAGCACCCACCAATTTTTCCCCGTGGGTGCTCCATCCCCGAAGCACCCATGGAGTCAGCGCGTGTGCCTCCTGATACGGGGGGGGGGGCACAATCTAAAGGGGAGGACACATGACCACCCCACTTGTCTCCTCTGGCCAGTGACCTCCCTGTCCTGTGCCCAGCCTGAGGCTGCTGCGCTCTCTCCGCCCCACCAGACTTACCTGCAGGGAGAGGGGGAGCGCTGTCCTTCTCCCGCTGTGCCTCCCCTCCCCCATACATTCGGCCGTTCTCCTGCTGGCAGCTGGGTCCAGGTGGGGAGCAGGAGGGAGCCGCTTCTCACGCCGGCTGAAATTGGCCTCTCTGGGTTGCTGACTCTGTGCAGCGCAGCAGCTGCCTGAGAGAGAGCTTGGCTGGGGTGGTGGCTTGCCCTGCTCCGTCCTCTCTGCTCTCCTCCCCAGCCTGGCTGCCGGGGACAGCAGCAGAGCGAGCCAGAGCTCCACCTCCCCCCTGTCCCTGGCAGCTGGGCATGGGCAGGGAGTAGAGGGGGTGAGGTGGGCCACTACCCCATCCAGACTGTCTCTCAGGCATCCGCCACACTGCACAGAGTAGCAACCAAAGCAGCCAGCGTGAGAAGCAGCTGGTCCCACCCCTTCAGCTCCCCACAGGTCAAATAGAAATCTGGGGGGGGGCACTTAACTCCACATACCCCTCCTACACAGCACCTATCCTCAAAGGTGAGATGCTGTTTTTGTCTTTTATCATTTTTCTCTGTTAACAACTTATGCTAAACAATCTGTTTCACCTTGTGTTTAGCTGTCACACTCTGAGTACGTCTCAGATCTGAAGAAGAGCTCTGTGTAAGGTCTTGTCTACACTTAAAATGCTGCAACAGTGCAACTTCTCCACTTGAGCACTTCAGTGAAGATGCTACCTATTGATGGGAGCGGCTCTCCTGTCAGCTTAGTTAATCCACCTCCCCGAGAGGCAGTAGCTAGGTTGAAGGGAGCATTTTCCCAGGGTTTAGGTCAATTTATTTGCACTGCTCAGGGGTGTAGATTTTTCACACTCCTGAGTGATATAGTTATACCAACCTAACTTCCTACAGTAGACCAGGCCTAAGCTCAAAAGCTTGTCTCTCTCACCAACAGAAACTGGTCCAATAAAAGATATTTAACTCAACTACCTTGTCTCTCTAATATGCTGGGATCAACATGGCTACAGCAACACTGCATATAACAATCTAAGTCCATTATCACTCTCTTTAATTCACTACTTAACTTTTCACCCAGAATTTACTTCTCCTATCTTCTGCCATTATTTTCATTCTGAGAATTCATATAAAGCCTGGATCCCATTGGATTTTTTAAATGGCTTAGCTTTCTGAATTTGTTTAAAAAATTGCAGACTGTTTAATATGATCTCATTCTATCCATAGTGGGCTTGGCACACCATTACACTGTTGTCTGGTAGATGCTTATTTATGGGATTTAAGTAAGAGGAGATCAGACAAGTATTTAAAGACTGGACAATTCATAGCTGTGATTTTTCAAAGCAAATGAATAAGAGCAAAATGCTGAATGCTTTTCTGGTTTATTCTATATAGGTTCTAATACCACCCTCATCACTGTATTTTCTTAGTGCATTCTCATTAAGCAATGTGAATAACACTTGGTCACATCTGGTTTGTGCTCTCTCTCACCCTCTTCCTAGGGAAAGAATGGCATGTGCTTTTGAATATGCCATGTTGTGTGACTGTTTAAGCAGTGATCTTATTCAAGCATCATTCCATGAGTCCTTGGTATCTTTACAAATGAACTAAGCAGTACTATTTAATGGCTATTTTTATAGGGGACAAAAACGCTCTCAGGAACATTCTTCTTTATCACATAACAAGAGGAATTTACATTGGAAGCGGTTTTGAACCTGGCGTAACGAACATTCTCAAAACTATCCAAGGAAGCAAACTGTTCTTGAAAACAGTAAGTACTAAAAAAAAACTTATGATACTCCCTCTAATAGGGATTGGCATATCAGGTCCATATATTAAATAGTATATATTACAGAAAGATGTGTACTTGAACAGTATAAACTGCCGTAGTAAGACTAAACTTTTTTAGAAATATACATGTTCAGTATCTTGAGTTCTTTTCTCATTGTTTGTTAGGTAAATGACACACTTCTGGTGAATGAACTGAAATCACAAGAATCTGATCTCATGACAACTAATGGTGTTATTCATGTTATAGATAAACTCTTGTATCCAGTAGGTGAGTATTGACTTATTGCAGGGAATAAATATATAGAAAACCTCTGTCTGCCTCTTCTCAGACATGTCTAAGCATATGCAAAGAGTTAGCAGTACTCTATGTTTTGTGTTTTTTTAAAAAAATCACTACTTTTATAATTACAGAATGCAGAAAAGCAAATAAGAATTGGTTCTTGGACAATCCTTGCCTGGTGCTGTGGTATTTTCTTAATTGTGAGAATACCTCAGGCTCAGTGCTTAATTTGTAATGAAAGAAGTGCCAGAGTTCAAGCAATTAGATGCTGGCGTTCAAGCAAGTTTTTTTTTGCATTCATAACTGATGCAGCAAGGCCAGAGGTGCTGGGGCTATGAACTGCCATGCCTAGAAGTGCCGGGGCTCAGCTTTGGCAAGCCCTGGCACAAATTAAACACTGCTCAGGCTTATGGTAGGATACAAGATGATACAGGCTGTGTACCCAATAGAAGAGAGATTTGGACTCCATGTCCATGTTGTAATCACAATCCCTTCTGATTGCTAAGAACAATGGCAGAAGGAAATAGTTACAGTTACAGATGTCAAATATACATGAGTACTGTTTCTTCACAGGGTTTCTAGTCTTACTAAAGGCAAGCTGCCTTTACCATTATTTAAACTGATAGATTTTTATTCATTACTGGACTTCAGATTGTGTCATTTAATTATAAATTCAAATCTGAATGCTTATTCTGAACCTCAAGAAATGCCTTCAGTTCAGAACAGTGCCGTCCTTGACAGCTGATCAATGGAAGATCTTTACAACTGTTTCCTTTTCCCAAAATATTTGCATTCTTTTTTGCAGATGTACCTGTTGGAAATGATCAGTTGCTCACCATCCTTAATAAAATGATTAAATACATTCAGATTAAGGTACTTTTTTAAATAAAGGTTTGATTGTTTATGCTTTTAGCCATATATATGCAAACAGAAGGGTTCCCTCCACCAGTATTTCTTCAATGAACAACACTTTAATCTGATTGATAGAGCCCTGTTTGTCCTAGAACAAGGATCCACTTTCCATAGAGTCATCACATAAGCCATTATATTCACTGTCAAATGAAACTCGTAAATATCAGATTAAACAAATATCCTGCCAAGGATCTTTGGTTATAGTACATTTGAACATACTGAAGTCTCTGACACATTCTGGGCCAGATTCAGATTCCTGCTGTGGTTATATTCCACCCCTCCAGCAGCATAAACCAGTTCTAAAGCCAGATGGCTCTAAACCCTTGAGGATTCCCTTCTCTGCAATAGTGGATTAATGCCTGGGCCCATGGGGCTCATGCCCAGGGCCCCTGGCAAAGATGGGGGCCTCCTCAGGAGCTCCAGAAGCTGGGTAGAAGTCGGGGGGGGGGGGGGGGCTCTTCCAATGCTGGAACTGTGGCCCCGCCCCTTGCTCCTTTTCTTCCCCCCAGAACCCCACCACCTGGCCAGGACAGAAGCCGAAGCTGGGCCATGGTAAGAGCCTCCCAGGGAGCTAGGGCCGCCGTGGGGAGCCCTGGACCCTCCACCTGCCCTAGGCAGGGGCCAGGGTGCCGAAGAGCAGCCCCAACCTGTGTTCCCATCCCCCACGGGTGGGACCCACGGGTGGGGGCTCTGGTTGGGCCTCCTGCCCTCTTCCTGGGACCTGCAGACAGACTCTGCAGGGAGAATAGGCCCTGCCCTGACTGAGAGGCACTGCAGGGAGCCCCGGGAAGGTCACAGGCAGTGAGGAGCCAGGCAGGGAGGGCTCCTCTGGCACAGCTTCCGTTGCTACTGGCCTGGCTAAGCAGCCGCCACACTCTGCCTGGGCTCTCTCGGTGCCTGAGCCCAGTTCCTGCTGCCAGGCTGCCCCTGCCAGGTCCCTCCTGCCCCCGGTGATAGACTGCCCTTTCTGCTGCCTGGGCTTTGTGCCCAAGGCAGCACTCACGTGCGGCAATGCTCCTCCTGTCACCTCAGGCTCGAGGCTTGCTGTTTGGGGCGGAGCAACGCTCCCCTGCCACTCTTCAAAACTACTGCCACCTTGTGCCTGCCCAAGGCCACTATGCCCATTTTAAAAAGTGGGCAGGCATGCCCCTCCCATTTTCAAAACTGTGGAGGGGCCATGGCCCACCTGGTCTGCCCGGTTCTGGCACCCCGGGGCCCCCAGGATGTGGGGGGCCCAGATGTTCTTTGTGCCCAGGGCCCCAATAAACCTTATCTGCCTCTGCCTCGCTGGGAGAAACCTTGAGTGGCAAAGGAACTGCCGTCACCTATGTCACCACACACACCAGCCCCCAGCATGAATCGGGGGCAAAAGGAGGCACAGTCGAGGCACCACTAGAAGGGAGCTCAGAGGTTTGGCCCTTCCACACAGGTGGGCAGAAATGGGCAGACCATTATGGTACCCTAAGCTGTAGAATTTTTAGAGGGTGTAGCAATTGTCACTCTTGTGTGTCCTCTGCCAACATCCCTCATGGTCTGTACAGCCAGGGGCTAAAGCCTTGCACACCCTCATGTCTCTAATACTACTGTGGCATAGGGTCTGATCCAATGCCTAAGGAAATTCAATGTGGCTCTTGCCCATGATGTCAGTGGGCTTTGGATCTGGTTCATATAATATTTAATGCATTAAAAAGTGAGTTTTTATTGTAAAAGTCCTTATATGTTTTCTGGATTTGTTTTTTATTTATAGTTTGTTCGTGGCAGCCGCTTCCAAGAGATCCCCCTGACATTTTTCAGTAAGTTAATTTGGAATATTTCCAGATACCGTTGGTGATATTGCTTCTAAAAATTGTTGCCAGTGCAGCTTGAAAAGCATTTTTCAATTAAAAAGAATGTCATCTCTATGAAATTAGGCCATTCTAATGGCGTATGGATGAAGTAGTACAAAGTAGTACAAAGACACAGATTTGCCTTTATCATGATACCCAATGCAGTATTTTCATATTTCACTTCTGTGATGGGGAAGCAATGCTGAAGGAAGCAGTTTAAATTCCTCAGGCTAGGGTGGTGGAAAAAAAAGTCCTCATTTAGCTTTCAGCAATAGCCCAGGATTAGGGGCAGTGCAGAGCCATATTGCTTCAAAGAAGCGGCAGGAGACAGCATTGACCTGTGAGCTCTCTAGTGTAGCCATAGCCCAAGACTCTGGTGCCGCAAAGGCTTATGCACATCAGACTTTGGCACATGCCTATGTCTTTGCAGGGCTGGAGCCTAAGACTCTAGATAGATATAGAGAACACTGCATTGGGCATTAGAGAATTCAGAACTGATAAGCTGAAGTTTAGATTCAGTTCTCAGAATGACATGGGTCGACGCTGTTTGTTTTTTGCCTCCCTATCACCTGTGCTGTCTCTTGAAAAAAAAATGTAAAACTCAAATTTTAAAAAAATGTTAGAGAATTGTAGGAGTCTCTGCTTTCCTTTGTTTATCTTCTGTTGTCATGGAGCTGATCTTTTCAGGAGATACAAACAAAGATAAATAGCATATTTGTGTAGTCCAACACTATAAGCCTCAAGCCTAGAACACTATTGGTGCTACACAAACAATAAAACCTATTAATAATATATGTAGTTGATTTTTCTGTTGAATAGTTTCCTTCTGTGCATAACGTGTATAATGTCTATAACTAGAACTGATTAGGTTCTTACTCTAGATCTCTAAAAAAGTCTTTTTTTGCATACAGTACTTCACATTATTGTACCTCATTCCTTATAGCCACACCTAATCTGAAAGAGCCATACTATAAAGAGATCATAAGAAAGGAACAACTTTGTTTGGATACGCTTATGTAACCATGCTTCATGTTCCACTTTCTGTACTTTCAGCATCTAAATTTATAGTGGAGCCAAATATTAAAGTGATTGAAGGCAGCCTCCAGCCCATCACCAGAAAAGAGGGTAAAACTGGCTCCTTTTCAGCTTGAAATACATTGATGTAATAGGATTAATTTTGGAACAGAACAAATCCAGGTTTTCACATGTTGCTTCAAAAGCAGAGATAACAACTAGAAGTGGCCAAACTTTTCTGAACCAAAAGATCTTTCTTAAAAGGCCTGTTTTCTAAAGTAATTTTTGTCATGGGAAATGGCTGGCATTTTAATTTCAAAAACAAAACAAATTGTATCTTTTTTTAAAGATTTGTTGGGTTATTTTAAGTACCAAAAACATTACTCAGTTTTCAGTAAATGAAAAAAAATCAAATGAAGTTTTCGATAATGTTTTGTTTAACATTTTTAAAAATGGGACATTGAACAAAAAATGGATTTGTTCCAAACAGTTTGAAGTGAAAACATCAGCATTTTCAATAAAAATAGATGTCCATTTTTCAACTAATAACGATGTTGGTCCTAGCCATTTGGTATGGACATTTTAGGAGGACTCTTCTCTCCCTGTTTCTCAGGAGTGATCTCCTTTCCTGTGCTGCAGGCTGTGGGAGTGGTGCTGGCATAGGAGCCAACTCCATGGGTGATCCAGGGCTGGAGCACCCACAGAAAACAATTAGTGGGTGCTTAGCACACACCGACAGCCAAGCTCCCCTCCTCCCCCCCAAGTGCCTCCTGCCCGCTGCTGGCCCCACTCATCAACTCCTCCCCCTCCCTCCCCGTGCCTCCTGCACACCACGGAATAGCTGGGAGGGAGGGAGAGGAGCGGGGATGGGGAGCACTCCATGGAGGTGGTGGAAAGCGGTGGGGTGGGGTGGGAAGAGGCAGTGGGGCCTTGGAGGAAGAGGTGGAGTGGGGGTGGGAAGAGGCATGGTGGGATTGGAGGCTTGGGGGAAGGCCGAGCCTGGGCAGAGGGGCAGTCGAGTACCCCCGGGCAGAGAGGAAGTCAGCACCTATGGATGGTGGGTCCAAAGAAAGTGGGATAGAAATCTTGGAAGGGATTTTCAAAAGCATTCAGTGTTGACCTAATACTGCTACTACGGAACTCCAAGGTAAAACTCCCATTGAGTTCATTGGAAGCAGAATGAAGCCAACACTGAGTGCTCTTGAAAGTCTCATGATTCTCATCCCTACTGGATAAATTCTATGAAGGAATAAAAAATCTTCAGTCATTTAAATGCTGCCTCATGAACTCGGTACATAAGGCAGAACACACCTCCGCTGCTTCCTTAGGCACCCAGCAAATCACTTGGAAGCCCCCATGTCCCACTGGAATGTTCCAAAAAGAATTTGCTGAAGTCAAACCCAGCAAAGAAAGGATTAAATAAATGCTTGTAAAGTTTCTATCAAGGTTATTATCTGTTGTTGTTGAGGGAGTTTCTTCCCAACATGAAGGTCGTGATCTTGCTTATTCCACAGTTAATGACAATGTGAAATAGTGTGAGTTGGTACTGTCTGATGCACAGGTCAGAACCATTCACCAAAGCAAGATGAAATAACAGTACAAATAGTGAGCATTGACTAGTCACTTCATCCAGCCAGCTATCACTGGGTGGCAAAGCAGTAATCCTACCTCTGGCTATACCCCAGTGCATGCTTTTTGTTTGCCAGTATTCTGACTCCTCCGATAGTCTCACCATTGAGTCTCACTCCTGGTGAAGCCAGTTTTGGCTCTCATGGCTTGCCAGCAGCAGCAGCTGCAGCAGTCCCCAAAAGACACAAATGCCTGCAACTGTCGTTAAAAAAATGTCCCAAAGTTGCCAAAATGTTACTTTTTCTAGCTATGGCAGGAAGTCTTAGACAGATCATAGTGCTAGAGGAGGATTTAGTGAAAATAAATACTCTTCCGAAGTCTCTTCAGAGGGTAGGGTGGGCTACCCATCCTGAACTAAGCAGAAAAGTACTGCTTTATGCAACCCTCTATGTGCCACATATTTTGATTGCACTAGTCTGACAAAAAACAAAGCAGATTAAGGTTAAAAGGAGCAGAGTTTTAAAAACCACCACATAACTTTATGAATAATTGTATTGAGTTGTGTGATTAAATTCTATTACATTGTGTTATTGTGTACCTGCTTAATATGCCCGCAATTAAAATGCAAAAATTCCTCTAAATTTAAAGCAGCAACAACTGAGCATAGCTGTTATTGTTGTGGTCACTAAAATATGTATGTATGTTTGTCAGAAAAACCAGGTAGAAAAATCACGAAAGTAGTTGGTGGTGCAACAATTCGAAAAGTTACTCAAGGTAGGATTTATTAACAGAGCTATATGTTTTGTGATGCACCAGTGTGCTCTAGATTGAGGTTCATTTAGCTAGTTATTTAACTAGCTAAAAGCTAATCTAGGACCCTGTGCATCACCTCCTATTACAAACATATAGGAGGTCCAGCAAATCTGGACTGTATTGTTTTAACCACTTGACAATAAACCAACCTGTATGAAAACACAATGTCAGGTGAATCCTGATTAATAATCATAAAAAAACCTTCTTATAGAATCAACTTTTATGGAAGGTCAACTTTTTAAAAAAAGACGGTGATTATCTGTTATTAAAACAACGAGGAGTCTGGGGGCACCTTAAAGACTAACAAGATTTATTTGGGCATAAGCTTGTTAGTCTTTAAGGTGCCACCGGATTCCTCTTTGTTTTTGTGGATACAGACTAACACGGCTAGCCCTCTGATATCTGTTACAAAGAGAGGAATTGTACAATAAATGTCAACTAATAAGGTTAAGGACTATATCATGCTCTTAGCACCAAAAACAGAGTAAGGGGAGGTGCAAAAACACATCTCCCTTTTGGGAACACCATAATACTCTGTAAAGAAACTGCACTGATGTTGTGTTTTAAACTTAGTCATGCATTACTCAACTGCTGCCTTACAGTTATAGATGAGTCTGAGCCAGACATTCAAACTCTGCCTCCCTCAATCAGACTTTGGGGCCTGGTTCTTTGCTGTCTTAAATCATGTGTAGTTATTGTAGTCAGTATAAAATGGCTTTAAAATACTAACTGATTGGGATGGGGATCAAAGACAATAGCCACCTGCACTGACAGGTGTCCCTACCACACCAGTCCCTACAGGCTGCTCCATTGGCCTCCAGTATGGCTCTGCTTGAGATATGCTACCATTGGCTGCACAGTGGTAGCTGCAGAGAGATCTGACAAGGAGGTAAGGTTGATTGAAGCAGAACTAACTGGGTATCTGAATGGTTAGCAGGAGACAGTGCCATGAAGAGAGTCAGGAGTCCTCCTCTGCCCCAGCCCACCTCCCAAATCTCCACAGAGCTCGTTCCATGCAGAGCTCTGGTGCAGAAGCATCTGTAGGGTTCCAAGGAGTGGAGACAATGCCAAAGAGGAGATGTGTCCCAACTTATACCCAGGAAGGCAGATCCCGAGGAGATGATTTTGCCATAGACGGGACAGAGGCTAGTCAACAAATCTTTAAACTCCCAATATACAACAGGGTGAGGGATATTATGACTCCAACTGGTATGAGAAAATGCAGGGTTATACAGTTGTTCTCATGAATGGATACACTTAGTTTTATTTTCTCATATAAATCTCTGGCATTATCCAAATGTATTATTATAACAATAAATAATCAAAATGGAATATTATATGTTATGGTTTTTGTGTGGAGGGTGTTAATGCCTTTTCTACCTTAGCTGTTTTGAATATTATATTTTTTTTTCCAGGCACGAAAATGCTCGAAGGGGAACCAGAATTAAAATTGTTCAGAGAAGGCGAGACAATAACTAAAGTGATTCATGGAGGTAAATAAACTTTCCGCGGCTAGACTTTATTAGCCAGAGTACTTATGAAAGCTTTATAGTTCCAAGTCAGGTTTTATTTCAATTAAGAGCCATGTGGGTTTTTATGAGTCATCGGATTTGCTTTTATTATTTCATTCAGGAAATATAGTAGCATTTAATTCCTACTTGTTACAGATTTTGCCTAACTCTTCCCAAATA
The DNA here is from genome assembly GCF_015237465.2 of Chelonia mydas. Lineage (NCBI taxonomy): Eukaryota > Metazoa > Chordata > Testudines > Cheloniidae > Chelonia > Chelonia mydas. The sequence continues at coordinate 52,464,076 of NC_057849.1, read as the reverse complement.
CACTGTATCTGATCAAGAATCAGGGGGTAGCCATGTTAGTCTGTATCCACAAAAACAGGAAGGAGGCCGGTGGCACCTTAAAGACTAACAGATTTATTTGGGCATAAGCTTTCACGGGCTAGAACCCACTTCATTGGATGCATGGAGTGAAAATTACACATGCAGGCATTATTATACTGACACATGAAGAGAGGGGAATAGAAATGGAGAACCACTTGGGAGGTAACTCCCTTCTCTTCATGTGCCAGTATAATAATGCCTGCATGTGTAATTTTCACTCCATGCATCCGATGAAGTGGGTTCTAGCCCGTGAAAGCTTATGCCCAAATAAATCTGTTAGTCTTTAAGGTGCCACCAGACTCCGTTCTGTATCTGATGTTATGTTTCCAGCACTTTACGTGCTGGGTTGCCATCTGTCTCAATTTAATTGTGTTTGGTGGCTGTTGTCCTGCCTTCTAAAGTGCAGTAGGTAGAAGTGATAGAAAGTGAATATGTTTTGATATAGAAGTGAATCTTAGAAGCGTAGGACTGGAAAGGACCTCAATAGGTCATCTAGTCCACCCCCTGCATTCAAAGCAGAAGTAAATACTAGACAGTTCCTGACGGGTGTTCATCTAACCTGTTCTTAAAAACTTCCAATGATGGTGATTCCACAATCTCCCTTGGCAATTTCTTCCAGTACTTAATTACCCAGACAGTTAGGAAGATTGTTGACTGTTGACTCATGTTAATCCTGCAATCCACTATAATTCTCAAATCCCTTTCCGCAGTACTCCTTTCTAAGCAGTCATTTCCCATTTTGTATGTGTTCCTTCCTAAGTGGAGTACTGTGCATTTGTCTTTATTGAATTTCATCCTGTTTACTTCAGACAATTTCTCCAGTTCATCCAGATCATTTTGAATTGTAATCGTATCCTCCAAAGCACTTGCAACCCCTCCTAGCTTGGTATAATCTGCAAAATGTATAAGTGTACTCTCTAAGCCATTACCTCAATAATTTATGAAGATATTTAACATAACCAGAACCAGGACTGATCCCTGTGGGACCCCACTCTATATGCCCTTCCAGCTTGACTGTGAACCACTAATAACTACTCTCTAGGAATGGTTTTCCAACCAGTTATTCACCCATCTTACAGTAGCTCCATCTCGGCTATATTTCCCTTGTTCGTTTATGTGAAGGTCATGTGACACAGTATCAAAAGCCTTACTAAAGTCAAGATATATTACATCTACCACTTCTTCCCTATTCACAAGGCTTATTACTCTGTCAAAGAAAGCTATTAGGTTGGTTTGACATGACTTGTTCTTGACATATCCATGTACTTGTCACCTTATTATTTTCTAGAGATGTTTGCAAATTGATTGCTTAATTATTTGCGCCATTATCTTTCTGGGTACTGAAGTTAAGCTGACTGGTCTGTAATTCCCCAGGTTGTCTTTATTCCCCTTTTTTATAGACTGGCACTATATTCACCCTCTTCTCATCCTCTGGAATCTCTCCCGTCTTCCATGATCTTTTGAAGATAATCACTAGTGGCTCAGATATCTCCTCAGTCAGTTCCTTGAATACTGTAGGGTATATTTCATCAGGCCATGCTGACTTGAAGACATCTAGCTTGTCTAAGTACTTTTTAACTTGTTCTTTCGCTATTTTACCCTCAGATCCTCCCTCATTTCCACTATGTTCGACGTCCAATTGCCACTAACCCTTTTTGGTGAAAACTGAAACAAAAAATGTCATTTAGCACTTCTTTCATTTCCACATTTTCTGTTATTGTTTCCCACCCCCATCATTGAGTAATGGGCCTATCCTGTCCTTGGTCTACCTCTTGCTTCTAATGTATTTGTAGAATGTTTTCTTGTTACCCTTTGTGTCTCTAGCTAGTTTAATCTCATTTTGTGCCTTGACCTTTCTAATTTTGTCCTTACATGTTTGTGTTGTTTGTTTATATTCATCCTTCATAATTAGACCTAGTTTCCACTTTTTGTAGGACTTTTTAAAGTTTAAGATAATTGAAAATCTCCTGGTTAAGCCAGGGTGGTCTCTTGCCATACTTCCTATCTTTCCAATGCTGTGGGATAGTTTGCTTTTGTGCCCTTGCTAACGTCTCTTTGAAAAACAGCCAACTCTCTCAAACTGTTTTTCCCCTTAGACTTGCTTCCCCTGGGAGCTTATCTACCATCTCCTTGAGTTTGCTAAAGTCTGTTTTCTTGAAATCCATTATCTTTATGCTACAGTTTTCCCTCCTAACATTCCTTAGAATCATGATCTCTGTCATTTCAAGATCACTTTCATCCACTTCCACTTTCCACGTGGACATTGGCATTTCCGCCCACTTTCCCAGATCCTTGAATTGTTTCTAACTAATATGGGCCTCAACCAAAACTTCGGATATGACCATCCCTGGACTTGAGGGAAGCTTAGGTCCTGATCCGGATCCAAGCACTGAGGCCAACTCCATAGAGCCATTCTTCTCAGTATTATTAATTTGTATTACAGTATCACTTAGGGGTCCCAATCCAGATCATGTCCCCACGGTGCTAGGTGCATAGTAAGAAACAGCTCCTGCCTGAAGAGTTTACTATCTAAATAGAAAAGACAAATAAAGGGTAGAAGAGAGGCAATATAAGTACAGAGAGGTAATGTCTCTTTGAATTTTTAAAATATCATTACAGAGCCTATTATTAAAACATACACCAAAATCATTGATGGACATCCTGTGGAAGTGACTGAAAAAGAAGTGACAGAAGAGAGAATTATTCAAGGTAAACTATATGAAGCACCTTTCTAGTCACACTGGCTGAAATTTACCTTTCTGCACCAGGCCAATCTATGCATTTCTGAGGTCCCACTCTGGCTCTTGTGGTGCACTGTGCAGAAAGGTGAATGCCATCCAAAATTCTTAAGCCCTTCCCACTACTCCTAGGGAAGGCCAGCTCCTGGCTGTGGGTTGTACACAGATGTGTCTGCAATATTTTTAACACAATGTAGAAGTATCAAAAATCAGCATGTTTCTATATTTCAAAAAGGAGTGTCTTTTGCAAACATTTCACTAATGTATGCCATGGTGGGTTTTTATTATTAATTATTAGTATTATTTTTTAGTTTTTTAAAAATGGGCCCATTTTCAAGATAAGAAGATTTCTGAGGAAAAAGGATAAAAAAAGTTCACATTGCTGCTATGGAAAGGACAATTTTATCAGTATTTCAAATAAAGCAAAATTTGGGAAGGTGGCAATATCTCCAAAATTAAATTTAAAATTTTAATATTAGCAATTAATGTATTACTAGCATTTAAAATAATGTATAATAAATCATTAATTAAGAAAAAAATATAGGCATGGTGGGTAAAATTTTCAAAAGCACTTATGTGAATTAGGCTTCTAATTCCCATTTTGAAAATGGAACTTAAGCTCTTTGGAATCTAACTAAGTACCTTGGGAGAGTGGGTGGAGATCTCAATATTGCATTCTGGGGTCATCTTTAATTATAATTTTGAACATGATGCTTCTGTTAAAGACAAAAAACTTACTAGATGTTTCATAGGAGAAAATACATTAAAATGCAACAGTGTAGTCTTTGTTTCAATGCTGCCTCTTTTAAACTTTGTTTCAGGTCCTGAAATTAAATATACCCGAATTACTGCGGGTGGTAGAGGAGATACGGAGGAAAATTTGAAGAAATTGCTTGAAGAAGGTTAGTATTTTTCTTCTCAAAGAAAAATGTAGGCACCATGAGATCCACCCAGGTATTTAATTATTGGAAATTATGCATCTTATCATTTTAATAGATATACATATACAAGGTGGGCCCAAGCCACAAGTTCAGAGCTAGAGATTAAACAATCCAAAGTTTAGGAGTGCTGAGATCTGATCTATTATTTGATCTATTATAAAGATGTAGGGTTCCTTGAAATCTGAACCTCAAAGTTGAGGCTTGTTTGGATCTATATAAACATGTGCTTGAAATGCAGTAGAGAGCTTTATTTTTCAACATGTTGAGTTCCACATCAAGACAAGAAAAGAAGACCCAGAAGCAGCTGTGAAAGACATACTACAAATGACCCATCATTGGTACCTGTCTCAATATGTACTTCATTAGCAATTCATTTTAAGTGGAACTGCTCATGTATACTGTATACCGAGAACTGATCAAAATGATTGCTTTTCTGTCATGATGATAACCAGATGTTTGGCATGGAACTTCTTATAATAAATGGATTTTGTAGTTATTCAGCTTGGTTCGTTAATGTAATGTAATGTAATTTAGAATTCTGAATGTCTTATGTAAATCAACTTTATGCCGTAAACATGTATCCTCTCAGAGGTTACCAAGGTGACCAAATTCATTGAAGGGGATGGTCATTTACTTGAAGATGAAGAAATCAAAAGACTCCTGCAGGGAGGTTAGTGAGTGTATGACAACTAACCTCTACATAACAGGTTCTGGTGATTGAAACCTCTCTCAGACAATTTGATCTCTTAACATTTTAAAGATTGACCTAGCTGATCTAGTTTAAATATAAATCTACCAAAAAAAAAAAATGAAGAAAAAGGCCTCCTGAACTATAAAATGGCAAACTTTGAACAGCCAATTTTCATGCTCACATTGATAATGAACAAATAGAAGCTTGTTTGTTTTTTAGTCTTTAAAATGTTACCTAATTCAAACCTACGGGAGCAATGAAGATTTATTCCATTAGCTGCAAACTTTTTTCCAGGAAATCGTTAACTTTTAGAAACACTAATGAAATGGAAAGTGTTACAAGAGGACAAATCCATTATGCTTTTCTGTTATCCAGAAATGAATATTCATTGCCCTCAAGTTAACAATCAAAGGCATGTTTAGCATCTCTCTTTGAATACTGACAGGTAATGTGGGCCAAAATATTAACTTTAATTCTCTTCAAGTATAGCATTCCTGGTAATGATTCTCTCTCTCTCCCTCTCTCTCTCAATTCTAACAGTTTTAGCAATAAATAACCAGTGGATGTAGAAAAAAAGTAGAAAAATGTGTGCATATGAAATTATTTCTTTATCTATAAATACGGAATGTATTCTGCTTACTGCATAGATTAGAACAACTACCTGTAGTAGCAAAGGTGACAGTGAAAAAGAATTCAAGTATTCTGGGGAAATTTAGTATTGGCCTGACTAATAAATTTGAAAGGATATTTGTCTATTTCTCGAGTCATACGGTAAAACCTCTGATTTAGATTAATTGAATCCATTTCTTCTTGTCATCTTTTTATTAATGACAAGTTTGGAAGTCAGTGAAGTAGGTCACAAACAACCCTGGACCTAATCCTACGGACAAATTCAACTAGGCTCAGATTCTCAAAGGCATTTAGATGCCTAACTTCCCATTGGAATTAGGCACCTAAATACCTTTGAAGTCTGGGCCTTAAACATTTGCCTAAGTAAGGATTTAGAAAAGGCTTCAGGATATAGCCCTTAGCTCTTTTATAAAGTAAAACCATCACAGTAAACACTCATTGGTCTACCTTATCTTAACTGGTAGACTCAGCAGGCAAGCAAAGGACTGGTCATAGAGCCTGAACTGCTGCATTATCTTTACTCATAAGCTTCTCTAGGTAAGGATTTAAGGAACTGTGATTAGGGCAGTGTGGGAAAGCTTGCATTACTGCTGAATATAGTGTACACATATTAGCAGTAAAGTCTCCAGGGCTACCCATCTTTTATCTTTTACCTGCACTAAATTCAGTTAAAGCTATTTTAAAATTAAATTGAAAAATTACAAAAGATATAGCAGACAAATTAGAAGCACTGGACTAAATTCCATTGTCTACAGTGGGGGTGCAGAAGTCAAAAATGCTGAATTTGTGCCCTAGGGGTGTGCAAAGCTCTAAAGTTGTGAATTAGAGTGGCCTGACACCTTGGATCTCTTTGGTATCTAGCTATTGCCCTAAATTATCAAGCTCTGCAATTAAATACAATTAATCTCTAAAGCTATATGACTCTACAGATTTATATAATGGTGATACATTGAGTATTAGTAATAAATTGGGTAATTCAACATAGTCTCTTGAATTCTTTTCTTCTCCTTGCTATCATAAGGTGGTTAGTAAAAGCCTCTTGCTTTATGTAATGGAGCAAATGAGCGGATTATCTGTTTTTCTTCAGTCTTCTCTACACTTTTCCATGTTTTAATCAAGTCTTTTACACCACAGTACAGTAGTTCTAGCCAAGAAGAACAGCTACACATGCTGCATTGTGGCTTCTGTAATAATGGTGGTGATGGCTCCCTGCTCCCTCCGACTGCATCAGAGCACTTCTGTTTTACAACAGAGAATTCCCCAAGCACTTGAACAAACCTGAGTCCAGTCACAAATGTATGTCTTGCCTTTGTGCAAAGGAACACGCTCTCTAATGGGCTGTTATAAAATTATATATAATCCAGCAGAGCTTTCTGCACTTGGCAGGCTTTGCTGAAACAAAGCCCCAGTTCAGCCCTAGAGAAGGAGACTCCCCAGTGTCAGGGTTGAGAAAATTGGCAGGATTGTACGATGCTTATAACATGGCATCCTGCTCACCACTATGCCCCCAGAATGAAATGTGTCCTGACCAGGCACCCTTCATATTGAAAAATGCTATCCCAGATTTAACTCATTTGTTTTTAATGCTTATCATAGCTGGAACTGAGTACACCAAGGTTACTAAAGTAATTGAGGGAGAGCCACAGATTATCGAGAGAGAAATCAAGGAAGTCCATCTGGAAGGTTAGTTTGTCTAATAATGCAAAAGCACTGAGACCATCTTCATCTGCAGTGATCATCCCAGGTGGGGTTTTATAGTGTTTGTGCACATAAGTTGTTTAGCTCCGAAACTACAGTTTTAGCAGGAAGAGTTTTGACAGTTTTTTAAAAGGATTTGATCATACGCTGACATTGCAGAGAGTCATTTCAAAGTTTATTTTGAGGCTTATCCTAAATAAATTAACTGCCATGTGTAGTAGGCAAAGAAAAAGGTCTAGCTGCAAAATCTAGGCAAGAATACTGGAAAATGAGCATAATAAACTTACTGCCTTTTTTGTGAGCAGCACTATGAGAAGAATATGTAAGTTCTCAGTAACTTTAGTTTGTTTCCTGTTTCAGTGTCCATCCATTATGCTAGGAGTTCTCAACTGCGGGGTCACAATCCCGGGGCGGGGGCGGGGGGAGAGAAAGGACATAAACAGGGGGTGGGTTGCAACCATTCTTCCCTTCTCATATTGTTAAATGGGAAGGAGGTTCCAGTTAGGTGTTCTGGAACAATCTGTATAACGGGGGTGCTGAGAGCCATTGAACCAAACTGTAAACCCTGTATATGATGGAAACCACTTCAAGCCAGGGGATGCGGCAGGACTCCTAGTTCCAGCACCTGTGGTTCCAGTGGGATCCCAGGATTAAAAAGGTTGAGAATCACTGGACTATGCAATGAAATTCTTAGGGACCACATTCATTCCTGGCTTATGCCTGGGCTGAATTTAGATGTTCTAGTTTAACTTGCAGTTACTTGTAAGTTGCTCACCTAACAGTACCTACTGTGAGTTAAAACAAAGCAGTGATTTCTTATGATATTTGTGTGTGTCCTCTTTGAATTAGCATTTCTAATCATTCAAGATCCGTTGCTAAAGTGTATCTATTTCTTAACTGTTCACATTCCAGATATAGGATACATAGAAACAAATATAGTTTCTGGTGAATGAAGTTTCTCATGTTATCTGAAGTACCAAGAAATTAATTTGTTTCAACTATATTTTCAACTTATGTTAACTTAATGGATTTTGCAAACGTGAAAGAAATTCAGAGGATAAATTTACAATATACCAGAGGATTTGTTTGGTTGGTTGTTTTTTACATAAATAGTCACATTTTAATTGTTCAAAATGAAGTGCCGTATTTGTGTTTACAGGACTCATGATATATCTGTATAGATTAGGGGTGGCCAAACCATGGCTCGCGAGTTGCATGTGGCTCTTTTACAGTTAAAGTGTGGCTTGCAAAACTCCCCATACTCCTCCCCCCATTCTCCACCTACCAAACTTGGGGCTGGAGGAGCTTTGGGCTTCTGCCCAGCAAGGAGAAGGGGCTCAGGGCTTTATCAGAAGCAGGGTTGAAGCTCCAAGCCCTGGCAGGCGCCTCCCGTGGGGCTGGAGTCCCAACACTCGCCTTCCCACAGCCCTGAGCCCTGGCAGGCACATCCCAACTCTCAAACATGTGAAGATTGTCATATGTGGTTCGGCAGGTCAGTAAGTTTGGCCACCCCGGTATAGATACTTATAGGACATATACTGCATAATGGTGCGCAGTAAACTCCGGGTTTGATCATATACAAAAAAGATGTGGAGCATTGTGTATATAACTTCAGTGATAAGCAGGACAGGGAAGGCAGAGAAGTCTGATCTTCCATCAGTGAGAGAGATGCCCAGTAGCTTTGAGCCTAATAGCTCATGTAACTTAATTCAGTGAGCAACCTCAGCTAGGAGGCTATGTCCCTAAAAGGGGACCTGATTAGCATGGTGAGGCTTGCACTTAAGACCATGTGTCTGAATCAGCCATTTTCTGCACACATCTTCCACACTTTCAAGTGACATAGGGAGCTTGAGACTCACTACTCCCCAGTGCAGAACTTCAAAACTTTACTTTGCTTGTAATCCAGTGAAAATAGAAGTGAAGACTGTAGATAGGTGCGAGAAACTAGTGTAGCCTGCTGTTCATTGTGAAAGGACTTGCAAAATCAAAGTGTTAAGGTAAACAAAGTAAAGTGCAAAGCTAGTTAACTGCATGTGTTAGTAAATACAGCCTTAGTCGGCTGATGGATTCTAAGGGGAAAACTCTCCACTCAGATCAATGGATCTTGACTCTAATATTTTGGTCTCCCTTACATGTTCAGAACTCCTATTGACATTAACAGGCATTCCATGCATGTAATATCAGTGGCAAGATCTGCAGTGAGGATGTCAGAGAATATTTGTTTTTCTTCCTCTGGAATTTGTCTCATATTTATGCTTTCTTGCACTAATCTACAGATGTGGGTTACAACATTTAGCAAATGCCTGTAGAGTCACAGATCAAATGGATATTTTGAAAAACGTCTATTAATTAAGAGTGCCTCTGCAACATATTACCTGTAAGCCTCTCATCTCAAAAGAAGGGAATTCTGGGAATCTAAATTGTATATACAACGGTGCTGCGACATCACAATACTGACTGACTGCACTGTACATGGTTATTTGGAATTTCCAACTAGCATCTCAGGGATGGTTCATCTTCAAGAACTATAAAAAACAGTACAGGTCTTATGTTTATCTTCTGATATCAGTAAGTTATCAATTTGCTACCCTTTCCAGGAAAAAATAGCTTGTCAGCAGCACAATCATCCTAACTCACGTTAGGGATAATTCTGTATTTTTAAAGAATGTTTTTTTGTTATGATTTGTAGAATGAACAAAATGACAATGTTTTATTATTGTTTCTTAGTACAAGCCTTTGTGTTGCAGGTCATCAGTAATCCCAAACTTGTTAAATACCTACAACAGTGTTGACTTCATTTTTTAAGCTATGAGTTTCAAATCAGCTGTTGATTTGAATTAGAATTGAACTCTAATTCAAATACTTGTTTATAAATCATTCCTGACTGCAATATTTCTATTTTGTAGAAGCACCAGCAAGGAGACCAAAACCACCCAAAAAGGCACAAGGTACAGGAAAGGAAGCATTTTCATATTATACTTTTTCTAAGGATATTTTTAAGACAATAAACCTTTCCTGAGACTAAAATACATTCCAGTAAAAGGAACGGTAGTCATTTTTCGCTGTGTTCTTTTGCAAGGGTTGGTAATGTTAATGTTTTTTTTAAAACAGTAATATGCCTGAAAAACAACTCCTAGGGACTTTGTGCTCTGTATAAACAGGGCTGCACATTTCATTTATTGAAACAAAGGTTGAATATTGAAAAGGTATTAACCAGTACTTCCACTCCGAATACAGGCTTTATAAAAATGGCATTGTGAAGTTCCATCTTTATTGTGTTTCACAAATTTGATATCAACCTTGGTTGCTTGATAAGTAAAAGGATGCTTTTTACTTTGCAAACTGCCAGGCCTGCAACTCAATGTGACTTTGTTTCTCATGAATTGGCAGCAGCAGCAAAGATAAGCCAGTCATACCCTTGGCTACACTAGTGGAAGCCCATTGTCTCTAAATGATGTCCTCAGATGGGTTTGTGTAACATCGTTAGCTTTTACTGGAGTAGCAGATGGGCATCACTGGAAGATAGTTGGGTTGCATTTGGCCTGCAGCACTGATATGGTGAAGTCATTAAGAATTTTGCTGGCATAAGGAATAAATAATTACTGTGTAAGGGCCTCAGGATTTGTCCCACTAAAACTAGATATGGGATTAAGAGGGGTCTAGATTCCAAGTATTCTCAAAGTTTGGGGGTATTTGGATCCAGGGTTTTAGTGTAGCCTATTATCAAATGAGTAGATGTCCATGAAGTTCATAGTCAGATCAGTTGACTTCCATTGGGCTATTTGAAGGAGCAAGGACGGATTTAGGACAAATTAATTTTTTTAGTACTTTACTGACCTATTGACTATCCATTATATTTGCAAATAACTTTCTCCTATTATGTTTTGCCACTAGGAACACCACGGAGAAGGACAAGGCTAGTTCGTCCTTAGAGCTTTCCAGTGAGATAGAGTCCATAGAACTAAAAATGAATAGCCTGATCTTTGAGAGGAAAAGAAGTTGTTTTAAAATAAAATCAAAAGGAATGTGTCATTTGCTAATCAAGTATAAACTGAACCATGAGCCCACACAAAGGGTCTGATTGTGTAAACATTCACTACTGGGCTTCGTGCCCACTAGCATGAGAAGTCTAGTAAAGTAAATGAGACCTTTCTTGGTAGTTAGCATTATTTAGAGTGAAATGCTGGCCGCGCAGAAGTCAATAGCAAAACTCCCATTGATGTCAGCAGAGCCAGGATTTCACCCTATGCCTGGTAATAAGTGTTTACAGAATTGGGCTCAAACTGAGCAGGGAACATTTCAGAATGTAAATTTTATTATTTCTTATAAATGAGAAATATACATGAAATTAGATCATTTCTAGAAATATATCGTTTTGGTGACTTGATGATGGGTAATCTAGGGCGAGCTCTATAAACCTAGCACTTTTGGTTCAGTAATATCATGCATTTTGATGTCAACTTTCATCATGTTTTTAATGTCATTATGACACCAAAAACATTACCTTTTTTAAATTAACAATTATACCATATATTAAATGTATCATCTAGTTCTGCATTACATATTCAAACATTTCCTGATAATATGGCTAAAGGATTTTCTAAAAAAAAATCACAAATGAATTTCCTAAAATTTATTTGGTGTAGGATTGTGCTGGTGACATTTTCATCTATAAATAAAAATAATTCCTATTATAGGAATCCTATAGCAGACACAAAACTTAAGATACTAAAGGGATAACATTTTAAGTAAGAATGAGCCCTTGAATTGTTAAAGCATAAGGGATAAATAAAATGTATGCAAACTGTTACCTCTGCATGGAAACAAGCATAACAATAATTGGGGCTTGATATGAAAGCTTTTATATCAAACATGCTTTGCTAATGTCTGGTACTAATGTGGGTTTGTTTGTAAATTATGTCATTTTTATAACTCCAGTTTTGTACTCATAAAATGTTTAAGTCATTTGTCTTTTGCAATATTTTTATGTCAAATGTTGGAATGCAACTATTTGAGAAGAAAGAAAAAAAACCATTTCTTCAAGGTGCCTTAATTCTGCAGAACCAAGGTTTAAGAGGAGTCATTAGATGTGCTATTATTCTTCTGTTTTGAAACAAATACTCATTAAAAAACTGGCTGAATTATGCTTCTTTTTATTTGTAAGTAAACCCTTTTGTGACAGGGCAAATTCTAAATATTCTTAAGATTCCCCAGGGTAACTTTTAAACAAACGCATTCATATAAACGGGTATATTTTTTCTTTTTCCCACTTAGCATATGGAGTTTATCCTAAACTTAATGTGTATGTGTAACCCACACACCTCCTGGGTGTGGTGTTCTGTCCCATCTATTGGCACCGAGACCACTTAGCCCTAGTCTACACTGGGCGGGTGGGAGTCGACCTAAGATACGCAACTTCAGCTATGCGAATAGTGTAGCTGAAGTCGGCGTATTTTAGGTTGACTTACCTGGCTGTGAGGACGGCGGTGAGTTGACCGCTGCCACTCCCCTGTCGACTCGACTTCCACCTCTCGCGAGCTGGAGTTCTGGAGTCAACAGGGAGCGTGTTCGGGGATCGATTTATTGCGTCTAGATGAGACACGATAAATCGATCCCCTATAGATTGATCACTACCCGCCAAGACCTGCCCTTAGAGAGAGTTAAATAAGTCTGCTCTACAGCCTTAGCTAACAGCCAGCTGGCTTTTAGCTCATGCAGTAGAGGCTCATGCACTAAACTCCAGAGGTCCCAGGTTTAATTCAGCCCGCCAACGACCAGGGTCTGACAGCGTTACATCGGGTTTTAGCAGCACAACTCTGTAAGTACATAATCCATAGCCCCTTGAAGTCAACAGAAAGTCTCCCACTGAATTCAAGGGGCTATGGATCAGGCCCTAAAACACTCCATAGCAGTCCTTTGTCAATCGACTAGTGACTTACAGGGGTAGTTATGCTGTCAGCACCTGATAGACCATTTAGTCTTACTGGACTAATATAGTATCTTACTAGTATCTAGGAATTTATATGGTGACTTAATATGTTGGGTGCCCTTTAAAACTGGGGACCAGATCCTCAGTGGTTGTATATCAGCATAGCTCCACTGATTTTATGCCTTGGCAGGAGGACAGTTTTAATCTCTTGCCAGGGCTGTATATGAACTCTGCTGGTGGAGGCTGCCCAAGAAAAGGCCAGGTTTAGCACATTTCCCCTAAGCTCTCAACTGTATGTTCCACAATCCAGCTGGTTCAGCCTCCCTGTCACACTGACCTGCATAGTCTGGTGTGTTTTGCAAGATAGGAGCTCATGGCCTGCAACTTTGAGACCTCAGCTCTTCTGCCTGCCTCCAAGAGACCTGTGAGGGAAAGAGGGGATCTGGACAGGAGCTTACAGAAGATTCCAGACAGGGGAATTGATGAAGAGGGACTGATATCTTTTTCACCAGAGGGGAGGAGGAGAAGGAGCAAAGCCAGACCACAGCTGCCCCCCGCTTTCTGCTTCAATGACTCACACCCCAATTTACCTAATTCTTAAAATGGTAACAAACAGTCTTACTCTGGAGAAGTGTTTATTTTTTGTATCTCTTTGTGTCTCACAAACTTTTTTGATGCCTTCAAGCAAATACCTTCACTATTCACTAAAGTATGTAGTTTTATTTACTTCCACTTTAGGTAATACACCAACATATATGGTATGGATTATATTAAGCGGAACTCATTTCAACATTTTCATTTCCTTAAATGGAGCTAAAATGTGCCTTTCATTTTGAATGCTTAGTTTAGTACAGACTGTATATACCCAACTGTACTATATACACCCTTTCAATGGAATTTTTTTCCAGCTGTCAAAGCAAGATTCTGTCTTCTTCTCAACACTTCTAAATTAAGAAAAATCAAACTCTATGTGATCTGTGTGTGCACACATGCACCTACTTGCCCAAAACATTAGCCACTACAACTCACATTTCCTATAACTCCCTACATCTCCTATAACATTTTCACTTATTACAAATGATGCTGGGGTCTACAGAGGAACTCCCTCAGAGGTAAAAAGAATGTAGATAAAGATCATTTATAGTACTATCACAACCTCACAGCACTTTGTGGGAGAAAGTATGGGGAATCTTCTTTTCAAGGCTCATATTACACATGTGCAAGAGAAACAGTTGCAATGGCAAGAGTTCTTGAGACTGACAGTAAGTCTATACCTAATATAGCTTGTGAAAAAGTTCATCCATGTGCAACCCTTGTCCCCTCCCACCCCGCAATTAAAAAACACACACAAAAAACTGCTCCCAAAGACCTCATTGTCTCAAGCTGTCAGGCTCAGAACAAAATCTTTGCAACCATTACTCTACCCATCTCAACTCTCAGTTCACCCACACCGTGTCATCTATAGAACAAGGTAATCTGTGAGGATGAGAAAAGGGAGCTGGCATTGAACTCTACTGATAGTCATGAGGAAAAAATGATGTCCCACCAGCCACCAATGAGTCTATTCATTTAGACCGTCGGTAACTTTGCCTCTATAGACGGATCAACAAAACAGTTCAGCCAGTATGCCCCAACCCCAAACTTTAGCAGATAACGGTGCATGAAACAGGTGTCATCATAGTAACATAGCCACAGGAGTCAATGGACAATGACCTCTGACATGTCAAGCCGGAAGAAACTTCTTCTGTGTTGGCCCAAACACAGAAATAAGCAAAAATATAGTTTCAGCCCTACACAGTGTGAAAATGTTGTTAGAGTTGAGATCAGCGTAGGAAAGCGTCAAGAACTGTTTTTTTAGAGAAGAATTTGAAAGAAAAGGACAATTGGTACATAGGAATTGTGGGGAAGCATGGGGGATATTCTTCTGAACATATAGAATAGCATGAAAGAAAACACAAAGCTGAAAATGTGGAAAGAAGAAGGAACTTAGGACAGAAATAAGGTCCTGGAACAGACCCGGCAGATCATCAAATACACCCTTCTGCAAGGCTAGGATATAAAGTGTGATTGTTGGCTCACTTAAGTCAGTAGGAAGATGTGTTTTCAGTGAAAGAAAAATGTGGATAATTACGCTGATATAAAATTGTCATGGTTACTGAGCAAGCTGCAATTTAGGCCCTCAAGGGTACTCTGGCTATCTTTACCTCCTTGGGTGTAACTATGTGGTATTAACCATGCTTAGACTGGGTCTCTGGGCTCCAGCCTCCCTGTTTCCCAACATAATAATGAAACAGGCTTAGCTGAATTTGGCACCTGCAAGCCCTCTGGGAGCCTGGGACCAACTAGCTGATTAAAGCGACTCAAAAACAACATCTTCACAACAACGGTATGAAGTACGCAGAGCAAAGGCATAAAACAAAAAAGGCCTCTCTGCATATTTCCATTGCCTAATATTTCCTTGCAAGCTTTAGTGAGCTCCATTCAGCACAGTTACCACTATCTGAGGATGAGGCCGCAGCATGCTTTCTGTATCTTGTTCAATGGGTGTGCCAGCCTCGGTCTGCGGACAACCATTTCTCTCACCCTTCCTGCCTAGGCTAGCATGGTTAAGGTGTTAGTAATTAGCAGACCCACCCTTAGATCCCAAGTTAGGCCTGAGAAGAGTAAACTTTGGCAGTCTACTGGCCCCCATGCTGGGGAAGGGGAGATGGGAAGAGATTTTCCCCCAGGTCAGATTGGCAGTGCCCATTTCTTTTTTATTTTTATTTCTTTTTTTGCTTCCTTTGCAGCATAGGGCACAGGACACTTGCTAGGATCATCTAGGTATTTGTCACTTCATTAATAGGCTATGTCTACACTATGAGATAAGGGTGTGACCGCCCCCCCTCCCCCCACTCGTGTACACATACTTGCACTAGCTCTCTCTGAGCTAGCGTGGAGGCATGGCTGAGCCGTGCTAAACTGGCTGGCATGCACTTGGCCTAGCTCAGCTCCGCTCTGCTGCTGTTACCCATGCTACAATACTACCTATATTCTCACTAGCTTAACGAGAGCTAGCACAAGTGTGTAAACACAAGCAGAGGAATCACAGCCCTAGCTTGCAGTGTAGACGTAGCCATGCAGGATGATGCGTGGTCCCTTCTGGTCTTAAAATCTATGACTATGAACTTTCCATTTTGGCGTTTTATAAAGACCAACACACCATCACATCAAAAACTTTCCATAAGTTATTCTCTGTGGCCTTTTTTTTTAAAGTATTCTATAGTATAACATTATTTTAAAGAGATTAGGCCTCCAGTTTCTGAAGAAATATGGTTTGCATTATTTTTTGGATTTTCATTCCATTTCATTGAAATCCTATTTGTGTCATGGGAATTACAGAGACTTTCACAAGATTAACAGTGTGCCAACGTATTACTGCAGTTCTTAGGATGACATTATACGAGCCCTTTCAAAAAATACCTGTTTTTTTATACAACAAGACAACAAACATGTATAGCGTCATAATTTAATTAAGATTAGTATTATGTATGTTATTCTGCTTGCAGTTTTTTCAAAGCTGTATACAATTAGTACTGGATAAATACTCAAAAAATATTTAGTAAATGAATTAGTCAATAAATGTTACTATTATTTGCCAGATGATAGCTATGACTAGCTATAAAGCTGGTGAACTACCACAAAATATATTGTCTAATAAATTATTTGATGAAAATGGCAAAAATTCACCCTACAAAACAGTCACAAAATGTCTTCTATTTCTACTTATTGAAAATATTTAGTTAGATGAAAATGTTTAATAATAAATATTGTAAAAATACCTAGATATTATCATGATCAGATCTCAAAGCACTTCACATAGGAGAGTGGTATCATTATCCCTATATTCAGATGAGGAAACTGAGGAACAGAGAGATGAAGTGACTTGCCTAGATCACCCATCAAACAAGAGGCAAAACTAGGAGTAGAACTTAAGTCCTATTCCAATGCTATCCACTAGGCCACCCCTATCTCTTTCTCACCTGTGGTGGACATTTGACCACTACATAATCACTGTGGCGGTTCAATGACAAGACAGAACACAGCTTTTAGCAAGCAAACAGGCTGGTCTGCTAACCGACTTCTGCCTGTCAGCTTTCCACCTTCCCCTTTATTCTCTCTCTCCCCCCGCGCATTACATTCTCCAACAGATAAAAGGAATACACTGGCTTTGTTTAACATTCTTATTTACCAATTTCTATCTACCGCATTCCTTGCTCTCTGGCCTTGAGCCCAGTCCTGGGAGGCATCCCACGGTTCATGCCATTTGGGCGAGATTCCAAGGTTGATGCCCTTGAGAGGAGCTGTGTGTGCACAGGTCCAGCACAACACTCCGGGTGTGCCCTGAATGTTACCAAGCGCATGAACCTTGTATGAATCCTACAAATCACTATCATAAAATTTGACATATGTTGCAAATCCTCCAGGGCTGAATGCTCAGAAGGAGTTATTTCACCTTGTAACTCCCAAACGGAAGTTAGGAGCCTAATTCCTTTTGAGCATTCTGCCCCTAGCTACTTTCCATTCTGAAGGCCAAATGCTGTGCTTGGGACCTGACCCTATATAGCTTTAAGCACACGAATAGTTCTACGGAAGTGTATGTATGGGGGAGAAGGGGAGGCAGGGAGAACTCCGTTAATCTGTCCATCCAGCTAGAGATTTCATTCTGGACATGAAAAACTTTTTCAATTAAAGTTTCTTTGAAACAAATACACACCTGACCAGCCCTAATCATGGCCTTTTGTCACTGACTTCATGCATACCCATTTGTAAAGGTTGGCCTAAGTGACTTCCATGATCTCACAGCAAATCAGTAATGGAAAGGAAAAAAGACTTGATCCCCATTCCTCCACTCCAATCACTAGAACACATTGACTCATAAGCTTTCTTCCTTCCTCACATTTTATTTATTTTACTTCAATATTTTCACACAGTTGAAGTGAAATCAAAGTTATAAAGCAGTACAGTCATAGGATAATGATAGATTAAATGTTGTGTGATAGTAATGGCTCATCACAGAACTGTGACGTACAGTATGACCCATCCTCACAGGCATATTTAAATAAGCCAGACCCCCCTCCCACATACTCTTCCAGGCTGAAATTCACCTTGATACAGGGCTAGCTCCAGACCTATAGATCACTTATACATAAACTAAGTCTGGAAAACTGGTTGAAACTGGTCAGAAACCCCTTCTCTCCTCCCCACACAAACCAACAGTACAAAGTTTCACTGGAAACTTTCAAAATCTTCTACTGTTTTTTCAAACTTTTGAAATTTTTTAAGAAGTCAAAATTTCAATGAACTTTTCAATTGTCAAAAAACATGAAAAATGTCTATGAAAACTTGTAAAAAATGTCAAGAGGTTTTTGGCAAAAAACTGAAAATTTGACCAAAAAATTGGTTGAAATGTCAACTTTTTGAGCATTTTAGCTCTAAATCAGATTTCAGTTATGCATAGACCTTGTGCTTCCACTCTATATATGGGTAAGTTTCACACAGAAGTTCTAAAGGAGAGTGAAAAGCATAATTTCTTGTGGCAAAGATGGACATAAATGCTGTGTGAGAGCCCAGCAAGATGAGAGTGTACCACCAAGGACTCAGTATACTAATTAAACAAACCCAGTGATATGTTCTTTGATTCATTATACTGAATCCCTACCGGTCTCCTTTGCAGTCAAATAGTTTATTCATAATGCTATAAAAGACTTCAATATTTCTTTTCTGTTTGCTTTATCTGGCATCCACTAAATACCACAGAGCTGATTTTATGGATTTGTGACTCATTAAACAAAAATAACCTTTACAAAAGAATGTATAACTCCAAAGAAGAGCATCTGCACTCGCACTACAAGCTATGAACGCCATCAGTTCTTAGGCTTTCTTGCATAAACTGATCATGACAGCTGGGATTAGAAAGAGACATCTCCCTCCATAATGTAATGTTGCACAGTGACCTAGAGCAGAGGCACTGAGTTTTTCTTTTGCCCAGAGGGTGCTCCACCACCACTCTGCCCTGAGGTCCTACCCCCCACTCACCCCTCCCCTGAGGCCCTGCCTTCACCCTGCCTCTTCACGCCCCTGCTCTGCCTCCTTTCCAGGCCCCGCCTCTGCTCTACCCCTCCCCCAGATTCCTGCCTGCTCGCTGCTCTTCGCCCTCCACAAGCCTCTCCCCCAGCTGCCAGTCAGCTGTTTGGCTGCACCTCCAAACAGCTGTGGCTAGTGGGTGCTGAGCACCCACTTTTTTTTTCTGTGGGTGCTCCAGCCCTGGAGCACCCATGGAGTCGGCACCTATGACCTAGAGTTTTACACCTCTCTCTGAAGCACCCACTTGTAGCCACTAGTGGAGAAGATACATCAGACTCAATTATTATTTATTCTTTTTATTACCATAGCACCTGGCACCTCCAGTCACGGATCAGCATCCCATTGTGCTATTGTGCTATATGTACTATAGAACAAAGCCGCTGGTCCCTGCTCCAAAAAGCTTGCAGTCTAAGAATAGGATACGAGACAACAGATTGATGCAAATTGGCATCATGGGCCTAATAGAGATGGGAATCAACCTTTCAATGCTGGATGAGATGATAGGTAGGGTACGTATAGGCCATATAAGCAACCGAGAAGGGAAAGCCAGTAGAGGAACAAAAAAAGAGGTGACAAGGTCAAAGTGATGGGCTAGGAAAATGATATTTGCAGCAGAATTCTGAATGGATATAAATGGGGCAAGATTGCATTTGTCAAGTGCAGAGAGAAGGACATTGTAGTAACTGAGATGCAAGATTATGAGAACCTGGATGAAAGTTTTAGTTCTGGATGGATAGAAAAGGCCATATCATAGAGAGGTTATGCAGAAAAAATCTGCAAACTTCATTTATATGGCCTATATGTTAGGGCCTAGAGAGAGATCTGAATCGAAGATGATACCCTGGTTATATGCCAGAGCAGGGCTGCCCCTAGGGTGGGTGCGGGGCCTGGGACATAGGCTCCGAGTTTCTTTCTAATTTGCTGGGGGGTGCTCCCCCCCCCGGCTCCACCCAGGCCCTGCCCCCACTCCACTCCTTTCCCCAAGGCCACACTCCCACCCTACTTCTTCCCACCCCTGCTCCACTCCCACCCCACCTCTTCCTGCCCTGCCTCTTCCCCACCCAGTTCCATCCCCCGAGCGTTCTGTGCCCTCGCTCCTCTCCCCTCCCCACAAGAGCCTCCTGATGCTGCAAAACATCTGATCAGGGGCAGGCGGTAGGCGATGGGAGGGAGGGGGAGGTGCTGATTGGTGGGGCATGCTGGCAGGCAGGAGGTTCTGGGGAGAGGGCCTGGTAGGGGGGTTCCTCCTCACCCCCCCGCCCGCCTGACTGCCTGCTGCCAGCTGCTCATCTCCCCATTTGCCTCCTCACTTCACCCACCTCCTGCCTCACCTTCCTGCCTGTCTCCTTACGAATTTATAGAAGAGCAGGGCGCCCCAGAGCGCAGGGCCTGGGGTGGTCACCCCAATTCACTGTACTCAAGGGACAGCTCTGTGCCTGAGTGATAGGCAGGATGCTGGTGTTATCCACAGCGAGACATGTGCTTGAGAAAGAGACAATAAGGAGAGCTTGGAGGTGAAGGGAAGGTTTGAAGAGCTGAGTTCTCTTTTAGCCATATTGAACTTAAATTGATTGCTAGACATCCACAAGGAGATGTCAGAGAGACAGGCCAAGAGATAGTTGTTGGATTTCTGTTTGTGGATGAGATTTACCCAGAAACAAAGTCCTTGGGCTAGATCAGGAGAAGAGAAGGGGACCAAGGATAGAGCCCTGTGGAACCTCCACTGAAAGTTGGAAGGGGAAGAGGAAGATCTTCCAAAGGACACTCAGAAGGAGCAATACGAGGGGTAGGAGGAGAACCAGGAGAGCACAGACAGGAAGCCAAGGGAATAGACAATTTCAAGAAGAGCATGATGATGGCTGTTACCATGTCAAGGAGGATGAGGATGGAGTATTGGTTCTGAGCTTTGGCTGGGAAGAGATCATCAGAGACTTTGGTGAGAGTGGTTTTAGTGGACTGTAAAGGTTAGAACCCAGATTGGGGAGGGTCTAGGATGGAATTAGAGGAGAGGAGTTACAGACAGTAATTGTAGACAGTGTGACCAAGGAGTTTAGCTTTAAAGGGAGAAGGCAGATTGGGCGGTCGTTGGAGAGGTAAGTGGAGTCAAGGCTGGTTTTTTAAAAAAGAAAATTGAGAAGACTAAAGCCTGTTTGTATTTTGAGGGGAAAGAGTCAGAGGAGAGTGAAAAGTTAAGGAGAAGAATAAGGGATTGGGATGAGAGATGGGATGGGTAGCTGGGGCAAGTGGAGGGGTTAGAGGAGGAGAGAAACTTTTGCATTTTGATAGGGGAGAAGGAGGAGAGAGTTGTAGAAAGGGAAGGGGAAGCAGAAGGTCACATTATAGTCTGTCAAATTTTCCCTTGTAAGAAATTGGTGAGATCCTGTGTGGAGAGAGAAGTGCAGACAGGAAGAATGGAAGGTTTAAGCATTGAATCAAAGGTGGCAAAAAAGCAGCTAGGATTGCACAGGTGGATTGAATTAAGCTGGAGAAGTACAATTGTTTAACTGGGAAAATGGCAGAACTGAAGGAGGGAGAATGAATTTTAGTGGACGAAGATGGCCTGGTCATGGGATTACATTCAGGGACGTTGCTCCACAGTGTGAGAGGAGGAGCAGAGGAAGCAGATGTTCGGGATAAGCCAGGGCTGGGGATTGTCAGGGTAACCCCTGTGATAAGAAAGAGGGACAATAGAACAAAGCATGGAAAGAACCAACAGCCATATCAACGGAAGAAAGGGCAGGGAGGAGACGTTTGAAAGAAGATAAGAAATCATCAATGCTGACAGATTGGAAGTCATAGAACAGCCAAGTGACAGGGCATGAGATGTGGGGGGAGAGCGATGCTGAAAGAAAATGGGTGATGATTGGAGAGGAGGAACTCAGCAACAGAGAAATCAGAACTTGGTGAAGACCTAGGCAAGTGAATGGCCATTTTGGTGAGTGGGAGAGATGAACCTGGGCTGCAGGTCAAATGAAGAGGTGAGGATGAAGAAACATTCATGTACCATGGATGTGCCAACTTTTAAGAAATCTGTTTGCTATTATGGTATCCCATTGTTTGATTTTGACTTTGATTTATTATTTATTTATTGAGATTTTAACTATTAATATTTCTCTGGGCATATGCACTATTGACAAATGGAAACAATCAAACAAAAGACATTAAAAGAGGCTCCCAAAAATGATCTGCCCTAGCTCAATGCAAATTTCACCTCATCGCCACCAGTCATGACCAGGACATACATAGTGGTCACAGTAGGAGTTAGAAGACAGGCCAAGTCTAATACCAGGAGGTCAGAGTCTGAGACAGGCCAGTGGGCAGATCAAGAATCAGACATCTGGAGCAAGCTGTCTCAGGCTTCTGGGGGGTCAGAGTCTGAGACAGGACAGTGGGCAAACTGAGAGGCAGGCAGCAGGAGGCAGGCAGAATCAGGTTACCAGGAGATCGGGGTCAGGCGCCTGGTTACGGACAGGGATTGAATAGCAAAGTTGAGGACAAACCAGGGTCAGAAGCTGGAGTCTAGGGTCTAATGACGAGCAGTATCTGGAGCAGACAGACAGTCAGTCTGTGTTTTTGCTGAGACAATTCCCCTTCGTGGCTTCCTGGTTTAAGTACTGGTACTGGCCAATCAGTGGGCTGTGAGGGGCGACTACTTGGGTTCTGCTGGGTGGTACTTCCTGTCAAACTGAGTTTCACAGGGTCCTCCTGTGGGATCCCAGCCTAAAACCTCCAATAGGAGCACAGTCTAAGGCTCTCATGGTAATGCAGAGGTACCAGTGGCCAGAACCCCCATGGTCCCAGATTCCAGCCCTTCAGGTTCTTACATCATCCCCACCTTCAGGGTTGTGCTGGTCCAGGCTTGCCTGGGTGAGCCTTGTGGAATTCCTCCTCCAGGCCAAGGGCTTGGACATGGGAGGCAGGCTCCCAAGTGCACAGATGGTACAGGCTGCTTCATGTCCATTGGGAATTGAGGATGGCATACACTTTGTATATCTTATGACACTGGATTTCAACTGCTGGAGGTGGTGGTATGGTTTGGTCAAGAAAAGGGTTCTCAGAATAGGGCTTCAGAAAGGAAACATGGAAAACTGGATGCTTCCTGAGAGGCAAGGGAAGCTGGAGTTTGAAGGTAACCAGGTTAAACTGCTGGCATATTGGGAAGGGTCCCATGAACTGGTGGTTCAATTTGCAGGAGGTCTGGAGGTATGTGGCAGCAATTCACACCTTCTGGCCTACCATAACTACTGAAGCTTCTTGAGGCCTTCTTCACCTCTTCTTGGTGGTTCTTGAGCTCTTCTTGAATGAGATGGGTCTGTTGGACCCAGTCAGTGGCAGCAGGGCTTGGAGAGGCTGCTGGTAACACAAGGTGGAAACAGGGATAGAACCCATAATTGCCAAAGAAAGGGCTCTGACTCATGGAGGCATGGTCAGCATTGTTGTAAGAAAACTCTGTATATGGCAGGGGTGTGGCTGGTTATCTCCCCTGTTCAATCTGACCATCTGTTTGGGGGTGGTATGCAGTGCAGGTGGATACCTGGATGACCAATAACCTGAACACTTTGCGCCAAAGGAAGAGGTGAACTGTGGGCCTATGTGGTCTGGGAGTCTGTGCAGCTGGACCATGTTGTGCAGCAAGAGTTGGACGGTAGCGTCAGCAGACAGCAGCTGGCTGAAGAGGATGAAGTAGGCCATTTTGGTCAGGCAGTCCACAAATGTTAAGATTCAATAAAGTCTAGCCTGATGGCAGACCAAAGCCTAGCCAGGGTCTCCAGAGATACTAAGGAGCCAAGGGCTGTGGTTGATATGTGCACAGCACTTGCAGGAGTCCATGTGTTGGATCATATTAAAGTAGTTCTGTATTAAAATCACAAATGAGTTTGATTCCCCATAGTTTAAATTCCAGGGTATTACTAATTAAGAGGTCTCTTGGTTTTTGGTACTGTTTCTCTCCCTCTATGTGTGAAACTTACAAGCTGCTAATTGTGTTAGTACATTCCAAGACAGAGTCTGTTCTCAAAACAATTCTTTGTAACAACAACTACTCACACAGAGAGAGACTTTAAAGCAATACTCTGTAACAACAGAAACAGCACCCAGAGATTCCCCGCCCTTTTGTTGTATTCATCTCGCTTTGTTAACAATTGTGATTAAAATAGAGATAGAGGATGTATGTGGATGGATGCTTGGTGTGGATAATTGAATGATCAGGGAGGTGCCAGCCTAAGAATCCAGTGTCCATCGGCTGAAGAAGGCGTCAGGTGGAAATAACCAGAGGACCCATCCCCAGAGGGCAGACTGGAATCCACCCAACAGCCTCAAGAATGGGAGAACCAAAGAACAAGATAACATCTGGCAGCACGGAGCCGTCAGGAATGTGCCATCTGCTGATTGATTCAGCAACAGCATGATGAAGCAATTCCCATAGACTGGCATAGGAAGAATTTCCTATAAAAATGGACTCTAGAAAGTGAGAACTTTGGGGTCTGATTCTGCAAACCAACTTCCAAGAGCATCAGATGAGCATCTGACAAGGCCCAGCTCCCTCCTCATGTCCAGGCCACCTGGCCAGTGGCTTGGCATGAGCAACTCTAAGGCTGGTAACTATGATAACAACCTTGCAGAACCTGTGTGTGTGTGTGTATGAATGAATGTGTGAATAAATATGAAATTGAATGGAATGTTATAGCTATAACTAACTGCTTACTATGATTCTTTCTGTATTCACAATAAATGTGGCATTTTGCCTTTTACCCTTTAATAAGATCCTGCTGGTTTTTATTTTATTGGTATAACACATGGATGCTTGGACATCAGCCCACATGCAGGGCCACCGGAAAAAACAGGCAACCATACAGGAGGTCTTTCAGTGGGCTGCCAATGGAATGTCACGGCACAGCCATAACCCCTCCAGTAGGGGGCACCCTTGGGTCAATATATGTGCTCAAAAACGCATGTTATCCTATTCCACATGGAATGGTGCATCCTAGCCTGCACTGGCATAGACTGCATCCCTTGGGCAAATGGCTTTTCTTTCAAGACAGACCAGATGAGGGAGAGCAGGTCTCGCTGAATGGTGGCATTGGTAAAGTTACCAGGCTTGGGGAGATTGGGGGCTTGGAATTCAGTTCTTTGCTTCCCCAGGAGTATTCCCCCTTCCGCTACAGAGCATTGGCTTTCCCATTTCACTTCCTGGGACGTAGCTAATCATAAACTTGGACCGAGAAAAGAACAATGCCCACTTTAACTGCCTCTGCTTCAACACTGGGGCCTTGGGGAGGTACTGAAGGATGCCAAGCTCCCATCATGTGGTGACGCCATTCTTCAAATGCAGTTTTTATGGTGAGCAGCTCTTTGGCCAGTATTTCATAGCTCATGTCTGCAGAGTGCAGAATGTAAATTTTTTTTTTAAATCCCTAACTTTTTGTTGGATGGAAAGCCCATTTCCCACCCAGCTCTACTTTAGAGATTTCCTCTTCTCTGTTGCGATACTGCAGCAGTTACGATTGATTGGCTAATCTTGACTTTCTCTCTCTTTCATTTCCATCCTGGACCTGAGGAAAGTCTAATCAAAACTGATTTTTCCCATGGAAATATTTTGTGTTTTGACAAATCAACACTTTCCAACAAAAAAACATTTAGTCAAAACATTCCCAACTAGCTCTCCTCTCAAGTAGCCACAACCAGAACAATTTAAGGATTTATAGATCAAAATGAACATCTGAAACCTCACATGGAAATCAAATGGATCACAAAGAATAGCACATGTATTCTGTGAGAAATACTGCTTAATAGGTGGGTACATTCCACATATACATTCAACCATTATTGCTGGGGTTTATTTTCTAAGCATTATCTCAGTCTTATCTGGGTTGAGTCTCATCAGATAGTCCTCTAATTGCTAATCCAATTTTTTTTCTTACTTAAGAAGTTTGACCGCTTTTTCAACAGGTCAGCTTGCCAACCGTGACATGAACTCTGAATTAGGATGATATTGCAGCCATATTGAGTAGACTTAGTAAAACATGTATTTTTAAAAATAATTTTAATTTGAAGTAGGTACAAGGTATTAATATAAAAACCACAGAATATGAGGGAGATATTCCAAGGCACAGCTGGCAGTTAAATCCCTAACTCCCATTGATTTTACATGGGAGTTTAGCATCTATCTGCTATTTGTGCCTTTGAAAGTCTCCCTGTAGAATGTAATATGTAGAAGGTATATTTTAGGTGTTGGGACATGTGAAAAGATGCCCGCTTGTCTGGGCAAGGAAAGAGAATAGTCCGGTAAAAAGCTGAGCCCGTAATCTGATCAGGTAAACAACCGAGTTAGCAAACTAATCTTAGTGCTAGGCAGATAAGGGGGTTATACAATATACAATGAATAATTTCGTAACAGTTTATTTAAGGTGAGCGGCTGAATGTGGGCGTGCTTGCACTTAACCCTATGTTGGACCTTGTTTCAGTGGACTGATCATGCATTGAAGCAGCAAATAAATGACATATTTCTTCAGCTCAAGAGTCTGTCTGGGAATCTGTGCTTTCTGGGCGGTGGAAAAGACCCAGTCAACACTCCCCCTATATTTTTCTCCTTATAGACTGATAGGCAGCCAAATTCTATTGAATTTCAATAGGAGTTGGACACCTAATTCCCTTTAGCACCTTTGAAAATCCCAGCATTAGTTAACACTTATACAGTTATAGTGAAGTAGTATTAGTTATTCTGTAGTATTTGAGGAATTGTAATTATTGCAGTGACAATAATCCAAAACATTAATAGACAATAATGCCCCACTACCCTCACCCCTCAGAAAACTGTTAACTACCCAGCATGTATCTCTTTTCCTTCTTCACTATGGGACATGGGTCAGAGTAATTTTAAGTTTAGGGAGGAGGGAGCTGCACCTTTTATGTGGAGGAAATTTAATAGATTCTACAACTTGGCAAGAGCTGATTTGTCTCTCTGCACAGGTGTGGAAAGCAGACAGACAGACATATAGTCAGGGTATTTATTATTTCTGCAGCTATGAATCAAAGCATCAGAGGTGTTACAGATGGAAAAATCCAACAAGATGATCTAGTCCATCTGCCTGCCAATGCAGGATTATTCCCTGTTGTACCTCTACTAATTCTTTGGCCAGTCTAGTGAAGCGTTTCCATCCTACTCTGCCTGGACCTCTTCCTCATAGCTTTCTTCCCTTTGCAGGCCAGTAATTCCTGAGCGGCATCAGTATATGCAAGCAAAAATCCATACAGGACTCCTTCTAGTCACATAGGTGGAAATGACAGAAAGATGTTTTAGGGATTACTGGGATGGAGAGACCTGACAGTTCTTTGATGCCCTTATTTATATTCTCCCAAAGCATCCTTATGTCTGGGCTTCATCATCATATATGGACAAGTTTCAGAGTAGCAGCCGTGTTAGTCTGTATCCTCAGAAAGAAAAGGCACCTTAGTGGCACCTTAGAGACTAACAAATTTATTTGAGCATAAGCTTTCATGAGCTACAGCTCACTTCATCAGATGCATGCAGTGGAAAATACAGTGGGGAGATTTATATACACAGAGAACATGAAACAATGGGTGTTACCATACACACTGTAACGAAAGTGATCAGGTAAGGTGAGCTATTACCAGCAGGAGAGCGGGAGGGAAAAAAACATTTTGTAGTGATAATCAAGGTGGGCCATTTCCAGCAGGTGACAAGAACGTGCGAGGAACAGTGGACAAGGTTCCCACCCCTCTGCAGTTTTCAGCATGTAGGGATGTTTGGAGGCTAGTGGCATATAGCTGTTTGGTAGAACTGATAGACTGATGTGGTTTGTGTCTGACTAACCTAGATTAGGATTTTTTTTTAAACAATGTAGCATTATCAATGTATTTGTTTCTGTTGTACCAAGTACCAAGATTCCTTTCCCATGCTTCGAAGTAGGAAGTATAGTGGAGATCAGGAAAACACCACCACCACCAACAACAACAACCAGGCCTCGGAAAGAAAATTATTTTTGTCAATTTCACCTAGTGACACACTCTCTGTGACTGCCTTAGCTTGGGTTTACAAGACATCATTTAGGAGCAGATACACTGATGCATTTATCCATTTCTTAATGCATTCTCCTGTCACCTATACTGGGAAAAGCCTGTGTAACATAAAGGTCCTAAAGGTGCTCAACAATATGTCCTTCCAGAGCACTAAGCCCATCCTTAGGTCACTTATCTTTGAGGCACTTAACTTACTTGTGGCAGCCCAAGCTCCATGCCAAAAACAAAAACCAAACAACCACTCACAAAGGGGCATCAGTGATTGCTCACGTGATTAATACAATTTAACTGCAAATCAGGAAAAGACCTCCACAGATCGCTTGTTACGCCTCTTATGTGTGTCTTTAACTCATCTGCGTGACCAGACCATGAGCACAAACACAGCTGAACTTTTTCATGAACATTTATATGTACCTGGCCTCTACCTTTGGAATATTTAACCCTGAATGTCTAAAATTATAGCCCAACTATAGCAAATGTGATTCACACAAGCCTAAGAGAGTAACCGTCGAATTTGCTGTGCTGAATACACAGAATTCCTGATCCTCTATACGGGTTGTGTTAGATGCCGTGTGCAGGCCTGCCTAATATTTGGAATTGCTGGGCAACCCTAGTACTGCAGTCTGCCTCAGGGCCTGAGAGAAAACTGTATGTTCCTTTGTCCCAAATTCCACCCTTCTTGTCTTGGTCCAGAACAGCAAGATTTAATATTGTGGGGGTAATTTTAATATTTTAGTTTCGTTTTGAAATTTGATAAGGGTGGAAATCATCCATCATTGAGGTCTTAGACCTGCTGCTAAGAAACATGATAATGTGTGACTAAGACTACATCTGCATGGCCCCGCAGTTCAGAGTACAGGGGTGTGAACTGCAGTGTGAACTAGCGCGCTGTGCTGTAACTCACCCGCTGTGGTAAGGTACTTGTCAACAGGAACTAAGGTACTTGTTGACATAGTCCTCTTTCGCCAGCACTACATAATGCAAAGTAGGTACCTGTCTGTTCACGCCAGCAGCGTCCACTGTGCAGTGCATTCGTGCATGCAGCAATCCATACCCCTGTAGTCTGAAATTGTGGGGCCCTTTAATCAAGCCCTAAGATGTAATATTGACAAACTGCTTCCATCTACTCAGCACCCAAAAAACAGCAAAGAGGATTGCAACACACAGCTAGTCTTATAAGATTTTTGTCTTTCCCTCTTGCAGTGGTGCAGCTATACACTGGTTCAGAGCAGGTTCTAAAACAGCAATCTAGCCCTTTGTGGCTACTGACCAGATTGGCTATATATATAAAAAATAAACTTCTGGGCTGTAAAATTACCATTCAAAGAATAACAAATGCAGCAGGATGGCAAAATGTACATCTGCTCCTTTAGTCAACTGTTCTGAGATTTTTACTTCTGTAATTATATATTCTACTAATTTAGTTGCCCCACTTTTAATGCATTTATAACTGCAACGCTCACTTTTAACTGCCCATTTCATCCAAGAATCTCTCAGCATTTTACAGATGTTAATTAGTTAAGCCCCATATGTGTCAGATCGATCACTAAGCAATGTACTGTAATATAGGAGAAATAAAGGTGTCAGTAGGTATGGGATTTTACCAGCTGTTAGTATGTTTGATGGTAGACAGTAAGTGACCAGAAGTACTGGGTGAAATCTTGGCCCCAGGGAAGTCAATGGGAGCTTTGTCATTGACTTTAATGGGCCTGGGATTTCACCTGTAATGTTTGCTTTTCAGCTTCTCTAGGATCCATTTTAAACCTATTTTTAAAATAAGATTTTTTTTTTCCTCTCTGCCCAGTCTTCGATAGTTGTTTCACTCTTCTCCTAAGCAAAAAGAAAACCTCATTAGATTAGAGTTTGAATCTGAGCTGAAATTTTACGTACATGGTATTAGAGGAGGGGTGAAGCTTTTGGTATTTCTCAGCCCCAACACTTGATCGTTACCAACACGTTCTCTTTTCTATGGTAGTTGTATAGCTCAGTTTGATTTGCAATCTTAGGTGAGGGCATGGCTGAACTATCACTGAAATGATGGAGAATTTTCATAAGAATTAAGTCTGGGAGTATCTGAAAATCAGTGACTGGTGCTAAATCATATGTAATTGGAAAACAGATTAAGATATATTACTAAGTGTATTGTGTATCAAAATTACTAGTGTTCTCTAGCATATATCAAATATATAGGCATTTAAAACAGGACAGGTCTGCACTGGAGGTATTCTGCATTCTGTTGGCATACTATTATTAGACATTACTGTAATATAAATAGAGGCCTTAACAAGGATCACCTCCTACAGATGCAAATACACAGAGTGAGACATTCCTGGCCAATAAGAACTTACAGTTTTCCACCAAAAAGTTGAAATTTTCCATGGAATACTTTGACAAAAAAATTTCCCCTCCAGCTCTACCACAGTCACTGAAATTTTTCAGAGTGGGAAAGAAAAGCCAACTAGTTCTAATTAGAGGGTATTGTGCCTCTTAAAGACCAGCCACTGTGCCACAACCTAGCAAGGCTGAGCATGTTCTTGTCCTCCAAGACTGGGAACATGACCCTAGCTTCTTTGTGTTCCTTCCCATTCTATTTGGGGTTGCTATATTCATGAGGATACTGGCAGGGAACAATTACTATATTCAGGAGAGCATAGGGACTGTTGTTATGACCATCACTTACATGAGGCTCTTCAGGATCAGTACGAGAACAAGGACATTTGGGGTGTGTTCCAATATCAACAGTAATTGTATAGAGTTGGACAGATCATCCCTGGATGTAAATCACTATTGTTCAAATGACTTGAATGGGACTACTCACTGGAATGGTGGCACAACTGATCTTACTTATTTTGGGAATTAGTGATGTAGAAAAAATCGTCCCAGGTCTCCAACTTTTGACAGCTGCCTTCTAGAATTTTTTTAAATTGGCATATGTAATTCACCCTTACATTTTTGCTTGTTTGTTTATTTCTGAGTTATTTTCATCACATCAGATATCTTTGACATCACGTCTTGGCAGTACATCAGCTATATGTTTTGAAAGTTTTTTAAAAGTTTAAGGTGATCAATGATACCCCAGTAGATTTCAGGTGTGTGACAGATGTGGATCTGCTCAGTAATAATTTATGAATGTTGTATGTAACCTGGCTATTGGGCTGTTTACTATATGTCTATGTTGGGATAAATCAGCAGTGTTTCTGGGAAACAAGCAGGAAGGCAAACAATGACTTAAGATAAGACACCCTTCAGTGAACACATTGGGGTTAATACAGAACAATGGGAGAACCGCTGGTCCTGAGTAGATAGATTTGTGAGGTGGCCATTCATACTGCCCCAGAATACCAGATATTCCTGTATTTTGGGGAACAGCCCAGGGATACCCCTGCTGGTGTGACTCCACCCTACCAGTGTGACCTCATACGTACCAGTACCAGACAGAGGACAAACCTCTCAAAAAGACGACTGTCCAGTTTAATACCAGACAATGGCTTGCCCTCCATCTGAGCTCAACAAACTGATTTTGGATGGCAGGCAGAAAAGCCCGAGAACTGAGAAGAAAGAGAAATTTAGCTATTGATCAGAAATGACCCTCTCACTCTAGGCGAAGCAGTTTTTGCTGAGAAGTTGTGCAGGCTCACTCCCAGGACCAGCTAGGGTGTCTGAAGAAGCTCAACCTGCCTGGACCACCATTTAGATAGGTTTGACATGCATACAGACAGTTTGCTATTTTAAATCCTGTTTTCTCTTCAATCATGCTTTATTTCTAAAATTTCATTTAAACAATTTTTTGTTTTAAGAAGGGTGTCTCATCTTTATATTCATCATTGGGCACAGATTCCCAAGGGGAAGAACCGTAGGTACTGAACCTAGTTGGACCTGAGTTGATACACATGGCACTTTAGCCCAGAGCCTAAGAGTGGGAGAAGCGCATGGTTCCACCCAAGGAGAGGTAAAGGCAGAAGGCCCGACTCCTGAGGCCCAAGCTCAGAGGGTACGTGTACACTGCAATAAAAGACCTGCCGCACAGCCAAGGCTGACTCAGGTCTGTTGATGTAGGCCTTGGAGCTCATGCTGTGGGATTATAAAATTGCAGTGTAGAAGTTCAGGCTGTGTTGGAGCACAGCCACTGAGATTCATCCCCCTTGCTCGTTTTCCTATCCCAGGCTCCATCCTAAGCTCGAATGTCTACACTGCGATTTTATAGCACCTTGAGCCTGAGTCAACTGACCCAAGCTCTGAGACTTGGTGCTGAGGCTTTTTATAGCAGTCTAGACACATCCAGAGAGATCAGAGAGGGAACAGAGGTAGTCCTGCAACTGTGACATGTTCACAAGGTGATGGAGAATATTTCTGCCATTATTTTTGCTAACACCCTGATTAAATTCAGAGGACATTTTATATTTGTTTAGAGAACTGGGGAGCTGGGGGAGGTAAGTGTACAAGCTATTTATCTCAGCTGTAAATGTGTCATAATAGCTGTCCTAGATGAGAATGGCCCTTTTAAAGTGAAAATGATTAGAAATCAGGAGGCAAAGATGTGTTCAACTCATTTATACTCTCTTCCTCACTTTCTGGCTACTTCTTTCCCAAATGCAGATGCTAATGCAATCACACTGAGTACCTCGTATTCTGACTATGGCCCCAGACAGGCAGACCAGAAAGAAACCCCTTGCTGTTTTAACTCTTATCTGTGAGACTACTGCAGTCTGAAACCTGAGTGGGTGTGAGGCTCCTTAAAGAGAGTCCAGCCTTCTCTTCAACAAACATGGAAAACACTTGACTTATCCAGAAGGTATTTCATGTTTCTAAATTGGGAGATTACGTTGTCTCACTGAGCCTTGGTGTTTCTGCTTCACCCAAAAAAGGAAGAATGCAATGAACATTAGCCAGTTGCACAGGGTGTTCACTATCCAGCTATTTTCATCAGCATCTTTTAAGATATCTGATGTCAGAATCAATCTTCAGTATTTAGATTTTGCTTCCAGCACACTTAGGCTTACCTCAGTTTTAAACTAGCAGGGATGAAAATGTTTGAAAGAGTGTTCAGAATCTGAAGAGACTTGCATTACGGGCACCCAGAGAATAAGATGTACAGGATTGGTAAGATAAGAGTAAACAGAGTTTCTAGGCAGAACTATTTCATTCAGAATAATCAAAAGCCATCCACCATTTCATCAAAGATCACTCTTTCATCAAAGAAGGAGGGTCTGTACATGCTGCCCACTTTACACACACAGATGAGGAGTATCTGCTTCACTCATTTGCACGCTTTGTAAGGAGTAGAAGCTGAAAAAGGCATTGCTTGTGAATTTATTAAAATGAAAGGATGAATAATGGCCCAACATGTATGGAACATGTCATCAAGTGAGACCATATATACTGCAGGCAAGTAGCATAAAAGAAATCTAGACGTTATTAATGGAAAGAAAGAGAGGACTGAAAAACACTAGCTTATGCCCAGAATGTATCTGTGAAGTAGAAACGGGTATTTATACCTTAATGAAAGCAATGACACTGTGTAGTTGAGGGGAGGAAAAAACCAACAACAATGAAACAATAAAAGTTGAGATTAAGGTTGTGATCCTAACAGCATCCCAATGCAAGAGAGCCATGGACTCACTGCTATCTGACAGTGAGTTTCAACTGGCCCAACCAGTTCAGTGTACCCCAATTCACGAATGTTATAACCTGTATCTAAATGGTGTCATGTAAGATATCAATAGAAAACTAATAACATACTGATCATTAATATTGTCGGGTGGTACATTTATGGAGGACAAATTCTAAGTTACAACCATATTGGAAATTATGTTCTTAAAGTGAATCTGCCAGGCAAGATTGAAGTTACCCCACCTTAGACAAAGCAATGTGGTTCTGGAAAGTACATTAAAACACTATGGGAATGTATTTACACAGAAGGTAAACAAAATCATTAAGTTAACAAGGGGAGGAGATAACTACTGAGCATCACTGCATGAGAAGGAGATTGCAGAGGCAGATCATTTTAGCAAACTCCAATGCGGGAAGAAACCTGCATAGAAATTCCTTCACCACCAGATTCCATTCTCCTTCCCCACAGCTTGAGAGAACTTAACTTTGGTGGGTAACCTTCAGAAGAATCCATTTCAGAGGTGGATTGGACTGTAAAAGAGAGGGGCAAAGAACCCCAAATTATCTTTCACCTAAGAAGACAAAGGAACCAAGCACTTTGTCTTTGGGGAGAGAGCCTGACCAAGGGATGGGTGGATGTCAGCCATATTGCTAGGGGGAAGGGTGGTGAGACTCTTACCTTGAACCGAGACTACGGTTTTGTTAAGCCTTAGTCTCTGGAAAGCATTTTTCCTTTTATTGTCTTATAACCATTTCTAACTCTACCCTTTATCCTTGAACTCACTTAAAGTCCTATCTCCTTTTGTTATTAAACTTGTTTTACTTATAATCTAAACCATCCCAGTGCTGTGTGTGAACGGAACTGACTGTTTATTTCAGATAAAGTGATAAACTGCATTTTGTCTCTTTAGAGGAGCAAACAAACCATATTATTCCTCTGCAAGGTCCAGAAAAGAACTGGACATTGCAGAGCACATGGTTTTGGCAAAATTTGGGACTGGGGGTGTGTGTGGTGTTGAGGTCAGCTTCCCAAAGTTGGCAGATACCAGAGTGTGCCCAGCGCGTAACAAGTAGGAGCAAAGTGCTGAGTCAGAGCTTCTTAACATGCAGACGCTCGGTTCATCCGTGTCTGCTGCTGTCAGTGCTCAGGCTGAGTCACAGCAGCAGAGCATTTAAGGCACTCAAGATTACAGGGTAGGGACTGACACATCCCCTCACTGAGCTGCGTTGTGCCCTATAAAGTGACAAAGGTATACAGTGGCAGATTAGCTAACGGGGCCCATGCCCAGGGGCCCCAGCCAATTGGGGGACCCCAGAAAAATGGGCGTCCCCCATGCCCAACCCACTCTGCCCACCCGGCATGCCTGCTGGGGAGCGGGGCAAGCCCCTGTGCCCCAACCCCACTCCCCAACAGGAGTGCCAGATCAGGGAGGGGAGGGCGCAAGCCCCTGTGCCCCAACCCTATTTCCCCAGCAGGAACGCTGGGGTGAGGGTCAGGGGGGACTGTAGGTGGAAGGGGTGGGGAGGGGACCTCACTTGCTCTGGCCCAGAGCCCCACAAAATCGTAATCCGCCTCTGAAGGTATGTATAAAGGGGAGAGACAAACAAACTTTAGCTTTGCAATGCCAGATGTTGGGATTGTCAAAGGAGTCAAACGGACTTAGATCTAACTCTAAAACTATTCTCTTGCTTTATTCACTCTCTTCATTGAACCAGCCCACACTTTTCTCAGGCTTGAGTTTCTCTTGAAATTCAGTGGGAGTCTGCTTATCTCACTGTAATATGTTTAAATTTAGCCAATATAAAAAAATGTCACCCTATGACACGCAGTCAACCTAATTGTTATATTTATACCCCTGGGTCATTCAAATGCACAAACCTTGCCCTTGGTCAGCTTCTGCAATCCAATGAGCATTACCGTTGCACCATCTACAGTAGATCTTCCCTCAGATACTGAAATTTCCCCAGGTCTATTCAGACTTTACATATGGCAGAGTGATGCCAAAACAATGTACCTACATTTACTGTTTGGATCAGATTATCATTACATTTTTCTTATGAGTATTTATTTCCTGGTAGTTTTTCAGTGCCAACTACCTTAACCCCCCAGAGAAGCACTTCAGGGGAGATTCTTCCAATACTCAAGGCTTTTCCTGTTTTCCAGCAATCTTTTTGTTTCTAAATGTTTTTGACACTGCTATGCATCTTTCTGTGGAACTAAGAACAGTGGTTCTCTCTCCCCACTTCCTCAAGCAGCTACAAGTTTGTAAAATGTTTTGCATAGGGGTGCCTTTCTTCTCAATCAGCATGTGCTTGTTTCTTACCCAATTTTTTTTCCCTTTTGTTTCCACCAGTGTCAATAATTGACTTGCAAATGAGCTAAAGTTATGAGCATAATCTGCTTGGTGATTTCAGCTGGAGTGATATGGGCTCAGTACCTTTAGAGGTTTATCAATACACAACATACACCATAATCAACCAGATGTAGGTCTTCATCCAACAGATAACACAGAAGGAAGACTGAAGTCCAGCTTGACAGCAGTGCTTTGCAGTAATGGGATCACAATTAGGGTCCACAAGCATTAAGTCAAGGAATTACAAGAAGGTTCCAACATTGAGCACCTACAGGGACAATTTTTCTCAGC
Source organism: Chelonia mydas (assembly GCF_015237465.2). Taxonomy (NCBI): domain Eukaryota; kingdom Metazoa; phylum Chordata; order Testudines; family Cheloniidae; genus Chelonia; species Chelonia mydas. The sequence goes on along the minus strand of NC_057849.1, from coordinate 52,427,969 downwards.
TGCACACTTATCCTACCTATGGAGAGCCTGTGATTGGGTGGCAGCATTGTGTAGTCCTGTGCAAGAAGCCTAAAGTGTGAGGTTCCCAGGACCAGTGGAATTTGAGGGCCTCGATTCCTTGGGAAAGAAATTTTAAAGATGATTCTTCTCAAGCCCTATCTGCCAGCCCATCTCAGAACAGCTTTGATATGTCCCAAAGTAGTCCTATTCACTCAGCTAGAGGCAGACTTCTATCACTGTGGCTGTCTGAAAAGGGTCAAGACAGTGCCTTATACTTAGTGTCAAGAAAAAATTTAGTCGTTAGGAATGTAATGTCTATAATGGTTTGTTGGTATTGACCTTAACGCTATTAGCAATCTCTGTAAACAAAGGAATTGCATTTCTGCAAGGGGGAAAATTCTAAACTATGTTTTTAATGTACATATGCTATAAACTGTAAAGTTTCTAACTTGAGTAGTAATAAGGGCAAATTTTAAAATAGTTAAAATGAGTTATTTCGAAGAATTAAGAGTGTGTGTAAGTTTAATACTTAAGCTTCATCCATACAGTAGAAAGCAAGCTGACAGTAACCGAGTTAACAATCAGTTGATGCAACATAAAAAAATATTAGTGTATATATAATTACAATTACAGTAAAGGGCTTTATTTCTTTAAATAGCGTGTGAATATTTATTACACTTCTGCCACTAATCTGCCTTTCCTGAAATGTACAACAAAAAGGCAACACTGCAAAAATGTTCATGTTTGTGATAGTACTATAAAATGACTCCAAATAAATACCTATTATGCGCTCAGATTTGTGGAAGCACACTATTAGTTTTCACAACATTAGCAGCCCATAATTCAGCAATGGAACTAACCGGGCCAGGCAAACAGATCCTCTATTGCAACATACAGGAGCGCTGAAGACCAGATTGAGAATGTTACTTTATGCAATTCAGCAAACCGAGATTTGTCATTTATTTTTTCTTAAGTACACCCTTTATTCCCAAGTAAGTTCATTTCCTGGATGACAGTTAAGCAGTTGCTTCAAAGTACAGGCCTATTGTGTTGGTCATGCTGTCTATTTTTTACCATTATTACAATACTCTCTAGCCAACTCTATGGAATTTTATCTTTTACCGCTCTCATTTACATTACTTGATCTTATCTGTTCCAAGAACACATCTTTTAAAAGTTCCCTGGCTTCTGTGAGATTTTGCAATGCATCATGTGGTCTCTGGTTAAATTAACCACAAACTAGTACATTCTTTCAGACCCTCAAGATAATGCCTCATCAGACCATGAAAACCACACACCATTTTATGCAGAGTATGTTATTTAAAAAAAATTAAAGGTGAAACGAGGTCAATTAATTTGAATTACAAATTAATTTTTACCATAAACTTTCAGTGCTTTATTTCTAATGGGCAGACTTTGACTAGATCGTATGAAGAAACTGAGTGAAAATAAACTCTTAAGGGCAGTGGTGTATTTCAGGAGCTACCTGTGGCCTGTGGGCCAGTTTTATTGAAATGGAGAACTGATAGGGACCTCAGGAGGTCATCCAGCCCATCCCTGGTATGAAGAAGGATTAAGTAATTGTGCAGGTGGAAGCAGTTGCAGTCCTGTGGTCTGCCACCCTCACACAATTTTTTCTTACACTGAATTGTGCGCTGATTGAGACATGTGCAAGCCTGATAGACCCCCCAGGGGGCCAATGGAATGCAGGGAGTAGTGAATCCCACAGTTGGCAAGACCAAGAATAAAAGTTAATGTTCCCAGTCGTAGCAGAAAATAGGTACAGTAGATGTAACCACGAGGGCTGGTCACAAATTTTCCACGAAAACTGTTAAAAAAAGTAGCAAATGGTGGTTTTCATTAAACAAAATTTTGAGACAAATGTCTCCTGAGGAAAATTTCAGTTGTATCAATAAATTCTAATGCCTTGAAAAAAAAATGTTTTTTGACGGAAACTCAACATATTTAGATTTGGATATGCTGCTGCAATGCCTCATGGACGTTGTACTTTGGTTACTTTACATCCGTATTCTTCTCTATGGGCTGGACTAGTGTGGCCCTGGGACCCTCATGATGCACTACCTCCCCTAACTAAGAGGTGAGACTATGATGCATCCTGGGAGATGTAGTCCAGCAAGGGAGCTCAGCCTATTGCGGAGTACAAGTACATTTGGTACCTGAACACAACTCCCATGAGGCACTGTGGCAATATTTCCAAACCAAAGTATTTTGGTTTTCTGCAGAAATTTTAGGTCTTAAATTTTTCACTGAAGAGTTCACATTTCTACGGGCAAAAGACATTTTCTGACCAGATCTAGTAACATTGGTTGCCTCATATTTTAGGCAAATAAATATTTAATATGCCTTTACTACTGTTACCTATAATTTTACTCTTTCAGTTTGATCAAATGGTTGTATAAAACTGAGTAATTTCAGTCCAAATGGTCACATGTTGTTTTCCTTTATCATTTTTATTAAGCTTTTATACAGTGCCACAGTTTTACATGGCATTTTACAAAGATTAAATAGAGATATTGTCTGACTTGAAGAGTTTACAATCTAAGGCTTATTTCTGCAACTACTTAAGCATGTGTTTAAATTTACTCAAGAGTAATTTCATTAAATTTAACCATACTCCTCATACATAAGGCTAATTGTGCACATATATGTCTTAAGGCCCATTTTTACAACCCCTCACTGATGTCAAGTAATAACTAACTATTACAGTCAAAGTTACTCATGTAAATGCTACTTCAGGTTTCAGAACAGGGCCCTAAATTAGTCAAACATTGTCCCTCTTTGCATTCTAAGGCAGAGCTAGATATTGTGCCCATTACTCATACAGAGTAGTACCACACCACATGAAGAGTGCCACTGTTTCACTAGGACTATTTGTGAAGTGAGATACTACTCACTGTGAGTAAAGATCAGAATTTGGCCTGAAGTGGGTAAATAAAGGAGGAATAAGGGTTATCATTAAAACACACATATGTCTGTAGATGATTGCACGGCATGTCCTTTATATTTTTGTAGCCACGTGATTCTCAGTATAATTTGACTCGTTATTTGTATGGCGCCTCAGAAGACCCATATGGCAGATGCCAAAATAAAGCAGTTGAAACATCAAAGGAATAAGCTACTGGGAAGAGAGACTGCACAAAATCAAATGTGAAATGCAATCACTTTCTTACAGATACAGAATTTCAGTCAACACTGTGCTTCCTAAAATTACAACCAGGTATCTTCATGTTAAATGATTGTGTATGTCTATGTTGGTAGACAGGTCAGTGAATATCAATATTTCTGTAACTTTCCCTGCTGTCCCTCCCATCTAAACATTGATCAAATTGATATGTTGGAGGAGTTTGTAACAATAGGCAATTTAAAAAGACCTTCACTTTGTTTTTTGAGATGACTGTATTGGATGAAACTGTTGAAACAAAGAGGTTAATGCAAATTATGCTGTAGAGCATGAATTGTTATCCTTTCTGAGTCTGCCACAGTTTTTCTGTATTTTAATTTTGTGTGCATGTATGTCAGCAGATTCTGTCTCCCATATAAAAAATTCTTATTAAAGATTTTTATACTGGAGAAAATTTTAAAATATGTCATTGCTGAGAAAGGGAATTTGTATTAATACATTGTGCTTTTCATTATTCCTTCCCATTTTGGTGAAATATCAAAATATATCTGTGTATAAACAAATGTATTCATAGAGTTCATCTCGTCCTTCAACATGATCGTGCAGCAAAATCACAGAATCACAGAAACAAAAGCTGGGAAAAGCAGGATTGTGCCACACTATTAATCTGTATTGAGTTCTTTAATCATGCAGAGAGCGGTACAAAATATTTCCCCTGGTCTGAGAAAACGTACAGACTAATTAAACACAGTATAGTTCAGACAAAATAGTACTTAAATGTTTCATAGCCCTTACATTGGTTTGCTACACAGAGGTAAATTTCATTCCACAATGATTAGATGATAGTCAAATCTCCAAGTAGTATAGATTTGAGCCTGGATTCTCCACTCTGAGCTGTGCTCAGAAGGAATGGCTATAGGGAACCACAAGAAGCCCTAATTCAGTGCCATCTTTCCCAGGAGAGAATTGGGCATAATGGAGCTCTGCTCCTCCACATCTCCTCTTAATCTCATCCACATGCAGGCTCCACATCAGATGCATGCCTTCTTCCACTTACCCCATGAGGGGCAGGGACTGCTGGTACAGCAAGCAACAAAGACATTTCTGCAGAAGAAGGGGTCCCTAACATGGGGAATTTTCCACTGACTATCCCAAACCATAGCACAAAGTGGCCTTCAAGCAGAGAAGTAGTAGTAGAATTCGTAGCAGCAGCATTACAATAACTTCGAAAGGCCAAGGACCCATTCTACTAGACACTGTACGAACATAATAAAGACTGTTCCTGTCCCAAAGAGCTTACCATTTAAGGACACGTCAGAAGAAAAACAAACCCAATTATTACAGATTTTACTGTCATGGGCCACCCTACACAATTTTTTCCTTCCTGGGGGTTTATGTCCTTCAAGTACCTGGCAAATCATACTCCCATTATGACACCAGATCAATTTTTCCTCCCTTTTTTTCACAGGGTCTAAAGAAGCTTACTACTCCCACCACAGTCCGTTAACTATATGTACCAGATCCTCACCAACCACGCGCAGTGCATTGCAAGCTAATCTTTTTACCAGCCCGATAACCCAGTCACACTTAGAACATCTTTCAGGAAGTGCTTGTTAATTCCCCTATAGGTAATAAGAGATTCCAGACGTCGTTTTAATTTGACCTAGCCCCATCTCAGATTTGATCTTGTAGACCAGAAGATGTCCCGTTTTTTCTATTACTACGTAAGGCAGTGTTTTCTATCTGCCAGCTATCTTGTATTTGCCAGTAACACCCAGAATTTGTAACACCTAGATTTTGTCCCATGGCTCTTGAGAATATGCCCTAGCATCATGTGAGGGGTTATTTCTATCAAAGTTCTTATGGGCCATACCCAGGTAGCAAGCATCTCTCAATTTCTCTCTCCATTGGGCAACATATTGATGATGCATCTCCATTTAAAAGTGTCCAGAGTCATCATGCAGGGCTCTCAAGGCAAGGGCTGTGTACAACCTTGGCAGTACTAGGCGTTTTTCCTGATTCTATAGAGGGTCTGCTGATATTCAGTGCAGCAATCCATTAATCATCTTAAGTTTGCTCCATTTTCTCAACAGTAATTTAGCCTCTGGGTGTAAATGGAATAATCACTGCTAAAAAGAAGGGGCGAAATCCAGCTATCAGAGTGTCACAGATATCATTATCCTGCAACTGGACTCCTTGCCAGTCAGCAGTTCTGAACTTAAGCAATGAAGATGAATCCAAACACAACATAGTTCAGTGCTGCTAATGGAACATTTCCATGGGGCAAGCCCAAAGATTTTCTGACAGCTCTTTGAAGATTGTTTTGGAACAGATACCCTAGGCAACTTGTATTACAAATAGCTCTTACTCCATTGCAGAAAGTACAACAGCCTCTGGAGCTTTGGAAGGCTGGGACCACGCATCAGCATTTATATTGCTGCTTCTCCCAAATAGATACTGAATGCTGAACTTGTAGCTAGCTAAAAGAGCTGGCCCCATCTCTGCCCTGCAGCATCTAGCTTGGCACGTGGTAACACAAATCAGTGGTAGAATTAAAGATTTTTTTTAATGGTGAGGGTGATTAATCTTTGGAACAAACTACCAAGGGAAGTGGCAGATTCTCCAGTTCTTGATGGCTTCAAATCAAAACCAGATGCCTTTCCAGAAGATGTGCTTTAGTCAAACACAGGTTATTGGCCTCAATATATTGGGGTAATTTGGATTAAATTAATGTTATACAGAAGGCCTTAAATTTTACGAATCTGACCTCCAACAAGTTTCTCAGGAAATTGCAGGTCCACTATGACATACCTTTGGTAGGAATATTCTTCCTTACTATGGCCACACAGGCCAATTCCAGCCAATGGTTGTATTGCATGCTTAAGCATCTTTGGGTAAAAAGACTGAAATATAAAATTGTCATGGTGTCTAGTTTGGTTTCTAGCTGAGAGTGCCAACCTCAGTTCAGAATGTCAGAAAACAGGGCAGACACCCCAAACTGGTGGTAATTAGATTTCACCAAGCCAGTAACACCTGTGACTCCTGGATTACTATATTAGTCTTGCCATGAAGCCACAGAGAGTCCGCTTAAGTTCTCCAGCCCCTTTTTGCCACCCAGACAAACTGGACTTTATGATGAAAGGTTATTAAAACAAAAATTCACCATACTTTAGGTTACTCCCAACCCCAAGGAGCCAGTCACTTATCCCAGGTCAGTGAATATACTTGATCTCACCAAAGACAATGCTGTAGCCATTTCTCTGGTAAATTAACTAAAGAGTTATTAGCTAAGAAAAAAAAAAGAGAGTTACTGAGAGGTTAAAGCAGGTAAAATACATTACAGATGAATCTAAGTTAGCAGACCAAATGATAGCAGAGATGTAGTATCTGCTAATTCTCCAAAAGTCTCTCAGGGTTGCCCAAAATAGCTTTGCGGACCTCCGTCTTGTATCTGGAATGCCCCCAATAGCATCCAAATAGATCAGAGATGCAGAACTGCTCCCAGGGTTCCTCCTTATAGTTGACAACAGTCTGGCAAGTCTTCTTGGCACAGCATGGTCTCTTGCTTTGTTGACTAAATGCAGCCAAAGTTTGTGGATTTCCCATTTTTGAACGCTGTGACACATGGCCAGATAGGGTTAAACATCCTGCAGGATAAATGACTCAAATTCAAACCTTAAAGACATACGGGGAGATAATGTTTGTGTTTTTGTGTATTTACATATATATGGGTAGTGGTCAACAATGTAATCAACAGTCCCTGTCTATGCTGTATTCTGATAATTCAGAGATCAAAAGAACATCCTAGCATTTAAATGAATTGTAAACATGGGATCTCTCTATATTCATCTCTCTTTGAAATGTATAGCAAATAATAATCTGTGAATGGTGGAGGAACAGGCAATTGCCTTATGTTAATTCATATAGCTAAGTACCGGTGATGAACCTACTTCAAATTACCTACTGTTCCCCGAGGTACTCCGACTTGTCAAAGAACGCTTGAAATTGTATAAAAGATCCTTGGGTCCTAATCCTTTTTATCTCAGATCTGCTTGAGGCTTCATACAGAGGAAGCTTAAACCATAAGGATTAAGATCCCAGTGCTAAACTGGAATGCCCTGAAATAATATTGGACATTGAACTATAAACTATGGACTAAATTCTAAAAGAACTCTTTGCAACTACAAAGCTCACCATCCCTGCTATGAATCTGAACGTCAAGAACTGAACTCATGTCTGTATGTATACTGATCTTTTAACCTATCCTCTCTCTCTTTTCTTTTTTAATAAATTTTAGGTTAGTTAATAAGAATTGGCTGTAAGTGTGTATTTGGGTAAGATCTGGAATATTCATTAATCTGGGAGGTAACATGTCCAATCCTTTGGGATTGGTAGATCCTTTTCTTTTATATGGTGAATAGGATTTTCATTAATCTTCATCATATCTGATTTGGGTAACTAGGTGGAAGCCCAAGGCTGGGTTACTTTAAGGGAGCTGGTTTGGACTTCTGAGCGACCAGTAAGGTATAACAGAAGCTGTTTAGTGATGGCTTGGTAAAGCTAAGTATTGAAATATCCACCAGCTTTGAGGTTTTGTCTGCCCCATTCTTTGCAGTTCACCCTAATTGAGTGACCTCTGTTGGCTCTCCCAGGCATCTGATCACAAATGCAAAGACTCATACTTTGAAGTTAATATGTTTCTTCATTTACAGCTCTGAGGCTCCAATCCCATTTAATGGGGAATTTAGAGATAATGCATTTATTTACAGCCATCCAGACAGTCTTTTATTAATTATCTGGTAGTTTTACAGATTAAGTGAACTCACATCTAAATGCTAATACATCAATTTGATCTAGAGCTAACTAAGTACAATGTAATGAAATAGCAATCAACAGGTTTATAGATAATGGCATTGTCTTCATTAAACATTTCACTAGTTTTCATGAATTTAGAGCAAATGTAATTACCGAGGCATATGCCATGTAAATACAATGTGATAACATCCCCCTTTGTTCTATTCTAACAAGTGAACTGGCTTGAACACATTATGACCTTTTAGTATTTATCTAATATACACACTCCAGTAAATTGCCCTATTGCTCTAGCCTGAGCTGGCAATCTGTTACAGCATCACAATGATCACTTGGGATCTGGTGTCAAGTATGGTTTCACATTCTGTCCCATCAATCCTTACAATGACCTCTGGCCAAGGCCGTATCAGTCCTGATGGGATTTCAACTTAGGATATGTCTACACTACAGCTAGGATCGATGCTCTGTGATCGATCCACCGGTGGTCGATTTAGCGGGTCTAGTGAAGACCCCCCAAATCGACAGCAGGTCACTCTCCAGTCAACACCTATACACTACTCCCGATGAGAAGAGTACGGTAAGTCAACAGGAGAGTTTCTACTGTCAACCCCCCGCAGTGCAGACCCCGCGGTAACTCGACCTAAGGTACATCGACTCCAGCTACATTATTCATGTAGCTGGAGTTGTGTAGCATAGGTTGACTTACCGTGGTAGTGTAGACATAGCCTTAGTGAATCTTTCTGCAGGAGCCTCTAGGCTCCAGGTACCTGAGTTGCTCCCTTCTCAAGCCCCTAGCTAGTTTCCTGATTCTACCCCGCAACTGATCCTCAACTTCTGGTACACTAAAGTGGGATTCTTTTTATTTGATATTTCACTGCATTTCACCTATAGCTGAAGAAGAAAAGCTCTTCCGCTGTCATGGGACAGTGGTTTTGAATGCTGTCTTCTTGATTACCACAGTCTATGGCTCTTTGTGCCTTGAAGTCTTGGAAGAGTTGATATTACTCTCTAGTTCCTCTATCTATTTGTCAGAGCATTAGCTTGTTGTGTAAATTTCTTTTCAGTGCTCACCATCAGTACTTTGGGTGTTTGTATTGGTGCTATGCCAGCTGGCTTGGGTGATTTCACTCAATAAACTTCTTTGGCTGCCTGCCTTCCTTCCTCTTCTGCTTTCTTTCATTAGCTGGGTGGTAACTTGGAGGACTCTCTTCTACCTCAGTTAGCCAAAATTTTGATTAAAATCAATTTTTTATATAAAGCACTCCTTACAATTTGGGCCAGCTGGGTATGGTATAGTCACTTAGGATTCACTGTTCACTTTACCACAGTGTTCTGTAACACAGGGATAGGCAAAATATGGCCCGCAGGCTGGATCTGGCCCCTCAGGGCTTTGGATCCGGCCTGGGGGATTGCCATCCTTGTGGCACTGGGGGCCCAGCACTGCTCCTGGAAGCAGCCGGCACCACGTCCCTGTGGCCCCTGGAGCGGGGGGCAAAGGGCTCCGCGCACTGCCCTCACCTGTGGGTTCCACACCCGAAGCTCTGCACAGTCAATGGGAGCTTCAGGTGTGGAACCAACAGATGAGGGCAGCGTGCGGAGTCCTCTGGCCCCCCGGGGCCACAGGGACGTGGTGCCGGCCACTTCCGGGAGTGGCGCGGGGCCCCGGCAGGCAGGGAGCCTGCCTTAGCGGCGTGGCGCTGCTGTCCCCCCAGAGTTGCTCCAGGTAAGTGGTGCCAGGTCAGAGCCCACTCCCTGCACCTTGCACCCCCACCCCCCACCCTGAGTCCCCTGCCGCACCCCTCCTGCACCCTGAACCCCTCCCCTGAGCCCCCTCCCGCACTCCGCACCACCTCCTGCACACCAACCCCCCTCCCATGAGCCCCCTCATACAGCCCACACCCCACCTCTGCCCCAACACCTTGCCCTGAACCCCTACCTGCACACCACACCCCCTCCCACACCCCGCACTGCCTCCCACACCCCAACCCCCTGCCCCAGCCATACATTCATGGCCCTGCATGCAATTTCTCCACCCAGATGTGGCCCTCAGGCCAAAAAGTTTGCCCATCCCTGCTATAACAATTTCTCCAACATCTTTATATAGACTGAGACCTTCTCACCCATATTCTTGTTGGCATTGCAGAACATAAAGTAGAGGTCCTCCTTGCCTTCCATGCTCCCAAAAGTGTGGTTAAGGGCCACCAGGCAGGCATTTACACTAAATGTGGGGTTAATGTTTCTCAAAGCACATACCACACATAAGGCTACAGAGAGAGCTTAATTTGCATAAATTTTCCATCCAGAATTTCTCCAGTGACACTTTGGGCGTCACAGTAACTGTACACAAACTCAGAATTGGCTGGGTAGTGGAATTGAACTGGGAGGGCAAAGGAGAAAAAGTAGCAAGGACTTTGCTCAGGTCTTCTATGTTACTGGCTCCCCTTTACTAAGGATGCTGCTCTGTTGGAGGATACTGTGATGGCTCCTCAATGGGGAGCAATGTAGAAAGAACTCTTTGATGAAGCAGCACAAAACAGTAACAGAGCTGATGGAATTCTGATGAGGCCTCTCCTACCCACTAAATGAAGCTGAAATCACTATAGTTGGATTAGGTGGAAGAGCTTCAGGACAGGACCAGTATCTCTCATCCTCCAAGGGAGAAGCATGTAGAGTGGAGTGTCTTCTTGTGGTAGAGTCTTTGTTATAAACACATGTAGTTGTTGTTATTTATTAGAGAAGGCAACGTCAAAGAAGTGCTCCTTGCATTTCAAGGGGAATGTGTTAAGGCTCCAGATAGTTTTTAGTTCCTGGGAGAGTTCATTCCAGTGTCTCAGACCACCCACAGAGAAAGTTGTTTATCTACTCTTATTGTTGAGAGTTCTATAGTGACAGAGGAAAAAAGTTGTCAACCATCGTTTTCATACCAGAAATGTAAACGGTAGTTTAGGTATCCTGGGTCCAGTCCATGGGGTGCTTTGAAGATAAGCACCAAAACTTTGAACTTGATTTAAACCTCTAAGGGAAGCCAATGTAGAGAGTGGAGGACAGGTATGATGTGCTCACAGAAGCCTGTGTTGCTGAAGAGATAAGCTGTAGCATTTTGTACTAGTTGGAGTTTCCAAAGTGCTGAAGGTTTCATGCCCAGATATAGTGCTTTGTTGTAGTCCATCTGAGAGGTGATGAAAGCATGAGTAGCTGAGGCCAGGCCTTCATCCACCAGGATGAAGCCACCGAGAGATGGTAGAAAGAATTATTCAAAGTCATTGCAATGCTGAGAGCTCAGTGTCAGCAAGAACACTAGGAGTACTCGTAGCCTATATACTGATCTGACCAATTGTGGATGTGAACTTTCAGTCAAAGGAGTCTATACCATGAAAACCTCTCAAAATATTTTCCTCTTCCCACCAGCATCACCTACATTTTGCTCGGGTTCTGCTTCAGCCAGCCATACTTCATCCGTGAGATGATCTCATCCTAGCACTAGGATATTTAATGGTAGTGACCATATGTGGTGAAGGACAGGCAGAGCTGTGTCTCATCTGCATATTGCAGGCACTTGAGTCCATGCTGTCTGATCAACATTTACATGCAGCCAGTAGGTGAACTAAAAAGAACTGGGGATTGAACCCCACCAGTGAGGGGCCTAGTGGTGGAGATGCAGTGTCTCATCACTTGTCTTGGGTGTCCCATCACTAGTCCTTACCAGAAGGACTCAAACCATTTATTTCCCAATTCCCCTCTTCCCCCCATCGACAAATGATATTCCTCAAAGGCATGGGAGACTCTCGCAGTGGAGGAATGCTACATATGTAGAAATATTAAATATCCAGAGTGTATTACCACATTTTTGAATATGGAGACAACTTCCTCTTGACCAAATCAACACAATGAACAACGTCTTTCATGTGTAGTTCAGCTCCAAATAACTTCTTCCCTCATCACTAGCTCCCTTTCTTCTCAGAAACCTGCCTTCAGGGACACATTATGAATCCTTTACTGCTACTGGCAAACTATTACTAGCACAATTAGTTCTACTAAAATTAATTATCCACCAGTGAGAATGAAGGGCTCACAAGCTAGATTTTAACCAGCAGTGATTTAGTTAATAGTGATTTATACTTCGTTTATTTTTCTCTGAATCATCAATTCTGTCACAGAAATGGAAAGGACTTGGACATGGAGTAGACGGGCCTGATTCTCTTGTCAGGTATACTAATTTTATACTGTTGTTACTTCACTGACCTCAGAGGAGTTTCACCTGATTTTCCCACAATACATGGAGGGAGAGGAAAAATCAGACCCTCCATTCTCTTGTCACATTTAAGGTTACCAATACAACACATTTACTGTTTGTGCTAATCTGGTGTTTCTCATTAGAACATCGAGCACCATTTTACCTTTGCATTGCCTTCATTTCAGTACATTTTGGGAAGCAATATCCAAGCTGCCAGACACTACCCAGGGTTGTGGTTATTCCTGGGGTCTGTGATGTCCCTACTGGGAAAGAGTCAGTATCATCCAAGGAACTGCAAAGTGTAGGAGGAATAACTGGGAGTGTCGGGCTTGAAGTAATCAGAGAAACCCAGGAATAACTGGAAATGTACAACTCTGGTATGTACATTAATGTTTGATCTGAGAACGGTGTCAAAACAAATGCTTTTGGTCTAGGATCTCTAAATTAGTATTTTCCCCCAAATATAAAGTCAGTTAGTTTATTATGTTGAAAAAAATATTTAGCCCCTCCCCCAAATAGAAAGTGAAAAATGAGTGAAATAAAGACATGACAATATTAAAATCTTATATCAGTGGCTCTCACTGTTTTGTAAAACAATTTAAATGCTGTAGGTAAAGTAAAAAACTAAGAAAAACAACTGGGATTAAATATTGGGTAAGAGACAGGTGGATGAGTGGAACTACTACTATTAGATATAGGTAAATATGGCACAGGGAGTCCCATTATTGAAATTCAGTTATTCAGAAAAAAAACCTGCCTCTGTCACCTGAAAGCCATCAGCAGGATATCAAAATGGCATTCTTGTATTTACTTTCCATGCTTTAAGACTCTCTTTATTCCACCTTTTGAAACTCACAGGTAGAGCTGAGAGAATAACAGACACTAACTGTTCATAAAAAATTGTTTGAGCTTTTTCAAAAGTGTTTTTAATTAATAAAATTGGAGTTTTCAAATTAAGTCATTCAAATCAACAAAACATGTTTTGTTTCGAAAAATGTTTAAATGAAGCTTTTGGGGGAAAAATGTAGGTGTTTGAGTGACACAATTTGGCAAAGTCGACGTGAATTTGCAAAATGTTTGGTTGACCCAAATGTTTTTTTTCTCAATCAAAAAAGAGTCAGCCAAACACATTTCACCCAGCTCTACACACGGGCCTAGAGAGACTAACTCTTATTTAAGACTTCCAGTTGGCTTTAGTGATTAAGGGGGAAATCCCGACCCCTTCTCTGCAGTCACATCAGAACTGGTGCAGTCCTGCTTCCCACAGAAAGGGATCGATTAGGGAAGTGCTGCACAGGTGCAGAGACACCATGCTTAGCACTGAGCTTCACATTGCACACAATCTCTGCTGGTGGCTCAGAGGAAGAGGAAGGAGTTGGAGCATTGGAGAGCATGGACTAGTCAAGGATTGGCCGACGAGCCCTTCAACAAAATTGTAACTAATAATTTAACAGAGACACAAGATAGGTGAGGTAATATCTTTTAGAGGACCAACTTATTTTGGTGAAAGAGACAAACTTTCACACTCACACAGAGCTCTTCTTCAGATGTGGAAAAGGTACTCAGAGTGTCACAGCTAAAACCAAGGTGGAACAGATATCATATAACTTCAGAGATGTTAATTGCCCATTTCACCTTGAATGGTCTCTTGCAATGTGTTACCTCCTTACGCTTAACAATCTGTTCCACCTTGTATTTAATCATCGCTCTGAGTACCTTTTCCAGATCTGAAGAAGAAGAGCTCTGTGTAAGCTCAAAAGCTTTTCTCTCACAAAGAGAAGTTGGTCCAATAAAAGATATTACCTCACCTACCTTCTCTCTCTAGTATCCTGGGACCAACATGGCAAACAACAATAAAAATGTAATAGGATATATAAAATCCCTGCATGTACTTCAACTTATGCCTCCTCTTATTTCCCTGTCTACTAAATACTTTTGACCTATTTCCACTCCCCTGGCACATAAGTTAAACTAACTTGTACTGATTTATGCACATGGAATTTATCTCTGTTTACATCTCCTCTGAATTTGGCTCAGAGATTAAAAGACAGATCTCTTTTTTTTTTTCCCAAAAACCATTGCTGGGATCTCCAAATCTTAAAGATGCATCCAGCTGCGAGGCTGAATAAGATTGATAATACCTAATGTAAACATTTATTTAATTAAAAAAATATGATCTTACTTGCCCTGAATTGTTTTGTGTGGAAACTAGAACCTCTTTGGAATTCCATAGCCTTGTTCTTTGATGTGCTGTACAACAACAATTTGTTTAAAATTAGTGATTTTCCTCCATCTTGCAAAGTCTCCAAAATATGAAATTGTTTCTATGTTATAAGAGAAGCTACATTTGTTTTTATAAACAATCGATCTGACCAGATTCATTTCTCCTCCACAAATCGCGATTCACCAGATCAACATAAAATCATAGGACTCGAAGTGACCTTGAGAGGTCATCTAGTCAGGTCCCCGGCACTCATTGCAGGACTAAGTATTATTAGACCAACCCTGACAGGTGTTTGTCCAACCTGCTCTTAAAAATCTTCAGTGATGGAGATTCCACAACCTTCTCAGGAAATTTATTCCAGTGCTTAACCACTCTGACAGTTTGGAAGTTTTTCCTAATGACCAACCTAAACCACCCCTGCTGCCTATTGCTTCTTGTCCCTATCCTCAGAGGTTTTGAATGTTTTTTTCTCCCTCCTCCTTGAAACAACCTTTTATGTACTTGAAAACTTTTATGTCCCCTCTCAATCTTCTCTTCTCCACCCAAGTTTTTCAATCTTCCCTCATAGGTCATGTTTTCTAGACCTTTAATCATTTTTGGTGCTCTTCTCTGGACTGTCTCCAATTTGTCTACATCTTTCCTGAAATGTGGCACCCAGAACTAGATACAATACTCCAGCTGAGGCCTAATCAGAGCAGAGTAGAGCAGAATAATTACTTCTTGTGTCTTGCTTACAACACTCCCACTAATACATCCCAGAATGATGTTTGCTTTTTTTGCAACACTGTTTTACTGTTGACTCATATTTAGCTTGAGATCCACTATGACCTCCAGATCCCACGCTGCAGTACTCCTTCCTAGGCAGTCATTTCCCATTTTGTATGTGTGCAACTGATTGTTCCTTCCTGAGTGGAGTACTTTACATTTGTCCTTATTGAATGTCATCCTATTTACTTCAGACCATTTCTCCAGTTTGTCCAGATCATTTTTAATTTTAATCCTATTCTCCAAAGCACTTGCAACCCTTCCCAGCTATGTTTGTGTTGGCCCCTCATTTGTAAAAGGGATACTGTAAGACTGTGGAAGACAGCATTATGATGAAAAATCCTAAATGATGCTCAGTTCTTAACGTCCTTCCTTTGGCTTACTTACTCTTATTCAATCACTTTTTCTGTGCTGTGGGATCTGTACAAAACAAGTCCTAATAATCTTAACAATATCACTGTATGATAAAAAAAGGCCTAACTCTCTTCTCAGACCAGGTTTACACCAGCGTAACTCTCTTGATGTCAAAGGAATTATTTCTGATCCACAACACTGTAATTGATAGGAGAATCAAATCCCAGATCTATACAAAGGGACATAGTCGGCCTTCAGTTAGCCCACGAAAGCCATGTTGTTTTCAGTAGCATTTATGCAAGAGATGAAAGTTGAATATGGCCCAAGAGATTAAACAAAAATCTGGTATAAGTTTTGGTATAACTAATCACAAAGTAATTATCTACCAGTATTATGACATTATAAGCATGCAGAAATTTAAAAAACAACAGAAAAAGGCTTCAAGTTTTAAACTATTAGATAATTATTTTGCCAATTTTCTAGTTTGATAAATTTCTCAGAAAATCTATCACAAATGCAGATTAGGTGTAGAACTTCCATTGTCAACCAAGATATTTCTCCTACATTTTTCCTAAACTCCCTCCACATCACAACTGCAGTTGACTCACAAGGTTCCAGTTAGGGCTGTCAACCCTCCCGGTTTTACCAGGAGTCTCCCGAAATCTTGATCTATCTTCTGGAGGCTACTGAAGCCACACTGGGAGATTTTAAGCAGTGCGTGGAGCCCCCTGAGCCCCCTCCCGAGGCCATGCAGGGATGTGCTGGCCACTTCTGGGAGCAGTGCAGGGCCAGGACAGACAGGGAGCCTGCCTTAGCCCCACTGCACCATTGCCTGGGAGCTGCCTGAGGTAAGCGCCGCCGGGCCAGAGCCCGCACCCCTGCCCCAGCACTGAGCCCCCTCCTGGAGCCAGCACCCCAAACCCTCTCCCACACCCCAACCTCCTGCCCCACCCCTGAACCCCCTCTCACACCCAAACTCCCTCCCAGAAGCCTCACCCCCTCCCACACCCCAACCCCCTGCCCCAGCCCTGAGCCCCTTCCTGCACAAACTCCCTCCCAGAGCCCACACCCCACACCCACTCCTGCACCTCAAACCCCTGCCCCAGGCTCAGCCTTGAGCCCCTACCACACTCTGAACCCCTTAGCCCCAGCCCAGAGCCCACACCCCCTCCTGCACCCCAATCCCCTGCCCCAGCCTGGTGAAAGTGAGTGAGAGTTGGGGAGAGTGGGTGATGGAGGGAGGGGGGACGGAGTGAGCAGAGACGGCCCTCAGAGAAGGGGGTGGGCAAGGCAAGAGTATTTGGGTTTGTGTGATTAGACATTCGGCCCACCTGGATTCAGGAAGGTCTTGTTCTATTAAAAAAAAAAAAAAAACCTCCACTTTCCCCTGCCTTTTGGAAAACATCCCTTGATGGGGGTCTCTAGCAAGGGATATGCCATGCCAGTAGTGACACTAAATGTCCAGACTGAATGTCCACATTCCCTATTTTCAGAGACAATTTCATGATGGCCCAACCAACACAATGTTTAACTTTTCCATGTGTAGTCCAGACCCAAATAACACTTTCCTCCCCTGTCACTGTCTCCTTTTACAAATGTTCCCACCTCAGAAATTTACCCTTAAGAGAAGATTATGAATCCCTTCCTCCCACCGGTTAGCAATTATTAGCATAATTAGTCCTTCTAAAGTCAACTGTCCACCAATGGGAATGAAGGGTTCACAATCTGGTCTTTAACCAGAGGTGAGTTAGTTAAAGAATTATGCTTGCTTTATTTTTTTCTGAATCAGTTCTGCCATAACAACGGGAATTATTTGGACCTATACACTATGGGCTTGATCCTCCTCTCAGTTACACCAGTTTTATACTACTAGTGGCAAAAAAATACTTCCATTCTGAATATTTTTAAATGTATTAAATTCTACATGACACAATTTTCACTTCCAAGCCTTCACCATTTACCTTGATTAAATATATACTTTTGGACTACATTAAAAGGAGCAACTGATTACTAAATCTTGGAAAACATCATCCACATTTACATTTAAAAAAAGTTAGCTTTAATGTATTTGTGTTCTGCATGGAATTATGATGAAGATTTGAAACAGCCAGTGTCATATTCTTGATACTAAATGTTTTCATTAAACACAAGATGAGAGTGGATTTTTATTTGCATATTAATATCTTCACTGGAATAAATTATGTACCAAACACACACAATATCAGCTGTATAGTTTACCAGCAGTCTACCCCTTTAAAACTTACACAAGGAAATTAAATGGTCTCAAATTTCTACCTTCATACTTGTCAATTCATTTCACCACAAACATCACTGGATTGTTTCTTTTGGTACCTGGCCTCTTAGGGTATGTCTACACTGTGCCAGCTGACTTTGGCTTGTGGGGCTCGGGCTAAGGGGTTGTTTAATTGCAGTGTAGATTTGGGGGCTGAAGCTGCAGTTTGAGCTCTGGGACCCTCCCACATTGCAGAGTCCTAGAACCTGGGCTCCAGCCCAAACCCAAATATCTACACTACAATTGAACAGCCCCACAGCCTGAGCCCCGCAAGTCCGAGTCAGTTGGCCTGGGCCAGCTGGAGGTTTTTAATTGCAGTGTAGACATCCCCTAAGTTCTCGTAGGGGGCCCAGTTCTGCAGTGTGATGGGCACCCAAACTCCTGTCAGTTTCAGTGGGATTTAAGGGCATTCCTCACTTTACAATAAGCACTCGCATTTCAGTTTCTTCAGTAGGCAAAAGAACATTTTAATTAACTTCTGGGTGCATTTTTTTAAGATACAAATGTTGTCATGATAACCTAAAAAATATTGAAAATAATAAATCTTAATTAATTGAAAATTATAAAGCACAATTTCATTTGTCCCTATGTGAGTATTGAATTAACTGTTCAGAATATTCTGTCTACACTACTGTTATCAAGCAATATAATTTCTACCACTTTCATTAGAAATTCCACAACATAACAGGAATCACTTTCTGAAAATGTAAAATGCTTTTACATTCATTATTTCCTCCGTTCGGTTCCATTTGTTATTTAGACTTGCACCAATCTAACAAACTCCCTTAGCGGTATGGGAATTTTATCATTAAAGTATTTGTTCCAGATCATATACACCTCTTCAGTCACAGTCCTGCTCCCATTATTGCAACTGGACAAGGATCGAGGCTACATCTGCACAATAAGCTTGGGGTGTGATTCCCCCGCTTATCTACACATACTCGTGCTAGCTCTCATTGAGCTAGCTTGAATATAAATAGCAGAATAGCCGCGGCAACACTGGGGAGTAGCCGTGGAGGCACAGGTGAGCCATGCCAAGTACAAACACATCTGAAACCCGTGGGCCTGTACTCGACACAGCTCAGTCATGTCTCTGCTGCCACTCCCCATGCTACCGTGGCTACACTGCTATTTATATTTGCACAAGCTCAAAGAGAACTAGCATGAGAATGTGTACATAAGCAGGGGAATCACATCTGTAGTTTGTAGCGTAAACATAGCCTAAGCCTTAATTCTAAGTTGGACCACCAGCTTTTAGGCCCTTAGTCTAATCATAGATAGAATAACTAAACTCTGTTTAGGTTTCAGAGTAGCAGCCGTGTTAGTCTGTATCCTCAAAAAGAAAAGGAGGATGTAGCTCACATGTAGCTCATGAAAGCTTATGCTCAAATAAATCTGTTAGTCTCTAAGGTGCCACAAGTCCTCCTTTTCTTTAAACTCTGTTTAGTTATTCTGGTGGAAATAAACAGCAGAGTCTGGCCCTTAACTCCAGATCTTAGTCACTTCTATTGTTCTTCTCCCAATTCCTTCTTGGGGCTTGTCCACATGGAGACTTAGGGCTTGTCTATATGAACACTTCGGTTGTGGCAAGCTCAGTTTTAAACCTCCTGCACACTAGCCTGCCGTGCACTAAGCATCCTTGTGAACCTTGCTGCCACATACTAAAAATTCCTTAGTGCGCTTTGATATACCCCACTTTATATAGTGGGGGTGCTGAGAGCCATTGAACCAAACTGTAAACCTTGTATATGATGGAAACCACTTCAAACGAAGGGGTGCAGCAGTACCCCCAGCACCTCTGCCCCACTTTGAGATGGAAGTAGATAAAGCACATCAGAGGATTTTGAAGGTGTGGCAGCAAAGTCCACACAGTGACCTAGGGCGCAGCAGGCTCGTGTGGGGTAGACTTATATCCTGGCTTGCCACAGACAAACCTTACTTGTTGATAACCTGTTTTTCTTGCATTAATTTATCCAAAACTACATGCAACCATTTAGATGAACTAACCATACACAGGAGAATTATCAGCTCCTTTTTCCATAACATTTTTATATGCAGCCCCACTCCACATCACGCCCCCCCAAAAAAATCAGCCTGGATTTTTGCCACTATATTGTATTGCAGACATATATTTTTGAATATATGATTGGACTATTTCTCCCAGATGCACTAAGCCACAGTATTCTTCTTTAGTAATTTACTGGCACCGCTGTAAGGATTTTAGATTCTTCCTCATTTAGTATCATCTGCAAAGTTAAGATAATTAATAAAAAATGTAAATAAACCCAAGTTTAATAGTGGTTCCTGTGAATTCCCTCTGCATAGCTCTCAGAACTCGATACGCAGCTTTTTGTCAGTACCCGTTCCTAATGGTGCTTTAATTAGTTCTCAGTCCATTTGACAGTGCTTGTAGCCAATCCAAACTGCGTTATCAATTGATTTCCATTTAAAGTCTAAATTTATTACACTGGACTCAGTGCAGTCCTTTCATTGCTTTCATTTTGTGACTTGATCAAAGTGAGAAATGAAGTTTCTCTGGCACAGCTTGTTTTTTGTAAACATCTTCTGTTGGCTCTGTCATCCTATTTGCTGAAAAATGTTTTCCCTTAGTGTTTAGTCCATTATTCACTAGGGGGTTGAACACATTTACTGGGTGGGAATTACCTACAACATTGTTGCTTTTTCTCTCCCCCCCCGGCTTTTTTTTTTTTAAAGTTGGTATCGTATCCATTTTCCTCTATACACTCATTACCCTTCTCCACAACCCCCATCACCATCTCCTTCAGAACTCCCACCTCTGCTATTCCTTACTACAGAAGCTACGGGCCAGTGCTCTCTTTTTTAGATTGTCTTATTATATGAACACATCCTTAGAATGCCATAAACATAGCAAGACACCAGTACTGTATCAAAGAAAAATTCTCAACAAAAAAGGCGAAAGGAAAAGAGTATAAATATGCAGTTATACATGGGAGAAAGATAGGGAGAAATAAAGGTACATGTTCACATTTCTTATAGCTTCCTACAGTATGGCCATTTTAGAATTGAACTAAAACTATTGCCTTTAGGCTATTTGCCTCTATTTCCTGATAATATCTTGAAAGGTCTGTTTTCCTGTATGCACTCAGATGCCACAGTGAGGGCCATGAATTACATAGATCAGTGATTCTCAAACTTTTGTACTGGTGACCCCTTTCACATAGCAAGCCTCTGAGTGTGACCCCCCTTATCAATTAAAAACTCTTTTTAATATATTTAACACCATGATAAATGCTGGAGGCAAAGCGAGGTTGGAGGTGGAGGCTGACAGCTCGCGACCCCCCCCCAATGTAAGAACCTCACAAACCCTCAGTTTGAGAACCCCTGACATAGATAAATCAGGAGTAGAGCAGAAGTAGTATTCATTTAATAAACGGCAGATGTGATACATTGATCACGCACATTTGACCAGTTCACCTGACCTGTGTGTTTCGTTTGCAATTGCAAAGAATGAGAATGAATGCAGGTAAAGTTGAACAAGTGGATCTTGATTAAACCCTATTCACTGCTCTGTCCATGTGGCTGAGTTGCTTCCAGCCTGACTCCCACATCTCTGTTTTTCTGGTGTCCTGTCACTACCAGTCCCTCCCGAATACATGGGCTCTCTGGCTCCCCGTTCCACTGATCATAGTATACTTTGAGCCTAATTCAAAAACCACTGAAGTTAATTGAAAGAATCCCATTGATTTATATGGCCTTTGGTTCAGACTTTAATCCATCTCCCCAGGGACTTATTTTAATACTCCGCTCTTGAGGATCTTCAAACTGCTGCCAATTTTTGTTTTTTTCCAGTCAGTCTGAGAAGTGTTTCATTCTTCTCCCCATAAATGTGGAATTTCCTCTAAAAGAGATGACTTGCTAAGCAGCAGGACAGGCAAGATTTGCTCCTGCAGTCACAGTTTTGTATATGTGAAAAATCATCTCTTTTCTCTATTACCTTGTGATCCTGTAGGACTAGAAATGGCAACTTTATACCATTGTGAAAGGAAACATTCCCAGACTCCCCGTGGGTCCCAGCACTTACTTCTGCCTCTGGAAGGGCCCAAGTTGTGGAACTTAATTATGTCATTTTTTAAATGCATAGAAAAGTTTTTTTAGGTAATTTCTGGAGGGATAACCTCATACCTCAAAACCAGCCTTTGCACATACAATTAGGCAAAATATCAAAGGCAGCGTGTGGTCCCTTTGAAAAGCTGACCCTGGATGTCAAAGTACAGGCATAGTACACATGCAGTGTGCCACACACTCTACCACAGGGCAAAATATTTGATTCTTAACATTTGGTTAAATCTCTGGTTATATTTATCCAAATGTCTTGAGTTTACATAACTGGGCTGGAAATTTCACCAGATAAGATTTACAGGATTTCTGGAACTTTTGCTTCTGACCACAGCTGGGAAAACTCCAAATAAAGCTTCGGTCATGGTACTTTGGCACTTCCTGTTTGGACCAACCCAAAAATCCAGAAGTGGGGAAAAAATATCTTGTCCGAACATTTCAAAGCCTTATGGGCTCAATTCAAGTCACTACTAGAAAGAGACAGGTTTAGGGAAGGATCTTTCTTTCTTATTCTCCAGCACCCTTCTGTGCATTTGGTTTTGTAGCATTTTGGCCTACATTAAAATAGTCATGGCTAAGAGTCAAATGTGTTTCATCTTATGAGTGAAAATGTTCTTCCCTAGATAACAGTCAAGTTGACATTGCTTACGTTTTCAATAAATTTGCTATCTTCAGCTTTATTTATTTTTTTTAAACACTGGGGTTTATTTTATTAGAGGTTAAGTCTAGCTCTGGTGCCACTGTTTATACAAATTATGACAGCTGACTCAGAATTGAATGCAATTTGTACCTCACAATTCTGTGGTCTAGAAGTTTGGTGCCATTCCAATTTCCTTGGCAGTTCCTCAATGAGTTTGATAATTTACCATTGACTAGGATGTGGTCAAGCAAAGCTCAAGCAAGCACTATACTAACAGTTTCCTTGTTCCATTTAGCACTAGAGAAAGATTTACAGTTTCACACAACTCAGCGAATCATTCAGAGAGCCTGGAGCATCTCAAACACAAGCCTGGGGTTACAGTGACAGCTGCTAAAGAGGTAAACAAGGCTGGGTGGTGGAACAGGCAGGCCCAAAGTGAAGTGAGTTATAAAAGTTGCATCAGCATTAGGATTCTCCCTAAACATCAGTGTTTTCTGCTTTGAGAAATGAAGAGGCAAGTGCTATATTCCCCACAGAACTGGCAGGAAGGAATTCTCCTACTAAGTCATGGAATAGTGCCCACCTACGCAGCAGGGACCAACCAGTAGATCTGTGCTGAGGTAGATCGACCAGCTGAGTCCTTCTCCAAGATCTTTGATTTGCAGTTACCACAGCTTTGGGCCAGAGTTGAGGTCCCTAAATCCT
The DNA here is from genome assembly GCF_015237465.2 of Chelonia mydas. Lineage (NCBI taxonomy): Eukaryota > Metazoa > Chordata > Testudines > Cheloniidae > Chelonia > Chelonia mydas. The sequence continues at coordinate 52,404,702 of NC_057849.1, read as the reverse complement.
GTCTCCACAATGTGCAGCAGCATAGGCGTTGACTTTTACTTTTCCACGGGGGTGCTCCACCCTCCCCCATGGCTCTACCCCCTCCTTTGAGGCCCTGCCCTGCTCCACCTCCCCAAGGCTTCCCGCCTGCCCACCATTTGCTGGTCTCCACCCTCCCCCAGCCCCAATCAGCCACTATTTTTTCCCCTGGGTGTTCCAGCCCCAGAGCACCCATGGAGTTAGCATCTATGTGCAGCAGAATTGAACTACTTCCTCTGCAGAGAAGGCTGCCGCTTCTCCATGAACGGAGAGAGTTAGCCCATAAAGCCAAACAGTCTGAAATGCAATCTGACAAATACATAGGATATAACAAAAATACAGAGTGAAATGCAATTAAATGCATCACAGATAAAAAAAAAATTCCCATGCTCCTGAAAAAGACTCTGAAATAAAACTGATTGTCTTCTTGATCAGAGGCAAACACACTCCAGTAGACCAATAGTTGTCCCACATTGTGGCATAGAAGCTCCTCAGCAAAGGATCTATTCTTTGCAAACAACTCTCACCTCAGACCTGACAAATTCATTACACCAAACATGTCTTGCAGGGTATTTATGCATAAACAGTAACTTAAGAACACAACAGAAGGACAGCCATACTGGGGGAAACCAACAGTCCATCTAGCCCAGTATCCTGTCTCCCAACAGTGGCCAATGTCAGATACTTCAGAAGGAATGAACAGGAGAAGCAATCAGCAAGTGATCCATCCCCTGTGATCCATTCCCAGCTTCTGGCAAACAGAGGCTAGGGACACTCAGAGCATGGGGTTTCATCCCTGACCATCTTGGCCAATAGTCATTGATGGACCTATTCTCCATGAACTTATCCAATTCTTTTTTGATCCCTGATATAGTTTTAGCTTTCACAACATCCCTGGCAATGAGTTCCATAGACTGACTGTGCGTTGTGTGAAGAAGTACTTCCTTCTGTTTGTTTTAAACCTGCTGTCTATTAATTTTATTGGATGACCTCTGGTTCCTGTATTATGTGAAGGAGTAAATAACACTTCCTTATTCACTTACTCCACACTAATCACTATTTTATAGATCTCTATCATATCCACTTGTACCCTGTTTTCCAAGCTGAAAAGTCCCAGTGTTTGTAATCTCTCCTCATACAGAAGAGAGATTACCCCTAATTATTTTTGTTGCCCTTCTCTGTACCTTTCCCAATTCTAATATATCTTTTTTGAGATGGGGTGCCCAGAACTGCACATGGTATTCAAGCTGTGTGAGTACTATGGATTTATAAAGGCATTATGATATTTACTGTCTTATCTATCCCTTTCCTAATGGTTCCTAACATTGTTAGCTTTTTTGACTGCTGCTGTACACGGAGTTGATGTTTTCAGAGAACTATCCACAGTAACTCCAAGCTCTCTCTCTTGAGTGGTAACAGCTAATTTAAACACAATCATTTTGTGTGTATAGTTAGGATTATGTTTTCCAATGTACATTACTTTGCATTTATCAACTTTGAATTTCCTCTGCCATTTTGTTGCCCAGTCACCCAATTCTGTGACATTCCTTTGTGACTCTTTGCAATCTCCTTTGGATTTAACGGTCTTGAGTAATTTTGTATCATCTGCAAATTTTGCCACGTCACTGTTAACCCCCAGATCATTTATGAATATGTTGAACCATACTGGCCCCAGCACAGACTGCTGGGGGACACCACTATTTTCCACTCTCCATTCTGAAAACTGAACATGGAAAGTATCTACAGAAAGCTCCTAACTTGTGAAGATTCATAATCATGATGAGAGGTATGTACAGGTATTATTTAAGGAGTAATGTATGTATATTGAAAGTATACTTCATGGATTTGGAGCAAAAGTTAGTCACCAGAGGATAATATGTCTCAGTGATGGCCCACTCATATAGATGGGAGTTGTCATTTCTCCCTGGTTAGCCAGTGGTATAATGCAAGGCTCAGTTATCTAGCCTTGCTCCATCCCAAGATTTTCAATGCAAAACCATCAGCCACAACTGCAAACAAACAATCAAAACCACTAGGAAATAAAAACATAACAGACAGAACTGCCCGAATAATGACAAGACTGTTTCAGTGTAAAACAGGGTGGGGAAAGGCACTCTGGATGCTTTCATTGAGGAGACATCGTGAGGAGCTGGGATGTTGTCCACGAAAAACTGGATCCTGGTTCCTGTGAAGCCAGCCAGATCCTCAACAGACTCAACTTTTGGGGCTGGGGACCTACTTTGCTAGATAATTATCTTTCCTATTAATAAGTATAGACCCAGGTTCATATTTTATTGTTGTTTTGTGTTGTAACTATTCTCCATCACTCCCTTCTTTCTAGGTCTCTCCATTCTTTCTTAAATAACCCTAATTTTCTCTTATAAGTGCTCACAAGTGCTATGCGTGTTACAGGAGTGGTGGTTTAAGGTAAAACTGGGGTAGACTGTCCTTTTGGGGGTAGAGAATCTGGGATTTGTGAGAGTAGCCAGTATCAGAGGCTGGATATCACAGAGGAACTATTCAAATGGACTGTAACTGGGTTGCACCTATTGTTAACTTGCAAGGCAAAGACCTGCCTGGCGTAGCCCAAAGGTGAATGCTTGAGTGTCTGAAAGGCTGGTGGTGTTTGCCAGTTGACAGCCTGCTGGGCACAGGCAGGACTTCCTCATGCTGGAGGTAACAAGGTCCTGGGTACCTCAAGAACCACCAGAGACATGCAAAAAGATTTTGTCTTGAACTTCATAAAGGGCCATGTATTGGAATGCTGAAGACTGTCTGGATGGCATATTTTAAAATAGGCCTTAGATGGAGTCTGACGCTCCTGATCTTTTGTCCTTTATATTTCAGTGGCTGCATCAATTAGTAGCTAGGAAGTTTTTGATTCAACTTCTGAACTTCAAAGGGCAAACATTCATGAAAGTCAGAGTATGTTTTCATAGGACCGTGTGAAGGGCGACCCCAACCGAAAAAAGTGCCTGCTAATGGATCTCATTATTTATTCCATCTAAACTTTAAGCAGCAGTCACCGCAAAAAGGAAAGTGAAGGTGCAATATAAACCTAATGCAATTTTAAAAGATATTTAGATCAGACATTTGCATACAAGTACACATGTGTAGTCCTATGGTAGTCTAACGTGATACTTCACCTGAGTGGAGAATTCAGGATTGGGCCCTAGGGTAAATGCTTGCACCAGCCTCATTTCTGAACCAGTTATGTCTTTTCAGATTATTTATAATCTGGCATTTGTTTGTGTTACTTGGTGATATTTCATTGCCATTCAATAATGAGGGGCTTTTTGCAGTTCCCTTCAAAGAAAGCAGGATAAGTGTTTGAAATAATGGTCTGTAAAACACTGATTAAAATTCATCAGCAGCTTTAATGAAAAAAGTATAATTCTAAATAGATATCTGGATTTATTAATTCAATATTGTAAGGGAAGGGAGAGGTGGGGGTAAAGTTTAGGAAACTGAGTCACAAGACCACCCAATTTAGGCTTTTACCTATACTGTTTCAGACAGAATTATGGTCACTTACAGTGTCTGGTCATACTTTTATGCCAGACAAAACAGAATTGGTAAATGGGCCCAAGTCACCGTGTTCCAGGGCACTGGAAGTCCTTCCGCAACAGTCGCCTTCTCTGATCCTTTCATCTGGTCCTTCAGCCCCACCCTTCAAGTTCTGGTCCATTTCTCCTTCCGTTTGGGCCTATATTCACTTAGGTCTTTTGTACATTTCTACCTTATTGATTACATAATCTTTATGCTACTGGCTGTTAACACATCAATTCTTTGGGTTTTAAGTAGCCTGGTCATTACTCATGCACAAGCTTTATTCACCCACATTTTTTTTTTCTGCTGGGTTTGCAGTTTTCTGGGGTAGGTTTTCCTAGGTCACCTTGTTTCTGAGGCTTCCCCAAAAAGGGAGGATTCATTTGTCATTACATGTTTGCGTATCTCTTACCTACGTCTTCCAACACAACAACGTTACCTTTATTCTGTCAGCAAAAGCATCATGTTAAGCTGATCAGCAATTCTACATAAAAGAAGAACTGTCAAAACCATACTCATGCCTGCAAGGCCTTGGCCTACGTGTTACCTCATCTGTACTTATTCACTATCCATTAACAACAATCATTAGAATATAGCTAACAAAGCTTTTAAATTAACCATTTAATCCTTCATTTTATATTTCTATCATATAAATCAAGATGTGTCTTATCCCCTTCAACCCTTTAATCTATTAGAAGGGGTGGCTGGGGGGTGAGTTATGGAAAACATGATGATTCTTTAATGTCAGCATTGCTTATCTTCTTTAAATATTGGTTTTTCATCCAAAGCCCACCTTTGTTTGTAAATCATTACAAAGAAACTTTATTAGAAATTTTCCTGTGAATGCATTTTGAGGACCTTGTTATTTAATTGCTTTTTAATGGCACCCCAACAAGAAAAATCCAAAACTTTCACAAAATAATATTTTTATAAATAGCATCATAATCCCCATGTATTAGTAAACAGTAAATCAGTTTATTTACCATTTAAAGAGATACAAAACTAGCATTGGACCACTCTCTAAATTCCAAGGAAATGTACTAGATTCACTGATTCCAAGGCCAGGCAGGACCACTGTGATCATCTAGTGTGACCTCTTGTTTGACACAGGCCAGAGAACTTACTGAAAATAATTCCTAGTGTGTATATTTTAGAAAAAACATTCTACCTTGATGTAAAATTTGTCAGTGATGGAGATTCCACCATGATTCTTGCTAAATTGTTCTCCCTCACTTAAAAATTTAATTACCAGTCTGAATTTGTCTAGCTTCAACATCCAGCCATTGGATCATGTTATATCTTTTTCTGCTAGACTGAAGAGCCCATGATTAAATACATGTTCCCCATGTAGATATTATAGACTGTAATCAAGCCACCCCTTAAGCTTCTCTGTGTTAAGATAACTAGATATACTCAAGGAGCTCAATCTCTCTGAACTAATAATGCATCAGTTAACATAAATGACATACACTGGCAGCCTTTTATGCCACTGCAACATAATTCACTTCTGCATGCTATCTGACCCTCTAGTAGTCTCGCTGCTCTTGGTCTTTAATTGTATGCACACAAACACAAATGTGAGCCCCTGTCCTTCAGTTGATAGCGCCTGATAAATTGCTGAGCCTCACTGAGTTAAGTGGGGCTCTATATGGACACAGCAGTCCACCCACACCCTCTCAGTTGTAGGATCAAGGCCTTGCTATGTTAGGTGATATCTAGGGTGGGATCCTCCAAGGGACTTAGGCCTTGCAATTCTGAGTGTCACAGCACCTAACATTTAGGTACCTCAAAAATATTCAGAGAAACAAAGCAATCCATGAAGCGTGAGTTAGGTCCCAAGGCTCCCTTTACAATGAATGGGAAGAGACAGGTGCCTTAGACTGAGATCCACAAAGCCAGCAGGCTAAGTGGGGAGCTGCCTAAGCTAACGGGAGACACCCACCAGAGAGGGTGTGCTAAGCCTCACCCCTCAGACAGGTGGTTAAATCCTAGTCATATGGAGATGCCTAGCTCTGCTAGTAAGCCATGAAGCTGGGCAAAATACGGTGGGAGAAACAAAATTGCCATGGGGTGGACAAGAAGAGGCCCTCTCATAATCTTTAGTCTAGTGGATAGGCTACTCACACAGGATGTGGATGATCCACCAGTTCAAGTCCCCCTTCCTCCCAGCAGATGAGGGGAAGGGATTTGATAGGGATCTCCCACGTCTCAGGTGAATGCCCTAACCACTAGGTTATGGAATCGTCTGATGGGGCTCCCTCACACTCTCCTTTTGAAGTCTTTCCACTTTAAACAATCAATGAAATACTTGAATATTACTTGGACCAGAGAAAGAGTTAGAAGACTCTATAGCCCAATAATTCAGACACTCGCTTGAGAGGTGGTAGACACCTATTGAAATCCCTTCTCCAGGAATAGGGCATCTTGAACCAGGGGTCTCTCATATCCTGGGTGAGTACCCTAATGACTGGAAGAATGGACACAACATATTTCCCCCCCCACACACACACTCGGTCTTCTAAAAGTGACCAGAGCTACTGCCACTCTGTATGACCTACAGCTTTCGGGGGGGCGGGGGGGGCATGATGTGGCGAGGCAGCTGCCAAAGGCCAGCTGAAAAGGGATCAGTGCCACACTGTTCAGTTTAAATAAAGATATCAATTAAATTAGCTCAGGAATACTTAGGTTTCCTAACTGTTCACTAGTAATTATTAGGCTTCAATTCAGTTGTAATGCTGGAAGAATTAACTGTGTTATGTTGCTGGGTTCAGTGCAGCACATACCAGAGTCTCTGCATATGTATTGTGTACAGTGCACTATAACTAGGCTTGGAAGGATCTGATTTTGTTTGGTAAATGTCAATTTCACCATGCACACTCAAACTGATGAAAAAGTATTCCCATCAATGATAACTGAAATTTACAGATAGGCAAATGCTGCTTGAGAACTTAGAGTTTGATTTAAGGATATTTACTTAACATATTTTGACATGTGATACGGACAATGTGTGTTAACGTTTGTAAAGCTTTAACTGCTTGAATCACAACACTGTCATTGAGTAATTATTGTCTGACTCCCAAAAAACATCAACAGAAATGAAACTATGCTTAAACATCTATATTAAAAAAAAAATTCTGCCAAGCTTAACTATATCTTTGATGCATGTATATCTATTGACATAATACATTAATACTTTGCATAGGCCTTACATTTTTTTTCATGAATACAACGCAAACAGATAGCATTATAACCAGTTTCTAGTACAACTATTTATCACATAGCAAAACAAAATAGAAGAACCCTTCCGTCATGTAAAAGGGGGATTTCTTACACTCTTAACGTTCTTACAAAACCCAGAGCCCCTCTCTCTACAAGCAGCTGATTAAGACTGTTCTTTAAATACTGTGTCAGCAAAAATACCTGACCTCTTTCTGACATAGCTACAACTTGTCTTGCTATCCCTCGTTAATAATCTCTAAGAAGGAGATCGGAAATGAGGAGGAAAACCCCAGACCAATGAAATAATAAGGTTCAGCTGGAGGAGTTCCAGAGGTGGTCAGAAGAGGGAAAAAAGCTAGACGTTGCAATAGACTCTTTAAAGAACAGCTTTAATTTTCCCTAAGAAAAGAATAAATGAACTTCTTTATTCATAATGTGGAACTGTATCACTTTCACTGTTGCACAGCAGTTTATAAGAGATTGCCATTTTGTTAGCCAGGTGTAAAATCTGGGCACATGTGAACCACGTTCACATTCAATAAGGACTGGGTTTCACATGGTGGACTTAGACATTACAATGCTGAGCATTGCAGCTCTTAACTTTTAGGTTCTCTGCTTCCTAGTGGTATTCACAACCCTGAGTTAGATGCCCAAGGTCCCTATACAATGCATGGGGAGAGCTGGGTGCCTAAAAAAGGCTCTAAGCTAGCCAACAGGAGATGCTGAGGAGATGGGTGTGACTTAAGTCTTGCCCATCCAAGGAAGTTAGGTGCCTAGACCTCTGACCACTTAGAATTCACAGCTGTGAACCCTCTCCTGGAATTAGGTACCTAAGCAAGATTGGCCCTTTTTCAAGAAAAATGGGAGGTGGAGGAAGTTTCCCCTTATAACAACATGTAGCCCTGTGGTTAGAGCATTCCCCCAATATGGGAGTGCTGAGTCCCCATTCTGACTGATTTGTAGCAGGGACTTAACCTTAGGTCTTCCACCTTTCAGAATTGTGCCCTAACAACTAAAGTATAAGGTATATTCTGAGGCAGGTCTTTCTCGCCCCTGTTGGAACTCTTTCACTTTGTATGAATAATCAATTACCCATGGGGCCAGCATGAGACTAACTCTTTAGCCCAGTAGTTAGGGCACTCCTGTGAGGTGGGAGACTCAAGTCCCTTCCCTACATCAGGCAGAGGGGATTCAAACCCAGATTTCCCAAAACCTGGGTGAGTGCTCGATCCACTGGACTAAAGGTTGAGGAGATGGGGGGTAGGTGTGCTCAAAATATATCTATTGGGCCAGGCCCAGTGACAAGATGGGTGAGGAAATGCCCAGTCTGTAAAACCTGCTGGTGCTTCGGTGTGAGTTAGGTGACAATCTGTGGGCAGGTGATCAGACTGACGTGGCAAGACAGAAGCCCAGATGCTGAAATTTAAACACCTTGTGGACTTCAATAGGGGCCTACAGTGTTAGGCAGCTGGACTGAGGTTGTGAAGGCTAGTAAGACCAAAATGTTGGCTTTAGGTGCCTAAAAATGGCAGTTTGGTGGCCAAGTCTCCATTGTGAATCCCACCCTAAACGGCTTCAAAATACCTTCATATTTGCCCATTTAGGACTAGATCCTGCATCACTGAAGTCAATGAGAGCTTTGTGATTATCTTCAGCAGATACATCATCAGATATTTAGGGTCTGATTCAAAGCTCATTCAAAATCATAGAAATGTAAGCCTGAAAGGGACCTTGAGAAGTCTTCAAGTCCAGGCCCCTGTGTGGTGGCAGGGCCAAGGAAATCCAGGTCATCCCTTAAAGGTGCTTGTCCAACCTATTCTTAAAAACTTCCAGTGATGGAGAGTCTACTACCTCCTTTGGAAGCCGATTTCAGAGCTTAACTGCCCTTATAGTTAGAAAGCTTTTGCTAATATCTAATCTAAACCTCCTTGGCTGCAGATTAAGCCCATTACTTCTTGTCCTACCTTCAGTAGACTTGGAGAACAATTGATCACCATCTTCTTTAAAAGAGCCCTTAACATATTTGAAGATTCATCTTGAGAAAAGATGAGTGAGGGGGAGCTGATAAAATACACCTACCTTTTTTTAAAAAAAAAAAAGCTTTCTTCATAGGTCAGGTATTCTAAATCTATCATTTTTGTTGCTGTCCTCTGGACTTTCTCCAATTTCTTAACATTTTACCAGTGCTGAGTAGAGCGGGACAGTTGCCTCTAAGTCTTACATACATCATTCCTGTTAACACACTCCAAAATGATACTAGCCTTTTTTGCAGCTGCATCACATTGTTACCTCATTCAACATTGTGATACTACTGAAAAGATCAGATGATTACAGTGTACTACCACCTAACCAGTTATGCATTTTATTTTTTTCCTTCCTAAACATAGTGCTTTACAATTGTCTTTATTGATTTTCCTATTCTTGAAATCAGACCAGTTCTTCAATTTGTCAAGGTTGTTTTGAATTCCAATCCTGTCCTCTAAAGTGCTTGCAACTCCTCTCACCTTGGTGTCTTTTGCACATTTTAAGCGTACACACCATTCCATTATCCAAGTCATTATCAAAATATTGACTAGCACCAGACCCAGGACTGACCCCATGAAACCCCTGTTGATAGGTCTCCCCAATTTGACAACAAGCCATTGATAACTGTTTGAGTATGGCTTTTTAACCAGTTGTGCACCTACCTTACAGTAATTTCATATAGACCATATTTCCCTAGATTGCTTATGAGAATGTCATGGAGGACCATGTCAAAAACCTGACTTAAAAAAAAAACAAAACACCAACATATATTACATCCCATTCCTTAGGCCAGTAGCCCTGTCAAAGAAGGAAATTAGGTTGGTTAAGCATGATTTGTTCTTGACAAGTCCATGTTGGCTATTACTTATAATCCCATTATCCTCTAGGTACCTGTAAATTGATTGTTTAATAATTTGTTGCAGTATCTATTTGGGTATCAAAGTTAGGCTGATGGGTCTGTAATTCCTCGCGTCCTCTTTGTTCCCTTTTTCAAGGACAGGAACCATTTTGTCCTTCTGGGACCTCACCCATCCTCCATGAGTTCTCCAAAAAGATAATTGCTAAGGATTCTAAGATTGCTTCAGCTAGTTCCTTCATCATCTATAGAAGCAATGGGAATGTTTCACCCTCCTGCATTTTGGGGTTTGGAACAGGAAGGGCATTATTCACAATCATATACAGCATTCCCAATCATACACAACATTCCTGTGTTTTTCTAGCATAGGACTTTTCCAGCCACTTTTGATTATCTTGCAAAACTCTTCCTCACCCCACATGGTCTACTACACACAAAAGCATATGACCATCATCTGTTCCAGAAAAAGATAAAAGGCTAACAGAGTACACAGGCAAAGATCAAGTTTTCTTTTTGTTCTTTCAGAGACATTGGTACTTAAGAATTATAAGCTTAATAAGTGAAATGAGTTGCTAAATGTTGCAATCTCAATATGCTAGTAAGCAAGGGCAGTTCGAACACTGTATTTACAAGCACAAAGTTTTAACCAGTTTTAAAAAAAACAAACAGAAATTGTATGATTTCACATGACAAGTTTTGGACCTAAATGAATAAAGCACAAAACAAAGCATGAAAGCCCCTTGTTCATGCTTTATTACTGTTGTGACACTGAGGCTCCTTGCAAATAACTCATCTCAGACCTGACAAACTCATTACATAAAATAAGTGTATTGAAGGATATGTATCCATTAAGCATAACACGTAAGTTTTCTATAGAAAGCTTGTAACTTGTCAAGATTCATAACTTTAGTGAGATGCATCTACAGGTAACATTTACAGAATTATGTAATTATATTGCGAGTATGGGTTACGGACTTGGACTGCAAATTATTCAGAAGATATGTCTCAGTGATGACCCTTTCAGGCAGGAGAGAGGTTCACCCCATCCTGGTTAGCCGGCAATGTAATTTAAGGCTCAGTTGTCTACTCTTGCTCCATCATGACTTTCAATGAAAAACCGTCAGAGACAACTGCAAATAATCCAAACCACGTGGAGGTTAAAAAGGAACATGACAAACAAAGAACAATCCTGACTACGCATAAAAACAAGAGACTGTTTTAGTATAACAGAGTGAGGAAAGGCACTCTAGGACTGGATGCTTTCACTGGGGAGACATTTTGGGGACCAGGAACATTCATTAAAAATTAGATCCTGGTTCCTGTGAAGCCAGTCAGCTCTGCAACAGATTGAGCTTGTGGGGAAAAATCTACTTTAGTAGATAGGAAAGGTAACTATTAATAAACGTAGACCCAGTTTGTGTTTTATGATTTTGTTCTGTAACGTGACCATTTGTTTCCATCACTCTAGTGTTTCTATTTAACTCTCCATTCTTTTTTATGAAAAAACAAAAACAGTTTTATTTAAGTGCTTACAAGTGCTGTGTTTATATAGGACTGGTGATTTAAGCAAAACTAGTAAACGGAGGAACACTGCTCCTTTTAGGGGCAGAGGATACAGGATTTTTGTGAGCAGCCTGTGACTGGGGCTGGATATCACAAGGGGACAATTCAAAAGGACTTGTGGACTGCCTATTGTTAACCTGCAAGGTGAAGACAGCTCTGGCATGGCCCAGAAAAGCACGCCTGAGCAGATGAAAGCCTGGTGGTGTTAGTGAGCTGATGCCCTGTCACCCTGGGCAAGGCTACCGTGCTAGAGGCAGGGGATAACAAGGTGACTCAATCACAGAGAACCATCACAACTGCTTATTAAACACCAATATTCAGTTTAATTTGCCTTTTTTTTAAGTAATCCTGTTTATCTGAGCGTGCAATTGCATTTAACTGAATGCTTAATGGATACTTGAACACTGACCTTGGTTTCCTTATGCACGTCTCTGAAACTGGCCTTTAATTTAGGGCTCAATCTTTTGATGCTTTAACTTTATAGGGAGCTTAGGTCTCTCAGCACCACAGTCAGGAAAGTAAAAGTTAAGATCTCATTTGTGGTCATATAAAGTCAAAACTAGAGATTAATTGTGGGAACTTTTACCAAACCTAGGAACTGTACTGAACTCATGGGTTTTGATTAGTTTATGAGGGGCTGGTCCTGCAAACCCTTAATCACACGAGAAGGCCTTACTTAGGCCAACATATAAATGAGGTGAGTTTATAGCAACTTTTCAGAGGTTTTCAAAGTGTCTTACAAATAGAAATAGTCTAGTCTCAACACCTTGGAGAAGCAGGTAGCTAGTCAATGTGACTACTTGCATCAGCATGGACTAGCAGGGCTAAGGCCCAAGTAAGTTGCTTGAGTTCTTTTTGACCAGGAAGATACATAATTTGGCTATGTAGAAGAAGTTCTAGTTGATGATATAAGTACTCATGGCTTTAAAAACAAACAAACAAACAAACTTTGGATTTTTCTAATTTTTTCCTCAAGAAAATGTACTATCACTTGACTTAATTACACCCCTGAGGGAAAACATGCACTTATATCTAAAGTGGTTACCCAAAACCTTGGTTCTCTTTTTTCCTGTTTTTCCATGATTAACTTTTTTTTTTTTTTTTTTTGGGGGGGGGGGGGAGGGAGGAGGGAGAATTTTAGTATATATTGTAACTCCAACAACTGCTTTGTCAGCAATAGACAATTGCTTTAACCAAGATAGTATGGCTGCTCTGAGAACGTATGATAGATATTGCTGCTTTCCATGTTTTTCCCAAACATGCATTCCAAGTTTTAAAGGGTAACCAAGTTTAGTACAAACACACACTCTATGTATTTGGGAGCATAAGCTGAGAAGGTCCTCTGCAATACAGAGAAATAAGTCTTTCCAATAACTTGTGGGACATTAGCTCTAAGGCTCATGAGAAATGCATTTCAGAAAGCTGCAGCTAATCAAACCAATGTTTAAAAAAATAAATAAGAGCACTGGTTTCCAAAACTCAGGGTTATCCTTAGAGAGGGATGTACAGATTTGAGAGTACTTTAAGCAGCTGGCCTCTCTAGATGTTACATTTTGCAAAGTAATGCACAGCTACATTATCTATACACATTTGGGGAAAATAGAGAACTCAGTTTTCAACTAGCACTTAACTGATTACTAGATAAAAGGGAGGAGGGTGTATTTTGACATGCAAATTAGTGAATGCTTAGCTGTCTGGAACACTCAGACAATTGGACTCCCAACAGTGAGTAACTTGCACACAAGTTTCTGAACAATCAGTTCTTACGTTTATGTTTTTGTTCCGGAAGTGTGAAAATAGAGTAGAAAGCTGAGACATAAGTTTAGGGACAGCAAGGAACAATAATCAGAAGTGAAACAACCAATCTCTCTCAAAAGAACCTGTTTTTCCCAATCAAGGATAAAATAAAACTATTGACAAGCTTTCTAAACTGACGAAGGGAATAGAAAACAGGGGTTAATATTAACACTAAAACCATGTAGACGAAAACCTCTAGCAGGCCTTGATCCAGTCAGTTAACTATGTATTGAAACATACCATAATATATTGGACTGATAGTAGAGACTACTGAATGAGACTGATCTAAACTTTCTAGGAAACTCTGACCAGTTCTCAATCCAAATTGGAACAAACATTAGAAATTTCAAGATTTCCCATGGAAAGGAAGTTCTGAAAATTGTCCATTTCAGAAAAATGGAAGTGTTTCCATTTGGTTTTTCCAAAATGAAACAGGAGTCAGCTTCTGCAGCCCCCTAGATTGCTTTCAGGGAGTCAGTGGCAGTCCAGGGAGCCCCCTCTGCACCACCACATAATGGGGAGCCTAGAAGACCCAACAGCCCCATCTCAAGCTGGTGCTCCCAGCCTCTGCTGCAGAGTCGGAAGCCTAGACCCTGAGAACCCCTGCTGGAGCCAGGGCTCCCAGCTTGGTGGCAGAGAGCTGGAAGCCCTGGCCCTGGGAGGACAATGTGAATGGCAGGGCTGCCTCAGAGACATGGATCCTGGAATCCCAGGCTCCCCAACAGCCTGACAGGGTAAGGTGGCAGGGAGCAAGGCAGGTTTCTGTCAGAACCCTGCCTGTGTTTCAGTCGAAGATAATTGAAACCGGAACATTTCTGCAAAAACCCATTTCCAATTCAACAAATCAGCCTTTTCTGATGAAAACCCATTCTGCCAGAAGATTCCCAACCGGCAATGCTGCTTTTCCAGTGTATTGTATTGGTTCACTATCAAATAACTTTCTTCAAAGCTTCACGTTTCCTAACTTCGTCTGGATTGCCCTGTTGCATCTAGAGCTGGTCAGGAATTGAACCTGAGCCTCCCACAGGAGTGTGCTACTCACTAGGCTACTGGTTAATCCGGAGTGGTGAATGTCACCCTCTCTTGTTCCCCTTCCCACCCCCACCCCCCCACCCCCCCGAAAATCTGAGTTTTGTTCCACATTGAAAGAAAAATGTGAAATTTTGATTATTTTGCTAAACAGAAATGTTGTTTTCCCTGTCAGCTTTAGTTGCTGATTAGGTTGCAAAGCATGTGGGGAAGAGACTCAAAACATTTCAAAGGACTCTCCCTCCCCCCGCCCGCCACATATACTGCTGTAAAGACTGTGTATTTAGTTGCATTATTTTTTTTTCTTTATTTCTACTGAGCCTATGGAAAGGGAGGACAATAATATTAGAGGCAGGACTGGTAAAGGTCTCATATCCCATGCACTTCTATAGCAGCTTACATCTGAGAATCTTGAAATGCTTTTCAAATATTACACTTACAATACACCTGTGAGATGGGGAAAACTGAACGTAAAGCATACAGAAATATAGGGCCCAATCCAGTTTCCTCTGAAGTCAAAGAAAAGACTCCTATTGACTTCAGTGGAATGTGGACTAAACAATGTGCTGAAGGTCATACGAAAAGTATGTAGAGAGCTGGGAAGCCAGGACACCCGACTTCAAATGCTGTGTTTATTCAGAAGACTCTCTTTACTCTCAGCTACAAAGATGGTCAAGTCAGAATACATGAGGATTTTTTTTAAAAAATAGTATGTGTATAGCTATAACATACTTATTGTATGGTAACTAAAAGACTATGAAGATTGTAGACGCAAGCACTCGAACATTAGGAAATGCTAGATTTAAGACCGATTGTGCATTTCCCCCTAACTTCGTTCTCTGAATCATTTGAAGCATTTTAGCTGAAACATAGTAATAATAAATCACAATCATTACTATTCAACTTCAGGCAAACCCCAGCATGGAAAATTTCACGTGAAACAGTTAAAGTTTAGCAAGGTTAAATGTAACTGAAAACACTGTTATAATGGAAAGCGTTAGGTAGCTACCAACTCTGCCTGTAACATAACAAAACAAGTTCATATAGGACTTGATTGTGACATCTGTCCATAGCCTGTTCTCTGGGGTGGTGCAGATTCTCACTGCCCCAGGGCGAGAACTTCAGGAGGCTTTGCACCTCAAAGGGAAAAAACACTTCCTAGAGCTCCTCATTTGTGCTGGTCAGCACGTAGGAGAGATCATAGCTGTTGCAAAGAGAGGAGAGGACCGAAGGGGAAATCAGAGTTTCGAGAAACCAGCGAGGAATTGTAAGCAGTGAGTTGGGTGACACACCAGCTATGACAGGAATGAGAGTAGTGAGGGAAGATGAGAGAAGATAGACATAAGAAGTTTGCCCTCTTTTATTGTTAGGGTGAACAGTTTGCTGCAGCTCTAATATTAACTCCATATACTTCAAAGTTTTGCCTTTTCTAAGTCACCATCTGCAGCGTGCTAAAGAGTGCTACCCTACCGTCTCCATTACTGTCTCTTGTACACCCCATAGTAATTATTCCTTGATTCTTATCTGCATTGTGAGGTTTTGGTTATGTCCATAGCTGTGTCATGGAAATCCTTTTTGACTTCATATGCACAGGATTTATTAGTTAAAATTGCCCAATACTAGCTACAGTCCCCATTCACATCAGTAAGTTAACTGAACAAAGCTTCTCTACAGTGCTAGGATACAGCCAGCATTAGCCTGCTCTATGCTGGGGAATGTGTAACTATATTCCATTATGAAGGTATTTCCTTCACTTGAAATTACTGGTTTACCATAGTTAAATAAAACCATATGTTCATGAAGAAAAAACCCTCTAATAACAAGGCTAAGTGAAACAAAGAAGCTCCCCATAAGTTACTGTATGCTGTCATATTTGCCATTAAATAGTTTAACTAAATGTTTCTAAAATAATCCTCTCTTTTAAATCGGTATAACTCAGGAGTAGTTTCACGCCTGCCCTGCTTACACTCCACCCAGCCTAGATAGCCCCCCGACACCCACGCTGCTGGAGAGGCGCACGAAGCTTCCAGATCCAGCTCTGTCTAGTGTAGGAGCCTCAGCTCCAGTGCTAGAATTATTTCCTGGAGAGGGCCTAGGCCTGCCCTACAAGCTAGACCGGCTGACAGGAGCGATAGTGTCAACCATCTTGTGGCTTTACCTTCAAACTTTCAGCTCCATTTTAAAAACTCACCAACCTATACATTCTTTCAAAGCATCGGATCAGTTCTGCACAGACTCCTTTCACCAGCACTCCATCCCCTGAAACTGCTCGTGTTCAGTAACCTATCGCCTTTCTATGGCGTCAGTTTTCAATTTGTCTTATTTCATCCAGACTGGAATAAGACACAGGAAGTAAACTTCACATAGTTCTCCTAGACATCTTAAAGGTCAGGAGACAATACTCAATAGCCCCACCCCCCACCCCCCAAAAAAATCAATAATTGATATGTATGTGTGTGTTAATTAATTATGTTTGACTGGTTTGAATGCCTAAAATAAGTAAAGAGACCCCAAATGAGTCAGAATGATTGGATTTACTAGAAAATTAGCACATAACAGAAAAGGGTGTAGGTACCACAGTCTCTGTGACAGCCAAACCTGGAACAATGACAAGTCTGATTGTCTTGGTTCTGTTACCTGCTTGCAGCCTGGTACAGATATACTCCAGGTTGTTTATAGTTTCAGTTCCTATGATTCCTCTCCCACCCTCCACTCCAATATCTTATTTTAGTACATTTCCAGACTTTGCCTCATATTTCATGTTTCCAACTGCATCTGGTGCTTACTCACGTTCTTGCTCTTAGTACATTATATTTATAGATACTTCTGTTTATTGTGATTAAAACATTGCTTGCTCAGCCAAATGAGCAGGGAGCACTGTGTCACATTTTTCTTAACTGTTTTAGCAAGCTGGTAATTTTCAGTTTTCACTACAAAGCACACTGGCTCACTTTAAGTCCTGGTAGAGTACTTTTTACATGGTAATATAACTCTGTGAAGTTAAGTAAATAGCTTGGTTTTGCTGGCCATTAAATGAAAAAGAACATTTTACTAACAGCAGTGCTAAGGGTTTTATATTGATTTAGGGTGCTATCCCATGAGACGCTGAACACCTTCAATTCCCTCCAAGGTAAATGGAAGCTGAGCATTTTACATGATCAGGTCCCTAAAAGGGCTTTGGCGCTAAAGATATTATGCCCAAGTACAATAGTGCTGCAGAATGGAATCTTCAATCAGCCTTTTAATGTATTTAGCTCACCCATGGCTAGGCTCCTGTAGAGGGGGGGTATGGAGAGTTACTGTTGCTCCTTAGCATGAGTTTTGTCCATTAGAGTTTCTCACTGCATGCAGACTAACTGGTGACACCATCATAGGACAGCCCTGCCTTCAGCACACTCATGTAGCAGGCCATGGCATGACAAATGTGCCTGCCTCGGTTTCCCCTCAGGTAAGCCAAGGACCCCATTTCAAGCTGTCTTGCGGAAATCATCAAAGCCACAGCATAAATAGTCCAAATCTTGAATCCCAAGGCATAGCCCATTTATCATCCCAGGGCAAGTAGTCATTGACAAAACAAAAAAACCACCCATGTGTCCTCTCTGCCTTTGACCTAACACATACCATATTCAGGTTTCAGAGTAACAGCCGTGTTAGTCTGTATTCGCAAAAAAAAAAAGGAGTACTAGTGGCACCTTAGAGACTAACCAATTTATTTGAGCATAAGCTTTCGTGAGCTACAGCTCACTTCATCGGATGAAGGTGAAGGATCTCTAAGGTGCCACAAGTACTCCTTTTCAGTCACCTTCCTTCACACCCAGACTCTGTCAGTTCTCCTCCATCCCCCAAATGGGACAGTCAGCCCAGCCCTTCCTGCTGGAGTGCAACCCTGCTCTTCCCAGCAGGAAACTCCCCTTTCACATTCCCACAGCCTTTCTGCTGAAAGCATTCTCACAAGGGGAGCATCTGACACTCCCCTTTGCCCTCTCACTCTTCCCCTGGGTCCAGCTCTGGAGATGTCAGCAGATAAGGCCCTCTGCTGCTCCCCCTGCCCTTGGCTCTAGCTCTCCAGTAGAGAGCCAGCAGGCGACTCCCTCTGCTGCTTCCTAGCCTTCAGCCCTCTGACCCCGGCTCAGGGATACCAGCCAGCACACCCCTCTTGTTGCTCTCCTGCCTTCAGCCTTTTCCCAAGTCCCAGACACACATTTGCTGGCAGCTCTCATCTCCTGCCCTTCTCCTGATTGTCTCCTGCTGCTTCTGTCTCATCAGGTGTCTGACTCAGTAGGCCTGGTCTACACTACGAGTTTAGGTCGAATTTAGCAGCGTTACCTCTATTTAACCCTGCACCCGTCCACACGACGAAGCCCTTTTTTTCCAACTTAAAGGGCTTTTAAAATCGATTTCCTTATTCCACCCCCGACGAGGGGATTAGTGCTGAAATCGGCCTTTCCGGGTCAAATTTGGGGTACTGTGGATGCAATTCGACGGTATTGGCCTCTGGGAGCTATCCCAGAGTGCTCAGTTGTGACCGCTCTGGACAGCACTCTCAACTCAGATGCAGTGGCCAGGTAGACAGGAAAAGGCCCGCAAACTTTTGAATCTCATTTCCTGTTTGGCCAGCGTGGCAAGCTCACCTGCACAGGTCACCATGTAGAGCCCATCAGCACAGGAAACCATGCAGTCCCAGAATCACCGAAGAGCTCGAGCATGGACCGAATGGGAGGTACGGGATCTGATCGCTGTATGGGGAGACGAATCTGTGCTGGCAGAACTCCGTTCGAAAAGACGAAATGCCACAATATTTGAAAAAATCTCCAATGGCATGAAGGACAGAGGCTATAACAGGGACCTGAAGCAGTGCCGCATGAAAATTAAGGAGCTCAGGTAAGCCTACCAAAAAATCAGAGAGGCAAACAGCTGCTCCGGTTCATAGCCCCAGACATGCCGCTTCTATGATAAGCTGCATGCCATTCTAGGGGGTGCAGCCACGACTATCCCAACTCTGTGCTTTGACTCCGTCCAAGGAGTAGGAGGCAACACGGAAGCGGGTTTTGGGGGCGAGGAAGATGAGGAGGTTGTAGATAGCTCACAGCAAGGAAGCGGAGAAACCGGTTTCCCCAACAGCCAGGATCTGTTTATCATCCTGGACCTGGAGCCAGTACCCCCCAAACCCACCCAAGGCAGGCTCCTGGACCCTGAAGGTGGAGAAGGGACCTCTGGTGAGTGTACCTTTATAAATATTATACATGGTTTAAAAGCAAGCGTGTTTAACGATTCATTTGCCCTTGCATTCGCGGCCAGTACAGCTACTAGAAAAGTCTGTTCGAATGTCTGGGGATGGAGCGGAAATCCTTCAGGGACATCTCCATAAAGCTCTCCTGGGTGTACTCCCAAAGCCTTTGCAAAAGGTTTCTGGGGAGGGCAGCCTTATTCCGTCTTCCATGGTAGGACACTTTACCATGCCAGGCCAGTAGCACGTAGCCAGGAATCATTGCAGAACAAAGCATTGCAGCGTATGGTCCCGGTGTTTGCTGGCATTCAAACAACATCCGTTCTTTATCTCTCTGTGTTATCCTCAGGAGAGTGATATCATTCATGGTCACCTGGTTGAAATAGGGTGGTAAGCAGACATTCAGAGGTGCCCGTTCCTGCTGGGCTGTTTGCATGTGGCTGAACAGAAATCTTACCTGCTGTTAGCCAGGCTGGGGGGTGGGGGGGAGGGGGAGGGGCGAGGTGTGAAGCCAAGCCATCATCCCAGAGAATTGGGGGTGTGTGTGGCGGGGGAGGGGGGGCAGGTTAGTTGGGTTTCTGCTGCACATGAACCCGGAAACCGCAGCCCCTCCTTTTAAATTGCCAACCCATTTTTAATGGCCAACCCAACGGCTACTTTGTATAGGAAATGAGGGTGCTGCTGTTTGAAACCATTCCCACATGTTATGAAGGTTAAAGAAGCCAAAAGACTGTGGCTTACCATGGCTACCTGCAAGCCGAATTCTGTTGCCCGGCCCTGCGTGAGTGATCTCTAACACCAAACCAGCATACCCTTAATAAGAGGCAAAATGCAACCTTGTAATGAAAGCACATGTGCTATGTAATGTTAACAGCAAGGTTTACCGTGAAAGAGTGTACCCATTGTTCTATAAAATGTGTCTTTTTAACTACCACTCTCCCCATTTTTTTCCTCTCCACCAGCTGCATACGTTTCTCCTTCCCAGACGCTAGCGAAGATTAGAAGGCGAAAAAAATGCACTTGTGATGAAATGTTCTCTGACCTCATGCTGGCCTCCCACACTGACTGAGCACAGCAAAATACATAGAGGCAGACAATCTCAGAGTGCAGGAAAACACAATATGACCGCACAATAGGTAGCGGGCTGAAGATGGTAGGTGGCGTCAGCTTGCTGAAAGAAGGCAGAAGTTAATGCTCAGGCTGCTGGAGGATCAAACTCATATGCTCCAGCGTATGGTTGAGCGGCAGGAAAGGCAGCAGGAGCACAGACCACCGCTAAAGCCCTTGTGTAACCAACCACCCTTCTCCCCAAGTTCCATAGCCTCCTCACGCAGATGCCCAAGAACGCGGTGGGGCGGCCTCTGGCCACCCAGCCACTCCACCCCAGAGGATTGCCCAAGCAACAGAAAGTTGGCATTCAGTAAGTTTTAAAGTGCTGCGTGGCCTTGTCCTTCCCTCCTCCATCACCCCACCCAGTGCTTCCCTCCTCCACCACCCCTCCCGGGCTACCTTGGCAGTTATCCCCCTATTTGTGTGATGAATAAATAAAGAATGCATGAATGTGAAGCAACAATGACTTTATTGCATCTGCAAGCAGTGATCGAAGCAGGGAGGGTAGGGTGCTTAGCTTACAGGAAAGTAGAGTGAACCGGGGGGAGGGGCGGTTCCATCAAGGAGATACAAACAGAACTTTCACACCGTAGCCTGGCCATTCCTGAAACTGGTTTTCAAAGCTTCTCTGATGCACAGCACTTCCTGCTGTGCTCTTCTAACCGCCCTGGTGTCTGGCTGTGCATAATCAGTAGCCAGGCGATTTGCCTCAACCTCCCACCCCACCATAAACATCTCCCCCTTACTCTCCCAGATATTGTGGAGTGCACAGCAAGCAGTAATAACAATGGGAATATTGGTGTCACTGAGGTCTAAATGATTCAGTAAACTGTGCCACCATGCTTTTAAATGCCCAAATGCATATTCTACCACCATTCTGCACTTGCTCAGCCTATAGTTGAACAGCTCCTGACTACTGTCCAGGATGCCTGTGTATGGCTTCATGAGCCATGGCATTAAGGGGTAGGTTGGGTCCCCAAAGATAACCATAGGCATTTCAACATCCCCAACGGTTATTTTCTGGTCTTGAAACTAAGTCCCTTGCTGCAGCTGTTGAAACAGACCAGAATTCCTGAAGATGCGAGCATCATGAACCTTTCCCGGCTGTCCCACATTGATGTTGGTGAAACGTCCCTTGTGATCCACCAGTGCTTGCAGCACCATTGAAAAGTACTCCTTTCGGTTTATGTACTCCCTGCCTTGGTGCTCCAGTGCCAAGATAGGGATATAGGTTCCGTCTATAGCCCCACCACAATTAGGGAATCCCATTGCAGCAAAGCCATCCACTATGACCTGCACATTTCCCAGAGTCAATACCCTTGATATCAGCAGCTCAGTGATTGCGTTGGCTACTTGCATCACAGCAGCCCCCACCGCAGATTTGCCCACTCCAAATTGATTACCAACTGACCGGTAGCTGTCTGGCATTGCAAGCTTCCACAGGGCTATCGCCACTCGCTTCTCAACTGTGAGGACTGCTCTCATCTTGGTATTATTGCACTTCAGGGCAGGAGAAAGCAAGTCACAAAGTTCCATGAAAGTGCCCTTACACAAGCGAAAGTTTCGCAGCCACTGGGAATCGTCCCAAACCTGCAACACTATGCGGTCCCACCAGTCTGTGCTTGTTTCCCGGGCCCAGAATCGGTGTTCCAAGCCATGAACCTGCCCAATTGACACCATGATGTGCACATTGCAGGGGCCCGTACTTTGTGAGAAGTCTGTGTCCATGTCCTCATCACTCTCGTCACTGCGCTGCAGTCGCCTCCTCCCCGCATGGTTTCGCTTTTCTTGCAGGTTATGGTTCTGCATATCCTGATGGATAATGCGCGCGGTGTTTGTAGTGCTCATAATTGTTGTGGTGATCTGACCGGGCTCCATGTTCCCAGTGCTATGGCATCTGCACTGAAAAAAAGTGTGAAACGATTGTCTGCCATTGCTCTGACGGAGGGAGAGGCGACTGACAATATGGCTTACAGGGATGGCTCACAGGGAATTAAAATCAACAAAGGGGGTGGCTTTGCATCAAGGAGCAACAGAATGGCCCCCTCAAGGACAGAACTCAAAACCCTGGGTTTAGCAGGCCGTTGATTTCATGGAGGGAGGGAGGGGGGAGAAAATGAATACAACGCAAATCTGGACTATTTCTTGTTTTGATCCACTTCATCTATCTTTATACATCTTTCTGGCAGCAGACGGTGCAGTATGACTTGTAGCCATTGTCATCTCTTGGGTGCTCGGCAGAAGACGGTGTAGTATGACTGCTGGCCATCATCGTCTCCTGGCTGCTCACCAGCAGACGGTGCAGTACGACTGCCAGCAGGACTCAGTCTCCATGAGACGAAACTTAAAAAGGGAAATGACCTGGCTGAGTCACTCCCATGTCTGCCCAGGCGCCCCGACCGACCTCACCAAGGTCGGCTAAAAGAGCACCCAGGAGTACGGCGATGATGGCTACTGGTCATACTGCACTGTCTGCTGACAAAAGGCAATGAGCTGCTGCTGTGTAGCAATGCAGTACCATGTCTGCCAGCATCCAGGAGACATACGGTGATGGTGAGCTGAGCGAGCTCCATACTTGCCGTGGTATGGCATCTGCATGGGTAACCCAGGAAAAAAGGTGCAAAATGATTGTCTGCCATTGCTTTCATGGAGGGAGGGAGGGAGGGAAGGGCGGCGGGGGGAGGGGGGGGGGGCTGACGATACATACCCAGAACCACCCGCGACAATGTTTTTGCCCCATCAGGCAGTGGGATTTCTACTCATAATTCAAATGGGCAGCGGAGACTGCGGGATAGCTACCCACAGTGCAATGCTCCGGAAGTCGACGGTTGCCTCGGTACTGTGGACGTACTCCACTGACTAAATGCACTTAGAGCATTTGTATGGGGACACACACAATCAACTGTATAAAAACGCTTTTTACAAAACCGACTTCTATAAATTCGACCTCATTTCATAGTGTAGATATACCCTCAGTCTCTCAGCAGGTTCCCACTGCTCCTCCTCCCAAGACACTCTTGCAGTCTCTCCCAGAGAACTTCCTGCTTCTGGTGTGTCTCCCTACTCCCATATTGTTCAGTCCCACTGAAGACTGAGGACTTATATATGGTCTGTCATAACACAAAACTGACAAAATGTAATCCTCTTAGGTATTTATGAAGCACCTATCATCATGGAATTATGCAATAGCAAAACAGACCCTCCAATAGTTCACAGGTAGAGCATAATAAATGTTCTACAATCATTTTTCATATGGGGGGGAAAAAAGGGATTTGTGCCATGTTAACAGATGCCACACAATAAAAATCCAAAGCTTTTCAAAATAGTTTAAGGTCGCTATTCCCAAACTACTTAGAAGTTGTAGATAAGTGGTGTTACTTTAACAGGAGAGATCAGCTATTCAATCACTCTAAAATTTAACTAAGTTACAGCTGTGTTATATTTTAGAGGTACCAATTTCCCAAAGGACCCTGGGGTTTTTTTGTTATGTGAAAGTTTGTTCCGCAGTGGTCATTTTTATATGTAGATATTTAAGTGATCATAAACATGCACAGTATCCAACCCCTCAGACAGAGACAAACACCTACAAGATCTCTGTCAAGCATTCTTACAACTACAATACCCACCTGCTGAAGTGAAGAAACAGACTGACAGAGCCAGAAGAGTACCCAGAAGTCACCTACTACAGGACAGGCCCAACAAAGAAAATAACAGAACGTCACTAGCCGTCACCTTCAGCCCCCAACTAAAACATCTCCAACACATTATCAAGGATCTACAACCTATCCTGAAGGATAACCCATCACTCTCACAAATCTTGGGAGACAGGCCAGTCCTTGCCTACAGACAGCCCCCCAACCTGAAGCGAATACTCACCAGCAACCACACACCACACAACAGAAACACTAACCCAGGAACCTATCCTTGCAACAAAGCCCGTTGCCAACTGTGCCCACATATCTATTCAGGGGACACCATCGTAGGGCCTAATCACATCAGCCACACTATCAGAGGCTTGTTAACCTGCACATCTACCAATGTGATATATGCCATCATGTGCCAGCAATGCCCCTCTGCCATGTACATTGGGGAAATTGGACAGTCTCTACATAAAAGAATAAATGGACACAAATCAGATGTCAAGAATTATAACATTCATAAACCAGTCGGAGAACACTTCAATCTCTCTGATCACTCGATTTCTGATCTAAAAGTGACTATTCTTCAACAAAAAAAACTTTGAAAACAGACTCCAACGAGAGACTGCTGAATTGGAATTAATTTGCAAATTGGATACAATTAACTTAGGCTTGAATAGAGACTGGGAGTGGTTGAGTCATTATATAAAGTAAAACTATTTCCCCTTGTTTATTCCTTCCCTCCCCGCCCCGCCCGTTCTTCAGACGTTCTTGTTAACTCCTGGAAATGTGCTGGAAATGGCCCACCTTGATTATCACTTCAAAAGGTTTTCTCTCCCCCCACCCCATTCTCCTGCTGGTAATAGCTCATCTTAAGTGATCACTCTCCTTACTATGTGTATGATAAACACCCATTTTTTCATGGTCTGTGTGTATATAAATCTCCTCACTGTATTTTCCACTTTATGCATCCGATGAAGTGAGCTGTAGTTCACAAAAGCTTATGCTCAAATAAATTGGTTAGTCTCTAAGGTGCCACAAGTACTCCTTTTCTTTTTGGGTATATAGAGAGCAGGTCCACCAGATTAACCATCCAATAAGAGTAAATAACAATGGGTGGAAAGTCTTGCTGGATTTGCTTACTCCTTTAGGGCCAGATTCTGCCAGACTCTCATATGAGTACACAGCGAAAGGGGAGGGCACACAAGAGAATTCCAGTCCCTGTACTGAGGGAAACAGGGATTGCTCCATTCCTGCTCCCCTAGGGATGCATAGCACCCCAAGTGGAATACAGTGGGGTAGACAGGAGGCAGGGGTATGGTCCCATACCTGTCAATACTAGCCCACAGACCAGGGCCATTATATGAAGGCTGAAGTAGGCTGCACTCCCTAATGGGGGTATATTAATAAGTGCTTTCCTCCTGTGTACCAGGGAGTTTTGAGGGGGTTATAAGCCCTTATTATGGGGTGTGAATACAAGGCACACACTAGCTGTTAACTGTAGAGAAGAAAGCTTTTATTTGGTAACTTTAGGCTACATTGCCCTGGCCCTCTGTCAGTGATTCCTGAAACTCATAAAAATGGTATTTTCCTGATTTAACAAAGGAGTTTTGCTTTGTAGATTAGTGGTTTACAGCATGTCAGTAATAAAACATGCACAAGTATTTTACCACCAAATCACATTTTTAATGCATTATTGATTAGATTCAGTTAGGGGAATTGTGTAATGTGCTCACCGTTAAAGCAATAGATATTGTTTGCTCCTATCTGCCTATGCATTACTTATTTGCATTTATTACAGTAGCACTCTAGAAGAGTGGACTCACTGGCACACCTTCTTGTGACTGGGTGTGGTATAACAGGTTCTCCTCCTCTAGAACCCCCTGCTGACAGCTGGTCTGGTCCTCAGGTCTTCTGCCTTTTCATGTGACTTGACCCACCAGCCAAATCAAATTTAGTCCCACCCCTTCTGAGGTAAACAAAGAGCTCAAAAAGCTAAAATCAAACAAGCATAACTTTGCTCTACTCAGGCTCACTCCTCCACAGACTCTTCACCCTTCTCAGGTTCTGTATGGTTGGCCTCATGGCGTTGTATAGAGCAACACTGCCCAGGGATTTCTCCTGGAGGCCCAGTTCCAAACTCAGCTCTTCTCCAGTAGCCTGGTAGGGGAACCTATGCCCACCCTCGCCTCTGGGTTCTGGTCCAGGGACTCTGCAAGTCTGTTCCCTCAGACTCTTTGCTGCCTTGCTGGATTCCCACCACTGACTTTCCTTCAGGCCCTTTCACACAGCCTATCTTTGGGCTGATTGCATTTCTACCTCACTATAAGCCTTTCCTCCACTCTCTAGCAACTAGAGATGACCTACAGACGATAGTCTCCTTCTCACCTTGGCTTCCTCCCTTTTTATGCTTAACACCTAGCTCTGCCTCCAGCTGGGTTCCATTTTCAGTTGGGCCTGGCCCACCCACCAGGTGCACTAATTGTTCTTTCATTACCTGTTCAGGGTACATACCCCAACACAGGCACCTAGATGCTCCAGTTGAGATCAGGGTTCCATGTGTGGTAGACATTGCACAAAGTTCTTATAAATATAAGTAGACAAGAAAGGCAAAGAGAGAAACAGAAGTGAAGTGACCTGTCCAAGATCACAAAATAAGTCAGTAGCAGAGTCAAAGTCCCCCCAGTTTCCAGCTCAGAGGCCTATTATATCACAATACCTGCCAATGGCCTCAACCTGGCTGCAACTCAAAGCACTTCACATATTTAATGCTTTGCTGAGTCAGGGTCCCTTTTGGGGCAGAACTGAGGTTGCTCAATGCCTTGCTGGAGGTGTTCAGAACCTCAAAAGTTTGGGACCTAAGTGTCTATTTTGCATTATACTTTAAAATTACATTAGAAGTTAAGAGCATTTTCTTCCTCTGTTGTGTCCATATGCACAAGGGGCTGGCCTCCTGGGCTCACAAAACAAGCAGCTGAATTGGGCATAGCAGAAGAAAAGACTCAAATATGGGAAGGCTTATTGTCTACTAAAAATCCTTCTTCACTGTGCCCTACTCACTTCTGTCCCATTGTGTTTAAAAACCCAGCCTACTAGTACTGCCAAGATCCAAATCCTGTAAATCAAGGAGAATTTTATCTGAGTAAGGATTGCAGCAGCTGGCTCTAGGTGAATAACCACATGAAAGCAGCTTTGAGGATGCCGTTAATTGTTTCTATCAATGTGACAAGGACAAGACGCAATTTTTTAAAAAAAGTTTTACCCTGAAGTGAATTCCTGAAGCTTTCAAATTTATTTTCTATGACGCTCTCATCTTACCCCAAATGGAGCAGTATAGTCTGCTGCACCCCTACACAGAAGTTTTAGAACCAGTATGCAAAGCAATGGGTTCTTATATAGCATAAGACCCACCGTACTGGGTCAGACCAATGGTCCATCTATCTCTTGTATCCTGTCTTCTGACAGTTGCCAATGCCAGATGCTTCAGAGGGAATGAACAGAACAGAGAATTTACTGAGTAATGCATCCCATCATCCAGCCCCAGCTTCTAACAGTCAGAGGTTTAGAGACACCCAGAACATGGGGTTGCATCCCTGACCATCTTGGCTAATAGCTGTTAATGAACCTATCCTCCATGATCTTATCTAATTCTTTTTGAAATCAGTTCTACTTTTGGCCTTCACAACATCCCCTGGCAATGAGTTCCACAGACTGACTGTGTGTTGTTTGAAGAAGTACTTCTTTGTTTGTTTTAAACCTGCTGTCTATTAATTTCATCAGGTTATCCCCGGTTCTTGTGTTATATGAAGGGGTAAATAACACTGTCTCCACAATGTTCATGATTTTATAGACTATCATATTCCTCTTTAGTCATCTCTTTTGTAAGATGAACAGTCAGTCTTTTTAATCTCTCCTCATATGGAAGCTGTTCCGTATACCTATCATTTTAATTTCCCATCTGTGCTTTTTCCAATTCTAATATATCTTTTTTTCAGATCAGATGAGGTGGCCTGAGCTCACACAGTATTTAAGGTGTGCGTGTACTATGGATTTATATAGTGGCATTATGATATTTTCTTCTCTTATCTATCCCTTTCTTACTGGTTCCTAACACTGTGTTCGCTTTTTTTCCCCTGCCCTCACACGTTGAGCAGTTGTTTTCAGAGAACGATACATGATGACTCAAAATAAATAAAAATCAATCAATCTTGGCCTCCTCATTTATTTAGCCCCTTTTCCAGATATCTAAAAATACGGTGGGGGGTCACCCCTATTTACCTCTCTCCACTGTGAAAACTAACCATTTGTTCCCACTCTTGGTTTCCTATCTTTTTAGCCAATTACTGAACCATAGAGGACCTTCCCTCTTATCCCACGATTGCTTACTTTGCAGAGAGCCCTTGGTGAGGGACCTCGTCAAAGACTTTCTGGAAGCCCACATACGCTATATGCACTGGATCACCCTTCTCCACATGCTTGTTGACACCATCAAATCATTCTAATAAACTGGTGAGGAATAATTTTCCTTTACAGAAACCATAGTGACTCTTTCCCAGCATATCACGTCGAACAACGTGTCTGACAATTCTATTCTTTATTATAGAGTCAACCAATTTTCCTTGTACTGAAGTTAGGCTTAATGGCCTGTAATTACCAGAGTCGCCCCGGAGCCTCTTTTTTTTTTTTCTTTTCTTTAAATTGTGTTACCTTAGCTATCCTCCAGTCACCTGGTACAGAGATTGATTTAAGTGATGGTTACATACCAGTCAGTAGTTCTCCAATTTCACATCTGAGTTTCTTCAGAATGCTTGGGTGAATACTATCTGGTGACTTATTACTGTTTAATTTTTCAATTTGTTCTAAAACCACCTCCATTGACACCTCAATCTGGGACACTTCCTCATATTTCAGAGTAGCAGCCGTGTTAGTCTGTATCCGCAAAAAGAAAAGGAGTACTTGTGGCACCTTAGAGACTAACAAATTTATTTGAGTATAAGCTTTCGTGAGCTACAGCTCACTTCATCAGATAAAGTGAGCTATAGCTCATGAAAGCTTATGCTCAAATAAATTTGTTAGTCTCTAAGGTGCCACAAGTACTCCTGTTCTTTTTTCCTCAGATTTGTGACCTAAAAAGAATGTC
The DNA here is from genome assembly GCF_015237465.2 of Chelonia mydas. Taxonomy (NCBI): domain Eukaryota; kingdom Metazoa; phylum Chordata; order Testudines; family Cheloniidae; genus Chelonia; species Chelonia mydas. The sequence continues at coordinate 52,375,531 of NC_057849.1, read as the reverse complement.
TTAGGTGTAGGGATCTCCCCCCCCCCCCCCCCCCCCGCCCCCACAGCCACAGCCTCTTCAGTGAAGACTGATGCAAAGAATTCATTTAGCTTCTCTGCAACAGCCTGGTCTTCCTTGAGTACTCCTTTAGCATTTTGATAGTCCAGTGACCCACTGATTGTTTGGCAGGCCTCCTGCTTCTGATGTACTTAAAAAAAAAAAAAAAAAAAAAAAAACCAACCACACAACACGGTTCCTGTTAATTTATCTTATGCCCTTCAAATTGTTGTTTTTTTTTTCCTGCCTAGTTATACTTTTACACTTGACTTGACAGAGTTTATATGATCCTTTCTATTTTCCTCAGGATCTGACTTCCAATTTTTAAAGGCAGTCTTTTTGCCTTTAACTGCCTTTTACTTTATCCATGGAGGCTTTTTTGATCCTCTTATTTTTTATTTGGGGTATACATTAAATCTGAGCTTCTGGTATGGTATTTAAAGCAGTTTTCATACAGCTTGAAAGTATTTCACTCTTGTGACTGTTCCTTTTCATTTCTGTTGAACTAGCTTCCTCATTTTTGAAGGAATCCTCAGTTTCCCTTTTTGGAGTTAAATGCTACTAAGATGGATTTCTTTGGGATAGTCCCCCCTACCAGGATGTTAAATTTAATTACATTATGGTCACAATCACTTATCAGTTCAGCTTTATTCACCTCTTTGACTAGATTCTGTGCTCCACACAGGAGTGAACCAAGAATTGCGTGTCCATTTGTGGGTTCCAAGACTAGCTGGTAATCATTAATGCCGTCTAGAAATTTTATCCCTGCATCCCACCCTGAGGTGACATGTACCTCGTCAATATGGAGATAATATAAATGGGGGATTTCAACTGAGTGTTCTGTTTCTGTAGGCTCTCTAATCTCCTGGAGCAAGTCACAAATCACCATAACCATCCTGCAGCACTAGATCATAAAAGTCATCACAAAGCATTTTAGAGAGACAGATAATAAACAGTTGGGTATAGAAAAGACAGCCATGAAGAGAACACAGTGATCAAAGATGGAACAAAGAAAGTTGAATTGGATGGACAAGGCAAAACAGGAAAAACATCTAATATTTAGACAGTTATATTAAATGGTAACAACAACCTTTGTATTTAATAGTGATGGTGAAAAGTCTCTTTACAGACTTTTTTCGATTTTTATTTAAATTTTCAGTTGCAGGAAATCCGTGAGGGCTCAGACAATGATTTAATGACAGTCGATACTGAGATTCAAAAAATTTAAAGCTTTATCACTTAAAACAAATTGTCAGCATCACATGTCCGAGTACACAAAGTAAATAGCCTTATATCAAACAAGTTCTCAAGCACCATTTTTCTTACTTTGCCAATCAATGGAAATATTTTCTTATACGTTTGTGTGTATGGTAAAATTGAGGTTTACCAATAAATCCTAAACCTTCCAATCCTAAATGTAATCCAGCCACTGTGCATGGAGGGCTAATCGGATCTTGGATCAGGTCCTGTAATCTTGATATCCACCCCCTTTGGGCTAGTCACAGAGGGAAATAACTTATACCTTTTCAAGTGCTACAGTAGAGTACTTTTTTACCACCTGAGAGAGGAAACAGGACAGTTTTATGATGGACTCACTTTTCTTTCTGAGGCTACTCTTGAGGCAGTAAAAAATCTGCACTCTCCCTTTTAGGCACAGCCCAGCCCTAAGTAAATTGATGTAATACTGTTGATGTGTATTTCACTTATTAAACCAATCCAAAATAGTTTCTTTCCAGACTATCCACCTTTTAGAAACTGCCCCCAAATGTAGGTTTTAGCTGCTTGTGCAATGATCTTATTGTTTACGGGTCATAGAATATCAGGGTTGGAAGGGACCTCAGGAGGTCATCTAGTCCAACACCCTGCTCAAAGTAGGACCAATCCCCAATTTTTGCCCCAGATCCCTAAATGGCCCCCTCAAGGATTGAACTCACAACCCTAGGTTTAGCAGGCCAATCTCAAACCACTGAACTATCCTTCCCCTTTTCCCTCTTGCACAGCAAACTATTCAATGTATGTATTGTTCCCTCAAGTTATTAGGGGATAATGAATTGTTGTTTTTTTTTAAAAAAAGATTTTGAATCTGCTTTTGTTTATAGCCTGTAATTTATGTCTGCTAAGGAAGCAGATGAACACTATCAACATTTCTTATGGCTCACATGCACCCTTCCACGGCTTCTAAGTATTTACACAATAGCTGAAAGATTGCTTCTTCTTTTTTTAATTAGGTTCTTTTGTTCTCTCTGCTGGTTAGAAATTTATATGTTCTCTATTCTAGAAAAATAGAGACAGGTTGCTAAGGCTTGATCCTGCGGTCATTGACGATAATACCAAATTTCAACGTTGGGGGAATCAAGCATCTGGAGAACTGTTAGAACAAGGACATCATAACTACCATGGAAGTAAAACCTGATTAACAGAGGGAAATTGTTTAAAACGCCTTAGTAGAACTGGTTAGAGATATCTAAGTTCAAAATTCTGACACAAAAGGTAGTAAAAAAAAAAAAAAAATGTTTTTTAAACGTATCCCTTTTTCTAAACAGCTCTAGGAGGTTTTTTTGTTTTTTATTTTTTTAAGTGAACTAGATGTTAGTAAATCATATATTTGGGAGAAAAAACTGTGTGTTAAGGAATCAGCAATCCTGTCCATTCAATTAAGCTCTGCGAGTGCTCCCAATCCACACGAGCCGTGCAAGAAAGACTTTGGCAAAGCAGAAAAGCTCAGATTTGACATTCCTGATATAAGGTAGAAAACAGGGGAAATAATCATTCAGAGAGAGAGACTAACAAATCAAGAAAGAGGCCCAGGCAGAGGGGGAAAAAGTGTGCATGTCACTTTTAACAGACATCACTTAAAGGAGAGCGGTTTCTGACCTCAGCACTGCAAAAGCTCTTACTAAGCAATCACACACAGCTGTACTGAGGCCTGATCCCAAGCCCTTGAAACCAATGGAAAGGGTTATGACCTTTGGAAAAAGCCTTTGATTACTTTGTAACTTTTGTGGTGACAAGTAGATTTATGATTGTTATTAAGCCTTGGTTTTCCACTCTTGACAATTACTAATTGTCAGTACTCCAACAAGGGCAGTCAAGGCCAAGAGTCTGAGGAGGGATAAACCTGAGTAGCATAGAAATTCATAGTTAGGTTCCAGGACAGAGCCAATACCTATGGTCAGAGTCCAAAGCAGGAAGCAAAGTCTAGATCAAGCCACATTCAGCACCAGAAGAACTCATATCAGCTGTAGAAGATCCACAATGTTGCCTGGACATAGACTGGAACACCCCTTAGGTTTATAAAGGGCAGGGAGCCAATCAGAAACCATGAGGCTGCTCTCTGTCAAACCCTTGAGACAGAACTTCCCATGGTCTGTGCCAACAGCTTATCATGGGAAGTGGAGCACAAGTTGGTTACAGCTGCTATTAGAGCTACTTCGTAACTCTGCAGGCCTGGGTTCTAGATTAGTGTGGCATTATGCTAATGCATAATTGAGCCCAATGCTCAGCTGTCATAAATGGTCACTGATATCGGTGTAACTATGTGAGTTGAATATCCAGCCCATAGATCTTCACAGCTTCAGCCATGTGATATATCAGTGTGGTCTACGTGCTTGTGTTCTTTATTTAATCCATCTAACCTACGCTTTGGTTTTTCTCACAATTCAGACTCAGTTGAGCCAAAAGTGCCCTCCATGGATTTGGACTTTCATTCCTCACAGAGCAGATTTTAGTTCAGGCTGAGATTTGAATGGACAAGAAAAAAGTTTCACTCATTCACTCACGACTGCAGTGAACTTATCTCCTTTCCTTTTACAGTAGAACCTCGAAGTTATGAACACCTCAGGAATGGAGGTTGTTTGTAACTCTGAAATATTCATAACTCTAAACAAAGCATTATGGTTGTTCTTTCAAGTTTACAACTGAACATTGACTTAATACAGCTTTGAGAAACTTTACTATGCAGAAGAAAAATGCTGCTTTCCTTTTTTTTTTTTAGTAATTTACATTTAGCACAGTACTGTACTGTATTTGCTTTCGGGGGAAGGGGGTGGGTCCCTGCTACTGCGTGATTGTATACTTCTGGTTCCAAATGAGGTGTGTGGTTGACTGGGCAGTTTGTAACTCTGGTGTTCGTAACTGAGGTTCTACTGTATTTCAGAAATATATTAGAAATGTATTTCAGAAAACCTAGGGAGGGTGGAAAGAAACTTGTCTGAAAACTCAGTGTAACTGTCTCAGGAACATAAAGATGTTTTAGGTGGGTTTTATATGCGATATGGGCTTGTCTTTTCTACATAAGACAAATAACCAGGGTGCGATAAAAGTAGATTCCACTACAGAAAGTAAAAGGACCAGTATGTAACTGATAGTTCCTTATAATTAAAAAAAAGACTTAATTTTTGGCTTCAGTTTTGCCCTTTTGTAGAACATTGCACTTGCCTAGAATACCCACCCCCAGCAATGCCTTTATTTCCTCCAGAGGGGAAATCCTAATATTTAATTAAACTAACTAAATAAAAAACAAACAAACAGGTCTTTTTATTTGAGTACTATAATTTTCCACAGCATGAGGGCTGTCTGTGGAGAGATGCAACAGCTGTTGCATGGTCCCTCAGTGCAGGATTATAAAATATTTGAGAACAGTGAAAATCTTTTAAAGTAGAACTGGTTGAATTATGTTTAAAAAAAATCTTCCCATGAAAAATGGCTTTTTTGAATATTACAAAGATTTTTGAAATATTTTGATTGTCAAAATGAAAAAAAATGACTTGATGTGATCCCCCACCTCTCCTCCATTTTCCTTCCTTCCTCCCTTCCCCCCAGAAAGCAGGGGAGGAATGAAAATACTCCAAAAAGATGAACGTGTTTTTGATTCAAATTGAAAAATTGTCTTTTCAAAGTCAAGGTTTTCATTCTGATGCAAAATTGAAAATGTCTGGGAAATTTCTGAAAATTTTCATTTAAAAAAAAAATTGTTTTGCTAGCATCCCCTCTTGCAAAAGAACACAGAATGTGTTGAACACATTTGCTGGAATTATCAGAATAGACAGTGACACCCATGCTGTATCTTTTTACTGCACGTTTGATCTGAAGAAAGGATGATCCTGAAATACAGTTTGGGGTTTAGAGCCAGTCACGGTACAGGCTGATGTTGTGCAAGTTTCCCAGTGTACTCTCTGCTTATAACATTTGTTGTGAGCACTGTTTTAATCTGAACTGTGTAAATCACATTGGAGCAAACATCTTTTGTTGAATTCAATCATTGATATGAGAAATTATATGCTAAAAATCTCATTATGGCCAACAGTTTCAAATATAAGAGCCTACTTAGTGCCAAAAAATTTAAAAAAAAAAAAAAATCCCACCCGAAGGTGCCTAGATACAGATTTAGGCTCTGAACTTTAGGCTCTTTTCTTGTATTATTATAGCCAAAGTACAAGTAGCTTTCAGCTCTGATAAGGAACAAGCGTGAAGCTTGTCAATCTAAACAGTCACTTCAATTTGGGAATTATTAGAGCACATCACATTTACTACCTTGTGGGACATTTCTTTCTGACCCCTGCATGTGGCACTAGCCTTTCAAAGGGGTGGGGAAAGGAGAGAGACAGACATGACAAAGTACTGCACAAAAGGGTCAGAAACATGGCCTTATCCACCCTCAGAAGAGCTGACTGAATGTAATGCAGAAAGCACATTTCTTTACAGATGACTTGAGAAAATTCACTTTCCAGTAGGTCTGGGCAGCACGGTGCCCTTTGGTGGCTTGTCTTCACTGCAACAGTTAATTTGAGTTAGTACACTTGAATTACTCCACTCCAGCTAGCCTAATTTAAGCGGGGGCAGAGTGAGAACTCCCCCGCCGAGAAAATTGCTACACAGTGATTTGATTAGCAGCTCAGAGTGACAGGATTAGCAGAGTGTTTAGATCAGCATTTGATGAGATCTTGTAACTCAAAGTACCGAATCCTCACTGGGAAGATGGGAGGGGATGAATCACTTGTTGATTGCCTGTTCTGTGCATTCCATCCGAAGCACCTGGCATTGGCCAGTGTCAGAAGACAGGATACTGGCCTAGATGTACAGTTTGTCTGATCCATTATGGCCGTTCTTATGTTCTCACGGCATTACTAGCTGGAGCATCAGCAACACTGGAGCTTCAAGCCACCCACCCCTTTTCCTCACTGATGGGGTTAAAGCACCACTTAACTCCAGCTAGAGATTGTTGTGTGTGGACAGGAATCAGGCTAGAGGGAAAATTCAAGCTAATAATGCAGAGAAAACACATCCTGAAGCACAATGCCTGCCAGAGCTTTCTTTGCGCCAATACAACCTGCCACTTGCCCAAAACAGGGCAGTCGCTTAAGGCCACACTAGATAGCCTTAAATAACAAATAGACTTGCAGCTGAATGTGCCACCACAGAAACACTGAGAGAAGCCAAGCACTAAAGCAAGAAAAAAAAAGAGTGGGATGATTTTGTTTGGTTTTAATTATTGTTTGACTGTTTGGAGAAACTGCTGGCTTGACATTGTTGGAGACTGAAGTCCTCACTTATAATAGCTCGTATTTCTGTAGCATCTTCCATCGGCGGGAACAACAAATAATTTAGCTATCCTATGGCACTTTTTGCTCATTGGTCTCTGTGACCTAGGGACCCCTCAATGCCACCTGGTTACAGGATTCTGGATCCTGGTATGTACATTCTAGTTCACCAATGAATGTCATGTGACGTATTACATGAATGCCAGGTATGCTGGTCATTAATATTGTTGTGAAATGTATGTACAGATATTATATCAGGAGTTACATATTGTGATGGGGTGTCTGCCCCACACTAGCCCATAAAGGGTTAATGGAACCCAAGGGAGGCTGCATAACAGGCAGCCAATTAGAGAGGACCCTAGGGAGGCTGTGCAGGAGACAGCCAATTAGAGAGGACTATGAGGAGCAGCCAATCAGGGCTGGGTAGGCCAATATAAGAAGAACCACAAGGGAGAGGAGGTCAGTCATTCCCTGGAGCTTGGGGGGAAGGAGAATGATAGGCTGCCCTGCAGGCAGCGAACTCCTTGGATAGAGCAGTGCTGGGCAGGATCAGAGGAGCGAGAGTGAGCTCTCTGCTGAGGCCCTGAGACAAGGGCTGCAGAGAGTGTGTGACTCAGCAGGAGGGCTGTGTCCTGAAGAAGATGCTATGTTTGTTGGGACAGCTTGCTTCCTGGAGCAGAAGTGACAGCGGCAAGACATCCGTAGATGAGGGCACACTGGTGAACTAAGTTAATTCCCAGGACAGCCAGCAGGAGGCACCACAGTAGTGAGTTGGGCCCCATCTCTCTCACACACATACATATACACACACACTTTAAGATACTGTATCACAGCAGAAGTGGAGAAATAGGTTTCCTGTCAGACCAAAGATGTTTATTCACCTGTCTGTTGGCATGTAAATTAAGTATTGTAAGATAACATGGAGGCATACTTACATACAAAGTGAACAGAGATAGAGGTCAATAGGGAAGAGCAAATAGCTGGGAAAGAGAATCTTACCTTGAGATATACTTCAAGGGTTTGCTGGACTATATTTAGGGAACAAAGACCACATCCCATCATCCTGCACCCAAGAAGTAAATTGGTAGGGTCTTTATATTAATGAAAATGGGATCACAGCCAGTCTTAGTTGAAGACACTGCAAAAGGCTTTGGTTGAGAAGACTTCTTTGGACCAGAGGTTAGCTTGTTCAGTTAGCTTGTTCACACTCTGGAAAGTGTGGTGTTTTCATTTTATATCTAATTTTTGAAATAATCTTTATTCACTAACTTTTGAAACTTTGCTAATAAACTTACCCTTGATGTCACTAAAAATGTATCTAAGTGCAGTATTAAGCTAGGTACATAGCATAGGTGCCAACTTTCCCCAGCACGGGTGGATGCTCCCTGCACCACCCCGACCCTGCCCCAACTGGACGCCTTCCCTAGTGTGCCGCCTTCCCCCTCCCAGCGCTTACCGCGTGAAGCAGCTGTTTCATGGCACAAGCGCTGGGAGAAGAAGCAGGGACGCAGCCCACTCAGGGGAGGAGGCGGAGGCGAGCTGGGGCAGGAGCTGCCGGTAGGTGCAGAGCACCCACCAATTTTTCCCCCATGTGTGCTCCAGCCCCAGAGCACCCATGGAGTTGGCACCTATGGTACATAGTCTAAGTTGAATCATACAAACTGGTATGTACACTCTTCCCTTAGGAATAGCAGGCCTGGTATTTCTGTGAGTGCTCAAACAGAGAAGGGTCTGGACACTACAGGAGAACACTTCAGAGGAGCTCAGGGACTAGGGTACGTATATGGTTACCCTACTAGGCAAATAAGGAGTTGGTATAGCCAAGAGGAGAGTGCTTGGAGGACTAATAGACCGGTGGTGTCAGGAAGCTGACAGCCAAACACAAGCAAGTATCCCTGTTGGGCCTACAAAGTGTACCCCTCTTGTGACCAGTTCACAGGTCCACTCACTGCATGTAGCATCTCCTGCCACCCATCTTAAGAATTAGCTCTGTCAGTCTTGCACTCAACCTCCAGTGGTGTCTTCTCCAGTCTTGTCTTGCTCTGCTGCCCTGCTCACTCCTGGGTCTGCAGCTTCCTCTCTATGGTTTAGCCCTCCGACCAGGTCACTAAAATCCTCCCCTTCCAAAGGAATTCAGTTTTTCTAGACCTAGAATCATAGAATCAAACCTGCTGTCTGGCACCTCCAATGCACTTTCCACTCCCCGGTGGGCCTGCGTTCTCCTACCCTCTGTTCCAGCCCAGGGACCCTATAACAAGCAGCCATAGTCCTACCCCTTGCTGCTGTTTCCCTGGGCTTCCTCCTACATATCTGGCTTCCCCCCTTTGAGTTTACTAGCCTCCCACTCCCTCCACTCAGAGAGTGACTCCAGCCTACAGCCTTTCACAGCAGCACCTCCTCTCTACAGCCAGCTACCTGGCTTTATATAAGCCCTGCCTATTCCTGCACAGATGAATCTGTCCTTAATGAACTGCCTCCAGCCTAAAGCCCCTCCCCCGCGTGCAGCCTAATTAGTTGATTGGGCCTGCCTGGCTTAATTCAGCTCTTGTAGGGCTAGTGTGGTGAGCACACCCCATCACAGAGCTAAAAAGTATGTGACAGTTGATAAGATGTTACAATAACCATAAAGAGATGTCAAGATGTTTACTATTTTAACTTGTTGTAAAAAGGGCAAAAGAACCAGACGCAGGAGCTGGATTAATCTAAACCAAACAAGCCATGTCGATATAATTCCAGGACTGTTGAAATTATACTTAGTAAAAACAGAAGATATAGAACCAGAGGTTAATAGAGCACAATGTGTGTGGTGGGAATTAGACCTAATTGGTGGACATAACAACGAGGGACATAAACTATGACACCCATGTTTTCCATTTTGGGGTTCCTTAAACAAAGACTTAAAAAAAAGAAAAATGTTCAGATCATTTCAGTTCAGATCAAGTCTGTCTCATCTCCCATCTCACTCTTTCATTTTTGATCAAAGAAAAGTTATTCTGAAAAAAAAAACTGATATTTTGCCTCTAAAAGGAGACAAGCTTTAAAGGTTTTGACTAAGTTTGCTTTGCATAACCACTCATCCACATCTTCCAAAAAAAAAAACAAAAAAAAAACACTGTTTTGATTTCTTGTTCTTTTTTGTGTTCTATCAAAAACCTGTTAATTTGAAGGAATGCTTTTGTGTGTTTGCCAAGTAACTGAGTAAAACCAAGGCCTCTGTTTAAAATAACCCCAAAGCTACCTAGTACTGTTTAATGTTGGGCAGTGAAAAAGTTAATAAAACCTTTAACTCTTTTGGCCTTTCAGATCAAGATCCATACAACATTTTCAGGCTTGAGGCAAGGGGATAACAAGGTATTGGGGGTTGACAGTCCTGGGTGCCCCAAGAACTATTACAGCCTCCAAGCACTTTACAAATGAAGATGAGTATCATTATCCCACTTTACTGATGGAAAACTGTAGGAAGAGAGGTGAATTGATGTGAAGTAACCAAGGTAACAGAAGGAACTCTGATTATTGAACATTAAACATAAAAAAGTAAAACTCAACTTTAAGCATGTGACTAGTCCCTTTGGCTTCAGGGGGACTAATCTTCTTAAATATTCAAAACAAAACTCACCTTTAAGGACATCAGAAGCTAAGCATGTCTATAGGATTAGAGTCAGAGCATTCAGTACTTTTCAGGACTGAATCCAAAGCTCATTGAAGTCAATGGGAGTCTTTCATATGGTCTTTGATTGAAGCCCTAATTCTCTGAAAAATCACACACGGAAATTGAACCTGCTGAAACTAAGCTCATGCATATGGAATAACCAAGAAATGATCTTTGATTACATGTGCATTTTGCAGTATATACTGAAGACTATCACCCACACATGGAACCCTCTGCCCACATCACCTTGAAACTGTATTTTATAGGGCTAAATCTAATGTAAGACGAATTTGTTCTGGTTACTACACCTTTTTGAAATCCAACTTTTCAAAGACACAACAACGAAACAGTTTCCCAGGCCATTGTTAAAAGCATCTGAACAAATTGTGCATAGAAGAGCAAAAACAAGGAATGCAAATAGGTCATATTAATCTTCCTTCTGAGAAAGCATACAATATCCAGACAGAGGTACCATCATCAGCCAGTGGGTTCTTTAAAGCCATTTCTCTGATATACCATCAGCACCTGCAATTCATGCAGGGAAGCAGCTTGTTCAACATTGTTCACATTTATGCTTTGCACCTGGCCTTCATCCCCCCAGTGATAGTATTTGCTGATGAGTATGTTTCTCTTGTTATTTCTTGTTGTTTTCAATGCCCAGAAGCTGTGCTTGTAAAAACTCCTCAGTTACTGACAAGAGTACTATATGCACATTTTGACAACATGAGTTACACCCTCCCTATAGCACGTTAAACAAAGTAAAGCTGCAGTGAGGTATGTGAAACCCACAGAGGCTTGGCTCATTTCTTGACCTGAGATTCTCACTAAAGTAAAAAGCAAACCTCCTGTAAAGCACATTATCCTGAGGAATAATCTACGAAACATGATCAGCGCTCTGCATTGTAATGTGCTTAAAGGCACCATCGGCTTTTTAAAAATTCCATCCGCCCATCATCACTTGGAACATTCAGATACTAATAAAGTTTATTTGATGTGCAGATGGTGCTTTTACACACAATTTGCATTAAAACAAACCACTGAATTAGAAATGTATAGTAAACACCACTCTCAACACAGCTGGCTTATTTGCCATTGGCAATCTCAGTGGGCAGGTGAGGGATTGAATGGCTGTGAGAGATCCAAGGTTTAGGCACAGTAGTGGAGCAGTGCACAGGGATTCATATATCATCATTTTCTTCCACAGTATCAGTTTACAGATCTAACCCTTTAGTCTTCACACATGTTAATCCAGAACCTTCCATAAATACAAAATTCACGAAGAAAAAAAAAATGTTTCCTCAAAATGTGAGTGCTATGATAAAGTATGTAGTTGATCAATAATCCACTAAGGCCTGTGCCTAACATGTCTAAAATATCAGTTCACAAGCAAAGCAGATGACCAGGTATATTTGTTAAGCTAATAGAAAAAAAATCTTGAGATAATCAGGTTGGTTTTTCCTTCCATTACTCAGGTGTCTCCGAGGGTTTATCTTTGTAGCCACAATTGCTAGACAGCAAATATGGAACATACACATGCTTAAAATAAAATAATATCCAGCCGTTATACAGCATTTTTCATCAGATCACAGTGCTTTACGTATCATTATTCCCATTTTACAGGTGAAGAAACTGAGGCACAGAGCTATGAAGTGATTTGCCCAGTGTCACCCAGCAAGCTAGTAGCAGAGCCAGGAGTAGAGCCCAGGTCTTCTAGGTTACAGTTCAGCAAATCAGTACATTTATTTTAACACCAAAAAAAAATCAGACAAGTACTCTGTATTGACAGTTTAATGGACACATTGGGTTGAATTTTGCTCTCACCTATCCCTGTAAATCCAGAATAATTAGTGATCTCAGATGAGTTACTCCAAGCTTTATCAGTGTGACTGACAGCAGAAATTAGACCCTGAGGCATACAATTATGTAAATATTTCCTCCTTTAAAACCACAGCATTGTACAAGGTCAGGGGATGTTTTTGTGTTTTACTGGAGATTCATGATTGTTCCTATCTTATTTTTACTAGATGGTTGAGTAAATAGTGCTAACGAACCCAAATGCGAAACAAACACAAACTAAACCTAGGATTGGCTGATCTGTGTTACCTCTCTCTTTTTGCCCTTTTTGTTACTGGAAGTGGAAGGAAAAGATATGCCTTTAAAACAAATGAAAAAACTAAAACCAGGTTTTGAGCAGTCTGCAATTCCATCTAGGCTAACAAGGCATCTGTCATACTCTACTAGATGGGTTGTTTTTGAATCTTTGCCAATCATATGCCACCGCTGATGTCAGAAAGCACATTAATTCTACACTTCCTTGGCACTGGTAGACATGCATGTCCCAACACTGCTTTTCAGGGCATTTGTTCCCAGTACAATAGACCCTGGGAAGAAAAAATCTGACGGGAGATTATAACACCACCAGATTTCTGTGGCTTCTTTGTAAGTGCCAACCATCTTCAAAATAAAAAAGGTAATGCTGCCACCTGGGGGATCTGGCATAGGTGCTGGAACTAAGGGTGCTGGGGGTGCAGCAGCACCCCCTGACTTGAAGTGGTTTCCATCAGATACAGGGTTTACAGTTTGGTTCAATAGCTCCCAGCACCCCCACTATACACATTGTTCCAGCACCCCTGGGATATGGATTCCATCTTTCCCACCCAGGCTAACGTGTTTAGTCTTCAAAGATTGGGAAGTCTTGTGTCACCCATGAGTGAACCATCTGCATAAGTTTCTGCATTTCTGTTGTGCCAGCATAAGGCACAATTAGGGTTACCAACTCTGACTGAAGCTATTCTGGGAGATTTGTTTTCACCAGGAGAGCGATGCCAATTCCGGGAGTCTCCAGGCCAATCCTGGAGGATTGGCAACGATAGACACAATGCCTCAGGAGCACTGTGGAAAGTGTTCAGCAGTAGCTCTATTATCCCTCTGGAAAAGGCATTTCTAAGGCTCCTATCACCTGCTTTTCTAAGCACATAGCATGTGCTCTCCTAAATGCAACTCCACCGGCAGTAGATGGTAGGTATGGGAAGCAGGGCCCCACTACATCCTCTTACCTGTCCAAACAGCCCTCTCCCCCTTTGAGATATGTAGCAGCCCCATGCCTTCTTTGCATTCTGGGAGCACAAGCAGTTGCATTATGGCTGCCTCATGTACAATTGCACTAGGGAGAGCAGAAAGCCCTGTACTCTTTCACTCTTTTAGCACACCAATACAGGTATAGTCATGGTCAACCTTCAGCCATTTAAAAAGAGTACACCCTATTTAGCATGAGCTAGATATAGGCTTTCCATCAAGCATTCATCATGCGATAGCGCTAAAACCTAAAGAGCATAACTTTGGAATGGAAAATGTTTTGATTAGATATGGGGTGGTCTTCAGAGCATGTTTATGAAGCTGAGACATATCTCAACATCATGAAGCAAGCTGGAAAAATCTGATGCAATAGGGCTGCCATTTACTGACAGACCCAAAGAAGCAATAATGATTCCGTTGTGGTTAACTGACAGCCCATACATCCAGTTAAAGAGCAAGGTGATGGATAGCAGCTAGTCTCAGAGAGCTAAAAGTCTGTTGATTTTGAATTTTTGGCTGCTACTTGAAGTATAATTTGATGTCACAACACTTACGATACCGCGTGTAAAAAGCGCATGAAAGGATACAGACATTTCCTGTATAAACACATTTAATAACATGATCTATTGTGCAAGTGTGTATGAAATTCCTACTCAAAGTCTGATTACTTTAGTTTTTGTTTTTCAGTGCTCCAAACTGCTGGAGTCAAATTTTGCAGCCTTCGTTCCTTACTATGGCAAAATTCCCTCTGAAGTCTATTAGCTTTCAAAGTGTAGTTGCAATCAGAAAAATGTCATCAAAATTGTGTTGCACGGTCTGACAATATTTTTAAAATCTTATCTATATCCTAAAGGATACCAGTATATAATATTGCCTCTTATAGGTCCACTCTAGACTTCTGTGTTTGGCCCTGTATTTGGTATTCCTGATAGTTGGAAATATCATCATCAATGCAATGCATATTGGGGTGCCCCATGACAGCAGAAGCCAACAATCCAGACAGAGCTGACAATGCGGAGATAAAGATGGCATTATGGTCTATTCAATGTTGCATGTCTGAAACATTGTTAAAATATATTTTAAAGTGGATCCCTTCCATGTTATGAATGTACATACTTCTCAAAGATGGGGCTTTTTGATGAAGTTAGCACAGCAAGGGCAGTAAGGAAGAATTACAGTTAATCATGTCAATAACGAATTAAACCCATCAAAGCATTCATTCAGCTACAAGGTGGAAATAAGAATTCAACCCTTAGTTAACCTCATTGTGTACTGGGAGCCAAATCCTCCATCTCCCACCCACATCTGCAGGCAAATAAAGTCCAGCTGAGGTACAGTGTTCTGTTTCTATTGTGCAGGGAAGTGTAGAAGTGGACAGTCAGTACCAAAGGACTCTATTCCCTTGGATGCTATGAAGCAAAATTTCATAGCATCTTTCCAAGCAGCAGCCCAGAGGAAGGAATAGTAGGGGGGCAGACGGGGGATAAGTGGATATGGATAGAGTAGAGCTGGGTGGATGCCGGATATAATACAAAGACTCCTAGGCAAAGGGTCCCCTGTTCTTTGCAAATAACTCTCACCTTAGACCTGACAAACTCACTACACCAAATGTGTCTTTCAGGGTAATAAGAGTATCATGTAAGGTATCTACAGAAAGTTGATACTTGACAAGATCATACATACCTTGACAAGATCATACATCTTGCAGTGATTATGATACAGGTGACATTTAATGACTAATGTAATTATGTTGAAAGTATGATTTATGGACTTGGAGCAAAAATCAATCACCGGCAGTTAATAAGTCTCGGTGATGACCCATTTAGGCCATGTTAGCTAGCGTAGCAATGCAAACCTCAGTTTAACCTTGCTGAGTGCTAAGACTTTCAATGGAAAACCATTAGAGACAACTGCAAACAATCAAAACCACTTGAAAGTAAAAAAGAAAAATTATAACTAGACCTGTCTATGAATAGAAACAAAGACAGTTTCGATAAAACAGAGCAGGGAGAGGCATTCTGAATCCTTTCACGGATCTCATGAAAAAATTGAATCCTGGTTCCTGTGAAGCCAACCAGCTCTACAACAGTCTGAACTTGGGGGATAGGGTGACTTACTTTATTAGATAGGAAAGGTAACTCTTGATACGTGTAGACCCAGGCTTGCAGTTTCTGATTTTGTTTTGTATTGTAACCATGTGTGTCCATCACACACTCTTGTTTCTAGTAGAATCTCAATTTTTTCTTAAACAATTTTTGAATTATTATTATAAGTGCTCACAAGTGCTGTGGGTATTACAGGAGTGGTGGTTTAAGGTAAAACTGGGGCACACTGCTCCTTTGGGGACAGAGGATCTGGGATTTCCGTGAGTAGCCAGTGTTGGGAGCTGGATGTCACAGGAAAATGATTCAAAAGCACTCAGGGGCTGGGGTGCATCTGTTGTTAACCTGCAAGGCAAAGAAGGGGGTGGCATAGCCCAGAGGAGAGTGCTTATGTGGCTGAAAGGCTGATGGTATCAACTCTACACCAAGACGGGCATGGGCAAGACTCCCTCATGCTGGAAGCAGGGGGATAAATGAGGTGATTCATAGTCCTGAGAACCATCACACCAGATTTTTCATTTTGTATGAAATTCCACAAATTTAAAAAAAAATCAAATTTCCCATACTTTGTTCCTACTAAACAAATTATAATAACTTCAGGTTGATCAAAATGTTTTATTCCAATTTTGGCATTCAAAAATATGAACTAGGAAATTTCAAAACAAGGGGTTGTTTCAAAGTAAAAAAAAAAAATGAAAAAGACTTTCCATTCTGACATTTTGGAAAGGGAACATTTCAACATTGTTGAAACACTTTATGTTTTGGTTTTGTCCTACATGGAAATCCATTGAAATCAACATGCTTCTGTAAACATTTTGCTTTCACTGCATCAGCATTTTCAGACAGAAAATCATTTCACTGGAAAATGTCCAAACCACCTCGATAATAAAGTGAAGATCTTCTAACCCAAAACTCCAAACACTGGGCTAGCAGATTCTCTGCTTCCTCTAGCAGCAATTATCACAAAGCAACTCTGCATCAACTACTGCAGTTTGGGGTGGAATATCTTTTCCTCAGCCCAACCCATACTTCCCGGAGCGCACTGCCTGCTTATCAGGTAGTGTGCTTTGTCTGAAGACAATCCTAATATATCTACATCTATATCTATATCTATCTACATCTCCCAACAGCGTGTGGTCTTATGCCCTGCACCATATTTGCTGCTATGAATGGATCATTGAGATTACACTGGGAACTACTCAACCTTTGGCAACAAAATGATAGTTTTAAAATGCAAACTATTCTAATAAAATATTTTATGAACTCTCAGACTTAAACCACATGTCCTGAGGGGAATAAACTAATTGTACAAGTGTCCATGAACTTTCAACTACATCATTAGTATTAATTTTCAGTTATATAATCTAAAACAGATTTTTGTTAGATTCTCCGACATGAAAGTCCTTATGTAGCACTAGGATCAGTATTGTTCCTAATATTGGTAATTGGAAGATCAAAATATTTTCTAGATTTGTTTAAATTATGCTACCATTGGAACAGGTCAAAAAAGAAAAAACATTAACATTTATTGAAAAATATTGAAATTTGATATATTTGAAAAATTGATCAACTCCAGTAAATATAGACTTCTAATCGTCCATGCCTCAGTTTCCCCACCAATAAAATGAGGATAATGTTTAGTGGAGCTGATCAAAGTTTTGATAACATTTTCACAGAAAATTCCAAAAATGTTCCACAATAATTTGTCAGCCTATTTCCACAGCACTAATCCTCACTTAATTCACATCAGTGTTGCAAGGCTTAATTCGTTGTTGTTTGTAAAGGTTTCACCTTTGAAATCCTTGGTGCACCAAAGTGCAAACATCATTCTGTGGTATTTATCCAGACATCCATTTTCATCAAAAAATATAAAAAGGCTTGATTTTGTTCTGTTTTTGTTTTTGCCAGTTTGTAACCATAAGATCATTGTTATTCCAAAAAGCATGTGCACATCTTGATGCTTTCAGTTTGTTGTGTTAGTTTATTTGCTTTGCCTGTTTTGTTGTGTTAATTACTTCTCCACCCTCATTTCTGATAGGCTCCTTGGCAGAAGTGAGTTTTCAGAAGGAATTTAGTGGCCGGATCAAGGTCTAATTGATGTTACTGGAAAGTCCCCCATTGACTAAAATGGAAATCAGATGAGGTTGTAAGTGAGAAGGAGACAGATGGGCAAACAGGTTTAGGGATTGCATTCCAAGAATAAGGAGCAGCATGGAAGAAAGTGCTAAGGTGTTGTCAGCTGACTCGGATGAGGGCAGTTTAGCCTAATGGTCAGTATGGACAGGAGGCCTAGTGGCTAGGGTCAGAGCTGTAGTCAGGACCCAAAGCCAAGGGCGAAACTGAATACCGGAGCTGGACTTCAAGCCGGAGTCTGGAGCCAGGAGCCAGAGTGAAACTGGAGGTCAGGAACAGGAGTAAGCAGGGTTTCAGGCAAGGGGGGGGGGGGGTTCAAGGCAGGACAGAGGCAAGGCTGGGTGCAAGGCAGGAGCAGCAGGAACCAGGTAATGCAGGAGTAGGCAGAGTGGTGGCTATGAGCACTGAAAAGCCAACTAGCTGCTGCCTTAAGAGCCAGCCTGCTGGCCTCTGCAGCCAAGCAGGTGGTATGACTAATCAGGCAGAACTGCTGCAAGCCACCTGTACTGATGAGGCTCCCGGGAGACTAGCTCCGCTGCAGGCCCTGATTCCTGAGGGGTTCCTGCAAGAGACAGACGAAAGGGGAATGGAGGTTGGTGTCACTGGCTGAGAAAAGTGAGTGGGAGGCATGAAAACAAGTCAGGTCTGAGATGTAGGCCAGGGCTAGGTGATGTTGGGCCTTGAAGGCAAGTACAAGAAGTCGGAATTTGTAGTGCCGCACAGTGGCAGCCTGTGGAATGACTCAAAGAGAAGGCCGGCATGGCTGAAGCAATAGACAAGACAGATTTGGCCTCAGTACTTTAGACTATCTGGGGTGAGGCTGATGTCAAAAAGATGTAAGAGAAGGAGGGAATTCAATGAGGCCACTCGCATGCCTAAGCACTTTTCTGGATGAAGCCCTGTAGCCTTCTAGGACAGGGAGATTTCATAGAATCATAGAAAATTAGGGTTGGAAGAGACCTCAGGAGGTCATCTACTCCAACCCCCTGCTCAAAGCATCCCCTCACGTTGCAGAGACTAGACTGTTTTATTTGTTCACTGCAAACCACTATTAATTTTTCTATGAAACATGAACACATCTGCATTTTATACCTCAGTAACAGACATATAGTGTCATTATAAGAGCTGGGCAAAAAATATCAAATAGTTTATTCACCCAAAAATGCACTTTCAGGTTGACTGAAACTATTTGCAGATTCAACATAAATTTCCTGAATACTTTCAGGGGAAAATGTTTTTGCCTAGATTCCCAAGGGAACTTAGGTGCCATTCACAAAATGGGAGTACAGTAACTCCTCACGTCCTAGTTAACGTTGTTACGTTGCTGATCAATTAGGGAACACACTCATTTAAAGTTGCGCAATGCTCCCTTATAATGTCGTTTGGCAGCCACCCGTTTTGTCCACTGCTTGCAGGAAGAGCAGCCCATTGGAGCGAGCTGGTGGGGGCTTGGAACCAGGGTGGACCGGCAGGCCCCCCCCCCCAATCAGCTCCCCGTTCCCCTAAGTTCCCTGTGCAGCAGCCGCCCACCAGGCTATCAACTGCTGGCTGTCCCTCCCCGCACTGCCATGTGCTGCTCTGCCCCCTGCCTTGGAGATGCTCTCCAGAGCCTCCTGCTTGCTTGCTGCTTGACAAAGGGGGCTAATGTCAGGGTGTCCCCCTCCCCCCTGCTCCTGCACCCCACTTACCCCATCTTTCATAGAGCAGGGGAACACACGACAGGGCTTAGGACGGAGGGAGCTTCCTGGTAGAAGCTGCCATCTCAGCTTGCTGATTAACTTAAAAAGGGCAATGTACTTAAGAGTGGGGTCAGTGTACTTAAAGGAGCAATGCGCATCTCTCTCACACACAGGGTGTGCTTCTCTGTCTGCCACGCTGTCTCCCCTCCCTCCATGCATGCTGCCTTGTAAAGTGTGAGGCTACATTAACAACAAGTTAACCCTTGAGGGCTCAGCCAGTTGCTAGTTCATCACTTAGCAGTAAGGCATTCCCTGGGAAATATCCCATCCTCTGACTTCACCACCTCAACCAAGCTTCACAATCATTATCGCTGTGTACCAGTATTAAATTGTTTGTTTAAAACTTACACTGTGTGTTTGTGTATATATATTTTTCATTAGACAAAAGAATATAGTCTTCTGTCTGGTAAAAAAAATTCCCTGGAACCTAACACCCCCCATTTACATTAATTCTTATGGGGAAATTGGATTTGGTTAACATTGTTTCACTTAAAGTTGCATTTTTCAGGAACATAACTACAAGGTTAAGCGAGGAATTACTGTAAGTACTTTCCCTCCGCCCCCCCTTAATACTTGATAGCCCCATGGTTAGAGCACTCACAAGGGATGTAGAAGACCTGAAATCAAGTCTCCACTGTGATTCAGAGCAGTGGTTTGAACTTGAAAGAGCCCCACCCTAGAATACCCTACCACCCAATGGGTTCCAGAGAACTGAAAAAAAAAAATTGTACAGCTCTGATCATTACTAAGATTAGAAATTAAAAAGAAGCAAAGTACAGAAAGTCTTAAGCATTTCTGTATGTATGTGACTGGCTTATTTAGAGCCTATCTTTCAGAATGAATTAGGAGTCAAAATACCCTTATGTCTGCAGTATCCTTAAATCAAACACTGTAAAAAAAAATGGAGTTTTGTGCTAGAGTTCTGAGGTCCTTCACATCCATTGAGAGGTGCTGAGAGATGTATTGTGCCAGCCATGTGGAATTGTAGGTCACTCACTGCTGTATATGAAAATGTCGTGTTCACTTAAAATTTTCTACATTGCTCTGGTGGGAACATTATTTTTTTTATAGGTTAACTCCCCTTCTCAATCCCCTCTAACTCTTGTGTCTTTTCACCTACTATACAGAAGTAACTGAGAAATATGCAAATATTTAGCTAACACAGGGAGTTCCTTATGCAGAAGGAAAGTGGGCACATGCTGAGAAATATATCTGAAAATTTAGTACTAGTCGCCTAGAAGTTTTATGCCTATTCTTTAAAAAGATGAAGGGCCTGATCCAAAGGCCACTGATATTAATGAATAGATTCCCAGTGACTTCAGTCCCTGAGTTTGATTCCAGGTTGATGCTGGAATTATTCATGCTGCAGAGGTTTTTAAACATTAAGTTATATCCTCAATTGCAGTATATTCTTCATCTAATCAAAACATTCCTGCTCAAGTTTTCCACCCACACAGAAGATGACAACCCAGCCATAAATTTCTACAACTGTAGGAACAAGTAGTTAAATCCACCATTTAAATAAACAATGAAAGCTACTGACAATTACTCAAATGTGTTCATATTGTCAAGTCTCAGAGCTAATTTCAGACCACTTTCCTGTTAATTCAAACTGAGAGCAAATATGGAAAGGGAAAAGAAGCAGTCTGCTCAGTGGGGTCTTTGTTTCAAAGCCTATAACTACCCTGGCATTTGGCATGAGTTCAGCATGGCTGCCGGCAAGTTGCCACACTGCAGACTTAAAAACATTTTGCTAGCTTAAGCTATAATTTTGGAAACAGCCTGCTGTTTATCCATTGAAAACTAATACTGGTTTTTCCAGTGTGCTGTACATTTGCTGGACAGCTCAGCTCTCCCAAATATAAAGCCAGAAATGTTATATATTTCAGCTTTTTATTAGCAGATACAAAGATTATGTGCAGGATGCATAGTAATGGCTACAGTGGAGTAAAAATGGCTAATCTCCTCAAGATTAGCCTTTAACTCATTATGCTTAACACTCATAGAAGGGTGCTTCACTGAAAGAATGTCTGAGGATTGTAAGACAATACTTTGATTTTAAAAGACGACATTTGTGTTGACATACAATGATATAGTGAAAAGGACATTTCCTTGCTTCAATTCATTTCAGATTTTCAGAGGATAGATCATATCATTACGCTAATATTTAACCTAAAGAAAAGATGTGAAAAGCATGATGTTCCAGCTGTGCTTTTGGACAGAAATACCTGTCCCAGCTCAACACTGCATTTAAATTCTGCTCCCTGCACCCATCTGAATCACAGCTCAGTCCAAAGAAGGTGGGAGGAACATACATAATTGTTTTTTCATGAGTTATATCCCTATGATTCTGTAAATACTATAATTTACATTGGAAGTCATAAAACATTGTAAAATCACTTACAGATAGGGTGGTTAATGAAACTCTGCCAAGGATCCTTTCTGCAGTCTTTCTTAGCACATGGGCAACGTGCCTCAGATGGCATGTGACCAGGATCCATCACCAAATTTGGTCCCCAGGTTGGATCATTAACTTTCCTGGCTTGGGCCGGGTACTGACAGGGAGCGTGACGTGAATGCCAATCCATGCCCCCACATTCTGCAGTAATCCTAGATAAAGTATTTTGTGTGTATGCACTTGTGTTCCCAAGTCACTATTAAGTGAGAGACACATTTGAACCCATGTTTAGAGGAGATAAAAACTTTACATTTTTTATACCCTAACCTCACTATTTTGTCCCATTAGTCCTTTCTAAGGAAGTTTGTATTCAACATAAAGATATTTCAACTTTCACAGTATGAAAACATAGGAAATCTGCCTCCCAACCCAGTTAGTTGATTCAGCAAGAAATTAGCCAAAACGTGGTTGCCTCTTTTTTCCCCCACTGTACTCAAAGATGCTTCAGCATATGGGAAAGCTGATTGGGAGGTGGACCAAATTTTCACTTTTCCTCTCCCATTTGTTGTTATTCTCCATGTTTTTGAGGTCTGGTCTACTACAGAGAGTTAGGTCTCCAAATTACTTTGACCTAATTATGTCAGTGTCTACTCAAGAACGTTGTTTCAGCTGAAGTAGGTCCCCCGCTACATTGACAGAATAACTCCATCTGCACAAGAGCCGTAGCGCTTATGTTGATATAATGACGGCAATGCAATGTCCATGGAGACACAGCATTACTTACATCGTATGCTGGCTGGCAGCTGGAGTCCTCCCCTTCGCTGCCAGGGCTGACAGCCCAGAACCCTGCTGCTGCCTCCCAGTGAGGGATGAGGAGGGGGAAGGAGAGCACAAACCCGGTCACCTCCTGGTGAGGGATTGAAGGTGGGGAAGGAGAGCCTGAGCCCAGGTAGTGGCAGTGCTCAGGCTCTCTTCCCCCGCACAATCCCTCACTGGGAGGCAGCAGCGGGGTTTTGGACTGTCAGCTGAGGCCCCCCACCCCTGCACCGGGGGCGGGGCCAGCTGTGAGTCCCCAGGGTTGCCTGGCTCCAGCTGTCAGTGTCCCAAACTGCCCCATTTCAGTCCGGGGAAGCATTCCTGGTGAGGACGTGCACTGCCAACAGAAGGAGCTAGTGTGGACGTGAACCACCGCTTCAGTTACTGTGACTGTAGATCAACTTAACTACAGTCAACTTAATTTTGTAGTTTAGACAAGCCTTCAGACCAGAACTGACTTCATTGCAGCATGGGCCATTGAACACCAAGGGAAAGCTATAGCTGAAAGCTGGAAAAGGCTCAGGATTGAATAGAAAATATGAGGTGGAGGGATAGGGAAGTGCACCACAGGGAATTGACCTTCTCTTTTAGGGAACAACTAAAGAATCTGACCTGGTAGAAAACACCACTGGTGGTGGTAAATATGATGCTAGTGCTCCTGATGAAGACAAGAATTGATGGTGAACAGAGGAACAAATCCACCAAAAAAAAAAAAATAAGGTGAAAATGGAGAGTAGAGAAGGAAAGAGTGGGAAAAGAAAGAGCAGACAGAGGGAGAATAACTCTGATCAAGTAAGAAATATGGTGGGATAAAAATTGCCCTCAGTTACACTTTTGTGACCCCACTGATGTCAATAGGGCTGCCTGGGTGAAAATAAGGGCAGAGTTTGGCCCAATAAATATATGCTATATTGAGCACCCTGCTTGGTAAGCCAACATTTTGGGATGCTTATATACTGCCAACTATACTGCCAAAGCTGATCTTTGGGATCAAAGGCTCCTAATCCTTTTTCAGCATTTTCCTTCAGAGGAACCTCCTCATCCCCTCTGTCCAACTTTCTGTCAGGGTTCCACAGGGCTCTGGTTTTGGCCCCCTTCTCTTCTCCCTCTACACCTTAGCTCTGGGTAATCTCATCTGTAAACACAAATTCAACTACCTCTCTATGCTGAGGATTGAGAGATTTACCTCTCTGCTCCAGACTGTCTGTCTCCTTCTGTCCAAACTACCATCTCAGCCTGTCTGAGATCTCCTTATGGATGTCTACCTTTCAGCTCAAGTTCCACATGGCTAAAGCAGAGTTCTTCATCTTCCTCCCTAAACCTTCCTCACTGTGTAATTTCTCAATCTCTATTGACAACGCCACCATCCTGTCTGTCACTCAGCTTCATAGCCTGAGCACTCAAGAACCACTCTAAGATATGACCTTTCCTAGCCACTCACAGCTAAAACTCTTATCCAGGCTCTTATAATCTCAATTGCTGCAACATCTCCTCTCCTATCTTGCCTTGCTTGTATGCACTCAAAATGCTGCTGCAAAGATTATTTGCATAGTGAAGAATTTGGGAACAGCTGCTTATGAGGCCTGGCTCCTTTAAGAAACCAGGAAGCGGAGCATGGAAGGGAAGGAGGTAGAGCCCCAGTGGTTCATGGAGAAACCTAGAGAGGGGATGCCTGTAAAACCCCTGGAATGAAAGTTTATTCTTTGCATTTAAACCTCAGTGGTCTTCAGGTTATTAGAATGCCACAATGACAATGAGGATGTTGGACCCAAGTGGGCCCCTAGCTACTGTGCAATTCCCAGCCTCTGAGTGCACCAGCCATGTTCCTGATGCTACCAAGGCACTCACTCTTGGCATGGACCAGTTGGATTGCAGCATTTGATGTGTACTTGATGGCAGCTGATCTGGAAGCGACACCTGAAGCTCACCAGCACACTCCTACTCCACACATGAGGTACCGAATGCTTTTGGACCTTCTCCACTCTGGAGCCCAGCACATCATATCTGGAGGCAGCAAGGGCACAAGCAACACGCTTTCACCCCATACCCAGTGCTAAGCTCACACTTATGTTCTGGCAGCCAGTACAACTGCCTGGGGAATTGGTCTGCCAGTTTGTAGCCAGCCTCTGGGAATTGGCAGTTACATGTCATTTTGCACCCCTAACCAGTGACATGATTTAGGATCAGTTTATGAAGTGAATTCGCTCCTCATTGTGGCAGCACCTCCTGTTGGAGTCAGAATCTCTGACACCCCACTGGCCAGTGGAGATTGGCTGTCAATTTGACCTTGTAACCCAAGAGGTTCAGACTCTTTTCCAGACCCCGACCTCCCCTGGGTTCTTCTTCAGGGACATCATTCACACCATCTATGGCTGCAGCCACTCTGGTAAGGTGTTGACAGAGGTTCAGGTAACTGTGTGGGTGATAGAAGGTACCGCCCCGATTGTTGGCAGATGCAGGAGCAGGATACTGACCTGGGTTTTCACTGCAGCAACTGTGGCCAAGCCTGTCACCATCAAGGGCTCCAGAAGTGTCCAGCCCAGGGACAAAAATGCTGCAGATGTGGAAAACAACCATTTTGCCAGATGGTGTCACTCTGCCCCAGCTATCACCTATACGAATGACCAGGAGATGGAAGATTCCATCTCTGAGGGGATCAACAGAACCAGGAGAGTTTTAAAATCTGCCCCTGCCATTTAGTGGGCATGGAGATACTGCTGTTGGTGAACACTGGAGCATGAGTCTCACTAATAAGCTACAGCACATACCCTTATGGCCAGCGCAGTCCACACTATCCAGAGATGGTACTGCACAAATCACTTTGCTAGGGATGGTGGATCTCCCCTTGACACATCAATGAGAAGTGGGAGCATCCTCCTTTTATGTAGCCCATTCTGTTTGTGAGGAACCGCCTGTAAACATCAGCAAAGCTACCTCATTATCCTCTTTCAAAATCCTTAACACTTTCCTATTCTGTGATGCCTGCAAAACACTTGACAATGATTAGGCTGCTGGTGTGATGAGGACAACAACCCACCATGCTGAGCAATATTGTCTCATTGTTTCCTTGTATTCCCCCACTTGTCTGTATCCACCTATTGTCTTATACTTAAATTGTAAGGTTAAACTTAAATTGGGGCAAGAACCACCTTTTTGTTCTGTGTTTGTATAGTGCCTAGCACAGCAGGGTCCTGGACTATGACTGGAGTACTTAGGAACCTGGAAATAAATAATAGTGAGGTGTTATGGAATTTTTTTTTTAAAACGGAATTGCGCTTGGCAGTGGGGAATGGGCCAAGTTAGTCAGTAACATGTGACTTGAACTCCTAGAATTAGACTGGTATCTAAACCAGTATCATGTCACCAATAGTGGCAAGTAACAGCTGCTTCAGAGAAGTTGCAAGAAACTCTGAAGTAGGCAATTATGGGATAACTTTGCAGGGAAAACTTTCCTCCTAACTCCCCAGCATTAAAGTTTGTCTTATGCCCTGAAGCATAAGGGTTTCTATCCCTTCCCAAACGCTTGCTTATTTTTTTAATTTCCTATTATAACTCAATATTCTTGTTACTATAAATGCCTCGTCCCTTAGTTGATTTTGGCTGCAGGGGTTTAACTTACAAGAGACAAAAAGTTCTCAAAAGAAGCTTGTGAGCTGCTGTAGAAAAATCTTGATTTACATGAGGTTCAACTGATCCCTAATTCACATCACTGGTGGCTCCCACAGCTATAAGTCACAGTTGCGTTAGCTAATAGGATTGTGGACAAGTTAGCTTTCTTTGGCCACTTTAAAATTGTTGACTTGTTTTCTTTGCATTTAGGCTTTATGGTGGGAGAACAAAGCAAGCTCATTTAGTTTTGTGTTTGGCATAAGCAGGCCAGTGGTTTTGTATTTGTTTATTTTAACTAATCAGACCTTGGTTTCATGCACAGTGTTTGCATGTATCCCATCTGACTAAAATATGTGATCATGTGAAACAAAAGTCAGGCTACCACAAAAAAGAGTAACGTGCAATGCAGTAACTTTAAAAAGGAGCCAAAGTTCACAACCTATATACTGCACTTTAAATGACCAAGTTAAGCAAGACACATTTAGGGTGAATTTGATCCCTTGTGCGTTCATAAATCCATAGCTTGGACCTCTTCATTAATAAATGGCTTACAGGCCACTATTGGTCTGTGATGCAATACCTAGGCAGAATGGAAAGAGTTAAGGGTAAGCTGACTGGATTGCTGGATCCATTCCTTTAAAGCAGACTTTTCAGGTATAACTTTTTTAAAACAAAATTTGCTTGGTTCCTTTTAATTTTAAAAGAAAACACTCCAGGGAAATGATGGGTCTGTTGTTATGCCACAGTCAGTGCTTCTTCATTGTTTTCATTCCTTGGACTGAATGAAATGAAGGATTTTTCCCCACACAGCCACCTCCCCATCCAGCTTCAAACTGCTCCTTTATCAAACTGTTTCAGTCTGGGGAAGGGCTCCTTGGACCACTAGCCAGAAGCCTCTTCCCCTGCCTCCAACATACCCCCACAGCAGGGTCTGAGGAAGGTGGCCCAGGAGCTGAAGGATGCTAGTTGGATGCCAGCCAGAAATGGCTCCAGGCCTGTGGAATCATGACACAGCCAGTTAAGGCTACTAAACTACCAGAGCAGCTCAAAACTGGAGCAGGACTGAGGCTCCAGCTCTCTGAATTGTTACAGCCCCTAGCACACTTTGGATGCTGGATAAGTGTGGCTATTGTTTTATATTATTTAACATGGTTTCCATTGAAAAGTCAGGATACCACCATTTCCCCTCCACACAGAGCAGTGGTATCTCAGAACTACTCATACATGTTGGCATTTTACTGACAACTATTGCAGGTGACTCCAATAACCTATAAAGACTATGAACCAAAAAAATATTTCTCTAACATCTTTTAGAGCCATTTGAATCACACCTGTGTTCATTAGGTGAAATCCTGGCTTCATTTATTTTAATGTCATTCTTTATGTTCAATACACTTCTGGCTCTCAGGTCACAATTTAGCAAAGAACTTAAGTGTGTGCTTATAGCCGTTAGGCTCCAGTCCTTCAAACACTTACACATGTGCTTAACTTTACTATTATGAATAAACCCATTTGCCTGTAGAAATCCCAAATGGGACTACATACACTAATGTGTCCCACCACCAACCTCAGCCTGGACCAGTCCACACAAGAGATCCACTTCCTGGACACTATGGTGCTAATAAGCGATGGTCACATAAACACCACCCTATACCAGAAACCTACTGACCGCTATTCCTACCTACATGTCTCCAGCTTTCATCCAGACCACACCACACGATCCATTGTCTACAGCCAAGCTCTACGATACAACTGCATTTGCTCCAACCCCTCAGAGAGGCAATCACCTACAAGATCTCTATCAAGCATTCTTACAACTACAATACCCACCTGTGGAAGTGAAGAAACAGATTGACAGAGCCAGAAGAGTGCCCAGAAGTCACCTACTACAGGACAGGCCCAACAACAGAACGCCACTAGCCGTCACCTTCAGCCCCCAACTAAAACCTCTCCAACGCATCAAGGATCTACAACCTATCCTGAAGGATGACCCATCACTCTCAGATCTTGGGAGACAGGCCAGTCCTTGCTTACAGACAGCCCCCCAACCTGAAGCAAATACTCAACAGCAACCACACACCACAACAGAACCACTAACCCAGGAACCTATCCTTGCAACAAAGCCCGTTGCCAACGGTGTCCACATATCTATTTGGGGACACTGATTAGGCCCTATGACATCAGTCACAATATCAGAGCTCATTCACCTGCACATCTACCAATGTGATATATGCCATCATGTGCCAGCAATGCCCCTCTGCCATGTACATTGGTCAAACTGGACAGTCTCTATGTAAAAGAATAAATGGACACAAATCAGACGTCAAGAATTATAACATTCAGAAACCAGTCGGAGAACACTTCAATCTCTGGTCACTCGACTACAGACCTAAAAGTGGCAATACTTCAACAAAAAGACTTCAAAAACAGACTCCAACGAGAGACTGCTGAATTGGAATTGATTTGCAAACTGGATACAATTAACTTAGGCTTGAATAGAGACTGGGAGTGGATGGGTCATTACACAAAGTAAATGTATTTTCCCATGTTTATCCCCCACTGTTCTTCAGACGTTCTTGTCAGCTGCTGGAAATGGCCCACCTTCATTATCACTACAAAAGGTCCCCCCGCTCTCCTGCTGGTAACAGCTCACCTTAAGTGATCACTCTCCTTACAGTGTGTATGGTAACACCCATTTTTCATGTTCTCTATGTATATAAATCTCCCCACTGTATTTTCCACGGAATGCATCCGATGAAGTGAGCTGTAGCTCATGAAAGCTTATGCTCAAATAAATGTGTTAGTCTCTAAGGTGCCACAAGTCCTCCTTTTCTTTTGCGAATACAGACTAACACGGCTGCTACTCTGAAACCAATACACTAGTATAGTAAACACATAAGTAAGTGTTTGCAGGATTGGGGCCTTAAGTACCTCTGTGTAGAACTGAATGGAGAATGACAATTCTTGTAACAACTTGAGGTTTCAAAAATTTGTTTTCATTCTGCATTGGAACAAACCAATTTTTTTAAAACTTTTTAAACCAAATAACCATTTTGTGCACTGAAAGATCAGATTTTTTTGTTCTGGTCTGTCTCTGGGCTGCAGTGACCAGAGAGCCCTAGAAACCTTCTGGTTGAAATTTCCATTGAAACCGATTCATCTCAGTGAAAATACGTTTTGCCAGAAATATTCCGACCAGCTCTACCTCTGTCATACCTACTCATCTGCCAAAATGGCCTGTAAATGCAAATGCAAATGCTATTAGCCCCTCACCTCTATGCTTCCAGTCTCACATTGCAATGCTCACATATTCCTTGACATGGTAATCCAAGAAAAAATATTCTTCTCTCCTGTCCCCCTCCCAGTATATTTATTCAAACTTTCCTTTCTCAGTGGAAGAAAATGTGAAACAGTTACAATAAGTTTAACAAGTTAAAATAACATCTGCTCTCACTTTATATTTTCCCCCTTTTCCAGTGGGGGGAAAAACTTTTGTTTGTTTCAACCTTTTTCCACTGGAAAAGTGGAGAGAAGGAGTTGCTAAAAGAGAGAAAGGAAAAACAAAGTTACTTTAATGATAGAAAAATTGTTTTGCTTTATTACATTTTCCATTAAAATGAAAAATTTCTACAAAAATTGTTCTTTATCAAAGAGCCATTTTTGATCAAAGTGTTAAAAAAGCTTTGACCAACTGTAGCTTTAAATTTCCACCAGTTCTATACATGTTCAAGTTTTAGTTTATCTATCATCTCTAGTCTGCCAGCCTTAAATAGTCACTGTATTTTAGTTTGGTCATTCCTTCTCTCCTCTATTTGCAGTAACATGAGATCTTTGACCTGTTTCTTCTTTCTTGTATTTTTTCCAGTTGAATTATCTTACTTGTGCCTTAATTATTATGTCCCTTAAGATTCTCTTGTCATCTTGCACATTTCCTCTATTTGTTTTATGTTCGTGAGAATATATCATTCTGCAAAATTTCCTTTCTTGAAATCTAACAGGCTGCAAATGTCTCTATGTAGGCAGTGTAGATGCCATACGCAGTTACACTGTGGATACAAATATTTAGAGTAGTAATTTGTGTGAAGTTCAGTCTAATCTGCTTGTCATTACATAGGACCAAAACGTTCAATTAAATGGAAAATGAAGTATTGTGATAAGGTTTTCTTTCTAACCCATTTCTTCCCTAGATCAAGGCTTCTCTACCAGGGGTACATGTACCCCTGGGGGTATGCAGAGGTCTTCCGGGGGCACATCAACTCATCTAGATATTTGCCTAGTTTTACAACAGGCTACATAAAACACACGAGTGAAGTCAGTACAAACTAACATTTCATACAATGACTTGTTTACTGCTCTATACACTGAAATGAAAGTACAATATTGATATTCAAATTGATTTTATTATAAATCTGAGAAAGTAAGGAATTTCAGTATTTTTATGTCTCATTTTGTAAGCGAGTAGTTTAAGTAAGGTGTAACTTGGGGGTATGCAAGACAAATCAGACTCCTGAAAGTGGTACAGTAGTCTGGAAAGGTTGAGAGCTACAGCCATAGACAGATTACATGTATATTGTCAGTATGGCAAAAACATCACTAGCATAGAATATTTCCAGATACATAATTAAAAATACTTTATTGCATTTTCTGACTATAAACCGTGTAAATCCACAATCTCATGACTCTTCAGTGCCATGCACACTGTCTGTAGACCAGACAAGTTTCTAAGTGACTATGCATATGCATGCTACTCACCTACAGTTACTGTAGATAAGGCTTTCTGATCAACTGCTCAAGTGCAAGAGTAATGTGGTGTATTTCCTCAAGCTCAGTTACCACAGATGAAAGTTTTTAACAGCTGGAACTACACCAGTGTCCATAAAAAAAAAAAATCAATCCTGAAGAAAGCAGCATTCCGATATTAATGGACAAAGCCTGCACTAATGCCATGATACAACTCTTTGTGATGTTACTGAAGATTTTATTTCAGAACTACTTTTATTAAGTGATAGTATACATTAAACTCTTGGCAATGGCAGCTACATATTCCACACACTAAGTGTTGGAAAATACCAGTTATGGGGGCAAAAGGTTAAGAGTTGACAGAATTTGATTTAAGATGTGTTTTAATTATATATTACTAGCAAGGTAACAATGTTAAATACTTTCATGCCATTATAGTTCTTGGGATCAAGGAGACAGTAATATTTAATTGTTTTGCATGCTCTGCTAAACTGAAAGCTGCCCAATACATACAGATTTACCTTAAATTCTATTTTGTGTTTGTAACTAGTGAATGCATTTTCAAAGTTCCCCTCTGTGCCAATCCACAGAGAATATGAATTGTTACAGCCTACAGCTACAGAGCCTTTACTCCTTAGAGCATGCTTTTAGCTATGGAGGTCCTAGGTTCAGTCCCGAGAACGTCAGCCAAGAAGGCAGCCATCCCATGTATACACTAAAAACAGACAAAGGGAAACCACAACAAAAGTAATGGCTCTTCTTGCTTATCCAAATGGCTAGAATACAATGAAACTCCCAGAATATTCTAATATTCATTTGCAATACATTTGTTTTAATTCATTTTATATTCTTTGGATCAGTCATTTAAGATAAAGTTGAATAAATAGGTCTTGAAATTAATTAGTTGACATTTCAGTGACTGTCAGGATCCTGACAAGGGCAGTGGGGACCAAGGGTCAGAGTAGGATCAAATCGGAAGCCAAGATTAGCAGAGAAGTTCATAATCAAGTTCCAGGCCAGGGTCAATACCAAGAATCAGAAACCAAGTCAGGTTTTACGGTCCAGGTCAGGAAAGGAGGTCCAAATCAAGACAAGGTCTCAGCCAGGCATTCAAGACCAAAGAGAGCTGCACACTGTTGTTTAGACACTTTCTGAAAAGTCCCTTTGGGTTTATATAGGTTGGGGAGCCAATCAGGAGCAATGAGGCTGCCTCATGTTGGAACCCATCAAAGTGGGACTTCTTGTGGTCTGTGTCCACTGCAGGTAATGGAGCACAAGCAGGTCACAGCTGTTGCCAGGTGGCAGCATGGAGGTGTTTGCTACCTGGCAACTCTATGGAATGAGAGCCACAGGGCCCTAGAGAATATAGATGGGGATCTATTAATTAGAAGGAGTGAAAAATGAAAACTATAATAATAAATTCTAATTTGGTAAGATGTAATTTATGCAATGCCACATCTGATTTCCTTATAAGGTTTATTAAACTTGCTGCATGCTTAAAGGCAGCAATGGAAACTTTGAATACATCCTCTGTCAAACACTATCAATACTGAATGAAAAGCCCTTAAGAAAATATTCAAATTCATACAATGCAATGATTTTTATTTTACTCACAATATCTGCCTATTTACTATTGTTTTAATACCAAGAAATCAATAAACCTATTTTTATAAAAGAATACTTTGCCAAATTTCAGTGTTCACACTGAAGCTGACTTTGAATACTAATTTTAGGAATTGTACAGATGCAAAAGAAACACTTGAATTTAAATTCTTCTCTCACCACTCATGTAAGGCCTGATTTGTGTGTGTACCACAGGTCTACATCAAATTAGGCATCTGTATAAGTTTTTATAACTGGGGCTAAATGCTGTGAACCCACAAGCGCAAACGTGCTTACCTTCATGTACATAAGTCATTCCATTGTCTTCAGTGCAACAATTTGCATGCATAAAGTTAAGCATGTGCATAAGTATTTCCAGGATTGGGGGCTAAAAGTATAAATACAGCTGAATGTGAACCACAAGCTGAAAATCTGGCCCATATCTCAGAAAATAGCCAAAACCTTATTTGAAAATGAGA
Organism: Chelonia mydas; assembly: GCF_015237465.2. Taxonomy (NCBI): domain Eukaryota; kingdom Metazoa; phylum Chordata; order Testudines; family Cheloniidae; genus Chelonia; species Chelonia mydas. The sequence continues at coordinate 52,342,614 of NC_057849.1, read as the reverse complement.
AAAAAATTCTCATGTGCCAAGATTCAACAAAAAGCTTCTTATGATAAAAATCCTGGCAGATCTTGCAGTGTAGTGAAACTACTATAATAAATAGGCAAGTTCTTATCTTGGGCAAATTAAAATAATTGTAAACAAGCAATTAGTATCAGTCTTTCATCCTGATAGCATGTGTTTTGGTTAGTAACAAGAAAATGGTGATCATTTATAAACAGGTAATTTTATGTTTTTACACTTTCAAAAGAAAGCATCTAATTAGGAAAACTGAGAACTAGCTATTGTTTTTGCTTGGCTATTTTTCAAATTCAATTGATATTTTAATTGCACTTTTATTTTTAGACACTTTACTACACTGTAAATCTTTGTTTTACATGGCAAACATTTTATGGGATTTGAATTTTAATCAAGATTGTTTTTAATTCTCTTGATAGGGTGAAAGGAGATTTGAATATCATGCTGTGTTAAATTTCTGTTTTCACAGGCAAACCCCCAAGAACTGGATATTAAAAAAATCTACACAATTCCATATATTCTACAAATGAAACACTATTTCTGTAATGGCTTGAACCTGTTAGAAGAGTTCTTAATATTCAATTACTGTTATTAATAGCACTTTTACATTATGATAGAAATATCATTATCCAGGCCAAGCACTTTAAGTAGCCAAATGTCTAGTTATTTCTGGGTTTTTTAGTTGAATTATGGTAATTATTCATAATCAACCACTTCGTTGTAGAATTCTTTTTCTAAGTATAGCTACTCTATCACTGACTTTAACAGATAAAATCCCAATTCAATAAGGTACTCAAGAATACGCCTGATTTTAAGCACATACATAATCCCATGAAAATTGATCCCTTGTCCTGGGTCTTTGACATCAATTATGCAATGGAACCACTTTTGTGTCTAAAGTTAAGCATGTGTATAAGTACCTTGTTTAATAATGACAGATGACATGACATCAGATAATCATGTCTTGGTCTGTATTCTGAACCTGCAAGTGCTACAAAATAATGGCTTGAGAATTTGATGAAAAGGATCAAGAGGAAAGCAGCGCCCAAGCTTTCAGAGCAATTTAATCATCAATATTTAATAATTACATCTGCATTCCTTTTGTGAATAAAAGTATCATTACTATATAACTCGAGGGGGGGGGTCACATTCATTAGGTTGGTCTTCATCTCATATGTACTATCATGGTCTCCCTTGATGGAAGGAGATGTTGCCTCGCAAGAGATGTAATCGGTGTGGGGAACCTGGACAATGAGGAGAAAAGGGAAATGAGGCAACTGAATGACAACACCTATGAGGCACTGTGGCAGCAGATCCACATTGAAATATTTTGGTTTTCAGTTGAATTATTTTGGGTTTGGGGCATTTCTTTTTCAATTAAAAATCAAAATTTTCTGTACAAAGCAGATATTTTGCAAAATAAAGCCCCCAAAACAAAATTCTGTCAAAAAAATAGTTTTGATGGAAAATTCACAACCAACACTGACCACTGACCTGACACTAATCAGCAGCAATCTGGGGTCTTCACCTGAAGTGCACTTGTGCGAAGTGGCTGTTGCCTGTCTGCATTTGACCAAAGGTTTCTAATGACTGGCTTTCTGGGGGATGGTTTGCCCTTCATGTAACCATTTATTCCGGATAAGGCATGCATTGGGGAGGAGTGCTAGTAGTGGTGTTTGTTGGTGAAGATCTGGCAAGTGTGCTCAACAAACCTGGGCATTTTGCTGTGAGAAGGGGCAAAGCTGTAAAGGGTCACCCCAGAAATGGGGTTGCAATGACATTTAGAAAAAAATATCTAGACATAGAAACTAGGATGTTTAAGGATTGGGGAGATGTAGCCACGACCTGAGGTTTTCTTGGTTCCAGGCAGCAAGGGAGAAGCCTGTGTCTTCTTGATGAAAGAGGAACAGCCAGGCCCACAGACGGGGGCATGGAGAGGCAAAGGGGCAATTGCCCATGGGCCCAGGTGATTTAAAAGAGTCCAGGGGCCCCCCCAAACAATGCTGCCACCACTAGCAGTGCAGTGGAGCTAAGGCAGGCTTCCTGCCTGCCTCACACCACTCCCAGAAGCGGCCAGAACGGCCCTGGGAGGAGCAGGGGGTCTCTGCACACTGCCCCCACCTCCAACGCCGATTCCACAGCTCCCATTGGCTGCAATTCCTGGCCAACGGGAGCTTTAGAGGCGGTGCCTGTGGGAAGCAGTGCCTGGGCCCCCTGCCTAGGAGCTGCTGCCAGAGGGCTGTGCTGATCACTTTCAGGAGCCGCCTGAGGTAAGCGCTGACCCCCTGACTGCCTCCTGAACCCAAACCCCTGCCCCAGTCTAGAGCCAGCACCCTGCACCCAAACTCCCTCCCAGAGCCTGCACCCCCTCCCACACCCAACTCCCTCCCTCCCACCCTTGTGTGCTCCAACCCTGTGTCCCAGCTCCTGGAAGCAGCCAGATGGCCCTATGGTCCCAAGGGGGCAGGGGGTCTCCGCGTGCTGCCCCCACTCCTAGCACTGACTCCGCAGCTCCCATTAGCCAATGGGAGCTGCGGGGATGGCGCCTGTGGGAGGAGGCAACATGCAGAGCCACGCCTCCACCTAGGAGCAGCCTGGACAGGTTGCTGCTTAGGGGAGCTGCCCAAGGTGAGTGTCCCCTAGATCTGGCACACTGCACCCCCTACTGCACCCCAACCCACCACCCCAAGCTGCCTCCTGCACCTAAACTTGCCCCCCCAGAGCCTGCACCCCAATCCCCTGCCTGGTGAAAGGGCATGAGGATGGGTGAAAGTGAGGGACAGAGAGAGGGGGATGGAGGGTGGGACGGGGTGTGGCCTCAGGGAAGGGGTGGCGCAAGTGTCTTTGCGTTTGTGCAATTAGTTGGCAACCCTACCAGGTGGGCATGTGGAAGCCCTGGCAGTGCCAGAAGAGTGTGCCCAGCAGTGCAGCCAGTGTAGTACAGGAAACTGCTCCCAGTAGGAATGTGCTACTTATGGTGTACTGAGCATGTTCAGTAACATCTGCTGAAGCCACAGCCCTTATTAGCCATAAGATTCTGCTAACTGCTTTTTACAGGGGTTAAAGGAGTGGGGTGGCCAGGGTCAAGCAACTGGAGGCAGGGTTAGGATAGGGGCTGAAGTGAAAAATCAGGGATGGGGAGCAGGGGGAAGGAACTAGGGTTAAGCCCAAGGGTGAGGCGCTGCCAGAGGGTTACAGAGGGCAAAACCCCGGCAATCCAATATATCTTTGAGATGGGGTCACCAGGACTGCACACAGTATTCAAGATGTGAGCATACCATGGATTTATATAGTAGAAGTGGAGGAGCTTGGTTTGCCAGACTGATTAGCAAAGCCAGTGCTGACAAACTATGTGAAAAATCTGCAGAACACCAATCCTCTGGACAGCACTGACATGCAGAAACCCTCATAAGCCAGTCATTGTCAAAGCCAATTTTAGAAGTACTTAATGAGACTGTTAAGAATGCCAAGACAGTTTATGTTAACATGGCTGTCACATCATACTTTCTGTTTAAGTAAGAGATACCACACACACACAAATTGGAGGCCAATGTTAAGTGCATTGTCATTTGTTAATCCTGAAGTTGGACACTAGTTCCAACAACGACTGACAAATGCTCACTATCTTGCTGCAAGAAACTCAGCTGACTGGTTAGAAGCATGAAGTACAATAGTGAAAGACCAGCAGTTGAAAAAGTGAAGAACTCTCTCACCACATTCAGTAGATGAATTTCTAGATGTTCAGGTTATAGAAGATACATCTGCTGTATCTCTGACAACCCCATCTTAGAAGATGGAAATGCTTGTCAATTGAACCCCAAACAGATGGCTGCTTCTGCATCTGATGGAGCTGCAAACTTCTCTGGAAGACATAGTGGAGTACAAGCTTTGCTCAGAGAAAAGTGTAACTCTAATCTCTCCAATACACACTGCAGAGGTCATCTACACCAACTAGCGCTAGTACAAGCTGCAGAATCTTCAAAGGGTATTTAAAAAGCCATACATTTAATATCTTCATTATACTCTTTCAGCAAGACTACAAAAGGACTGAATGTCTTGGAAAATATAGAAAATATATTGGGATAGAAGTTCAAATTAGTCCAACCTGGGAAAATCCACTGGCTTTCTCATGAGTGATCCTTGGCTGTCATCTTAAAATTATTGCAACCATTATTGGCTTTGGAAAGTATCTACCAAGATGGGACATATCTAAGTAGTGAGGCTGGTTTTGCTACTAAGTTTAGAGAAGACAATCACCATTCTCTTTTGTAAGTCTACTGTTGAAACCACTTGGGCCATTAAACAAAGTCATCCAGGCATCTGCCTCAACAGTAGTAGATCTGTCCAGCAGTGGAAGCTACACTTGGATCAATCAGAGATATCCATTGAAAACATACTGGAAGAAGCAAAAGACTTCAGTTCAGAAGTTGACTAATTACAGCACTTATATTAACTCCTTAAATGAAGGAGACAAGAAGTGTTTAAGTAGCTGAAAAAAGTAAAGTACACTGACTTGCTTCTTACATCTCTACAAGAAGCACTTTTGGATTTCATCAACCTCTACGTAGCTTTAACAGATGCCTGTAAAACATGGACAGTTGAGTGGAGTGACGCACTACCAGCAATGGGGCTGCCATGTGATCAGGCCAGAACAGAGAATTTGAACACAGGCTAGAATATCATACGATGAACAAATGTAGATTTGATTTCAACTTCTTCTTTACCATTACGAATGGTTTGACCCAATTTTTGTGCTATGTTTCCTGGAATGAAAGTAGGAATTCATCTCTTTCTACTCCCAGTCACAGCAGCTACAGTTGGCCATTTTTTCCTCATTGAATAGAATTTTGTGCTCTGACAGAAGTTGCCTTCTGCCTGATCATGAGTATATCATGAAGGACTGGAAGTACCTGACACATGAGAAGCCACCAAAAATGAATGCACTGCATTTGAGAAGTTCATTAACAGAGTTGTGCAAAATTACAACAAGAAGGATGTGGATATAGTGCTTCATAGAAGGCTTGCATAGCCAACTTCAATTTGTGTGATGATTTAAAAACCATGAGTTAAATCTAATAAAATGGTCATGAAATATTTTTCATTTTTTACTATGTTGCCATAGAGCCCACCTTTGCCCAAACAGTCTCACCCCTCCCCTGGTATTTTTGAACACACCCCCTAATTTCAATTTCCATGGAAAACACTGCACTGAAATATTTTCTGTGCAATACTTGTTTATATTACATTCTGTCAGCTGCAGGATACAGCATCAATTATTCTCCTAATGTAAATAGCAGGGTAGGTTTGTTTATTTTGTTAGGCTGCTTTGCTGGCTTATTTATTCATTCGTGGGAGAAGCCTGAACCTCTAAAGAGCTATTCACCTCACCAAAAACACCACATCAGTTTTTCAGTAGAACTCTGCCTCCCCACTAAGATTTGTCTGAGTTTGAGATCCTCAGCAGCAACAGTTATAATCAACTTATGTCACGTTTTATAGACATCATGAGCACTTTACCAGCTGCAGGCTCAGTTATGTCTCTGAAGCTTGAGCAATGGGATGGTGGAGGAGAAAGTGGTACATCTTCAAGAAATGGTGGAAAGAGGGGTGTTTATGCTGGTGGAAGCCAGGGGAAGCCCTGGGGCCACCAGGAGCACTGGAGAGTGAGGGTTGCCCTCGCCAGTACAGAACAGGTGTAGCAGCATACACTCCACACAGTTCATGGCTCCTATGGGGTGTTCAGTATAGCTTGCAGTGCCTTCTGCCCCTACCCTCACAAGGTCCCTCACCAAAGGCTCTTACGCAAAGTAAGCTGCCATGGGATAAGAGGAAAGGTGCTCTCATGAATTGGGAAATGGTTAAAAGATAGGAAACAAAGGGTAGGTATAAATGGTCAGTTCTCAGAATGGAGAGAGGTAAATAGTGGTGTCCCCCGGGGATCTGTTCTGGGACCAGTCCTATTCAACATATTCATAAATGATCTGGAAAAAGGGGTAAACAGTGAGGTGGCAAAATTTGCAGATACAAAATTACTAAAGATAGTTAAGATCCAGGCAGACTGCGAAGAGCTACAAAAGGTTCTCTCAAAACTGGGTGACTGGGCAACAAAATGGCAGATGAAATTTAATGTTGATAAATGCAAAGTAATGCACATTGGAAAGCATAATCCCAACTATACATATAAAATGATGGGGTCTAAATTAGCTGTTACCACTCAAGAAAGAGATCTTGGAGTCATTGTGGATAGTTCTCTGAAGACATCCACTCAATGTGCAGCGGCAGTCAAAAAAAATGACCAGAATGCTGGGAATAATTAAGAAAGAGAGATAATAGGACAGAAAATATCAGGTTGCCTCTATATAAATCCATGGTATGCCCACATCTAGAATACTGTGTGCAGATGTGGTCGCCTCATCTCAAAAAAGATATATTGGAATTGGAAAAGGGTAACAAAATTAGGGGTATGGAATGGCTTCTGTATGAGGAGAGATTAATAAGACTGGAACTTTTCAGCTTGGAAAAGAGACAGCTAAGGAGAAATATGAGTGAGGTCTATAAAATCATGACTGGTGTGGAGAAAGTAGATAAGGAAGTGTTGTTTTGTACTTCTCATAACACAAGATCTAGGGGTCACCAAATGACATTAATAGGTAGCAGGTTTAACACAAATAAGAGGAAGTATTTCTTCACACAATGCACAGTCAATCTATAGAACTCCTTGCCAGAGGATGTTGTGAAGGCCAAGATCATAACAGGGTTCAAAAAAGAACTAGATAAATTCATGGAGTATAGGTCCATCAATGGCTATTAGCCAGGATGGGCAGGAATGGTGTCCCTAGCCTCTGTTTGCCAGAAGCTGGGAATGAGTGACAGGGGATGGATCACTTGATGATTACCTGTTCTGTTCATTCCCTCTGGGGCACCTGGCACTGGCCACTGTTGGAAGACAGGATATTGGGCTAGCTGGACCTTTGGTCTGACCCAGTAGGGCCATTCTTACCCATTTGCCATCAGGGTATTTAGGCAGCCGCAACATTATGGCTTCCACATGCATAGGGGTGTTGGGGAGGGAAAGGACTTTTTGGCTCTCTTCTCACCTCCACCACCACTAATGCCTCTGTGTGATGGCAGCCATATTTTGACCCTATAATAAATAGATAGGAATTGCTTCTGCCAGAAAAAATGTCAGGTGAGCATAGATGGCCCTCAGTAAGGGAAACAGGAAATGAAAAATACTTCTCTCCAGCTCCCCAAGAATAAAATATACTGTAGCAGGGCAGCAACTCACCAGTGCAGCACCTCCTGCTGGTCATCTTGGGAATTAGTTCTTTTCAGCCTTCAGAGAACCCTCTGCAGGCCAGTGGATCACCTGCCACTGGCCCCCATGTTCCTCTCAAACCCCAGTACCCCTTTACCTTGGGGTCCTGCCCCCTGGAAGTGTCACCACACTCTGGGTCTCCCCTCCCAGGGGGAACCCCTAACCCTCTAAACCCACCTTGCCTCAGTGGCTACTGCCAGTCATCATCTAGCCCCCAGTCACTGGGGCAGACTGCAGTCTGTAAAGGCCACTCATCATTGGCAAGGGGTTAGGACCTGCTGCTTTTGCCTATCCTCATGCTGCCCCTCTGCAGTCCCAGTACCTTTCTGGGCCTTTCCTAAGGCCTGCAGCCTAGGGGTTTACCAGGCTGGAGCTCCCTTTACACTTCCCCAGCACTGGGCTACTTCAGGTACCTTGGTCCCAGGCAGCTAGCCCTTCCCACTCCAGGGCTAGAGTGAGACTCCTCTAGCTTCTGGCCCACAGCTCTCTTATAGGGCCAGCTAGGGCCTGACTGGGGTGTGGCCCAGCTGGGGCTGCTTCCCCCAATCAGCCTAGCTTTTCCCCAGCTGCAGCCCTCTCCAGGGCTGCTTTAACCCCTTCAGGGCCGATGTGGGGTAACCATCCTGCTACACATACCTGGATGGAGACAGACTTCTGAATCTCTTTCTGAACAAGCCCTTTCATCTCCAATGAGATATTACCCCAGGAGGTTGCTGGAATCTACGCTCCCTTTGATCAGAAACTTTCTCAGTCCAGGCGACAGGACAAGTGCATTGGTGCCTGTGCCTGCCCACTGAATTGATGATCTGTAATGGTTAGACATCGCACCAGCATAGAAGTATATATTGAAGGTGAACCCTAAGGAAATCAAGAGTTTAAATTATCCTCCACATGTCCAGCATCCCACTACAATGAATCCAGGCAGGGTTGTTTGGAAGCTGAACACTTTATGCTCCCGTCCCACACCACTGTCCAGTTTTATCAAATTAGGACAAGTCAGCAAATAAGAACAAACTTGTGTATCAGTAACTGCTAATGATAACAAATGTAATGTATCAGTAACTGCTAATGATAACTACCTCTCTGTGCTGCAGGTAGCCAATTCCTACAGACAGCAATTTCACACACCCAATGGTGTAAGAAACTGCTATATGTAGGAATGTGCTACATCATATAGTAGTTTTTAGCAAATTAGGACAAGTCAGCAAATAAGAACAACCTTATGTTCTTGGTGCTGATGGAGGACTTCAACTACTCAGACATCTGTTGGGCAAATAACACCGCAGGACACAGATTATCCAACATGTTCTTGGAATGTATTGGAGAAAAAAATTTATTTCAGAAGGTGGAGAAAGCTACTAAAGGAGAAGCTGTTCTAGATTTGATTTTGACAAATAGGGAGGAACTGGTTGAGAATTTGAAAGTGGAAGGCAACTTTGGTGGAAGTTGATAATGAAATGATAGGAGTTCATAATTCTAAGGAATGGTAGGGAGGGAGAACAGCAAAATAAAGATAATGGATCTCAAGAAGGCAGACTTTAGCAAACTCAGGGAGTTGGTAGGTAAGATCCCATGGGAAGCAAGTCTAAGAAGACAGTTGGCAGTTTTTCAAAGAGACATTATTAAGGGCACAAGAGCAAACTATCCCACTGCAGGAAAGATAGGTAGTATGGCAAGAGACCACGCTGGCTTAACCAGGAGATCGTCAATGATCTAAAGGTCAGAGAAGAGTCCTACAAAAAGTCAAATTACAAAGGATGAATATAAACAAATAACACAAGTATGTAGGGACAAAATTAGAAAGGCCAAGGCACAAAGTGAGATCAAACTAGGTAGGGACATAAAGGGTAACAAGAAAACATTCTACAAATACATTAGAAGCAAGAAGAAGACCAAGGACAGGGTAGGTCCATTACTCAGTGAGGGGGGAAAAACAATAACAGAAAATGTGGAAATGGCAGAGGTGCTCAATGATTTCTTTGTTTCAGTTTTCACCAAGAAGGTTGGTGGCGATTGGATGTCTAACATAGTGAATGCCAGTGAAAATGAGGTAGGATTAGAGTCAAAAATAGGAAAAGAACAAGTTAAAAATTACTTAGACAAATTAGATTCTTCAAGTCTCCAGGGCCTGATGAAATGCATCCTAGAATACTCAAGTAGCTGACTGAGGACATATCTGAGCCATTAGCGATTATCTTTGAAAAGTCATGGGAGACGGGAGAGATTCCATAAAACTGGAAAAATGGCATTTATAATGCCAATCTATAAAAAGGGAAATAAGGACAACCTGGGGAATTACAGACTAGTCAGCTTAACTTGTGTACCCGGAAAGATAATGGAGCAAATAATTGAGCAATCATTTTGCAAACATCTAGGAAGAAAATAAAGTGATAAATAACAGTCAGCATAGATTTGTCAAGAACAAATAGTGTCAAACCAACCTGATAGCTTTCTTTGACAGGGTAACAAGCCTTGTGGATTGGGGAGAAGCAGTAGATGTGGTATATCTTGACTTTAGTAAAGTTTTTGATACTGTCTCTCATGACCTTCTCATAAACAAACTAGGGAAATGCCACCTAGATGGAGCTACTATAAGGTGAGTGCAAAACTGGTTGGAAAACCATTCCCAGAGAGTAGTTATCAGTGGTTCACAGTCATGCTGGAAGGGATCAGTTCTGGGTCCAGTTCTGTTCAATATCTTCATCAATGATTTAGATAATGGCATAGAGAGTACACTTATAAAGTTTGTGGATGATACTAAGCTAGGAGGAGTTGCAAGTGCTTTGGAGGAGAGGATTAAAATTCAAAATGATCTGGACAAACCACAGAAATGATCTGAAGTAAACAGGATGAAATTCAATAAGGAGAAACGCAAAGTACTCCCCTTAGGAAGGAAAAATCAGTTGCACATATACAAAATAGGAAATGACTGTCTAGGAAGGAGTACTGCAGAAAGGGATCTGGGGGTCATAGTGGACAACAAGCTAAATATGAGTCAACCGTGTAACGTTGCTGCAAAAAAAGTAAACATCATTCTCGGATGTATTAGCAGGAGTGTTGTAAGCAAGACATGAGAAGTAATTCTTCCACTCTACTCCATGCTGATTAGGCCTCAACTGGAGTAATGTGTCCAGTTCTGGGTGCCACATTTCAGGAAAGATGTGGACAAATTGGAGAAGGTCCAGAGAAGAGCAACAAAAATGATTAAAGGTCTAGAAAACATGACCTATGAGGGAAGATTGAAACATGATAGTTTTCAAGTACATAAAAGGTTGTTAAAAGGAGGAGGGAGAAAAATTGTTCTTTTTAACCTCTGAGGATAGGACAAGAAGCAATGGGTGTAAATTGCAGCAAGGGAGGTTTAGGTTGGACATTAAGAAAAACTTGCTAACTGTCAGGGTGGTTAAGCACTAACATAAATTGCCTAGGGAGGTTCTGGAATCTCCATCATTGGCAATTTTTAAGAGCAGGTTAGACAAACACCTGTCAGGAATGGTCTAGTTAATACTTAGTCCTGCCATGGGTGCAGGAGACAACACAAGAGTGCAGGGGACAAACTGCTATCTGTAGGAATTTGCTACATCAGATAGCTGTTTTTCGCAATAGCAATTTTCTACAATCCATTACGTACCAGTAACTGCTACAGGTAGCACATTCATACAGGGAGCAGTTTCCTATACTACACCAGCAGCTCACTGCACCGGCGCAGCACCACGCAAATGTCAGGCGGACCACGTCCATGGGGGCCCATTGACTGTTCTGTCATGGGGCCTGGAATTGCTGTCGGCAGGCCTGGGGACAGGAGAGAGAGACAGCTGCTGCTTCCTAGGTCAGGGCTGCAAAGCTGGCAGCCTCAGGCAGTACAGCTGATGACCTGGTTCCTGCAGGTGGGAACGGGCCCTGTTCTGCCTTCTTGTGGTGAGGGCAGAGCTCCTCTGTTTGTAAAGGTGCTTCTTACTGGTATAGGGAAGTTTTATCTCTAGCCTTAGCAGTGGTTCTCAACCAGGGGTACACGTACCCCTGGGGGTACACAGAGGTCATCCAGGGGGTACATCAGCTCATCTAGATATTTGCCTAGTTTTACAACAGGCTACATAAAAATCACTAGCCAAGTCAGTACAAATTAAAATTTCATACAGACAATGACTTGTTTATACTGCTCTATATACTATACACTTAAATGTAAGTACAATCTTTATATTGCAATTGATTTATTTTACAATTATATGGTAAAAATGAGAAAGTACGCAATTTTTCAGTAACAGTGTACTTATACAAAATACTTTTGTATTTTTATGTCTGATTTTGTAAGCAAGTAGTTTTTAAGTGAGGTGAAACTTGGGGTATGCAAGACAAATCAGACTCCTAAAAGCAGAACAGGAGTCTGGGAAGGTTGAGAGCCAATGGCTTTTAGTATGTGTTGTTTCTGTGGGTCATTCTTGCCCTTTGTCTGTTGCTGCAGAGAAAGAAGGAAGCATGGAATGATGCACATGAGACAAAATTTTGAACTGTTGTTTAAAGGCCCACTTGGAAATCTCATGGACTTGGAGTAACTGCTTGTGAATTTAATGTTGGTTTGATATCAATTTTAACACCTTGTAGCGTATGGTGCATATTTTAGCTAGCTGAAATTTATTTCATTTTTCAATACAAAATGGCTTGTTGGTCAAAATGCAAATTTCCATGGTCAAATGTCTGGGTTTTTTTTTTACTAATTTAGGGGGGATTTTCATCCAAAACCCCCAAAGCTATTTTTCCCCTCCACTTTTCAGTAAAACCAAAATGTTTTGCCTGACCAACAGATGGCAAACTTTGGGAAACTGCCAGCTCTCCTGAACTCCTTTTTCCCTTAAATTTTCTTCCCCTGGGATCTTACTTATAAGTTCTCTAAGTTTTTTTACCCCTTTTATCTTTGCCCAGGGACTTTCAACTGGCCTGCCTCTCACCTCCTTCTGGACCTCATAGAAAGTTCTTGATGTATAATTCAACACATCCTCTCTTTTCATCCTGCTTGTCCTTCCTGAACAAACTGCACTCCTCTATACCAATATTCCCAATTATGAGACTTATCCTACCAAGTCTCTGTGATGCAAATTAAGTCATAATTTAGCTTATGTAATAATACTTACAGTTCTTTGTCTTTATTGCCCATACCCTTTGCATTTTGCATAGACCTCTAAAATATTGAGCAGATTTCCCCACTGATTTCCCTCTTATTGTTCCTATGACCCTATTGTAATTTTTCATGTCCTACCAGACCCCAGCATCTAGACTTCTGTTAAAGTCACCTTTCTTTTGTGCTTACCTGTGGGCTTTTGTCACCTGTCCACTTTGAACCTTGTTAAAAACCTTCCTCACTTGTTTGGTGAGTTGGTGCATGAAGATGCTTTTCCCCTTCGTGGTCAGGTGGACCACATCTCTTCCCAGAAGAACTTCTTCCCAGAACCGCATCCCATGGTTGAGGAAGCCAAAGCCCTCCCATCAACACCATCCATACAGCCATGCATTTATCTCCAGGATTCATGTGTCCTTGCCTGGGACCTTACCCTCAGCCAGGAGGATGGATGAGAGTACAGCCTGCTCCCCCAACCCCTACATCCTTGCTCCTAGAGCCCTGTAGAGGTTGCACTTTTGTTTACTCTGGTGATTTCTATTGTGAGTCTCATGGCATTTGATGTTTTACGTAAAGCCCCAGCTCCTGGTGACAAGCGATTAAATGAACATCTAAGCATTCCTTTTTTTAGAAAGTAATTTTCTAATCCTCATAAACGGTAACGTGTGTGAAACCTAAAGACTCAAAAAACAGGAGACAAATAAAAAGAACCCAACATTTACTTTGAATATCATGATTTTTAAACCAATCTCATTATTTTTAGGGCTTGACTCATGATTTTGAAGGTATGGGTTTGGCCACGCTGTAACTCATAATGTGATACAGTGCCTTACGACCATATGCCGGTACTGCTCTCTTACCTCAGAGTCAGTAACCAACACTTTCATTCCATCTGGATCAAGCAAGTTCCAAAATCTTTGAACCAGCAGCAAATGTCTGACTAATTAAAGGGAATATAATTAGCCATAATTAGTTCTGACTGAAGTACACAGTCTCTAAATTAAATGCCAAACCACTTATATCTGGGCCAAATCCTAAGCCTACTAAAGTCATTGGGAAGGCTCTCTATTGACTTCAATGAGTTCTTGATCAGGACTTGTAATTCTAGTATTAAAAGATCAAGTTTAAAGCACAACCACATCTTTTAGTTATCTCAGGTTCTAAGCAAAATGTCAAAATGTCTCTCCAAGGATTTACCTCTGTATTTGTTTCCCTTGTAGTTTTAGCCTGTGACAGTTTTTAATATAGCTATACAATTATATATAAAAATATATATTTACATATGTCACAGGCTAAAGCCTCATAGGAAATATATATATATATATTTTGAAGAAAATGATTGAACCACAATTCTGGGGGTGGGCACTGGGATTGGCAGATGTAATTTAAACTGCATGCTTGAGAGGAAATAAAATATATGAAAACAAAACGTTACTATACATTACACTGAAACTGAAAACATAAAAACTGTTATTATGGGTAATCCAGAGAACAGTGTGATATAGACAAGTTAGGAGTCAGCATAACAGAGGCATCTGATTCTAATAATTCAAACAAAAAAACAAAAAATGACTTATTAACTATAGTGAAGGTTGACTTGATTCATTCTCATCCAAATATGACTTAATTACCCACTGGAACTGCAGGACTTGAATTCAGTCTATGACTTTTTGATGCACTATGTGCTAATGAGCAGAAAGCAAGGTGGTTTTAAAGAGTTGTGATCACAGTTTAGGTCATGAACTGATCTATACATATTCTAGGCGTGGTGACTTTCTGACCATTTCAATTCACCTCTACTTTCTTAGATTAAGGGTATGTCTATGTTGCAGCTGGGGGTATGAATGACAACTCATGTAGAGTTACCCACATTGCTGTACTCTAGCTAGCTTGCTAAACATAGAAGTTTCAGAGTAGCAGCCGTGTTAGTCTGTATTCGCAAAAAGAAAAGGAGGACTTGTGGCACCTTAGAGACTAACAAATTTATTTGAGCATAAGCTTTCGTGAGCTGTATCACGAAAGCTTATGCTCAAATAAATTTGTTAGTCTCTAAGGTGCCACAAGTCCTCCTTTTCTTTTTGCGAAACATAGGAGTGAGGACCATGGTTAGGGCTTCAGTGCCAGATGCACATGTGAGTAGGTATCAGTGTGGGTCGGGGGGTCAGACGAACTTGTACAGCCTGCTCTGAAGTCAATGTCTTGGCATTCTCACTTCTATTTTTTGTGTGCTAGCCAGAGTGCAGATAGAGCAGATACATCTACACAAGCTGCCATTCACTCCCCTGGCTTCAATACATATGTACTCTAAGGGTTTGTCATCAATTAATTGTTTCTCAGGTTAAATTTTGTGTTAATTGATTAAATTGTCTGTAAACCTGATTCACAGGTTTCTTTTAATACAGGGTGATTGTTCGCCCACGAGTATATAGTCTGATTTTGTCTCTGGTTAGTAAGACATTTTCTTTTCACATAAATGTACAAATTTAAAAGTCATGCTGCATGGAAAGAGTAAAACTCATATTTTTCCTTGCATTATATATTCAAGGATATGCAAAGTGAGAGAAGACATTTATGAGAATGTTTAAAAGCCACGGAAATGATAAAGAGAGAGAAAGCTGACTTTCAAAATACAGTAGAACTTCAGAGTTATGAACACCTCAGGAATGGAGGCTGTTCGTAACTCTGAAATGTTTATAACTCTGAACAAAACAGTATGGTTGTTCTTTCACAAGTTTACAACTGAACGTTGACTTAATACAGCTTTGAAACTTTACTATGCAGAAGAAAAATGCTGCTTTTAACTATTTTAATTTAAATGAAACAAGCAGAGAAACAGTTTCCTTATGTTGTCAAATCTTTTTTTTAAAACTCCCCCCCCCCCCTTTTTTTTTTTAGTGGTTTATGTTTAACACAGTACTGTACTGTTTTTGTTTTTGGCTTGTTGCTGTTAGGTTTTTTCCATTTTGGGTTTGTTGTTGTTTTTTTGTCTCTGCTGCTGCCTGATTGTGTATTTCCAATTCCAAATTAGGTGTGTAGTTGATTGGTCAGTTTGTAACTCTGAGGTTCTACTGTATAGAAGAAACTGATCAGCAGGAAGCTTCATGGATTTGAGTTTTTCTCTAAGGCTTTGATCCTGCAAGCATTTGTACATGTGCCTGCTTAAAGCTGATCAGAGAAACCTAGATCGAACTATATTCCATAGGAAATTGCAATTCTTTCATAACTGAAACATTTTGTGAAATTGGGTTGATTTTTCCAGAATTTTTTTTCATAAGAAAACTAGAAAACATTGTCATTTTTAGAACAAAACACTTCAATTTTCATTTTAAATTACTTTTTGTTTTGAATTTTGTTTAATTTTGTTTTCTAATACAAAGCTTTGAACTGTTTCATTTTGATTTTAACGTTTTAATATACCTGAAACAAAAATTTTGGAATTTTCCTTCAGAGAATTTTGCAGTGTTCAGGTTTTGTTCCTACCTGGAACACAGTCAAATTTCAAAATCACGAAATACTTTGTAAAACAGAACTTCCATCATCATATAGTTC
Organism: Chelonia mydas; assembly: GCF_015237465.2. Taxonomy (NCBI): domain Eukaryota; kingdom Metazoa; phylum Chordata; order Testudines; family Cheloniidae; genus Chelonia; species Chelonia mydas. The sequence continues at coordinate 52,326,625 of NC_057849.1, read as the reverse complement.
TAGTGCTTACCTCTGTCTGTGAGTGGTCTTACTGAAGTCAACAGAACTATTCACCTGCTTAAAGGTAAGCCCAAGCCTAAATGTTTGCAGAATTGGAATTGTAGCTGCCATCTCAAGTGAACAAAGGTCACCAAACTCTCACCAGAACAGGCACTAAGGTGCAATGGTGACATGCATGGCATAAGGATACAAATAGGAGAGAATTATAAATGTATGTTTCCCAATTAATTTCACTGCAGCAAGGTTACATTTTACAACACTTACACTGTTATATCAATTTAGTAAAAGATTTTAATTAATGGAATGCAATTCAGGGTGTTCATGGAATTTAAAAACTTGTGTGGGGAAATCATTTTTTCTGAATTTTGTTTTTCTTCATATTCTCTTATAAAAACATTACATTTTCTCAGTTTCTAATGTAACAGCTAGAAATGAGTGAGGTCAAAATTTTCAAGACAAAGTTAGGCAACCAGTCTTTGGGTGTCTGTTTTAGCATTGGGCCAGTTCATCTATTTATTAATCTGAAGGCAGATGCTTTCAATTGTTACAAGGGGAGAAGAGTTCTTCAAAACACTTCTCTGTTCATACCAGCAACATCTCAGTCTTGTCTGGGTTTTACATCAGCCAGACTCTGATTGCAGCTAGATACTGAGGAAGCTGGAAGATGGTATTATTTACACTAAATACAAAGATGGTGTAGAACCACACCATTTCTGAGCCACTTGTACCAATGGAAGAGGAGGCAGAGTTTCCTCCTAAATTGATCAAAAATAAAGTTAATTATGCATATAACTCTTTTAACACATAGTATGAGACTTTCATTTCATGACTATATAGCAATACTAGAAACATCTAAAGAGCCCCAGCACTGAACATCTGGTTCAGGGGCTGCAATGAAGCCCAAATAACTCCTGTTCCAGCACTACCTTTAAACATAGGAATTTTTATTCTTCTTCTTTTTTTTTTTTTTTTGGCAAACCAACAGGTCAAATTGGACATCGAACACAGGGAGACTAGGCCAAAAACCTAACTGAAACAGCTATTTAGCAGCTGACTTTCAGTGCATTGTACATCCAAGGATACAGACAATTGGTTTTAGAATATTTTGCTTAGAGATGTGCCATTTGTGTTGCTATCGTTAAGGGCCTGTCAGTATTCCAATAATAAATCGTGGCTTTCAGGAGGTTGTAATTTTGAACAACTCACTCTGGCCTGACCTTGACAAACAGTGTAACTTTTTTGCAAACAAAAGCAAAGTCAATTTAGGTAATTCAGACTAATTTGTTTAATTACTGAAGGGTTCCTTGGTACTGAAGTGTAGTTTGTCTTATACCTCAAAACCAGATTCCATGGTCAACAGACACTTTTTCAGTCCATACTTACAATTGGCTCAATTGCATTGTCACTGAAGTCAACAGCAAAAATTCCATTGATTTCAATGGGTGTAGGACTGAGCCCATGTGAGATAAAGACCTTTGGCATTAACAAAGCAAAACAAAAACAGACAGATTTTAAGATTTAAGAAGCTTTACCTCATTTTGGCTACCTCTTTATCAGCAACAGAAACACACCCTCACCACCAGTTGGAGTTGTGTATATGTAAACAGTTTCTGGGAAGTGAATTCTCAGGGGGACACTGCAGTGTCAAAGGAGAGGTGAAACAGTGATTCAAAATAAAAAGATATGGCAGTTTCTTAACTCCACTTGGTCCGAACCTCTGTGTCGTAAATTGCATTCTGCTTTGGAATGTTCATCAGTTCTGTTAGCCCCAAGTCTTTGATGAGCTTGGTAGGGACAAGTAAACGAGGGGAAAGTGATTCAGACTTAGGTGCCTGGAGCCCCTTTGGGTAAAAAAATATTAAAACATTATTATGATTACAGCAATAAAATAAATAATAATAAATAAAACAGCTGAATAGCCATACATTTGAATTCTAATACATGTCCATGATCCCAGTAAACAACTTGCTACCGTAAATTAAATCAGTGCTGTATATCTTGATTTATAGCTAAGTATTGTCCCTCCTAGCCTTCCTTATATTGTTTTTCTGTCCTTAATATTAACTCCTTCCTAACTTCTCTGTGGTCTAAACTTTCCTTTTCACACGGATTCTTCTCAGCCTGCTTTCCAATAGCCTTCAAAGATGCTGATAATTACCCTTAGTACTTAAAAACTACATAACCCTGTCAAAGGGCTGAAGAAAGTAACCAAGTTCCAATTCTGCACATATTTAAGCCTGTGTCTAACTTCCTGGTATGCTTGAAGCCCATTGGAAAGCCCAGGGAAAGCCTCCTTTTGACTTCAATGGGCTTTTGATCAGAACCTTTGTGAGTATTCCCATTGAAGTCAATAGGACTGATTAGGTGAGTGAAGTTAGGCATGTGTTTAAGTGTTTGTAGGATCGAGACCAAAATCTATTCTTACCAAAACACTTATTTTAAAGAATAAATTGTTTGCTGGATTGTGGCAGGGAAGAAGTTATGCCAAATTTACAGACTTTATATTGTTGAATTGATATAATTACTAGATGGTTTTATATACACTCGAAAAAAAAGAGGGTTACTGACCTATTCTGTAACTCTTGTTCTTCAAGATGTGTTACACATGTCCATTCCACCCTTGGTCTCTTGGTGTCTTGGAAAAAAAAACTTTTAGTATTAAAGAACATCTATAAAAGAAAGCTCTCATAAGAAATCCAATTACTGGAACCAAGCCCCTGTTCCTTCAAAATGTGTATCATGTGCCAATAACCATAATTAGTCACACATGTCAATCTGCATTGAAATAATACATATTTTCCATATTGCATAGTATCACCACTGGTTTGTACACTAAACAGGCCAAATTCACAGTACAGAAGGTTGGGCCTGTCTACTGCTTAGAATTGTTGCTTGTAAATAACAGATCATGTTTACGTTATAGATCAAAGAATAAGCATGTTTCTTCCTGAACTTCCTAGATTTACATAGTTTAATTCACTCTTAAATGCAATTTCTTCACCTCTAGTTCTCAGGGAGCCTAAACAATGAGATGCCCAGTGTTTAATATCCCTTTGCTAATAACCTTTGAATAATGGTTTCTCCCTGTTTTGCTCAAAAGGGAATAAATTTTACCTTAGGTCTTCCAAAATTTACAGAGCTTAGTTGCTCCTTCTGAGAACCCAAGGAACTCTCTGTGAACCATGCTCTGTGCTCAGTATGCTAAGAATATGCTTACTTTGATATGAAAATATTCCTGGCCCTTAAGTATCTCTCTACAGATACAATCATGCAGTTTACAATTTAGATAGCATTGCCTTAGAATGAAACAAAAAGGACAAAATAAATCCTTTAAACCATGTTTGGTATTAATATAAATACAACATTAAACTCTGACTAACGGTCTCCTGGTGTCCAAATTACTGTACAACAGATTTCAGTGGCACATTCTACTGCAGTCAAAGTTAAGGTATATCCTGTATGCATGTGTCATAAACATACACCTAAGGGTAGCATAAAATCCCTCCTTTACCTGTAAGGGGTTAATCAATTCCATTAACCTAGTTGGCACCTGACCAGAAGGACCAATGGGGAAAGAAGATACTTTCAAATCTGTGGGGAGGGAAGGGGGAAGTTTTTGTTTGTGCTCATTGTTGTTCTCTCAGAGACAAAGAGAGAGACCAAGCAAGTAATCCAGCTTCTACTGAAATGATACATCTAAATTTACAGATATTGTAAGTAATAGCAAGGAAATGTGTCAGAATATCTTTTGTTTGAGCTTGTGAATTTTCCCTATGCTAAGAGGAAGGTTTATTCCTGTTTTTAGTAACTTTAAAGTTTTGCCTAGAGGGGATTCCTCTGTGTTTTAAATCTTATTACCCTGTAAAATTACCTTCCATCCTGATTTTACAGAGGTGCTTCTTTTACTTTTTTCTTTATAATAAAATTATGTTTTTAAGAATCTGATTGGGTTTTTAGTGTCCTAAAAATCCAAGGGTCTGGTCTGTGCTACATTGTTTACTCTCAAGCCTCCCCAGGAAAGGGGGTGAAGGGGCTTGTTGGGGAATATTTTGGGGAAACAGGAACTCCAAGTGGTCCTTTTCCTAAACCTTTGTCTAACTCATGTGGTGGCAGCGATACTGTCCAAGGACAAGGAAGAATTTGTGCCTTGGGGAACTTCCCCAAGGCAAAGTTTTTAACCTAAGCTGGTAGAAATAAGATTAGGGGGTCTTTCATGAGGGTCTCCACATCAGTACCCTAGAGTTCAGAGTGGGGAGGGAACCCTGACGGCATGTCTCTTCCAAACCCTGGTTTTCAGAGTCTAATATCTTGGTTATTCCCAATCACATGAGGTTGAAACTTGAGGGAAGATGAAACAGCAAACACTGACCTGAACAGTCACCCCAAACTTTAACTAAATCTTTCTTGAGGTATGAAAAAGTGGTTAACTTCTCTTTTAGTTATTTGCTACTTCCAGATTCTGGCTTGGACCAGAAGCAAAGTGTTAGAATCCCATGAGAAGGACCGCTCTAGATATATTTCCAGCCCGACCGGAAGCAATAAATACCTCTATCTCACAGGTCTGCTCCCAGTCATGCCTCTATGATCCCTACAAGATTTTACCATTGGAAGCGATTATCAGGTCTTCTCGCCTTCTGACATTTCCATCCTGATTTTACCGCTCAGAGCATTAGATTCTGATCTGTTACACTGGTGTTAAGCCGGAGGAACTGCATTGTCCTAAATAAATGTAATCCCTCTGGCTTTATAGCGGTGTAACTGAGATCAAGATGTATCTCTAAGCTGCAGAATCAAGATGGAAATGTCACAAGGATCAGATGAGTTGGAGAAGCAGTATACACTGTGGATGCTTCTTTAAAATGAACTGGCCATCTCTGCTCAGTATTGACCTGAGAATAAAGTAGCACATGGTCTTTGCAAGCCAGAGCTGGGGTTCCCTGGCAGAACTGTAAAGAACATTTCAAGCGTGCATAGTGCTACCTAAACTGTCCCTTCTCCTAGATAAATATTCTCAGTCGTTTTCACCCAAATATTTATTTAAGCAAGAACAGCCTCTCTGATCTGGCAATTCGGTCTTACTGGTGATTTGACAATGTGAGGTTAAAAGTGGGGCAAAATGGGGTGAGTTGATGTCAGACTGGCAACTTTAGCTGTGGATTGTACCAATGGCACTGCTGCTGTTACTATAAAGTAAAGTTCATGGGTCATACTCCTTCCTGGTGTAACTCCTTTGGTTAGACCAGAGATGAATATGGCCTCATAACTGTAATATACTTTGAAGATGGAATTGATTTAAGAACAGTTTATTTTGAAGAAACTATGTACGTATGACTCAAAGCTCAGACTCCCTCTGTTTGATAAAATAGCCTACTGTTTGCCTATTCTTCAAATATTCCTGGAAGACTCACAGCTAGTGACAATAGAGTGTCCAGACATGATTAGCAGTGTCTCCCATTAAGAGGCTGGACTTTTAGTACATGCATTACTACAGGAAACATTTGGTCAGGTTCCCTCCAGATCTGAGTCAGGAGCTCTCCCAGGTGAGCCAAATGGGAATCTCTTTTAGCCAAGCCAATAGGAGCTGATCTAATTTTAAGCCTCTGATGGAAGTGGCTTCTTGCATATCTTGAATGTGGGACAAAGCATGAGTCAGATTTTGCTTTCCCGTAGTTTTACAGCCTTCTGAAAGAGCTGTTAATGTATCATTTTCAGGGCTGGAACAGTCGGTACGGTGGTTCAAGCCAACAGCTTGTATTTTTGGCTGTCAGAGGCTCTAACCCAAGAGCTTTGCTCTCCCTCTGGAAATGACAGCACTGAAAAAAATTATAAAATAATTGATGAAAACGTAGCCCCTAAATTGGCTTTTTAAAAAAAAAAAAAAAGGGGGAGGGGGGATGTCTCCATTTTCATTCATAGAGCTTTTTCCCTTTCGGAGAATTGTGCTGTGGTAGGCAAGTTTCTTAAAATTTACTTCAAATTTTATGTCTCAGAACCACAGCTTTCAGACACAGTGAAAATAGGCAGATTAGTAAGTGAGATTGTTTCCATGCATTTGGGGGTTGTTTAACTTTTCTTTTTCAGACTTTGTCCTCCTGAATTTTAGCTCAGCCAAATAACTAAGGATGCCGAGCTCAACACCTGCTGGAAATAATAGGTCAACCCAAAGTAATATTATAGTGTGGGTCATTACCCGTCCCCTCTTTTTTTAGTTCTTGCAGTGTAGTGCAGGACTGACTAATGTAACAAAGAGAGGAAAAACTGCCAGAGCCAATGCACTGATGAATAACCAGTAAGTATTTGGCATGGTGTCACAGGGTAGCCAGCCCCAACCTACTTGTGACAGGCTCTGCTAAGGAGAATGAGCCAACCCAGATCCACCTAAAAGTAGTTAATTGTTTAGGTGGCTGGGCAGCAGTTAATTAACTAAGGAATGTCTGGGCCTAAAAAAGGGTTATTAGGGGTCAGTCGGGAATTCCCAGAACAAAAAGGAAGCTCCTGAGGAAAGCAACTTTTCAGGGGAGCTGGTTAGGGAGTTCACCAGAAAAAGGGACCTAGGAAAGATACTCCCGGAGAAAAGATGTTATGAAAGGATAAAGCTACAAGTGGCAAGTCCTAGGGAGACCGGGTCTTGGTGAAAGGTCCTTGCCAGACAGCAGCAGGTGGTCCAGATCACAGACAAGCTATCCACCATACAGGGGAAGAGCTGCAGTGGTTTGACCTCTGCAGGGGCCCTAAGTCCAGAGAAGGAATCTTTCCCCACATGATGGCAAGACGTCTGGCTCCAGAGGGCCTCACTGATAAGGGGTCTGTATGGATGGGACATGGACACAAAGGGGACAGACAGACTAACATTATCTCAACTGCCCCAGCTAGGACACTTGTTTCTGTACCATATTTAGGCCTTTGATTAAATAAATGCGACCCCTGAAGGGGCACTGTTCACAAAGTGAAGGAGTACTTGTGGCACCTTAGAGACTAACCAATTTATTTGAGCATAAGCTTTCGTGAGCTACAGCTCACTTCATCGAAAGCTTACGCTCAAATAAATTGGTTAGTCTCTAATGTGCCACAAGTACTCCTTTTCTTTTTGCGAATACAGACTAACATGGCTGTTACTCTGAAACCTGTTCACAAAGTAAAAGCCTCATTGTTTTGTGAATTATGATGGATCTTGTATTTTGGTATATTTGTTGTATTTGTAATATATATATAAAAAACTTAAGAAAAAGCCTCACAGAATTCATTGAAAGCGCATTAGGGGAAATAGAGGCAGAGCTACAACTGCAGTTCCACACTGGGACACCAGGCTCAAAGAGTGAGGGCCCACCATAACACATGGTTTTGCCCTAACCCCTTTCTGGGGCACTTGAGATGTCTTTTAAAAAATCCCAAATTTATTTACCAATATAGAACCAAACTGAACTGGAGCAGAGCAGACTATCCACTTTTCTTGAATTCCTAGCCTGTAGCTGTAATATCTCAGGGGTTTTTCAGTTCTGTATTTGCTAAATAACAATTGCATATGATGGGGGGAGATGAGCAATGTTCCAGGATATGTGTGTATTCAAATAGCAGTGAAGCATGTTTAAACAAATAAACAATATGTTTCTCTAATATATTACAAGCTAGGACATAGGCTAGTATACACAGGCTAGTACTAAAAACTAGTCTAAGTGACCAAGGGAAGCCATTTCCTTTAAACTCTTAGCAAACAGGCTGAACATTAAAAATGCCCTAGCACACAGCCAGTATACTTGGAAGTATTTCAGGGATTCTGTTTTCAGAGGTCTTAAAGAGTGTCTCCAGTTTTATGAGCAAACTGAATTTTCTTCTGTTCCCAGATATCCCTCTTATGATTCCAGACAGGTATAAAATCTCCTGACAAGCAATGAGAAAAAAAGCAAAGCTTTTGTTACAGCATTTGCCCTTCTAACGAGGCAGACTGGCTGCTTCTGATAAGTTATTTTCCTTTCTCTAGCTGATGAAGACAGCCCTTTTGGATGAGTAGGTTAGACTTCTCTGGTCTCTTTAATAATGCTTCCCTTTGAGGACAACCAACTGGCCAAGTAAATGACAACTCAGAGGAGGTAGTGATCTTCACGCATTCTCCTAAGTAATCTCATGCTAAGCTGTGTAGCAATGCTTAACTGAGCCTATATCTAAAGTCTGATTCTTCCAACCCTTTCATGGTTTAGGAGCTTTCTTCTTCCTGTAGCTGAGCATGACTGGTAGGCACAGATGGGACTGATAGTTGTGGAAGCCAAGGACCACAAAGAGTGGACAACTAATCAGAACTCAGTCTTTTCCAATCAGAGGAACTGGCCATGATGATGAAGCAGGTAGCCTGAATCTATTTATCTGGGGTAGGCAGGGTGGAAGACAGGCAGATTGATGCAGCCATGGTAGCACATACTGGCTAAAGAACCTGGACAGAGAAATATGGTAGGGGGAAATCAAAATCAAAACCATGCAACTAATAAACCAATTCTGCAAGAGCTGTCTCCACACTACCTCTTGGGATGACACAAGGGATCATTTTCCATCTGGATGCGTATAAGCTTAGATGTCTTCACATTAGTTACGCCATTACAGATTTGTGGCTCAGTTCTATTCCCTTTGAAGTCAAAAATACTCTTAAACTTGACTCAAGTGGGAGCAGGAACAGATCCTTGATACAGGAGCCTCTGTAGATGCTGCCTTTGGAAGATGGGTTCTATATCCTATAGTTAATCATTCGGTATTTCAAAGGTGACCTTGAAATTCCACAGGTCCTGTAGGAAGGGAGTGCCTTTTGTATAAGGACCCCATGTTATTCAATGGAATTTACCCAGCAGGCCAGGAAATACTCTAAAGGACAGGTAGAATTTAAGGCTCCATCACTGAACATCTATTGTGACTACTGCTGATGAGTTCCTGGGGTGAAATTCTGGCTTCACTGAAGTCCATAGCAATACGCCTGATGATTTAATTCAGACTAGGATTTCACCCTTGCTGTGTAAGAATACATAAAAGGATATGGAAAATGACAATGTTTTATCAGTTGATTTGATTTCTTTAATTTACTCTATGTTCTTCCTGCCCTATTTTGTGTGTTGGTGTAATTGGGACCGTTATTCTAAATCAAACTGATATTTTTTTTTCTCATGTAATGTTTAGAATTAATACAGTTTTTATATTTTGGGAAATATCTACCTGAGCAGGGTCAGAATCCTTTACAAAGTGATTTGGAGAAGCCAATTTAACAGGTAAGGCATTATTATTACCATGGATGGGAAGCAACCTCACACATCTATGAGAAAAAAAGATGCCTAGTACTTTGTTCCCTTTTACGGTCTACTAACTCCTAATGACAATATCTGAAATCTGCAATTATTTATACCCGCAACCACACACTGCCCAGAAACTGATGCAAGGCTGCATATTTTAAATGTTCTTTGGGTAGAATATTATAGAGTGAGCATAGCTGTCTGGCTGAGAGCTGCAAAGAAAATCTAAGAGGGGAAAAAACACAGATGTATGAGCTAAAGATGCAAGAATTCAGCTCATTTAGCTTTTTTGTTCCATAATAACCTTGATTAACAGAATTTTAAAACATGCATGTGAAATCCTGCAAGTGGTTTGTTCTGCTCTGAGACACACGCAAGCAACTCCCACTGACGTTATGCATCAAGATTTTGTTCCACAAGCCCTGCTACAGAATACAACTTCAAGTTGTGAGCTGCATGGGCATGATGCTTTCATATTTATAATTGTTTCTTGGAAAGGTGAGTTCCTTTGTAGTCTTGTGGAACAGCAAATTATGTTTGCTTGAAAAGTGAAACTTCAACCATGATTGCCAAGTGTAGGTTTTGAATGTAAGTCAAATATTAAATCCCATTCCCCAACCCCCACACAAATGAATACGCCACATTCGTTCACATTCAGGAGCCAAGTCAACTCTTATCTTCAACTTTCTGGAGTTCCAATGCAACCCAGAGCAGGAAATATGAAAGTAAATACCATTGTTTACAACCCAGAAATCTATTCTTAGATTTGGATAATAACCACTGAATAAGTGAATGCAAATGAGTAAGCCAAACATTTCATTTTTGGGATTAAGAAAAATGAAAGAAAATTATCCTGTTTTTTTACCACACAGCCTAGTTCTATAATGTATATTTTTGTTCACATGAAAGATTTATTTCTTAATGTTTTTAACCAGGGGGCCAAACTCAGCAGTTCAACAACCTTGTGGCATTGTAATAAATCTATGAACACCTCTTCGCTTGACTACCCAAAAGGCATTGTTACTTGTATTGAAATCTGTTGTCTTGTCAAATCCTTTACATATAGTCAATAATGGCTATAAGCCCTCATGCTTCGAGGACTGATGCAACCACTAACTGACTGGAGGTTTAGAAGAAAATTTTCTTATGCCAGATTACTCCATAATTTCTGCAAGTAGGATTTCTTACGTTTTTATCTGAAGCACTTGGCAGTGGCCACGGTCTGAGACAGGTTTAGTGGACTCTATGGGCCACTGGTCTGATTGAATTTGGCAATTCCTATGTTCCTGTTATGAAGAGATATAATATAATTTTTCCATTGCTTATAGCTGAGTGAACAATAGGAGGGAGAAGGTATTTGTATAAAGAAGAATTTACTTTCTGTAGAAAAACAAAGAGAACCATGCCATGAAGCTATAAATAGTATATAACGCATATAATACTGAATATTTTCTCAGGGCATGGTTCTCTTTGCCATTGATTGGTTCATCCAGACAGTAAGTGGATCCTGTGTTAACTTTCTTTCAAATTCCTTTCTTGTCCATCCTGATGTCCTTTTCCATCCTTTTAACATGTTCTCCACCATAGGTTCTGTTCTGTCTATTAGTTTTACTTGGGCTGGATTTCAATTTTCTTAATATTTCTAATTATTTTACAATACTGTACTGTCTACTGACTATCCAAAACACAAATCAGATCTAGTGACACTGGTTTGATTTGATTACAAGACAAGTTACATCTACCACATCATGTCAGTAGGTGTAAACCAATCTCATATAATTCTAATGTAACTCACTCTTCTCATACCCATACTGCAATACAGCAAGCAAAGGGCATAGCCTGCCTTTAATTGAGGGAGATATGAAGGGGGAACAGAGCAGCCGCTGCCAAGTATTTAGCAGCACAATCTCCCTGTGGTTGCACAGTATGATGTAAAAATAAGTGGTATCCCTGGCTAGCTTCAGCTGATTAAAATGGCACATTGCTAGCTAGCTGTGGGGGCTAGACACACCCCACTGCTGGCAGACAATGCCCTCTTGGGTGTGTGGTGTTTGAGCCAGTAGCTGCTCCCCCTTACTAATATTCACTTAAGTATTAAGGAAAGGTATTAATCCACCACTTGTGTTGAGGATTGGGGCAGGGGCAGTTAGTGACCTCTCCCTCCATCTCCCATTTTACCAGCATGGAATTTAGCCTACAGGGTATATTCCTCAAAGAAATGACACCCCATGTAACCCCAGTTTTCATGTCACCCTTGCTAACAAATTAAGCATTGTAACTTTTATGTGCAATTTACAAAAGTCTGGTTAGGGGCTTGTTTTGTTTTGTTTGCAAGATCCCCTTTCAAGAATCTGCTGGGAAACAGCAACTGGCTTTGTTTATAAATCATGTGTGTTGGGAAAGAAGAGAACGAGGTTTCATGTGAAGTGGTAAAGCATGAGAAATTAACTCTCTGTGCTAACATACTGACCTAAAGCACTTCATAAACGTAAACAATAAGGGCATTTTGTCCCAAAATATAGATTCCTGTTGTGTTACACTAGTTTGGAGAGCTTTTTGCTGGCTAAATAGTTATAAAAACAACCAGCTAAGAAGATTTCACTGATAACCTGATAGGAAGCTACTCAAGCAAAGGGCTACATGGACAGGGAGATTTTAGATACTCCAGATATCTCTGAAAAATGTTTCAGATGATGTCTTATCATCCCATCAACCTTTCAGCAAACTGCAAGCAGCTTCTTAGGTGAGACGGGGTAGACAGAAAAGAGGATCTATAATAACAAAGATGCCAATATCAGTTGTGCACTGGACCTGGTTAAGTAAAAGGCCTGGTTGTGTGAGAAGTTGAGTGTCTCCTACGAGTTGCTGAGTTCCCTCTACTCACAATCAAGTCACTGGGAGCTGAGGGGCCTCAGCTTCTCGCAGAATCAGGCCAGAGTGGGAAGAAAACTAGATTAGAGAATCCTAGATACTCATCATTACAATGTGGAGTTAACAAGTGAAAAATAAAATATCAGCTGCAAAAGAGAAAAAGTTGTTAATAAAGAAGGATGTAGACATAGAATGTCATAGGATTTCTCAAGAGACGTGGCTGAGAGAAGGAAAAAATTTACTGAACCACAAATTACTGCATATGACAGTGGCTTTGATTTTCCCTGCAACTTTAAAAGATTTTTTTTTCAATATCCGAGTATGACTCTCATCCAAAGGCTAAAACACGTGGAGCACTGAGAGTTGCCTCTTTTAACTTGCTGCAGTTATAGCTCATCGGGCATAAATGACATCATCTGCAGCTACAAGCTTATACCAACATTTTTATGCTGTGAGTTATGTTTTGTTTAATAGCACATTCTATTCCCTTTTTCTTTTTAGAGCAGAAACATTTCCTGCTACCTCTCTGGTGAGTTTCATAACTGCTCATCTCACATACTTCAAATCAAGGTAAAGTTTTCTCTAACCCACTTCTTTCGAGAATGTAAATTAACTCAAAACTGCCTTTCCTGGGTCCAAAAAACATCTTCAAAACCTTACTAGGAGCAAACAATTTAAAAAGTTTTCTACATGAAGGTTCTATCCTTCATTCACTGGGAGACCTGAAGAACAGCACCTAATGAGATTAATAACTTAATTCCCTCATAGAATTTAGAAGTACCACTGGTTTCATCAGTGGAGTGTGTATGTTTCCAGAATAAAAGCTAGTTCACATGTGGAGCTTGCCAACTCCACTCAAGAAATTGTAAACTTCTTGAATGTAGTTATTACTCTGAACCCTTAACATGTCCATAAAGGTCAGTACACAGGTGACAAGTTCTTCGGGTATATCCTGTGTATATTTAAGGGAGGGTCCTCCCTATGGGTCTTGTAAATTCTGGGTTCAAAATCTACACACTTATAAGTCCCATAGCAGTAAGCATCTGTACACTTTGTAAGATCCATAAGCAATGCCTGTGGATCTTGTAAGAAGTGGGCTATGCATGTGGACTTTGTAAACTCCATCTCGTACCCAGCTGTGTAAATTCCACTGTGGTAAGCATGGTGCTTCCCAGCTCCACAAGGACCCGGCTCTTCTGACTCTCCTTGGCCTGAAGAACTCTAGAGTAGAGCTGGGCAAAAATGTTTCAGACGAATAGTAAATCACCAAAAATGCAGTTTCAGTGCAACCAAACTACGTGCAAATATAGGTTGAATTTGGCTAAACAGAGGCGATGCGTGGTGGGGCACGGGGGGTCAAGTTCCGATTGGCCTGCCACGGGTGGGGAAGGAGAGGGGCTCTGTCTTCCTCTCCCTGTGCCTCCCCCTTCCCCGGCACATTTGACTGCTCTCCCTGGCAGCCAGGCGGGGAGTGGGACAGAGCTCCCCCTGCACTCCCTCCGGCATGCTCGGCCCCTGTCCTTGGCAGCCGACCCTGGCCAGGAAGCGGGCCACCACTGCCTCCCGACCAGACTCGCTCAGGCAGAAGCGGCTCCGTCCCACTCCCTGCCCTGTTGTCAGGGAGAGCGGTGGCTCTGAGCTGGGCACAGCGCGGTGGAGGGGTCACTGAGCAGAGGAGACACATGTGGCAGTCACATGTCCTCCCGTTTAGATTGTGCCCCCCCGCCAACCAAGTATGGGGAGGCAGGAGTTATGTATGTGGCGAATAGTTTCAGTTAAATAAAAACTGAGGGATTTTTTTTTCCAAAAAGGTCAAACTGTTATTTCAACATTTTCAAAACAAACCATTTTGTCATGTTGTTACAAAATGAACTGAATAATGAGTTATTCCCACAGCTCTACTTTTGGAGCTATCCTTGTGTCTCTGGGTTCCCATCTCACCCTGCCCTGTACTGTTCAGTAGGAACAATCTATAAGGTTCTTATTTCTCCCCTACAGTTTCTTGCCCTGCATAGATTGTAGAATGTATCCATCAGGCCAGGTGGACTTTTTAAAATGTGCATCCCTGCGCCAAATAAGGGGGTAAAGAAACCATTTTAAAAATTATTTTAATTAGCATTTAATGGGTACTTAATTGTTTGTATAATCTGAGGTTTCACAGTCGAGCTGAGCCCCAAAGGGTCCAAGCCAAGCAAGTGTTAGATTTGGAGTCAAATTTGCAAAACATCATTACTTTAAAGTATTCCTAACCTTAAAAGCTGTTGAACTAATTGCCTTCAAACGTTCCCCCCCAAAATTCTGTTGCCCCCTAAAAGTTGATCACAAAAATAAATTTCCTGTTCAAAGTTATAGAGGGAGTGAGCATAGGGTTTACAATGGACCCTGGATGAAGTCTTATCAAGCTACTACTCAACATCTTCATTTTCATGGTCATCTTTAATGACCTACCATTCAAAAACAGCTTGACCAGTTTTCTTTCTACCTTGCAGAAAAGAACAGTTAGATGCCATTTTGTAATATGGCCAATCATACAAATGAGTATTCAATAAACCACACAAATCTGCAAAGCTGGGGCAAGAATCCTGGCCTTCAAGGGATCTGAGTAACTCCATTCAAGTCAATGGAATTACACTGTGGAAAAAGTACTGGGTCTGATTCTTAGTTAAACTAAGACCATTCTAGGGTGCTTTGACAGTTTAAAGGTATTTAAATTAGTGTAAATATAATTTATGCCCATTTTAAGGCCCCATTACACTGCCAGAGTGGTATAAATGAGGATTACTCCCACTATTGGAAAAGAACCAAGCCCCATGACTTCTACTACATGTGAGGTAAAGGAAAATGTCTGTCACAGTGTTGGACTATGTTCTATGTTGTAACAAGTTACTAGATGGTTCATACAGACACTACAACTGCTATAATTAGTTTAACAGTCATTAAGGACTTCATTACAACCTTCAAGTACTGTATAGCCTATGTACAAGGCTTCAAAGAGATTCAACTATGTGAAAAGTTTGCAAGGCTAGTGAGTAACAAATAGTTTTTGACACAAGGAAAAGTGCTACAAAAATCAAAAGTTCAAATCAAGGTAATTTTAACAGGTCTGTACTTCAAAGACAATTTGATCAGATTTCTTCAAACTTTACCTTCATTTTAAACCTGGCAGGTCTCAGGTCAAACCAGTTTTGCTAGTCAGATTATTAGGAATGGCTAAAAAAGGTCTTAAAATAGAAACTGGTTGAGATGAACTATGGAGAGACTGGTTTCAGAGTAACAGCCATGTTAGTCTGTATTCGCAAAAAGAAAAGGAGTACTTGTGGCACCTTAGAGACTAACCAATTTATTTGAGCATAAGCTTTCATGAGCTACAGCTCACTTCTTCGGATGAAGTGAGCTGTAGCTCACGAAAGCTTATGCTCAAATAAATTGGTTAGTCTCTAAGGTGCCACAAGTACTCCTTTTCTTTATGGAGAGACTGTATCTCCATAGTATTGTATAACTACATTTAAGTATCTATAATAAGGTTCATACAAAAGTTAGAAGATTCACATCAGTGACAGAGCCAAGTGTTCATTAAATAGGAATTAATGGAAGAAATTGGTTGTATACAACAGGAGAAAAAGCTCATAAATGCCCAAAAGTTTTACAGCCCAGGTTTGAAATAGCCGAAACAAATAATGATTTCATCATCATATGCTAGTTGTTATTTCCTCTGCAAGCTGTTTTTGTCAATACAGAGAAACTTCTTTAGTTAGTCATCGTAGAGGACAACAAGTTGGCCTGCAGCTACTGCCTTCATCCAAAGAGAATCATAATTCAGTTCAAAATGCTAATGCTAATATTTCCTGTTCAGACAACTGGAAAAATGGTGCTTTAATTTTATTGTAGCTAAAATGCCTTTGGGGAGGATGGTAAAATAACCAATGTTAAAGGAAGAAATGTTCTATCACAGCAGCAGTTTGGATGAATAAATCATAGAATCATAGAATCATAGAATATCAGGGTTGGAAGGGACCCCAGAAGGTCATCTAGTCCAACCCCCTGCTCAAAGCAGGACCAAGTCCCAGTTAAATCATCCCAGCCAGGGCTTTGTCAAGCCTGACCTTAAAAACCTCTAAGGAAGGAGATTCTACCACCTCCCTAGGTAACGCATTCCAGTGTTTCACCACCCTCTTAGTGAAAAAGTTTTTCCTAATATCCAATCTAAACCTCCCCCATTGCAACTTGAGACCATTACTCCTCGTTCTGTCATCTGCTACCATTGAGAACAGTCTAGAGCCATCCTCTTTGGAACCCCCTTTCAGGTAGTTGAAAGCAGCTATCAAATCCCCCCTCATTCTTCTCTTCTGCAGACTAAACAATCCCAGCTCCCTCAGCCTCTCCTCATAAGTCATGTGCTCTAGACCCCTAATCATTTTTGTTGCCCTTCGCTGGACTCTTTCCAATTTATCCACATCCTTCTTGTAGTGTGGGGCCCAAAACTGGACACAGTACTCCAGATGAGGCCTCACCAGTGTCGAATAGAGGGGAATGATCACGTCCCTCGATCTGCTCGCTATGCCCCTACTTATACATCCCAAAATGCCATTGGCCTTCTTGGCAACAAGGGCACACTGCTGACTCATATCCAGCTTCTCGTCTACTGTCACCCCTAGGTCCTTTTCCGCAGAACTGCTGCCTAGCCATTCGGTCCCTAGTCTGTAGCGGTGCATTGGATTCTTCCATCCTAAGTGTAGGACCCTGCACTTATCCTTATTGAACCTCATCAGATTTCTTTTGGCCCAATCCTCCAATTTGTCTAGGTCCTTCTGTATCCTATCCCTCCCCTCCAGCGTATCTACCACTCCTCCCAGTTTAGTATCATCCGCAAATTTGCTGAGAGTGCAATCCACACCATCCTCCAGATCATTTATGAAGATATTGAACAAAACCGGCCCCAGGACCGACCCCTGGGGCACTCCACTTGACACCGGCTGCCAACTAGACATGGAGCCATTGATCACTAACATGGAACATCCATATTCAGAAATGGAAGCAGCTAGTGAACTAATGGGATGGGGTCCTGTAAAGAGTATAAATATTCTTCAAAGAGACATTTTAAAAAAAATAACAGTTGCTTAAAAACATGATGGTTACAAATGGTACCTCTAAATTATCTTTTCGCCTCTGTACATCTTCCTTGTAGCGTCGAGTGGATACGGCGTTCTTCATTTCTTGCTGTAAACTGTCCCACACTGCTGTTGTGTGCTGAAAAATAGGTGCCACTCTCAATCCTAGAGGTGGCTACAATTCAGTGGTGAGTGATGGGATTCATGTAGGGTTAAATCCACTCAAACTGCTTCAGGAAGCTGGAAGGCGGAAGCAAGGTAAGGCAGCCTAGTTCCTGAAGAGAGAGGTGCTACTCCCTCCCTCCACAGAAGGCCAGAAGAAATTGTTGTAATCTAGTCCTGCATAATGGAGGACATAGAACTTCACGCAGCGTACGTCTATTCAGCAAAGAAAAACCCACTGTGCTGAGTCACTGAGCTTAGGTCAATTTTCCCAGGTTCATGCAATGGGGCTAAAAATAGCCGTGTATACATTTGGGGTCGTGCTGGAGCCTGGTCTCTGGGATCCCACAAGGGGGGAAGGTTCCAGAGTCCAGGCTCCTGCCTGAGCCAAAACTTCTTCACCGCAATTAAATAGCCCCACACCCCGAGCCCCGTGAGCCTGAGTCAGCTGACACGGGCCAGCTACAGGTGTTTAACTGCAGTGTAGACATATCTTTAGTGCCCTCAGTAATGCTAGAGATCAGACTATATTGTCTTAATGGTCCCTTCTGCCTTAAGCCGCCTGTGTGAATGGAGAGAAGTAATGACAAAGTACTCCAATGGGTATTGCATTAGAACCTAGATAGAAAGGGAGGCAGATTTAAACATTTAAATGAGTCAATACTGGACTATAACCTCTCTTGAGCTCCCCTCTCCCGCCCCCAAATGAAGGAGCAGATGTGGTATACGTAGCTATGCAGCAATGAAGCAGTGTTTTGCCTATTACACCTCTGAATTTCTAAGATCTCTACCTTTCTGAGAGGAAAAGGCCATTTTGTTCTCAGAATTGCTAAAGCTTGTTACAGAGGATACAAATATGCTGTACTCTTTTTATTTTTGTCCTTTCCTGTTGTTTCCCAATAATCTAAAGTAAAATCCATTTCACATTTTTCAACTTGTGTTTGGAAAAAGCAACGGTCACCACCCTTTAAAATATTTACTAACAAAATTGGAAGCAAAAAATGCAGATGTCTAGCTGTGGAATGACTGATGATGCAGTAGCTTTTCACTAGAAGTGCTACATTTCCAGCAGCCTCAGCATGGCCAGTGGAGTCTTGAAACAAAACCTATAGGAAATCACAGTATATGGGGCTCCTGTTCCTTCACTGAAATAGCAGATGTCATTACCTAGGGCATTAAGATTCTAGCTCCAATTGAATTCAGTGGAAAGATACCGACTGAATTGAATGGGAATTGGACTGAATACTAAGAATGGGAAAAAAGGAGTGACTAATTGTACATAGACAAGAAAACAGTTTGAGGTTTCTGGCAAATTAAGTGAAATGTATTAAACTGTTACGTCTTCTATCGTAGCACACATCATGCTTTTAATAACTTAAGACTGGTCTACACTAAAAAGTTCAGTTGATCCCGTTACGTCTCTGAAGGGTGTGAGAAATACACACTGCTGAGCAACGTAGTAAAACCAATCTCTAGCCTGTAGCGTAGACAGCGTTAGGTTGATGGAAGAATTCTTCCATTTACCTACCTATTGCCTCTCCTGGAGGTGGATTTACCACCGCAGTGAGAGAACCCCTTCCATCAGCATAGACAGTGTCTACACTGAAGTGCAACAGTGGGGCCGCAGTGACATTTCAAGTGCAGACAAACCCCTACTCGGATATTTACCAGTCATGTGGGCTAAGTCCAAAAATATACTGATTTGACAATGTCTTCTGTTTGAAGGATACTGCAGATTGAGTCTAGAAATGTTACTCAGATGAAAGAATATATAAAGTCAAAAATTGTTCTTTTACAGTGTCAAATCAGTAATACAGTGAACTGCAAAAGAAAGAATATTAATCCAGAGAAAGATAGAAGGTGGGTGAGGCAATATATTCTAGTGGACCAATCAAGTTCTTCAGCTCTGAGGAGCTCAGAAGCTTCTATCTTTCACCAACAGAAGTTGGTCCAGTAAAAGATATTCCCTCACCCACCTTGTCTCTCTCTCTCTGTCTGTCTCATACCCTGGGACCAACATGCCTATAACAACAATCAAAATATTAATCCAGGCAGAAAAATGATAGAAAGATTTATCCCTACTAAGATGCACCTCAGGCAAGTTGGCAGAATGCTGACATTTTTTTTTAAAGCTTCCACCTCTTTTCAATGGGACATTAAATTTTAAAATATAGTGAAATGTTCTCATGACAGTCAAAATATCTTTCAGTCATCTTCTGAATTCTACAGGGGGCTTGGCACATTTTCAATTCTTGACAAGGCTTTGCTTCAAACAATTCAATCGCAAAGATTTGGGGCTAGTTTCTCAGCTGGTGTCCATCAGTGTAGCTCTTTCGTGGTCAGCGGAGCTATACCAATCTATACCAGGTGAGAATCTGGCCCATACGCTAGGGCAGAGATGTTTGCCATGCACTGGCACTGGAAGACTAAGAATGCATTATTTTCACCAGTGTTTGACAGTTCTAGGCTAGCCAGATGCTACAGCAAAAGTTGGAAAGCCTACAGAAGACAGTAGTCTTGGTGTAGCTGGCAATTCTCGTCACATATAGCTGTCTCCACTAAAACTGAAAAAAATCCTATACATGCACACCTTTAAATTGGTTAGCTGTAAATCCTGCTCTCATTTACATTGGAGTAAATCAAAGTTACTTCAGTGACTTCAAATGAGTTAGGCTGGATTTATTCCAATAGAAAGGAAAACTAAATTTGACCCTCAGATTTAGAATAAATCCAATCCCATCTGATCCCCTTCTTCTTTTTTCCTATGCTCATTTTTCATGTCTATATGTCATGTTTGACTTCAGGTCTTTGAGGCAGGGACCATGCTGAACTAGCCATTCTGTGAGATGCCAAGTATACCATTGGGTGCAGTACAAATAAAAACCAATTGATGTCAAAAGTAATGAAGAGGAAGGGCACAATTTTCAAAAACACCTGAGAGAGTTTGGGTATAGCCATGCGGTATGCTTCTCAGCTCAGGAAGACAGTCTCCCTTTATGGATCTGGGCCTAAGTGCCTAAGTCACTTCTGGAAATGGGACAGTGGTTATGTGCATACAGAAATAATAAAAGTAATCACAGCAGAAAGCCTCAGAGCCTGGGTCAACCGACTCGGGCTCAAAAGGCTCATGCTGCAGGGCTAAAAAATAGCAGTGTAGACATTCGGGCTCAGGCTGCAGCTGAGATTGAGACCTTCGCACGTTGTCGGGCTTCAGAGCCCAGGCTTCAACTCCAAGCCTGAACGTCTATGCTGCTATCACAGTGAGAGCCCCAGGAACCCAAGTCAGTTGACCCAGGCTCTGAGATTCACTGCCACTGTTTATTGTGTGTGTGTGGGGGGGGGGGGGGGAGGGTGTTCTTGGGGTGGTGGTGTATTTTTTCCTTCTGTAGTGCTATACCCTTAGAGTCCTAGGTCAATTAAGTACTTTTGAAAATTTTACTCTAATTCAACATTTGGAACATTCGGGGTTAAATCCTACACCTTATCCTGAGTGCTTAAAGAAATCAGTGGAAGATGCAGATATTTAGCACCCACCAGAGTCAGATCATAAGCATCCCATGATGATATCCTGAGAGGCGCAGCATTGTTTCAGTAGAGTTATGAGAAGCAGGATGGTCCAAGCAGGTATCATGGAACGGAGTCTCATGAGATGCAGGGTTCTGCTACTGACCTGCTGTATGATCTTTGGCAAGTTGCTTCACCTTTCTAGGGTTCTGCTTCCCTTCCCACACTTTGTCTGTCTTGTTCATTTAAATTGTTTACTTTTAAGGCAGGGAGTGTATGTCACTACATGTTTGTGCACCACCTGCTTTAATGCAGCCCTGATTTTGGTTGAGTCACTGGGTGCTACTGTGATATTCCTAGTGCTCCAGTCCTTAAAAAATAAGTGCTGGAATTCACTGATGGTACTTCCAGAAAGTGATAGTACTGGAAGTACCAGAATGCTGTTACAGCTCCCCCCCAAAATGCTGGGAAGCCGCTTCAGAACAGCTTGAGCCCCGGATACTAAGTAATAATAAAGTCATGCCAAAACTACTCTTGCCAGCAGCGAGATTGGTGAAAGGTCTAAAACATTTTTTATTCTTTCAGTATTTATGTTTTTCCCCAATGATGACAGGTTGTTTTGCAGCCTCAGTATTACTGCAAAAATGGCAAAATGTGTCAGCAAAAAGCTGTAGTGAATTCATGGTAGCTGGGAGCTTTTCCTCCAACAGAAGTGCAGGTTCACCAGTTGCACCACAAAACATGTGTGGTAGCAGAATTGGAAACCTCTTGCTCTAGATCAAATTTGCAAATATTTTCTTGCTGATATCTCTAAGGAGGGACAAATAGTATTTTGTAGAGTTGTACAAGGTACAAACTATGGTGGATGATCTTTCAAAGCCATTTTGGTTGCCTTTCATGGCTGAAATTATTTTTGAAACTGCTCAGCATAATGTTATACTTTCAAGTCCTCCTTCATCTAAAGAGCTTTATGAGATAAAGTCCTGGAGCTGGGTGAACAACAGTATTCTGTAAAACTAAATCCCAACTGAACTCTATTTTTAAAAAAAGTGGAATTAGCTGCTTAGTCTCATGCAAACATCAGGACAAGAAGAGATTTATGGTAGTCTCTACTATTTCCTGGCTTGCAGTTCCAGCTATGTTAAGACTGTTCGTCCAATTTCAGAGCATCACATGCAACACAAACCCTTGCTTTACCCTTTGTTTTAACTTCTGGGAATGAATTAAATATTTGAGTTGATCCCCCCTTTATCTTACCTGTTTAGCCATCTTAAACAGTATTAGAAAAGTTGGTAGTACTTTAAATTCAGTTCTATAAACAGAATTCAACATGCATTTAATTTAGATATAAGACTTTTATTATATGTCAAATGTTAAATACTGAGGGCCAGACTATGGGTGTCTTTACCTGGGTGCACAAAGAGATGGAGAGGGAGCCAGGAAGACGTTGCACTGTGGCACTAGCCTCCCTATAGAAGGTGAAGGGTGAGGGCAGGGCCACCACTCTGTTTCCCCTTCACCCCATCCAGTTAGCACAGCTTGCCAGCCAGAGATCAGAACATAATCAACACCTGTTTAAAAGTTATCAGAGCTGCCCTTCAGTGTGTGCCTTCTCAGACCCGCCCTTCAGTGTGTGCTTTCTCAGACCCAGTATGCTAAGTCAAACCAAATTTCCCCTTGGGTTCCTGCTGCAGCCTGGCCCCTGTGCACCCTGAAATGCAGGGCTGACTTTTACAGACACTGTCTAATACTATTTCTCTTCTCAAAGCTATAGCTTATTAAACAAGTGTGTTCCTTTTGGGTTCAATATTTGACATACCTCGGCGTTTTGGTTGGATCCTTTCCTTTGTTCCGCATGTCACTGGGGTGGGGACACACAAAAACTGTGGGAATGACTGATGGTTAGGCCTATTCTTCCTCTTTTTTCCCACTGATGTATGGGGGAAATGCATTCCTCTTCCCTGACTAACAGAGTTGTTCAGATAGCAGCAATCAGAGAATCATAGAGTGTCAGGGTTGGAAGGGACCTCAGGAGGTCATCTAGTCCAACCCCCTGCTCAAAGCAGGACCAATCCCCAACTAAATCATCCCAGCCAGGGCTTTGTCAAGCCTGACCTTAAAAACCTCTAAGGAAGGAGATTCCACCACCTCCCTAGGTAACCCTTTCCAGTGCTTCACCACCCTCCTAGTGAAAAAGTTTTTCCTAATATCCAACCTAAACCTCCCCCACTGCAACTTGAGACCATTACTCCTTGTTCTGTCATCTGGTACCACTGAGAACAGTCTAGCTCTGTAACTCCTAGGTCCTTTTCTGCAGAACTGCTGCCTAGCCGCTCTGTCCCTAGTCTGTAGCAGTGCATGGGATTCTTCCATCTTAAGTGCAGGACTCTGCACTTGTCCTTGTTGAACCTCATCAGATTTCTTTTGGCCCAATCCTCTAATTTGTCTAGGGCCCTCTGTATCCTATCCCTACTCTCCAGTGTATCTACCACTCCTCCCACTTTAGTGTCATCTGCAAACTTGCTGCAGGTGCAAGCCACGCCATCCTCCAGATCATTAATGAAGATATTCAACAAAACCGGCCCCAGGACCAGCCCTTGGGGCACTCCACTTGATACCGGCTGCCAACTAGACATGGAGCCATTGATCACTACCCGTTGAGCCAATGATCTAGCTTCCTTCTTCCTCATTCCTCAAGGAGGATGCGTGGTATCAGAGGGGTCTTCTCTTCTCTTTCCTGCTACAGGGTGAGGGGGAGAGAGAGGACCTCATGATGCAAAAACCACAGTTCATTTCCTAGTCTTGCTGAGTATTAGGGGCATCGTTGTTAATTACTACTCCTCTGCTCCAAAGCCCATTGCAGTCAATGCAAGTCTTTCCATTGACTGCAAGCAACTTGGCATTAGGCCCTTAATCATTGCTTGGTATTTACTGTAGTTAACACTGAAATATAAAGTCTTATTACAGCTAAAGAGTTAAAATTCTCATTACAGTGATTAGGAAGTTAGACATGCTTTTGGTGCTGGTTCATATAAAATAGCATTTTCTCATTGTTTTAATTTTCTTGTAATAATTGGCTCCCCATCATTTTTTCCCCTTCAGCAAACACCAATATTCTTTAAGACCATTTTTTGTTTTATATAGAGCACAAATCAACATGGCTCTGCCTTATTATTGCAAAAGCATCATGGATGTAAACCCAGTTTTCAGCAGAAAGTTTAATTCCCAGTTTGAACTCCCTCTACAGCATTTATTTCAATGGAATATAAATATTACTGGATTATGTTCAAACAGCTTTGTTGTATTTATTAATTTACTATAAAAGAATAATATTTCTTAAAAAAAAAAAAACAACCAAACCTAATCCAGATGAAATTCTCAGATCATAACTGATGGGATGCAAATTGAATCTGGAGCCTAAAACTATCTGCAATACTTGTTTATTTTCCTTTATAAACAATATACAAATAGTGTCTATCCTTAGCTCTCATGACCTTTGCCAAAATTAAACATACAATCTAATTAATTACAAATGTCCACTTCAATACATATTATGATTTACAACTCTTACTCAGATGAGTAGTCTCACTGAAATTGTGGAGTCTCATTGAAGTCAATGGGTCTGTTTGAGTAAGAGGTAACTTGAAAATTGTTTGCAGGGTCTGACCATGATTATTTAAAAACATATTTAACTGACACTTATCTCTGCTACAGATAAGAATATCCAGCACCTTAAAATTATTGATTCACTTTTAAAAATATACTTTATTTTTATTTAATATTTAAGATCTGAGCGCTTATTAAATCTCAAATGTTGACACCAAGTTCAAGCCATTATTAGAACACCCAAACTCCTTTTTACTGAGTTTTCTGTATTTAAATCTGACTTGACTGACATCAGTATGAAAAGTTGACCTGCCAAATAAAACTCATAAAAAAGACTATGTTCTCCATCTGCATGCAGGGCTGTTCAGACATGAGGCATATGCATGATAACCACAACCATAGCTGAACTTTAAAATTAAAGGATAATAATACTGCACTTTTTAATTAAAGGACAGCTTATAGGTTGGGGGATGCTTGTTCCTACATTATATACTTTGGTTGCTTTAGAACTGAAGTACAATTGCCAGTCATTTCTAGTGATCTGTATAATATAATTCAAACGTATGGTTCTGTATAAATAAGAATAATTAAAAGAAAATTAGTACCGTGGATGGACTCTGAGACTCTAGCAAGCAACAGGAACCAACCTGACTTCAGCTGAACAGCCATCTTTGCCCCACCTTCCAGCCAAGGATCAAGACCATTATTTTAGTTCTGTCTTACAATGGGTTACATTCGCAATACTCAGTGGATTGGTAAAAGGATATAGATCCTAATTTAGTTCTGTGTCAGGTTTTTAAGCTAGCAGAGCTTCACGGTGACTAAATGTTGTTAGCAAGGCTCTTTCCTGGTCTCAGTCAAGTTCCCAGTGGACAAGTGCCCTGTATCTCAGCATATGGTCATAATTAAGACCTTTATTGTAACCTTCTTACTCTGAACTGAACCCAAAACATACTTAGTTTGGAATTTCTCCAACCATCCCTGCAATCCACGGGTTATCATGGGGAGGCTAATGGCAAAGTGTATTTCCTATTGCTATTTGTTATGTTAACCCTAACTGATTATGTTGTTTGTGAAGTGAAAGGTAGTTGCAGTTGGAGCGAATTCATTACACTTACATTACTTTTTTTTAAAGGTATTTGGGGTGATCTAGATGACTGTGAGGACTGGAAATAGAATATGATTACTTTTATCTATAGGTCACAAACCTAAATCTGGCACAGATCACCAGATGCCAAGGTTATTGGTAATTCCCATCTGACAACTGCTATTTCCAGCTGACAGATGTGCAGTGATGTGAGCAAAATGAGTTTGCCATCACAGTCTAGTTTCCTAGTGGACAAACGTACACATCACAAAAACCATAATTGCAACCGACACTGATTGTAAATCTGTAGAGGTGGTCCCACCAGGTTAGTATTAAGCTCATATTGGAAGGCTATATTGCCAAGCTTTTACTATCTATGCTGTACCGGTTCAGGGGATAAACAGGGGAAACTTGACTTCAGGACTTTCAGCAGCATTCACAGACAAAAATTAGTAACATCTGTAAGGGGGACTCACTCATTTCTTCAATAAAACAATCCATACAGAAAATATGAGGTTTGACTAGATTAAAAATAATATGCCTAATTAGCATTAAAATGACATCATCTGAACCCTGTAGAAGGGCATGTTTTGTAAGTTTAAAAAATAAATTAATCAGATACATCTGAAAAATTATAACTCACACTTACAAGATAGGGATTTAGCTCTATATTATGATGTGGAATGTTCCCAAAGCTATTTTAATCAGTGGAAAACTATTTCTCAGGCGTGGTCCTTGGAGTCAGGGAACAATTCCTATTACTCTACAGTGACCCCTTTGGAAAGTTTAAGGATAGCTCTGATTGGCTTCTTGGGAAGGTGTTTCCTGTTCTCCTTGCCTAAAAGGACCACAAGGGCCTCAGGGGTGACAGGGAGTAAAGAGAAATGGAGGATCCCTCAGCATCTGAGAGGGTTCAAAGGAAATTTCTTCCCTTGAATAAATATATCAAATATAATGTCCCTTTGGCATTCACGTGATATTTTCCTGTAGTTTAAATCCATATAATGACTGCATCTCTAAATGAGTAAACTCTACTCAAATAAGACCAACCAAAGCACTTTGGATGGTGTTGCATATGACAAGAATTTGGAAACAGCTGGCATCCAGCTATTTTGGTCTTGAATCAAAAACCCTATTATTTATTTTTATTATTGCCTGACAACTGTCTGTTTCTTAAAGACCAAGTATGAAGTTTATTAAAATCAGCTTCAGTCAAGAGATTGTTCACTGCAGAACAAAACTACCTCATAGCACAAAAATTCTTGTACTAACACAAACCTTAGGTTGCTTACAAGGCCTGCCAAATGTTTCTAGATACAAGAGATGCAGAAGAGAATGCTCATTCACTCATCACTATCGGTGTCCTATTATAAAAAAAGATCATTTTTTACTACACTATGACTTTAAAATGCTAGGCATAAACCCTCATATGTCTAAGATGTAGTGAATGGTCCATCAAATCTAAGGGATTGGCCATAATCATAATGCCCTCACCATGTGAATATATTGTATATAGCTTTTATTTACCAAAAATAAACTAATAAGGACCAGGTTCCGATAGCCATACTCATATTGGGTAACACTTAATTCCACAAGTAGTCCCAATAATTTCAGTGACGCTACTCAGGAAATAAGGTACTATTCATGATCATTTCAATATTATATCAGAGTATGCCTCTAAATCCCCCCCTCCCCCCCCCAAAACCACTTGCTTAACAACAAATTAGGGTTGAAAGAGTGTTTCAGTAAAGTATAGCTAATACCAAAACCTCAGTGGGCCTCATTCTGTAGTCCCATGCACCGGCTGCACTCATTTACAGCAGTATTAACTATATTGTGCAGCAAACACCATTTTAGTAGCACATACTGTTGTAGACAGAGCTAGTGTTATAGTATAATGGAAATGGATCCATGGAATAGACAATGGGGTTTGGTAACCTGGTAACGTGTGTGTGTGTGTGTGTGTGTACACGCACCACTGCCATCTACAGAACAGTAGGTCAGGCCTACTCAACTGTTGGTGACTATATTGCCTTCTAGTGGCTAAGATAAGGGAGGAGAAAGTTATGAGGCTTAATCGTACCTCACCAAGAGCAGATTTTGAAAATTTACTCCAAAACGGCACTAACTTTGGGTGTCTTCCCCGGAGCAGTGCAGGGTGGGCAGAAACAAGGCAGGAGGAAGGGCTGGTTGAGCCACAGCTGCTCAGATTCACTGGCCGTTGACTTGTGTAGAGTGAGAGAATAAACTGCATAGGTTACTGCAGCCCAGTATCAGCTCTGCATGTATGGAAGGATGTATGTATGTCCCAAGAAAGATCCCCAGCTACTCATTCTGGGAGCTGGGGCCAGGATTTTCCATGATGCTCAACAGAATTGCTATTTTTTTTAATTTAATTTTTGGCACTCTGAGATGATGTTACAAACAAGCAGTTGTGCCAGATAATCTACAGAGGTTAAATCTTTGCATGCATTGTGTTAATGTATTACAGAACATAGTATAACATGCCATCTAGCTTGAAAAATGAAGTAATTTAACTGGAACATATTTGTGTTTAAGTAACACTGGCATGTTTACCGATCATTTCATTAATTTCTTAGTCAGTTACAGTTCCCAAAAGTAAATGCACCAAACAGCTGTCCCAGCATTCTTCATGGGTCCATCTTTTCCTTAATTTGCTCTTTTGTTTGTTTTTAAAAATCTTTTAATTTTTTTTTTGGCACTCTTTTCCCACATGATTTTATAATTCACTAGAAGTAACTTTTTAAATTAAAGGGCCATTAGAGCGCTTTCTTTGGATAACCACATGGCTCAGGGCAGTGGGTGTAGAATAGTTCGCACGAATATTAACCCAGCAAAGCATTTAAATATGGGCATGCTCCTATTGACTTTAGCAGGATTATGCGCATGCCAAGAGCTAAGCATACGCTTATGTGCTTTGCGGGATTGGGGCTCAGAATGCTCACAGTTTTGCAGGATGGAGCCTTCATACAGCTAGAGAAGTATCAGAAACTCACAAATTAAATGGAAAGGAGAAACTTGGAAACAGTAATGATGACAACTGACCTAGAGGTGACAGAGAACAGCAAGTCAGACATTTACTTGGACTTTCAAATATACCTTACATAAAGTCCTTCATAAAAAGATATTAATGAAACTAAACAGGCATGGAGTGAGGGACACAACACTGTCATGGATCATAAACTGCTAAAAGACAGAAAAAGAGAGCTGGAGTTCCTATTTGCCTTCTCTCATAACACCAAAATGGACATTCAGTGAAACTGAAAGCTAACAAATTTAAGACTGAGAAAAGCACAGAACTAGAAGAAGTGGCATGAAAATTAAAACTTAGGTTGAATGATGTACAGGAGAATCTTCCTGGCCCTGTGAACTATTAGCTGATGGAATAGTCTTGTAATGGAAGTGGTGAAAACCCCATAACTTGGCACACTAGACTGGATAAACAATTGACAGCATTCTCTAGGTAATGAACCTCCACTGACAGGGAGATAGAGTAGAATGATGACTTAAGAGTTCTTTTCTTCCCCCCCCTTCTATAATTTTCTTCAAGTGTGTCATGCCATTGCCTGCACTCTGTATGTTCTGAGGGTAAACAAGGAATTCCTGTCCTCAGTGCTGTCAAGCCAGCATCTTGCACAAGAGCTTAATAATACTAATAATGAATGAAGTACACAAATCTTTCTGTTAGCAGGTACCAATGATCTAACAGTGTGTTGGGGATCCAAAAGGCAGTAGTTCATTTAGTCTTCCATTGACTTCACTGGTCTTTGAATCAGGTCCTTAAGCCCCGATTCATGAAATCAGGTGCTTTAATTTTAAGCATGTGCTTAAGTGGTTTTTTTTTTTTTAGAGAGATGGACTTAATCACATGCCTAACTGCTTTCCTGGATCAGGGATTTCATGCTTAAATAGTTGAGGAAGTGTTGCCTGGTATATGCATACATACTCTACCATTCACAGTTGTCATTATTTACTATATGCAATTAAATCCAATCTATGCCACTAACAAAATGATCCCTTCTAATGCTTCTAATCTTCAGATAGTAGAAATCAGGGTTCATAAGGAGCAAGGAGCAAAAGATGATAATTTATTGGCTGGTTTCACTGTATATCCCTGTCTATTTATGTTCCCATGCTGTGAAATGGCAGATCATCCAACAAAAGTATGGATTCTGCAGACTAAGTCTAATCATTCACAGTTTATCCTCTCTCGGAACATGGTGATTTTATTTATTGATCAAAAATGTTTAATATTTGGAAAAAATATCAGGAAGCAAACCAAAAATATTATGACAGCGAGTTACAATGTTTTGAATATTTTTATAGCATAAATATCTCTAAAGTGACCCAGATGTATCTCTGGGTGTTTGATTTAAACAAGAAAGAAAGAAAGAAAGAAAGAAAGAAAGAAAGAAAGAAAGAAAGAAAGAAAGAAAGAAAGAAAGAAAGAAAGAAAGAAAGAAAGAAAGAAAGAAAAAGACTTTCTTATATCCATCCCCTTATAGTGTTGCTACATGCTATTTTACTAATCTGAAAATGTGCAATGCGAGGAAATTATATTCCCCTCCCACAATCACCATGATGGCTAAAAATGATGAAAATGAGAAGAAAAATATTCTGGTCTTTATACAAAATCCTCCCACCAACTGACAGTATTAAAGAGTGCTAAACATTAAAGTTCCCATGTTGCAGTCTCTTTAAGGCAATTGTACAGTCCTAAACACAACAGAGCAAGCTTAGCCAAAATTGTAATTTCATATAAAAGAAAAAGATATCAAGTTAATTAGACAAGCTCTATTTTCCATAAACCCATGTTGATTTGCATTAATTACACCACCCTCCTTTAATATTATATTAATTAAGTCTTGTATCAGCTGTGCCATTATCTGGCACAAGAGCAGCTTTCTCACAGTCCTCTGGAATTTCCCTGGCATTCCAAGACATCTTGAAAAGCAACATTTATGGTGCAGTGAGCTCCTCAGCCAGCTCTTTTAAAGCCAGTGGATGCAAGATATCCAGGCATGTTGATTTAAAAGTGTCTAACTGTAGTAACTATTATTTAACATCATCCTGAGATACTAGTGGAGTGGAAAGCATGTTATCATATTATAGGACTACATCATCTGTTTTTTTCCTTAATATAGAACAGAAATATTTATTTTCAGCATTATTATTGATAATTTTAGATAAAAATCTAATAATTTTCATCTTGTAATGGACCAATACCATTGTTAGGATTCTTTTTGTTCCAAATTTTAAAAAATCTTTCTTACTTTCCTTAACTCTGCTGGCCATAGAGTTCTCCTTGTGTCTATTTGCTTCCCTTATCAATTTTCTACATTTCCTAGTTTCTACATTTCCTATTTATATTCATTAATATCAACTTCCCCTTTCTTCCATTTGTTATATATGTATATTTAATTTTTTATAATTGCCTTCACTTCCCTGCTGAACCAGCTCAGTATTTCAATCAAGAAGCAGGTCCTCCTGTTCCCTAGGATGATTTGGTGGTCTGTAGTAGACATCATCTAATACCCTAATTTGTGCTTTATCTGTAAGAACATTGATCCACAAGCATTCAAGATCATTTTCTTCCGCGTTATTAGAGACTCAAAAAGACATGCTGCCATTTTTGATAACAGATTGCTACACCCCGTCCCCTTCTGCTGTCTTGATCCTTCCTAAATAGGTTATAAACAGTTACTTTAGTATTTCAATCACAGGAATCATCCCACCAGGTTTCAATAATACATACTAGATCAAATGTATGCTTATAAATGAGCAATTCTAATTCCTCCTTTTTGTTACCCAGGCTCCTAGCATTGGGGTATAGGCAATTAAAGAATTTCTACTCTTCACGTTCTTTGATTCCTTGATTACGTTTACTCTCAGTATCTTAATTTTGTGCTGAGTGCTCATAGCTTCCCTCCTTTTACTCACCCCTTTTGGCATTAATTTAGTGCTCTCCTGACTATCAGCCTGTCCCTGAGGAGATTGGTCCCCCTTTTACTGAAGTGAAGGCAATCTAAATTATACAGCCCCCTCTCCCCATAGAAGGTGAACCAGTGTTCCACAAAACCTAAACCTACACTCTACACCGCTTACTTAGCCAGTGGTTCACTTCCAGAATCTTCTGCCTTCTCTCTTCCTTTGTACATGGAACAGGAGGATTCTAGAGAAGATTGTTTGATCATTTGTCTTCTTCAGAATGCTTCTGGGTTCCCTGAAGTCATCTACTATCTGAGATATTCTGTAACACAATGTCATTAGCGCCAATATGAACCATCACCAATTGATCCTTTCTCATTAACTTAAAAAGCCTAACCAACCTTACAGCAGTGGCTCTCAACCTTTCCAGACTACTGTACCCCTTTCAGGAGTCTGATTTATCTTGCGTACCCCGAGTTTCACCTCACTTAAAAACTACTTGCTTACAAAAGCAGACGTAAAATTACAAAAGTGTCACAGGACACTACTGCAGAAAAATTGCTTACTTTCTCGTTTTTACCATGTAATTATAAAATAAATCAATTGGAATATAAATATTGTACTTACATTTCAGTGTATAGTATACAGAGCAATATAAACAAGTCAATGCATGAAATTTTAGTTTGTACTGACTTCGCTAGTGCTTTTTCTGTAGCCAGTTGTAAAACTAGGCCAATATCTAGATGAATTGATGTACCCCCTGAAAGACCTCTGTGTACACATATCCCTGGTTGAAATGGACCTTAGAAGACATCTTATGGCTTGGGTCTGGGAAGGCAGTACATCATCCCGTTGTCTGCCTGTCCCTTGCAGAATGTTCTTTTGATTCTTCTGAATATTGAATCCCCAACATGGATAGTCTGTATTCTTTGGATGATTGGAGAATTCTTTGTGGGCAAGCTTGATTTTATTACAGGTTGGGCCAAGCCACCATCCCCAGCTGTGTTCTTCACATCTCTCTACTAATACATAATAGCTATACTGGGTCAGATCAATGGTCCATCAAACCCAGTATCCTGTCTTCCAGCAGTGCCCAGTGCCAGATGCTTCAGAGGGAATAAACAGAACAGGGCAATTATTGAGTATTCCATCCCCTGTCATTGAGTCCTAACTTCTGGCAGTTGGAGGTTTAGGGATACCCAAAGCATGAGTTTGGGTCCCTGACTATCTTGGATAATAGCCATTGATGGACCTGTCCTTCAGGAACTTATCTAATTCTTTTTTGAACCCAGTTATACTTCTGGCCTTCACAACATGCACTGGCAATGAGTTCCACAGGTTGACTGTGTATTGTGTGAAGTACTTCCTTATGTTTGTTTTAAATCTGCTGCCTATTAATTTCTTCAGGTGAACCCTGATTCTTGTGTTATGTAAAGGACTAAACAACACTTCCTTCTTCACTTTCTGCACACCATTCATGATTCATTTATTATATCCCCCCTTAGTCATCTCTTTTCTAAGATGAACAGTCTCAGTCTTTTTAATCTCTCCTCACACGGAAGTTGTTCCATACCCCCAAATCATTTTTGTTGCCCTTCTCTGTATTTTTTCCCAATTCTAATATATCATTTTTGAGATGGGGCAACCAGAACTGCATGCAATATTCAAGGTGTGGGCATAGAATAGATTTATACAGTGGCATTATGATATTTTCTGTCTTATCATCTCTTCATTTCCTAAAAGTTCCTAACATTCTGTTAGCATCCTTGATGACTGCTTCAAATTGAGCGGATGTTTTCAGAGAATTATCCATGTCGACTCCAAGATCTCATTCTTGAGTGGTAACAGCTAATTTAGGCCACATTGTTTTGTATGTATAGTTGGGATTATGTTTACCAATGTGTATTACTTTGCACTTGTCAACATTGAATTTCATCTGCCATTTTCTAGCCCAGTCCCCGAGTTTTGTGAGATCCCTTATTTATTCTTTGCAGCCCTCTTTGGACTTACTATCTTCAGTAATTTTGTATCATCTGCAATCTTTGCCACCTCACCTTTTACCCCCTTTTCCAGAACATTTATGAATAGGTTGATCAGCACTGGTCCCAGTATAGAGCATTGTGGATCTGTTATTTGCCTCTCTCCAGTGTGAAAACTGACCATTCACTTGTCCAGCTAGATCCTAGAGGTATCATCCACAGTGTCCATGCTGAGATCCTGGTATAATTTGGAAACTCCAAACTGCTATGTAATAGTAGCCAAGGAAATGAGTGGATAGTGATCCTTCCAGTGTGACAAAGCTATTAGCTTCTTGTAACCCTGACCTGTGTCAAGTGACTGGGGTTAAAAAATAAAGATTACTAGCACCCCTGTATGTCATACTTTTGTTACAAGGAAACTAGGTATTTGGCAAAACACAGAGTGGTGCAGAAGGCTTTGTAAGCAATGGAGCCATGGTGGTTCCACTGAGCAGCAAGGGGCAGAAGTTGGGGGGATGCACAAGCAGTGGGCGTCTGATGTACAGCATAGAATTCAGCTCAGCAGCTGTGTCCTGGGCAAGGTGGGTGAGTTGGTAAGGGTAAAGCTGATGATCTGCTGCTACATGAATCTACCACCCATTACGAGTCTGATCCAAAACCTATAAAGTCAATTGAAAGTCTTCCATGGACTTCAGTGAGCTTTGGATCAGACTCTTAGGTGCTCAGCTACAGCAACAATGGCTATGGTGAAAGAATCTGAATAGAACAGAATAGAATACACCCCATGAAGTGGGACATGAGCTGGGAAGGGCTCACTAGGACCTCGGGCTAGGGCTGCTGTCTCAGCCATAGAACAGTTGTGTAGCTGTTCCACCACCTGAGTGAGGAACACCTTCCATTCTGCCATGGAGCCCACCAGCACTTGGCCACTGCACTGACTCCCAGGATTTGGGCCATGGTGACGAGTTCTCTTTGGAAATTGTATCTATAAGCTGTAGTTGTGTTCATTTATAGGCATTACATAATGATAAGGTAATTTGGGGGAAATTCTATGACAGCAATTTTATGTTATTATTCAGACTCACATCATTGTGTCAGAAATTTCTTTTTAGATCCATAAACATTACTCTGTTAAGTCTGAATCTTAGTTTTTGTCCAGGGCCTGAGTTTTTCACTATTACATTTGCTAAGGAAAAAAGTTACCTAAAATTACCTTATTTTATGAGTCATAATAATTATTAATTCCCAATGACAACAATTAGTTTTAAAAATCAAGGGGGCTAGAGAAAAGATGATAAGTAACGGGTATCTTGATCTGTAATACCGATTTTTGTATAAATATGTTCTTCCTGTGGCAATTTACTTAAATGAAACAAAATTATTTAATTAGGTCAAGATTTTCAAAAATATATGCCTAACATTATGTTCTCAAGTCCATATGTAGGTACCTAAACCAACATACCTGGAATGCTCAAAAGCTCCTGTTGATGTTTGTACTTTTTGTTGAAATATACCAGGCTGAACTGAGACAAGTAACTCACCCTTAATGTTTTCTCTATCAGAATATTATTGTGAAAAATTACAAAAGATGTAATATTTTTAGAATCTTCACCAATTTCTGACTTTTAATGTCTGCTTTAGCAGTTTCAAAGAAAGATGAAAATATTTTAAGTATGTTAATTGTTTCTTAATATACTCTGTTTATGCATGCCACCTTAGACATGCCAATTTAATTACACAATAACACTGGGGTGTGAAATGACACCTTTAACACCAATGGAGTTTTTGGCCCCAATAGACTCTAAAGGTCACATGAAAGCACAATTTAAGAGAAAGTGACAAGTGTTCAGAAGCAAAAAGCATTGTTTTCAATGTATATCTAAACTGTAATTGACAGTGAGATAGTAACCATGAAAATAACGTAATTTACTCTTCAGTGTGAAACTCTCACCAGTCAAAATCCTTTACATTGTAGTACATTAAAAGGTGCTATATAAATGAAGATGATACTATTATTATTATTATCATACATTTGATATTTGTAACAGCAGTAATGGCCTGATCCAGAGAGGTGCTAAGCATTAGCTACTTCCATTCACCAAAATGAGAGAAGTTGTGCAACACCCGTCACGATCGGGCCATAAGTGTCCAGAGGTGACGGCTTTTTGTAGGTGGGCTGCAGACACCACCAATTTGGTCAGCTTAATGTACCCTTTCTACACACACTCACATCCACCTACTTTAAGATAAAGTATGATGTGGAGTTGCCAAGTGGTGATATAGTCTACAGAAACTGGAATAAAAATGACACCATTAACACATTAAAATGACCACTTTAAAACACTTGCATTAATTTTCAATTTAATGATTATGTATTATTGCAAGACATAAAATTAGATTTTTGTGGGTCACCTTAAAGCATCACAACAACAATCTGTAGGGCTAAACAAAATCTAATAATGAATTTCTAAAGGTATCATTGAAGAGTGATAGCACCCGTAACATGTATAATCAACATCACTATCATCTTGTTCACCATGTGATCTCTGTTGAGAGTGTGTGGGTTCATTGCCTGGGCATGTACACTTCTGCAGTCTCCATAAAGTTATTATTGTCGTATCTGTCAAAGACTTCAATTACAGAATTAGTTTTCTCCAATCCCTGTAAGACCTGTCTCAAGAACTCAGCATCCAATTCATGAAATGTGTGGAATTTGTCTCCAGCCATCATTTGTATGCCAGCCAGGGCATCTCTGATGTACACTGTTTGATTTGTTGAATTCTTTCATCTTGAGCTCCCAGCTGATGACCTAATTCGGCTTTGTCAATTCTTCTCATTGCTCCATCAGCACAGAAGAGGGGCATAGGCACAGGTGACAAGAACAGTTGCCTCTGCATCTTGCTGAGGACAGGGCTCTGCAGAAAACAATTTCTGGAATGATAGTTGCTGTGATTATCCCTCCTTTGCCAGACTTAAATTTGGTCTTCTTGTTCCTGTTCATAAATGTTTTGATGCCAGATTCTTGACAGGGCTGACGAAGCTATGTGTCCCATCAGAATCAAGTGCACCTCTGACAAATCTCTCCATTTGATCTTCACCAACATCTGCTATTTTCACCATACACTCGCGTGCATCTGATGTTACATGTAGTCCTATAGATATGTTGATAGGCATCGCTAGATGTGATTCATGGTCAGATGGATTTGTCATATTGTTGATGACATGGTTAAGAGCAGTAACATGTTCCTCATTCCTCTTCAGTGCAGAGGCAAGGACTTGTTTCTGGACATAAGAATAGCCATACTGAGTCGGAGCAATGCAATGGTCCATCTAGCCCAGTATCCGGTCTTCCATCAGTGGCCAATGCCAGAGGCTTCAGAGGGAATGAACAGAATAGGCAATCATTGAATGATGCATCCCCTATCGTCTACACTCAGCTTCTGGCAATCAGAGGCTAGGGACACCCAGAGCATGAAGTTGCATCCCTGACCATCCTGGCTAATAGCCATTGAGGGCCCTATCCTCCATGAACTTATCTAATTCTTTTTTTAACCCTGTTATACTTTTGGCCTTCACAACATGTCCTGGCAATGAATTCCACAGGTTGATTGTGCATTGTGTGAAGAAATACTTCTTTTGTTTATTTTAAACATGCTGCCTATTAATTTCATTGGGTGACCCCTAGTTCTTGTGTTATGTGAAGGAGTAAATAACACTTCCTTCTTCACTTTCTCCACACTACTCACGATTTTATAGACCTCTATCACATCCCTTCTTAGTAGTTTCTTGGTCTTCACTACTTGTTGGGCCATTTCTTTCTCTCATAGCTTTAACATATTCATAATGTGAATCTGTGTATTGTGATCTCTAAAACTTACACTGACCTCTGCATGTGTCACTGAATTAAAAAGCTAGTTTCTACAATATTTCAAAGGCTAGCACTGCATGCATAGGCAATTACAAATTAAAACCTTCTAGCAAGAAGGCTAGATGCTACATTATATATTCAAAAGCTTATAAATGGAGAAGCATTATATTAGGAATTCACATACATGTATATCCACTCGCTTTGCAGTACAAACTATGGGCATGCAATCTACTGCTGCTGGGGCACAACCTTCAATGTGAGGCTCATCTGATAGTGAATTTCAGTTGAAAATATAGAAAACTATTATAATCACTTGTGAGATACTTTGACAATTAAGAACATATGAAGTGAAAACATTTCATGTTAGTACATTGCAAAATGTTGATATTCACCATTTTTGCCACGTTACAACAGCTTCATCATTTCTGGGGAAAAAACACTTGCCCATGAAAAACCAATAAAAATCTTTTAAAAGGTTGTCATTTGGTAGTTTTGACAACTAAACATCACATTAATGTGTTAAAATTAACTTAAACAGTAAAAACTGTAGTCATTGTCATGCTGCAGTGTTTCCAGGACTGAACAAAAATGACACTCTCATTTTGGGTATCATAGTTTCATCTCTCCTACTGACTTACAGCACCACTTGACAGCTCCACATTATACTGCATGGAAATACACATAAAATAAGCTTTCAAATGATACACGGTGTGTGGGTGTGAGTAGGGTGGGTACATAAACTACAAAAATATGGCTCTTTTTGGAGAATTGCCGAACACTCATTGTGAGCAGAAATTGCTGAGACACAAAATCACAGTAAACTAAACTGGTTGGCATGGTTCAGCTCCTTTTTGCATCCCAAGCATGATCCAAAGCCCACTGAATTCCACTGCAATGTTTCCACTGACTTTAATGGGCTTTGGACGAAGCCCCCTATAATTTTCATAGCAAAGGGCATCATCCACATTTGACGCAAACCAAAATGTTTCTTTCCCACTGTATTTAATGACATATAACAAAGAGTTTACAGAAAGATATCTACCCCAAACAACAGTGGGCTCTGTCTTCTGAGGAGCTGAGTTCAGTGCAAGCACAGGTATGCCCCATCCCACAGAAGGTACCAGTGTCTCACAAGATTGAACCCAAAACAGCCAAAGGAACTCAACTGGCAATATGCTGAGCACCTCCTTAACTCCCACTGACTTCAATGGAAGCAGTGGGTGCTCAGCATCTGGCAGGATCAGGCCTTCCATGATCTATATTTACTCTCTACTCAAATTCATTAAAGCAACAGACTCTTTGAGAGATACCAATAAGGGGAGCCTGTACAGGAAGGATGGGCTCTACCTCAACCAAAAGGGAACCAGATTGCTGGCACTTAACATTTAAAAGGTTGTAGAGCAGTTTTTAAACTCAGGGCTGGGGGAAGGCCGACCGGTGTGGAGGAGCACGTGGTTCGGACAGAGACATCCCTTAGGGGAGGACCTACTAATGGACAATGTCTATGTCCTAGTAAGGAGGAGAGGATGGAAGATGATAAAATACAGGTAGGATCTGATGAGAAACAGTCAAATGAAAAAAAGTCTCATTCAATTACATCATGTAATGGGAGACAGCTAAAAAGTGACAAGTTTTTAAAGTGCGTATATCCCAATGCTAGAAGTCTAAATAATAAGATGAGTGAACTAGAGTGCCTCATATTAAATGAGGATATTGATTCAATAGGAATCACAGAAACTTGGTGGAATGAGGATAATAAATGGGACACAGTAATACCAGGGTACAAAATATATTGGAAGGACAGAACAGGTTGTGCTGATTGGGGAGTGCCACTATATGTGAAAGAAAGCGTAGAATCAAATAAAGTAAAAATTTTAAACGAACCAAACTGTACCATAGAATCTCTATGGATAGTAATTCCATCCTTGAATAACAAGAATATAGCCATAGGGATATATTACCGACCACTTGACCAGAATGGTGATAGTGACTGTGAAATGCTCAGGGAGATTAGAGAGGCTACTAAAATAAAAAACTTAATAATAATGGGGGATTTCAACTATCCCCATATTGGCTGGGTACGTGTCACCTCAGGATGGGATGCAGAGATAAAGTTTCTTGACACCTTAAATGACTGCTTCTTGGAGCAGCTAGTCCTTGAACCCACAAGAGGAGAGGCAATTCTTGATTTAGTCCTCAGTGGCACATAGGATCGGGTCCAAGAGGTGAATATAGCTGGATCACCTGGTAATAGTGACCACAATATAATTAAATTTAACTTCCCTATGGCTGGGAAAACCTCACAGTGGCCCAGCATTGTAGCATTTAATTTCAAAAAGGGGAACTACACAAAAATGAGGAGGTTAGTTAAACAGAAATTAAAAGGTACAGCACCAAAAGTAAAATCCCTGCAAGCTGCATGGGAACTTTTAAAAGACACCATAATAGAGGCTCAACTTAAATGTATACCCTAAATTAAAAAACATAGTGAGAGAACCAAAAAAGAGCCACTGTGGCTAAACAACAAAGTAAAAGAAGCAGTGAGGGGCAAAAAAAGCATCCTTTAAAAAGTGGAAGTTAAATCCTAGTGAAGAAAATAGAAAGGAGCATAAACTCTGGCAAGTGAAGTGTAAGAATAGGATTAAGAAGACTGCAAAAGAAATTGAAGAACAGCCAGCCAAAGACTCAAAAAGTAATAGCAATTTTTTTTTAAAGTACATCAGAAGCAGGAAGCCTGCTAAACAACCAGTGGGGCCACTGGACGACTGAGAGCTAAAGGAGCACTCAGGGACGATAAGGCCACTGCGGAGAAACTAAATGAATTCTTTGTGTCAGTCTTCATGGTTGAGGATGTGAGGGAGATTCCCAAACCTGAGCCATTCTTTTTAGGTGACAAATCTGAGGAACTGTCCCAGATGGAGGTGTCATTAGAGGAGGTTTTGGAACAAATGGATAAACTAAACAGCAATAAGTCACCAGGACCAGATGGTATTCACCCAAGAGTTCTGAAGGAACTCCAATGTGAAATTGCAGAACTACTAACTTTGATATGTAACCTATCATTTAAATCAGCTTCTGTACCAAAAGACGGGAGGATAGTTAATGTGACGCCAATTTTTAAAAAGGGTTCCAGAGGTGACCCTAGCAGTTACAGGCTGGTAAGCCTGACTTCAGTACTGGGCAAACTGGTTAAAAGATAGGAAACAAAGGGTAGGAATAAATGGTCAGTTTTCAGAATGGAGAAAGGTAAGTAGTGGTGTCCCCAGGGCTCTGTACTGGATCCAGTGCTATTCAACATATTCATAAATGATCTGGAAAAAGCGGTAAACAGGTTCAGAAAATGGCAATAAAACTGATTAGGGGAATGGAACAGCTTCCATATGAGGAAAGATTAATAAGACTGGGACTTTTCAGCTTGGAAAAGAGATGACTAAAGGGGGGTATGATAGAGGTCTATAAAATCATGACTGGTGTGGAGACAGTAAATAAGGAAGTGTTATTTACTCCTTCACATAACACTAGAACTAGAGGTCACTAAATGAAATTAATAGGCAGCAGGTTTAAAACAAACAAAAGGAAGTATTTTTTCACACAACGCACAGTCAACTTGTGGAACTCCTTGCCAGAGGATGTTGTGAAGGCCAAGACTATAACAGGGTTCAAAAAAGAACTAAATAAATTCATGGAGGATAAGTCCCTCAATGGCTATTAGCCAGGATGGGCAGGAATAGTGTCCCTAGCCTCTGTTTGCCAGAAGCTGGGAATGGGCAACAGGAGATGGATCACTTGATGATTACCTGTTCTCTTCATTCCCCCTGGGGCACCTGGCATTGGCCACTATTAGGAGACAGGATAGTGGGCTAGATGGACTGTAGGTCTGACTGAGTATGGCCATTCTTATGTTCTTAATAACAGGCATTAAAAACAGGCTGGTTGTTTAAACCTCACTTTTATAGCCATCTCATAACACCATTATGCAGAAGGGAAGAAGAATGCTGGGTCTGCTTTAAATTCCTTATATATTCATTGGTTCCCATTATTAATGCCCCTCCAAAGTTTGGTTTGCAATCTTAATTTTACAGGATATTCTCAACAAGGGACTGGATTAATTTTTATGTAAGCATTTCAGATATTAAGGTAAATGTTATAAGTGAACATTGGAACCAATGGAAATATGACATACTGCATCTCCTACACATAGTGTTTGGTTTGGGTTTTCCTTCCTTTTGAAAGTCTCTCACAGGAAATGAGTGAATGTGATCCTTTAATATAAAGGAACTTGGTTACAGTGGGTGGAGTTACGTGCCTGCCCCACTCCATACAAATGTGCTGTAGGTGAAGACCACTCTTTACCTTTTAGCCAAGTGGTTAGAGCACTCACCTGGGAGGTGGGAGACCCCACTTCAATTCCCCCCTCCCTGACACAGGTAGAGAAAGGATTTGAACAGAGATCTCCCACCTTTGAGGAGAGGTGATTTAACCACGGAGATGGGATATTCCACTGTGGATTAAATAATGAGAGAGTGACTGGAGCAGGGGAACTTGACCAAGGGTCTCCTATCAGGTGGGTGCCCTAACCACTGGGCTACAGAGTCATTCCCACTCTCTCTCTCTCTCTTCACTCAGGCTCAATGGTTGTTTCATTTTGAATTAACAGCTTCAATAGGAAAGACTGAGGCTGGGTTTACACTACAGAGTTAGGTCAGTGTACACACTACAGCCTTGCTCCCACTTCTGTAAGTGCCCTACTACACCAACATATTAACTCCACCTCCACGAGAGGCATAGGGCTTATGTCACTGTAGTTAGGGTGATGTAGTGTCCCTATAGACACTGCCTTATTTACATCTATTGGCTGTCATTCTTGCCAATTTCATGGCTCTGCTGGAGCCATGAAATTGGCAAGAAAGCCAGCTCTCGGAGACGGGCTGCTGCCCGGTCTCTACTCCCTGCTGGGCTGCCACCCAGGATCCCAACTTCCAGCTCCCCATAGGAAGTATGGCAGCTGATCGGACTCTGGGGGAGGATCTCCCTACTGAGAGCCCAACTGCCCCCCTGGGGTCTCAGCTCTCCACACCCCACTGGGAGCATGGCTGTGCATCTGGCAGGGAGCTCTGCGCCTGGAGTCCGGTTGGCTTCTGTGCTCCCAGCAAGGAGTGGGGAGCTGAGAGCCTGCGGGGGACGGGGACATTTGTGCTCCCTGCAGGGAGCCTGGTGGGCAGCCAGCCCCCCAGCGAGGAGATCTGCACCCAGTGTCCGGTCAGCTGTCCCATTCCCGGAGGGAAGCCAAGAAGCCCGGTGTGGCTGCCCCATTACCAGCGAGGAGTAGGAGTAGTCAAAGCTCTGGCTCTCAGCCCCCTACACTTCCCCTCTTAATTCAGTGGAAGCATTCTGGTGAGGATGCACACCACCGACAGAAGAGCAGCAGTGTGGACATAAACCACCACAGTAATTACTGCAGTGGCTGCAATAAGTTTATAGTGTAGACCTGCCCTGAGAGAACCACACATCATAATATTCTATAGCCTGGGGCTAACATACTTGCCTGAAAGAGGGGTAACCCTTGTTCAGCACCTTTTTCTCTCTGTGGCACAGTGGGGAGGAATTGAACTTGGAACTCCCACATTCCAAGTGAGTGCTCTAACCACTGGGCTGAAAGCTATAGGGGGGATGGCAGCAGCACCACCATCCCCGCCTCCTGGACAGGGCCCCATCTGGTAAGTACACTCAGAAGATGCCCATCAGATTATGCCCCTTGGGCAAGTTAGGTGGCCAAATGCCCATCTTCCCCTGGTTTGTGACTTACTCTGGGGATTAGGTGGGAGACAGACAGCCAGACACATAGGGGTAGACAGCACTGCGGAGGCCTGTTAGGATATAGATATTCAGGCCTGTCTGTAAAGGCCTATACTCTAAGAATTTAGGTGTATTTTTATCACTTAGCTAGTTATAGAGGTATAAAAGAAAGAATCAAAATCACTGCCTGCCGGTGTAAGGACCTTCTCTTACTCTGACAGTCTGAGGCCCTGTTCTTAGGCTAAGGCCTTTGGCTAAGCAGCAGAGGCAGCCATAAGCTGGGAAGCGAACAGTCACATCCTCGCATTCCAACCTAGTCACATTGAAATAAGGTGCTATTGGGCTGTTAGGAATACAATCCTGTCCGGATAGTGGCTATCGCCTCCAGAGAAAGGGAAGTGCCTAGAAGATGTAAAAGGAAACTTAGTTTGATAGCATCCTGTCTGGCAAGAACTCACTTCTCAATAGCTGGGATGTGAAATC
Source organism: Chelonia mydas (assembly GCF_015237465.2). NCBI lineage: Eukaryota > Metazoa > Chordata > Testudines > Cheloniidae > Chelonia > Chelonia mydas. Next base: position 52,282,946 of record NC_057849.1, on the reverse strand, counting down.
CTCATTTCTTTGTTATTCTATCACTGTAGTCCCCATTTCCCTATTGTTTGTCTGTATAATCTCTGTCTGGTTCTGTGATTGTTTCTGTCTGTTGTATAATTAAGGTTGCTGGGTGTAAACTAATTAAGGTGGTGGGATATAATTGGTTAAATAATCATGTTACAATATGTTAGGATTGGTTAGTTAAATTTCAGTAAAATGATAGATTAAGGTATCGCTAAGCAGAACTCAAGTTTTACTATATAGTCTGCAGTCTATCAGGAAGAAAGGGGGGGAATGGGGGTGGGGGAATCGGAATCATAATCATGTTTTGCTAAGGGGGAGGAAATTGGAATCATGTTTTGCTAAAGAGGGGAATGGGAACAGGGACACAGGTGTAAGCAGAGTCAGGATGAGCTCCACCCTGACATCTACTGGTGAGTTGTGGCAAGTTGTGCAAAAGGACTTCAGGGGCTGATCTCATTTGCATAGGCACACCCACCTTGCCTAGCATGAGCCCATAGCTGCCCAAATGGTCACTTTGGCTGCTGTGGGATCCCCAGTGTCTCTGTTATTGGGGCAGGAAGAATAAATTGTTATTATCCTGATTATGTGAATCAAGGACAGTGGAACTGTACTTGGCCTTTTGTTATGATGGAGGGACTCACCATCAACTAAGTAGCACTCGCTAGGCAAGGGACATGGGTTCCAAAACTCAGTGAATTGAGAGAGGTTGGGGACAGGTGTTAGTATCTGGTGGTGGGGGCCTGAAACATCAATTGCACATCTTTCTCTCTCCACTGTGGATTAGCAGAGCTAATTTTGGGTCTTTTAGGAGTCTAGCTACAGGTGCTGAGCTGAATTTGCTTTGGGCTTATGGTGCACCAGCACTGAGGCTCCTACTACTACAAGCTGAAATCACTAAAGAGCTAAAATTACTGAGCACTGTGTTAAGTAGTGGGGAGCCTGAAGATATATTGCTGGTCAGTGAGTGGAGTGGAGCAGTTCGTAGGATGGCTCACACATGCGCACACACACATATTCACCTAGACTGGGGAGTAACACTCTGCAGATGAACTTTTGAACTCTGGGGCTGGGCTTTTGGGTTGTTGGACTTTTGGGACTTTGGGTGATCTTTGGGTTGCTGGACTCAAGAGACATTTGGGTTGTTGGACTCAAGAACCAGAGGGAAAGGACATGGCCCAATCTGCTGGGGTGGGTCTTTGCTCATGGTTTGGTTGATGAACCCTAGTTGTGGTATTTCTCAATTTAATGCTGATGTCGTTTACCTCATGTTATTAAAGATTTCCTGCTACACCAAGACTCTGTGCTTGTGAGAGGGGATGTATTGCCTCTTTGAGGTACCCAGGGGTGTGTGTAAGATTTTTCCCAGGTCACTGGGTGGGGGCTCGAGCCGGTTTTGCATTTGCTTTGTTGAGAGGGAACCTCTCTGTACTGAACCTGGCCCTTGCTGCTATCAACTCGGCCTGGCAGAAGGGTTACACAGGTAAGGTTCTGTGATGTCAGAGCTGGGAAGGGGGACACTAAGGAAGGAAACTAGAATCATGCTTGTTGGAAGTTCACCCCAATAAACATTGAATTGTTTGCACCTTTGGACTTTGGGTATTGTTGCTCTCTGTTCTTGCGAGAAGGACCAGGAAAGTAAGCAGGTGAAGGAATAAGCCCGTAACAAGGCCCAGAGTCAGAAACATAAGTGCCTAGGGAATTTTTACTTTGAAAAACTTCGGCTCCAAGTGAGTTTAGGCACCTTGGTCCATCCCACTAAAGCTGTCAAAGTATGGCTTCACTGCTGCATGAGGCTCCTATAGACCTCTTGGACATGAGTGGGTTTCACTTTGCGAGATTCTACAGTCTGTTAAAGAGATTAGAAAACATAGTGGGCAGCCTGTTCCTGCTGCGTTTTCAGATGTGACTTTCCATGGATGAATTAGTCATTGCGTTTGTTCTGGTTCCTGATGAGTCTATCCTTGCAGTGAGTTAGCACAGCCTGGCACTGACATTCCCAGAGCCCAGTGCGCCTAAATGTTAAGTCAGGTCTTGCAGGTCCTCCAACTGAAGACAGGCAGAGCTACTAGCAGACCTGAGTGATGTATGGTGCAAAAACAATGTATGAATTGGAAGGATGGTGTGAAAGCTAGGCACAATGATGGTAAGGAGTGATTGGTGGACGGAGCTGGTAGGGAATTTTCTGGTGGAATGAGTTTCCACCAGAAAATGCAGATTTTTCTGGAAAATATTGATTTTCCACCAAGAAAATAAAAATATTTCATTTTATGTCAGTTTGACCTCAATAAAAAAAATGGGTTTTTGAACTGATCTGAAATATTTCATTTCAAATCAGTTCAACAAAACATTAGCCTGCATTTGCCTAGCAAATGGGAGTTATAGTTCCTTCCTGCTTTCTCTCCTGTGGGACAGGCTCCCTGGAGAACTACATTTCCTTCTGACCAAGCTGTGTGGTGCCTCATGAAAGTCACATGAGTGGGTTCATTACGGGAGCTGTAGTTCAGCCGGGAGTCTGGCCCACAGGAGAGAATAGAGGCTGGAACAACAACTCCCTTACACAAGGTAGCACAGGGAAATGCACTTTAATACTGAAGTATCAGAGGGGTAGCCATGTTAGTTTGGATCTGTAAAAGCGGCAAAGAGTCCTGTGGCACCTTATAGACTAACAGACGTATTGGAGCATAAGCTTTCGTGGGTGAATACCCACTTCATAGGATGCATCTGATTTAATACTGAAATGACTCTAAATGTAATTGGATCATTTCAATAAACCTCTAACTGGAAATTTTGATAGCCTCAGAAGAAATGCTTCAGGCTTATTGGGTGTGGGCAGAAACCGATCTAAAGCTGCACTCTTCTGCATAGCCCCTACTGGTCAGGGTAGAGGAATATCAGTCTTGAAGCTTTCAGGAGCTCTCCCAGTGTTGTACCTCTTTTATAGGCAAACAGAATTTTAGTATCCAGGACTGTCAACCTAACCCTGTGTGGCCTGCAATCCCATCCTATTCTTCATTTCCTCTAATCACTCAAGTCCTGGGTGCTGCAGACCCTCCATCCCTGAGGGGTTGGGCCTTGTGCTCTTTCGGTGGCTTCTGCCCACCCTCCTGGGATTTAAATAGACTGACTTCTTTCATGAGTGTTACAATCCCTTAAACGAAAACAAAATTAAAAATAAAACTTCGAGGGTACAACCATTAAGCAGGTATTAATGGTTCATCTGGGATAGTAAAAAACAGAACTATATTTTGGGGGAAGAATATTTCTTCTATGCCTTTTGTATGTTCTCTTTCTCTAGAAAACCTGCAGTTTTCCCAGGGAAGGGTCTCATAATTGGGGTCCTCTAGCAGTTTTGCAAACTTTTTTTTGTTTGCTACTTTTTAAAAAGGAACTTTAATTATCTACCGCCCTGTGTAAGTAGCGATAACAGTGAACTCTGGGAAAGTTCTGGTTAATGTCATTTTCTGTGAATTTGATAAGGACATGACAGTGATTCCATGTAGCCAACATACACACAACTACAGAATACAATAAACCCCTTTCAATCAAGAAATGTTAAAATCTAGACTTTGACATTTAAATACAGAGAAGGAAGGGCAAGTACCAGAACCAGAAAAACCACCACAAAAATATTTTAAAAAATGTTGAGAGAAGGACCCAAAACAAAACGCTGAATCTAAACCTCATACTTCTATATTAAGTAGGACGTGGCTACTCCTGAACATGGAGGTTCAGACTATAAATCTGAGCCAATCACTCTCAAATGTTTGCTGGTTAAGATTTGGTGCATCAGTTTAGCTCTTTACAGAAATAATTTGACCTGCAACCTCAGATCCAAATCCAGACCTGGATCCTAATTTCCAGTCTTGGGGTTTGATTTTGGTGTATCTCTAGAAATTGTACTTCAACACTTCAGAGGCAAAGTCCCCCACTGCTATTATTCAGCTTTTAGGAGTAGCCCAGCATGATTTTTCTACTTCAAGTGGCTGGGATTACTGAACAGACAGAATGAATAATGTAACACTCCGCTCTCTATCCAAAAAGGAAAATTTGGCACCTTTTTTTGTGTCCAGTTCCCCATTTTCTGAGATATTCAGACTACCCGTGTTCATTTTGCTACTGCCTTCCACTGAGTTTGAGTCACACGTCACAATGGGCTCTGAAGGAAGGATCAACAAAGATAACTGTGAGTCTTGTCCAGAAGGGGCCCACGTCAGACATTCCTACCCCTCTGAAACTGAGCTTATTGCCTTTAACTTAGCCCAGAATCCTGAGATCTGCATTTACAGTCCTCAAATAGCTACACAGATTGCCAGATCTTTGGCTTGCTGTACTATTCCAGAAGCACACAGGGAACATAAGCTGCATCAAACAAGCAGCTGGGCCATGACAATGTAGGCGTGGGGCAGGGGTGGCATGCTGGGACACAAGCAGGGAGGGCACTCCCACTGGTGTAATTTAGAGGAGCCTTCAGCCAAGTCTCTGATGGCTCCAGGATTGAAGGAATGGGAAGGTGTCTTAAAGCCATGGAAACCTAAGTGTCTAGCCCAGAGAGCTGTCATTAAATTGATTCTCTAGGTAGGACTTAAATATGAAATCTTAGCAAAAACCTCATCTTACAGTTATCTGAGGATCCATGGGGAGGGGGTAAATTTTATATATAGTAAAACTCTCAGTAGGAGAGCTGGAATTTTGTCTATTATGTTTTTTCTCCCAAAATACTCAGGGGGTTGTTTATATAGTCTACTGTTGTTTGACTAAATTCACTGCTGGCAGCTGAATCTGAATCCTTCCTGTGCCATCAGCCGCTGCTTAGGGCATGAACAAGGCTTCACGCTCCCTGTGCATCCTGATCTGCTCTTTGCATGGCCACTGTGTTGTTAAGTCCCATAAGCTCTACCTCTGAGCAGTGTTTGACAAAGGGTGTTTTTCAGTCATCCCCTTTTGTAAGTTCCTGGTGCTGACATAATAGGCCCAATTAACTAAAGTTAATGGAGTTTCCCCCACCCACCCACATTACACATATGGGGAATTATGACCTCTAATTTTAATACTGAGTCAGGTCTTGTTTTAAAGTAGCACATATCTTAAGTTTCCCAGGTGCTTCTTTATGCTTCCAGAAATCTTCTAACATTATTTCAAACAAATAAAAATGAAAGTGTAAACATCAAATGATCCTAAACTTACATGATACAGTGGAAGCCAAATAAGAAACAAAAAGGGGGTTGGGGAAGGAGAAGGCTGAAAAATGTAGCTGGAAAGAGGGGGATAATCAAGGTTTTCAAAAATTTTGCTCAGCTACCATTAAAAGACCCAAAGGACTCAATAAAAGTTCTCTAACCCCATTGGTTCTGGTCTTATTAAAAATCAGCAACTTTTGAAGAGCTAAAGCAAGCCAAAAGAAACAAGCCTTTAAGTGAAGCTGTGGCATACTGCTCCTTTTTCAAAGAAACACATTAAATAAGTTTGCCTAGCTCATGAGTCTAATGGGAAATTGCTTTAAAAATGTGAGGATCATAAATGTTCCATGAATCCCTTTCTGGTGGTGTGAAGAAATAAAGAGTTTGAGAAACAGCTACCATGGTGCCTTTGGATTGGAGAGAGACTGAAAAAGGAAGATTACCAAGAAGATAATTCTCAGTCTAAAATATAAATTGGGGAGTCACATGTTAAACAAAATGGCAGCATGTTCCTTCCAATCACTCATTTATCCCATTTTATTTCATATTCTTTCTTGTGGGTTAAGTTCATCCTTGTGCAGAGAACCAGCACAAAGCCCATGTTCCATGTAAATCCCATTTAAGCAACCAGTGGGGGCCAGCTGAGGTCACTCAGTTAGGGTGAACTGCAAAGAATGGGGCAGATAATCCCCAAAGCTGGTGGATATTTTCAATACTTAGATTTACCAGGCCAGCATAAAACAGCTTCTTTATTACTTCATTGGTTCCAGAAACCGACAACACTGTTTGCTCAAAGTAACCCAGCCTCAGGACTCCATCCAGGTACCCAAGTCAGATATGATGAAGATTTCTGAAAATCTTATTTCATCATATAAAAGAAAAGGTTCTACCAATCCCAAAGGATCAGACACATTACCTCCCAGGTTAATGAATATTCCAGCTCTTACCCAAATACATGCATACAGCCGATTCTTATTAACTAAACTAAAATTTATTTTAAAAAAAACAAACAAGAGAGAGAATATGGTTAAAAGATCAATATACATACAGACATGAGTTCAATTCTTGAGGTTCAGATTCATAGCAGAGATGGTGAGCTTTGTAGTTGCAAAGAATTCCTTTAGAATTTAGTTCATAGGTTATAGTCCAATGTCCAATATCATATCCAGGATGTACCAGCTTAACTGGGATCTTATTTTGTGACTCAAACTTCCCCTGATGAAGCTTAAGCAGATCCTAGATAAGAAGGATCAGGACCCAATGATCTTTTGTACAATTTCAGGTCTTCTTTGACAAGTTGGAGTCCCTCGAGGGAACAGTAGGTAATTAGGGCAACTTTCAAGTGGGTCCATCGCTGGTAGTTAGCTATACAAATTAACATAAGACAATCCCCTGTTCCTCCACCATTCACTGATGATTTGCTATACATTTCAAAGAGAGATAAATATAAAGATATGCCATGTTTACACTTCATTTAAATGCTAGGATGTTCTTTTGATCTTTGAATTAATAGAATACAGCACAGACAGGGACTGTTGATTACATTGTTGACCCTACTCATATATATATATGTAAATACACAAAAACACAAATATTACCTCCCCACATATCTTTAAGGGTTGGATTTGAGTCATTTATTTTGCAGGATGTTTAACCCTTTCTGGCCATGCGACACAACCTTAATCCAGCAATCCAGCTCCCACTGAAATTAATGGGAAGTGTAGTGAGGCTTCAATGCTTAACATTTTCACACAGGTGAATTTCACCTTAACTATCCACTCAACACAACTATCCCAAAAACTGAAATCTGGGCAAAGTCTGTCAAATGACAAAAAAAGGCTGAAACTTCTGCTGCCACTTGCCCAATCACAGCCATAATTGGAACTGCTGTCTTTTAATCTTTCCCCAAATTCTCTTTGGTTGCGATCACAAGTCAAGTAAATGACCAGATTTTTTTCCCATTTCTTTGCACAGGTAATGAAAATATAAAAGGCCATAAGCTTCCCTGGGCGGCACAAGCATATTACTGCATTTAATGTTAAATGCAATGCATCAGAAGGATATTATACGCTTCACTGTTTCGCTGGAAGCCAGCGGTCATGTTGGGTAAAATGAAGATTAATTGGATTAGCCCTTAGGATGCAGTTTTTCCTACCCTCAACTGATGAGAGTGCTTGGAAAACATGCAGATTACTAGTCTCTTGTAATAAACAAAAGGATCAGACATCAGCTTCTTTAGTGAACCGAAACCTTCCAATTAGATTGCAGAAATCAGCATTTAGAAGTTGTCGGAGCAGAAGCATACTGTTCTCTCATTTGTGTGACTCCGAGAACAGACTGCCATGTGCAAGCATTATTTTTATTTGTAAAGTTGCACAGTTTGTAGTAATGGGCCTATCTGGAACACCTGGCAGAAATTCCTTTTTAATAACCAACACATTTACCTTCTGCATTGTTTGGATTTAAGAGACACCAATATCACAGTCATTAGTTTTGAATACTTGAGAGTGCAATCTTGTATGGCACCGTGCATCCTTATTCCCCTTTGTACCAATGGGCAAAATCCTGAGAAGTATTCAGCATTTATAATTCACATTGGACCAAAAGCTGAGGTTCAAAGACAATGGGAGTTTTTTCTGAGTAAAAATTGAGCAAGGACTTCAGGATAAAGTCCCTTGACTGGAGTGGAAGTGGCAAGTGCTAGACACAACCCAGTGTTTTTCCTAATGGGATCTGAGGGTCCTAAGCATCTTGCAGGATTGGGCCTTTAGATAATTAAATAGATATTATATAGAATAGGGATCGGCAACCTTTGGCACGCGGGCCGTCAGGGAAATCTGCTGGTGGGCCGGGACAGTTTGTTTACCTGCAGCATCTGCAGGTTCAGCCGATCGCAGCTCCCACTGGCCGCAGTTCGCCATTCCAGGCCAATGGTTGCTGCGGAAAGCGGCGTGGGCTGAGGGATGTGATGGCCGCCACTTCCAGCAGCCCTTATTGGCCTGGAACGATGAACCGCAGCCAGTGGGAGCTGCGATTGGCTGAACCTGCGGATGCTGCAGGTAAACAAACTGTCCTGGCACACCAGAGGATTTCCCTGATGGGCCATGTGCCAAAGATTGCTGATCCCTGACCTATCCCATATAATGAAATGAGGGTCTTAAAAGCCAGTCTTTGATACAGTAAAGGTCTCTATGTTCAGCAGACTTTGGATCAAACACTTAGGGATCAAGCAGGGAATTTTTTTCCACTGACTTCAATGGACCAAATTCTGTTTTGACTTGCACCTCACACAACCCAGTTAGTCCCTGGGCCTGAGCATGATCTTTCTTACTTTTATGTTACTACTAACTTCAGTAGGGTTAGTACTGATATAGATCACCATAAGTGGAACCAGAATCAGGCCTAAGAGGGATACATGGATTCAATGAAAAATTTGGTTACGAACCAAGATTGGTGTCTTTCGCCAAGGAATGCCCCTTCTCCTCAAATTTAAACAAATGATGTTTAACTATCTATATTTATTTCAGTGTCTTAGATTTGCAGCTCAAACGTTCACTCACATCAATTACTGTTGGCAGCAATTGTGTTCACGAGCAGCTAAGAACCCTATAATAAAGCTATCAGTCATTTTTAACAGTCTGTATGCACAAGCATTTTGCTGATATGTTTTCAAATAAGAAACCGCTTGCACTGGCCTAAGGAAAGTTTAGGAAGTCATTTAAACTCAGAATTTGTCTCCTTTAAAAATGATCTCCTTAGTGTGTATGTGTGTGTGCTCATCTTAAAATGCTGATAAATCATTCGTGACTAAAAAAAAACCTGTGATGTCTCTTGATTTCAGTACACAGGGCTTCATCTGAAGAAAAACATAGATCATAATGAATAGACTGCCTCCAAGATGTATTTTCCATTGTCAGCTTGGGAAACCAAATATTTGTATGCCAGAAACTGTTAAACTTGATATCAAATAGGTTTACTCTCTCTACCTTATGTCAGGGAGTTTCCAGGAAAGCTCTACATACTTGGGAGCTCTCGTGTGAATGGTCAAAGAAAAAAATATGGAGGCTAGCAGTCTGCAGGTTGAAATGAAAAACAGAACTTCCGTTTGTGGAGTGTCCTCCAAGGACCATTTTGGGAAAGTGTGTTTCATAAATCACCTCTTAGATATTGAATGACTGTACATCACATCATTCTCTCATAAAAATTTATCAATTTTTGTTTATATAGAAAATATTCCTCAACAAACAGACACTCCTTTTTAAGTGTTGGTGCCCTAGACCCCAAGCAGTTAGCCATTATTCATGGCCTTGCAGAGTTGTTTCCATTAGGAGGAGAAATCACTTACACCCATCATGTATTTCTCTGGTGCTGAGAATGGCCCCACTACCTCTCAAGCACCCTCTTGTGGCTGGAGATCTCGCTGCAGGCAGGCTGTCTCAGGTTCCCCAGTTCTTAGGACTGTCTCCCTCAAACTATGAAAAATAATTCTTCTCTGGGTCAGCAACACCTCTGGTTGGTGCTAGATTTATTCAAATAAAACTTTATTTTGGAAATGATGCTCATATCTCCAACTTCGCCTTCACTACCTGGAACCTTTTCCCCTGAAGACTTAGGGGTCCTGCTGAAGCATACTTACTCACTAACCAAGACTGTATGAACTGTGAAATTTGCAAATCTCCTGGAAAGCTTTTTGCACATGCTTAACTTCAAACTCATGAGAAGTCCCATTAACTCCAGTAGTAATACTCATGTGACCAACATTATACAAATACATAAAAATGTTCAGGATTGGGGCCTAATATATTTGTACACCTGTTTGCTTTTTTGTGAGTAAACATGCTAGCAACATGTCAGTGCTCCATGTGAGTATTCACAGAAAATGAACAAGAAATTGTAATCACCCACTAGTCTAAATTCACTTTCAAATTTGAATAAATTTTGAACACTGATTTTAGCATTATTCTGTAACATGGAAAATCTCTATAGTCTGGGGAACATATGAGGCAGATCGGCTTAATAGCAACTGGGGCTCTCAAATTTTATATTAATTATAATTAATTATATTATATTCATTCATTCTCTTTAGGAAGGTAATTGTAAAGAAAGTGAATGAGTATCAAGTCACTGATCATCTCTGGGACATGAAAGACTTCAGTTTTTATTATAGAACTCCCCTATTTTACTTTGTTTCATATAGCACCATAAGTAAGCCAGAGGCTTCTCAAAAGGGACATGAATGCAAGGGTCCTGCCATAAAAAGCTTACAGTCCAAACAGAAGAAGTTCAGATAAAGTATAAGGGAATGGGAGGTGATGGAGAGTACAGTGTGGTTAGATGATATTTTGCTTGTGCCTTAGAATTATTTTTGTTTGAATTTTCTGCAGGAAAGACTAGGCAGCACATTTTGAAGAGGGGACTTGAAGGATGGAGGCCTGGAAGAGGTTGCAGTTGGAGGGGTCTACATTGGGAAAAGGCACTAAGATGAGTCTACTAAAAATACAAAGGCAGCACTTAGTTGTTTTTACTCCTCGAAGGTGCAATAAAGGATTCTGAAGGGAGAAAGTGGATGCCAAATAAGCAGAGACTAGAAAGTAAATGAGGCATCATCACACAGTTTCTAGTGATAGAAATTCCATCCGTTTTGTTCTTCCCAGAGTCTAACATTTCAGAAGATAATTTCTGTCTGGATTTTTAGGAGTGAAATCCACAACTCTCATATAAAGCCAGAGGAATCTGTCTCTTTCAGGGAGGAGTATGTGGGGAGGTAGACAGTTAGGAAGGTGTCATCTAATTCCCAAACATCAGGCCACACTGCAAAGGTGAAGCCCAGCCTCCTGTGGTCACTGATCCAGTTTATGAGCTGGCATAGCATCCCCAGTCCCCCAGACCAGTTGTGTGCAGTGCCAGGGGCCACAGGACCTGCACAGCCACAGACACCATGTACCCTCCCCAGGCCTGCCCTCATGACAGCTTTCTGTACTGGCAGTGCAATCATTTCCATGATGCCATAAATATTTATGAACACTTTTTCTAGGAAAATATTTTATATATCTTGAGAGGAATTCTGAGAGCTGAACAAGCCAAGCCATACTGTACCTGAATTTACTTTAGGTTTTGAAAACTTGGCAGTGTAGAACATCAAGTCCATTTCAGTTACAGACAGGACTTCCACGGTAAATTCAGGCCTAAAATAAATAAGAGGATTTGCTAAAGAGGTTAATAGGTTTTATAATCCCACCGTTAACTCAAAAGAGGATACCTCCAGAGCATCTTTTCTCCATTTTCACATAACTGCAGCTAAGCTCCAGAAAAAAGAACATACCATGCACTCACAAGATGTCAGAGAGAATCAGGTATGCAAAAGGAAGCTATATAATGAATAAAAATCATGGAAAGACCAGTTTAGGAGGTGAAGATTTTTTTGCTTTGTTTTGTTATTGGAACAAATGAGAAGCTGAGAGACTCCAGAAAGGTGGCACAGAAAAGTGATGCCTGTAGTAGTCTCTAGGGTGTGTTTGGCTTATGGCAACTGTTTCCATTACTTGATGAGTTTACCAGAATGTGGGTCTAATTCAGTCCTGATGTAATTCCAGTGAAGTCTATGGAGGAATTAATTTGTCCCTCTCTCTCTCTCTCTCTCCCTCCCCCGACCCCTACTCCTGGCCCTCTCCCTCTAGTGAACTAACATTGACTTTCCTCTCTCTTCATTCAAACCATCTCACCACTCTTGGTGGGAGAACCATCTTCTCACATGTTCTGCCATCCTCCTGTACCTCTCCTCGTCACTGACTCTCCATTCCTTTTCCATTCTAATCTTAAATCTGTCTTGCTTTGACATATGCTGTCATGCCTGGATTTGATCTTCAGAGAACTCTAAGTTATGGTTCTCACAGGAGAAGGAGGGTGTTTCTCAGAGCAAGAAGGTCTCAGTTTTCTCTTGAGGGCTAGTGTGTGGGCCTGCAGGAGTCTGCACTGGAACATCTGATAAAAGAAATAGGATCTAAAGTCCCTTCTTCATAAATAGGGACTACATATTAGGTCCTGCACAGGATCAGGCTTAGATTCTAACATGAACAACAATTAGCACTGCAAGAAAGACTAGTGAAGACTGAAGGAGAAAGTGAAGATAATAGTAACTAAAGCCAGCTAGAATCTGCAATTAAAAAAAAAAAAAGTTTCAGGAAAAAGAATGTCTTGATATTTGTTGAAGGGAAGGGTTTGGAGATCCAGCGTGGACTTTCTGGTGAGTGAGAGAGAGAGAGAGAGAGAGAGAGGAATTGAAAACCTGACCTTTCTAAGATACTTTTCAAAACGTTTGGTATTGTTCCAATGCAGAATGAAAATAAAATTTGAAACCTCAAGTGTTCTTGTGAAACACAATTGTAGTTCTCTGGTCAGCTCTAATGGTAACATACCAGCCTCTTTCAGGATGGCTCATTCTATTCAACAAGCTTCAGAACAACTAGATGGAAGACGCATTTCCCAAATTGGTTAGATTGTAAAAGTAGGTTTGGAAAACATGAAAGAGTTTAATAAATTTGTAGCTAAAATAAAAGCAAGTTTGTGAACTCTCTCACTAAAACTTCCTGCCAGGATTTGAGTTTAATGGTTTAAAATTAACAGATTTCCTTGTCAGAAATGCAACAAGAGCAGGTAACTAGCATAATTGGCAAATAGTTTAATCTGAGGACTGAAATGCTTTCATAGAAGATTGGGGTTGGAAGAGACCTCAGGAGGTCATCGAGTCCAACCCCCTGCTCAAAGCAGGACCAATCACAACTAAATTATCCCAGCCAGTGCTTTGTCAAGCTGGGCCTTAAAAACCTCTAGGATTGAGATTCCACCACCTCCCTAGGTAACCTATTTGAGTGCTTCACCACCCTCCTAGTGAAATAGTTTTTCCTAATATCCAACCTAGACCTCCCACAACTTGAGACCATTGCTCCTTGTTCTGTCATCTGCCACCACTGAGAACAGCCTAGCTCCATCCTCTTTGGAACCCGCCCTTCAAGTAGTTGAAGGCTGCTATCAAATCCCCCTCACTCTTCTCTTCTGCAGACTAAATAACCCCGGTTTCCTCAGCCTCTCTTCATAAGTTATGTGCCCCAGCTCCCCAGTCATTTTCATTGCCCTCCGCTGGACTCTCTCTAATTTGTCTTGACACATACCCTTGTTCAGACAGTTATGCTATGTGGTGTGTTCTATTCCACCATCAAGAGCTATTTTGTCTTTTAAAATTACTTTGGACTAGTAAAAGATTAATGTGCTCCAAAAAGATATGAACACTTTTCTCAGTGGTTTTCTGAAAATTTAGTTCTCTTAGGTCTAGAAATCAGGTTGGAAATCTGTTGGAACAATTTCTCTCATAGACTTTCCAGTGTTTGTTCACAGCCAGATCAGAAATACCAATATTTTGGTACTATTGCTTCTGATCTGAGTCTGAAACAGGAATTCCAAAAAAATTTAACTAATCTTCTTAATCTCAAAGTTTTGTTTCAAGTTTGGGCAAACTAGTCTGATCCTGATCATTCACGCCATCTGTACTTTAGAGAGAAAGCCAAAAATCTCTGATTTCGGGGAAGATTTTCAAAGGCACAAACCACAGTTAGGCATTTAATTATGATTTTAAAAAAAAATCAATAGCAGTGTGCCTTTGAAAATCTTCCCCTTATTATATCCTCCAAGGAGATTGAATAGTTGTATAAAATTTGGCCTCGTACTATGTGGCATGGTAATGCGGGGAGATCAAATACATGTAAGAAACTTTGCATTGTGTGAACTTTTCTCACATACCTGCTTCTTACTACAATTCATACTATGTTGTATAGTTTAAAGGTCAATTAATTGCAGTGTTTTTCCCTAGAGAAGCTGAGGTTTTGTTGATGATCAGGATCATTTCTGTTAAAGAACAGAAAATGGTTTACGATGAATAGGACTTTATTAATGAACACTATTTGGCTTACACAAGAGAAATGTCAGATATCTGATTCCACTCAGATGTCATCTCTCGGTTTGGAAGATTTTCCCTGGGGCTTACTTACAAGTATGAGCTTATCCAAGCCGTGCGCTGTCCATGTGACCCTCTTTCAAAACAGAGCAGATCAAAGCACACTATGGAACTTCTAGTGCCTGGCAGCAGGGTTCACCCAGACACAGTGCATGGCAGGCTAGTGCAGGGTAGATTTACACCCAGCTTGCCATGCACTAACTGTTCGTTAGACAAGCCCTGTGACTGCTTATCTAAAGGAAGAAGGAAGATTGGCAGATCAAATGTGTGGAAAGAGATGAGACTTTATAATAATCTGGAACTTTGGGGGAAGATATGTTTGTTTTAGTTGATTGTATTAAAAAACTTGCTTTAAGAAATTGTTTCTTAGTTAGAAGAAAGTATGAACAATGAAATCACAGCCCCATAAACTGAAAATGTATTTAATGAAGTCCACTGAATAGCTTAGAAGTAGTAGCATGATTGAACTGTCTCTAGTGATTTATAGCATTGATTCTTCTAAGCATCAAGCAAACAGTATACGTTGTTTGAATGTCCTGATTTTACATAGAGAGGTAAAATAACTTGCTCAAGACCATACAACAAATCATCAGCAGAACCGGGATTAGAATGGAGGGCTCCCCAGCTCCCAGTTCTGTTCTCAGTTCATTGGATCAGACCACACTGCTCAGTGTGGCAGTAGCCAGTGTGACAGTGCAATGACATTGAGCAGAGCACTACGATTAGTCTTGTGTCAACTTAGAGAAACTGCAGCTGGCCAGCTGGAAACAGCAACAAGCACCAAAGGAATTCAGGCCTCCTGGCTGGAAATCATATGAAAAATTCAAACCTTATTAACAGTTGGGAAAGTTGTATAATTTTGTGGGGAAGAGGGCATGCAAGGCCTTCATGAAGGAGTGGGTGCAGCTTAATAGGTCCCCTACCTACCTCCACCTAGAATCTAGATTGCATGGCTCAAGAAGGCAAGTTAGTTGCAAATGGAGATGGGAAGATGAAGGTTCAAAACAAAGGATGAAAACTAAGTCATTCTAGCAGTCAGAAGTTTGTATTGCCCTAGAGATGTCTAGAGACTTTCACCAACATGGTAGTGTCTCCTTGTAAACCACAGAACTCCTTTAAATAACTCTGGATTGGACTCTAACAAGTGGTATATCATTGTTCCCCCACCCCAGATCCTTCAGCTTAGCTTCAGGCTTGCAGAAACCTGACCATTTGCTGTACTGTAGCTAGCGTCCAGCTATAATGTCTGCATGTCAGAGTTACTGGGCTAACTGCACATCTCACCCTCCTGGTCTCTTTGGATACATTTTCACAGCAATTAAACACCTGTGGCTGGCCTGGGTCAGCTGACTCGGCCTTGAGGAGCTCAGGCTGAGGGGCTGTTTAATTGTGGCATACATGATCAGGTTCATGCTGGAGCTCAAGCTCTGGGACCTGGAGAATGGGGATGGTCCCAGAGCCTGGGCCCAAATGTCTACACAGTAATTTTTATCCACACAGCCTAAGCCCCACAAGCCCAAGTCAGCTGACCCAGGCCATGCCACAGGTCTTTTATTCCAATGTAGACGTAGCCTTTGAGGGTGGCCCCTGCAGGTCTTCGGCCTCGAGCTGTCAAGTCATTTGGGCTGAATCACACAGTTCTCAGACTCAGACTGGGCCTTGGGCTGCAGTCCCACAGAACTAGCCACGATTACCTCAGCAAGTCTGACTTAGGTTCAGCACCTGCAATTCACTTCTCTCCAGAAGCTATGACCCGTGGCATCCAGTGATCAAACAGCTTTCCTAAAGCAAGGTATTGTTTTAAGATCTTTTCTCTGAAATGTTCTGGCTCTAAACAAACAGAATATATACATCTGTCTTCCTTAAGGCTTGCCATCCCCTGGAAGCTTAGGAAGGGCCCAACTGCCTCAGACATGTCCCAGGATCTTTGTCTGTGTCAGTCTATTCTCCATCCACCACACAGCTCACTGACAATGCCCACTTCATCTGGCCAGAGTCTTTTTAATTACTGAGTGTCCCTTGGATCTCTAGTCTTCCAGCCTAGGCAAAACAGCTGTGTAACTTTGGGCTGGAGCATCTTCACTGCTTGTTGCCCTCAAGTATTTGTTGGGAGCTTTTTACCTAGAATTACTGATTTGCCTTCCTGCTTGTTTTTTCCAACAGTCCCCTATTAATCTAAACCAGAGATGACCAACCTACAGCCAGAGGGCCATACACAGCCCACCAGAACATTTCATAAGGCCTGCTTAACACACTATAGTATAGACAATACTGTATACAGAAACAACCTGTGTAAATTCATATGAAACAAGCTGAACTTAAAATATAAATCAGTACAGGTGACTTTAAAATCTTATTAAATATGTAGAATCTGTTTGGCCCACACAAAGTTGTGCTTAGACTTATGTGGCCCTCGTGTGTAATAAGGTTGGACACTGCTGATCTATCCAAAATCTTCATTCAAGAGCGCCCAATAACCCTATGTAGCTGCACAGTGACTTTCTCATGATCAGGACACAGTATTCATAAAATTATTACAGATCAGCATTCCTAGACTTTACATAGCAGCTCCACATCCACCACACTGCATGACCCAAGGGAGTCAGTTACCCAAGGGAGATGCACTAAAAGATTAGGGTGGTATGGGATAACAACATGTTTTTCACTGCAAACTGAAACATTTTCTTAATTAATAACCAGATTGAGATAAATTAATTACAGACCTTCATTTGCAGATCTACCAACAGCTGCCTCTCAGATGAATTACACACACACACACACACACACACAACTATCTGGCTGTGGCTTCACAGATGGCGGTTTTAAACAAAAAGGCAACTTTGTAGTGGTAAAATCATCTCATTTAGGATCAAACAAGACACTAGTCAAGATTTCCAAAGAGAGTAAGTTATTTGAAGCTGTAAAACTATGCCTATGATAATGAACATGGCTACATTAGGAAACTTCGTGTTATTTAGTTACAGCATTATTTTTATTTTTAAAAATTATCCTTTAGAGCTTAATATTCTATTTGGAGAAATGTAGATCCTTGATATAAGTGAATAATGCCAGACCAAAGAAAATCTTTCCATGTTAAACAATAGATTTGTATGCCAAACCTGATCTCGAAAGTTCTCAAATATGCGGCCCGTGTGAAGTGCTATAATACATAACACACCAGTAATTCTCATGTTGACGACTAGTTAGGTCTCTCTACAGAATGTGTACACATTATATAGATCAGTGATTTTCAACCCTTTTTCATTTGCAGACCCCTAAAATTTCAAATGGAGGGCAGCATTCTGAGTTCTCTATGCAGATCATACAGTTATAAAATGGATATAGTTATGAGCAAACAACCTTAAAAAGGTATGGGCCCCAACTGTGCAACCCTTAAACATACTGGGTTGAATACATCTCTGTGCAGCGGGCCAGCTTAATGCCTCTGCACAACTTAAATATTTAACATTGGTCTTAAGTGGGATTTAAGAGCTGTATAGGCTTTTTGTTGGCCCTTTGTGCAGGGTTAACTGTGCATAAAGATTGCACATCTGGCTTATAAAGCTTGGCATTCTTTCAGCCAAGCACCAAAAATGTTGAGTATTTACCTGAACTATCCAAATCTTGCAGACTGAAAAGGTTTGGCTGGAAATGTTGTAAGTCTTGTCATTTTTCCATGCAGTATTTCTGAAGTTGATTGGAAATGATGGCAGGAAATAATGTGATAAAGCACTTTTAGGGCCATCATCTTGCAGTTCCCCTTTTTGGTTAGACAGAAACTGGAAGAGCAGAGGAGCATAGAAGTGAAACAGTGCCTGTGTGGAGTGGACAGAAGCCCTAAAAAAAGATGGGTTACTGTAATGGGCAAAAGGTTTAGTGATTGGCTATGTCCTTTTTTTCATTCTAAACAGGGTTACAAATGTCTCAATGGGGCCTCAAACTTTTGTATGCTACTGAGGAGCTACTAAAGGATTTTAAGATGTGTTGGGCTCAATTCCTTCTTCTAGTACATAGCTTCAATCCCCTGGGCTCATGCAGATCTCTGCTCCCTTTGACATAGTGTCGGCTTAATTCTTAACTGGTCTTATTGTCCTCTTCTCAAAGTACACCTGCAGGAAAGGACTAAAGGTATGGCAATGTCGCAAAGTTCTCCTTGCTGAGATTACTCCCCATTCATTGCATCAGCTGGGGTTTGCTGTGTGTGTGGAACAGACTCTGACCTCCACACAAACCCTGCAGATTTCCCAGTATCTACAAGGATCTTTGGGGTTCTGTGAGAGGCCAGCGCTACTGAAGCAAAGACTCATTGGGTCTCCAGCAGCCACTTCCCACCCACAACAGGCCTCCATACGATCCAGTGGAAGAAGGAACACTGCCCAAAACCTCTCTACTACATGTGATAGATACAACTGAATCCCAAATTCATGTTAGCCCCATTCTCTCCATTGAGGTGAGAATAAATAAAATGCATTGGAATACATTTATATATTTTCACTCACTGGGCAACTTGAATAGTCAGATATTTAATAAGTCTGTAACAGCGGGCTTGGAGGGCCAGCAGCCTCGTGGCAAGAGTGCTTGGCTTTCAGTCCCCTGCTTGGTTAAGGAGTCTCAGTCTTTAAGGCCATGGGGGTAGGAGGACATGGGCCCACCCTCTCCATCAGCTCCCAGCCCAGGGCCCTGTGTGCATCAACTCCGGTACAGGGGGCGGCCTTCCCAGCTGGCAGTCTAAATCCATTGCTACTCCCTACCAGTGTCTGTTTAGTTTGAGGTGTGGCCCCTTTAGTCCAATTTTCTGAGTGACTTGTCTCCTGTAGTGCCCTCTGATGGGTCTTGGCCAGTATCTGCCACAGTTCCAGACTCCTTTGGACAGGGCAACCCCAAGTTGAGGAGGTCAAGCCCCACAGTGTCTCTGGGCTTCACTCTCTCAGTTACCAGAGGCACCTAGGTCTCCTCTGGAATCTCTCACAGCTGGGTAGACAGTGCTTACTCCCAAATAGCTGCCTCAGCTGGCAAGCTAGTGACCCTTCCCCTCAGATAGGGAGGCAGTTAGCTCCTGCCTCTTTAACAGTCATCCCCAAACTGAGCCAGGTTCCCTCCTTTTCTTCCCCCCCTCCAGACCTGGCATTGGCTGCAAGTATAACAGGGCAGGTCTAACTTGGCCCACAGGCTCTCTAATGCCTGTTGTGGTTGTGGGAAGTTTCTCTGCTTCATCACAAGGTTGGAAAGTTGGGCTTTTTGTACTTCTCAAACCAGCCCACTGATGGGAGTATACCAGTGGATTTTCCAAAGAACACTTAATTCAAGTGTCACCGGAATGTCTATGGTGTCCAGACAAACATGTGGTGGCAATGCCTCCATGCATCACATCTGCGAATCAATTTTTTGGCATAAGAATTAAAAATTCAAGGCAGGATAAAAAGAAAAAAGGATTGCGCTGGGAGCGAAGGGAAGCGACAGATGAAAGCATCACATTGTGCTTACGAGATTTGATGTCTTTTTGTCCAATATTTTGTTCCCCCACCCAGGACCACCAGCTGTTAGTTTTTGGCATCAGTGACTACTGTCTTATTGCTGTGTCCTTCTGCTACTTTTATTCAGTGCCTTGGATCAAAGGTACTATATAAATAAAATGTAATATGATGAGAAAGCGGGTGTGTCTTCCTGTGAGAGTGTCCTACCTTCTCTTTTCCTGGCTGTTGTTTCCTTTGCTGCAATAACTACAGCTCCTGCACCTATCATGCACAGGAATGCTGTTGTCAGTATGACACCATTGTTTCCATGGATGGCAAGTTGTTTCCATGCAGTTAACGGATTTTTATTTTTTTTAAATGGGAGTTATAGACTCATCTGAATCTTTCGCTACACGTGGCTTTGAAATTGAGCTATTTGGGGTATTTTCACTGTGGCTGTTGACTTCAATAGGACCACACATGCAATTAGAGTGAGCAGAATTTGGCATGGAAATTCTACAGTTCAGACAAACAAAATCAAGAAAAAATATATGAAAGGATCAATGGATAACTGAACATCGACTGACATCGATGAACCATAACGGGCCCATGGCAACCAGTTAAGATACTTATGAAGGCTGCCAAGGAACCAGATGTGACTGCCAGAAAAATACCTTCTGTAGCTTGGCATCTAGGGCCTGTGATCACACTTCAAAAGAAGTGTGCTATGGAGCATGACCCCTCTCCGCCACATTTTTATGCAAATATTTGAAGAAAATATGTTTTTTTATTTGTAGCATTTGGAAGAAAATGCACAATGTGCAGGGTCAAATTCTGATACTGGTATTACATAAGACCTAAATCGGATTTCAAGGGAGCTACTCCACTTTGTTATTCAAGGAAATGTAGTCAATGTCAATTATGCAAGTGCAAATATGGAGTCATTCTACTGAATGGAAACATGCTAGATAGTGATCATTGGCACCAATGTAACTGTTGACTTCAGTGGAGTTATTCCAGATTTACATAATTGGAACTGACATCAGAATCTGTCCCCCAATGGTGTCTGAAAGGAATAACTAACATAAGAACGTAAGAATGGCCATACTGGGTCAGACCAAAGGTCCTTCTAGCCCAGTATCCTGTCTACCGACAGTGGCCAATGCCAGGTGCCCCAGAGGGAATGAACAGAACAGGTAATCATCAGGTGATCCATCCCCTTCTGCTCATTCCCAGCATCTGGCAAACAGAGGCTAGGGACACCATCCCTGTACATCCTGGTTAATAGCCATTAATGGACCTATCCTCTATGAACTTACCTAGTTCTTTTTTGAACCCTGTTATAGTCTTGGCCTTCACAACATCCTCTGGCAAAGAGTTCCACAGGTTGACTGAGTTGTGTGAAGAAATAAAGGAGCTGTCATGGAGATAGAATAAAGCACAGGAGATGTAATTAACGTTCTTGTATTCTCTTCTTGATTCTATCATCGACTTGCAGTAGAACCTGAGGAAATTCACTCAGCTTATTACTGTTTCATTCTACGCATCTGTAAAATGGATAAGGAGTGTTATGAGGATAAATTGATATTTGGAAAACAAAAATACTGGGCACCACACTGAAGTAAACTTCATGAGGTAAAACATGGAAGGGTGAATCAAGACAATGGATCCTTTGAATGTTCTCTCTAGGGATAGTAGGTCTGCATAGGGGCAGGAACTAGGGATGCCGGGGGTGCTGCAGCACTCCAAGGTTTTATGTGGGGCCCCCTGCCCAGGGTCCTGACTGCTGGCTCTGCACCCGGGGTCCCAGCTGCTGGCCCCAGCCTCAGCCCCCTTACCCATGTCTGGGTCCCCCCTCCCGGAGACACGGTCCTGCTCCCAGGGGAGGATACGGGTAAGGGGGCTGGCTTTCAGCACCCCCACTATTAAAAGTGTTCTAGCACCACTATAGGTCTGTGCCCATACATAGGCACCAGTAGTCATGACCTCCAGAACTCAGAGCCCAATCATCCTGGGGAAAAGGACGCATCTGGCCTAAAGATGGTGAGGTACCCTTGCAAGGGGAGGGACAACTTTATATGGTTCTTCTCTTTTGCAGCATGGCACCCCAATGGCAACTACCCAACATTCCCTTTGCGGAATCAGGAGACTAGAGGCACAAACTCCCACTCTAACAGCAGTAAACATAAGTGGATTTTTCTGCAAAGATTCTGCTGGTTTTTGAAGGAACTATGCTACACAGGGACACCTGCATTGCAACTCTGACCTACTGCTATTTCTGTATGTACTTTCCTCCCCAAAAGCCACAAGGTCCTTCCATGTGGCAGGATGTGTGGGTGGGTGAACACAGATCATCGATCTGATGAGGTTCAACAAGGACAAGTGCAGAATCCTGCACTTAGGACAGAAGAATCCCATGCACTGCTACAGGCTGGGAACTGACTGGCTAAGCAGCAGTTCTTCAGAAAAGGACCTGAGGATTACAGTAGATGAGAAGCTGGATATGAACCAACAGTGTGCCCTTGTTGCCAAGAAGACTAACATCATATTGGGCTGCATTAGTAGGAGCATTTCCAGCAGATGGAGGGAAGTGATTATTCCCCTCTATTCAACACTGATGAGGCCACATCTAGAGTATTGCATCCAGTTTTGGGCCCCCCACTACAGAATGGATGTGGACAAATTGGAGAGAGTCCAGCGGAGGGCAATGAAAATGATTAGGGGCTGGGGCACATGACTTATGAGGAGAGACTGAGGGAACTGGGGTTATTTAGTCTGCAGAAGAGAAGAGTGAGGGAGGATTTGATAGCAGCCTTCATCTACCTGAAGGGAGGTTCCAAAGAAGATGGAGCTAGGCTGTTCTCAGTGGTGGTAGATGACAGAACAAGGAGCAATGGTCTCAAGTTGCAGTGGGGGAGGTCTAGGTTGGATATTAGGAAATACTGTTTCACTAGGAGGGTGGTGAGGCACTAGAATGGGCTACCTAGGGAGGAGGTGGAATCTCCATCCTTAGAGGTTTTTAAGGCCGGGCTTGACAAAGCCCTGGCTGAGATGATTTAGTTGGCGTTGGTCCTGCTTTGAGCAGGAGGTTGGACTAGATGACCTCCTGAGGTCTCTTCCAACCCTAATCTTCTATGATTCTATGAAGATGTTCTGTGGATATGTGTGATGTAAATGCATTTTTTAAAAATGCACCCACTCGGAGCCTCATGCTCTATCTGAAATGGTCACCTGCCCAAATACACCTACACATTCTGCACCTTTAAAGGTTAATCCTGTGTGTCCGTGTCAACGTCCCCTGTGTCTCTCTATTTTCCCCTTCTTTCCCAGCATTCGCCACCCCAGCACTCTCTCTTGAATGCTGCTTTTCAGGCCCTACTCCTCAGTCATCCAGGAGACACAAGACCTTCTCTTCCTCCTCAGGTGATGAGCTCCCTGGCATCATAAATACACTGCTGCTCTGCCAATTTAGAAACTCAGAGCCTGATTCTCTTCTTGTTTACATCACTAAGTCAGGGTGACTGTCAAGGTTAATAAAGGTACACCAATGTGAAAGTGGTGTATATGGGAGGAGAATATGGGAATTAAACTCTAAAAGCCACATGAAAATGGCCACTAAGTCATCAAGTACTATTGCGGGCTTTCTTAATGCCATACAATTGCACAATGATGCAAGGTTGCCGAGCCAAAAAACCTCTGGTGAGATCCTGTCTCTGCTGAAGTCAGAGTTCTCATTGAATTTCAGCGCTATGTCTGCAAGATTGCAATCTAATCCTCAACTTTTATATTACTGCTCCTGATTTATGCTAAGCATGGTTCATGTAGGCTATACACTTAAAATTTATGTCAGCACAGCTATCGTGCTCAGGGATGCGATAAATCCATACCCCTGACTGCCATTACTTTGCTGACCTAACTTCTGGCGTAGATGCAACTAGGTTGACAGAAGAATGCTTCTGGCAACTATCGCTCAGGGAGGTGGTGTTCTTACAGCAGTGGAAAAACCCCTTCTGTCACTGTGGGCTGCATTTACACTACAGCTACGTTGGCATAATCCTATGGTGCTGTAGCTATACCCCTTATAGTCCCTGTTGTGTGGACGCAGCCTTAGTGAGCAAGAAAAAAAAATGTAGCATTCAAAGGGAATTTAACTAGAATTGAAAGCTACCTTATAATTGATAAGAGAGTCTCCAAGGCAGAGACCCAGCTTTATAAATTGAGTAATGTGTTGTGTACTGATTCTGTCCAAGAAAAGTCTGATTATACCAAGTCAAGAGACAAAAAAATCAGTGAGTTGCTGTCCATCTTTTTCTTGGCAAAGCTTCCACAACTTCTATCAAAGCGAACATTTTATGGCATGTAAAAAAATTCAAGCAACTGGAATTGCAATAAGCTGATTAGAAGAAGACATTATGTAATGTCATCACATTGACAAAGCTGACAAAACCAACAGTGTTTTATTGTTAGGGAAAAGAGTAAAAACAAACAGTTAACTGTTGACATTTTAGCATATTTATTTTATATACTGCTGCTAAAGTCTTAAAATCTTCCTAATAAACAAAGTAACGTTTACCTAAGGAAAACTGCCAGAACTTGCCAATAAAAAGTAAGCATTACATTTAGTAATTGTAGTGGAAAAAACTGTTAAAGCTAGGGTGGGTAGAAAAATTAAACATATCTAATCATACAATTCTTTTGTTTTATAATTATAATAAAAAGAAAAATTAAATAAGCTATAATACTCTATTAAAACCACTAACACACAGGACTTGGTCCAAAAGACACAGCAAACCTCCTGGTATATATTCCAGCATCTGACAGAAATTGGCTACGAATCAGAATATTTTCTGGAAGGAATAAATTGCTTTACAAAGAGGTGGGAAAAGATTGGAAAGGCTAGGGGGGTTTTGAGAGCGGATTGTTTCTTAACATAACAACCCCTACAGTATATACTGTGTATATAAATCTTTCCTCTTAACTCTGCAAAATCTCACTCTGGTCACAAGTAGAATTATGTAGAAATTTGTACATAAATTAGAAACGTCACAACTGGTTTAACTAGATCTTGGAGAAAGAAGGGATTCTCAGCAACTTATCTACCCCCCCTCTGCTTCTCCACCTCCTGTTCACATACATATTTTGGTGTGATATTGTTTTGATCATGTTTCTTTTGGAGACAACAGTGATAACATAGAATAGTGAGACTGGGGGAAGAGGTTAAATTCAGCTTTCTGTATCACTTTGCCTATGGGAGTTTTGCGTTAGTGGCCATCAGCACAGAAGGGAGAATACTTTATGAAAGTGAGATCAGGTGAGCATCTGG
The DNA here is from genome assembly GCF_015237465.2 of Chelonia mydas. Lineage (NCBI taxonomy): Eukaryota > Metazoa > Chordata > Testudines > Cheloniidae > Chelonia > Chelonia mydas. The sequence goes on along the minus strand of NC_057849.1, from coordinate 52,257,980 downwards.
GGGAGGGGAGGGAGACAAAAATTAAAGTAGCTGCAGAAATTCATTCAGACAAAAATCCCTTCAATGCTTGGTTTTGCATTTGTTTCAGTGGTATGTTCACGGGGGGGGCGGGGGGGAGGGGAAGAAGGATGGGAGTAGATTTATGCACCTGGGGCACAATGGAACGCTCTACACAGAGGCTCTGCCTACATTTGGAGCTAGGAGTATGACTCCTGGCTCGCACAGACATATGCATGCTAGGTCTCATTCAAGTGTAGATGCAGCCTAAGATTAAAGCTCCTTTGTGCAAGAGGCAGAACTTTCTCAGGAGCTGGTCCAAGAGTCTCACAAACCTTACCACATTCTACTCCAAGTGCTGGGCACAGTTCTTTGACCTTGCCTTTTCTAACAGACACAGAGCAACATGTACAGTTAAAAAAAATGAAACCCCTCCTCCCACCCCCAGAAAAAGTCCATAAAACCCTATCAAGATAACACACTCCACTGCAGACACCGCTCCCCGTGGGGAGAGGAGATAACATGTATATGATAGATGTTTGGCATGTTGCTTAATGCACTACTACAAGGTGCTCAGATACTCAGGTAATTAGTGCATTATAAGAGCCTACACAGATATCAGTTGCCAATTCTTGTTCCTGTTCCCCTAACCTCTGTCTGTCTTTCAATCCTTATATTGTAAACCCTCAGAGCCAGGACTCTGCTCATCAAGTGTTTGTAAAGCACCGTGCACACAGTGAGTGCTATGGGAAATAAATAATAATGGTTGAATAGTTGCTATAGTTATTTGGGACTGTTTTCCCAAAAAACACTTTTCAGTTCCATCTAGTAAATGCTTTTGTCCCCCCCACCCACACACACCCATGATCGCTTGTCCAGATATAATTTTGCTTGTACTAACGTTGGGGGTGTCTGTTTTTTACATGAATGTCTCTCTTCACATGCAAGCAAGAGTTTTTAACCACAAATACAGTTATTTATTATAAGCATCTGAACTCTAGCTCCTTATTTACAAAGCTTCATAAATCCACTCACAGAGAACAAAGAATACCCAGTGACCAACCACATACCACAAATAATGGATGAAGACAGTAGAAGAGAATCGTTCAGGAACAAACAACCCACACCTGAAATATGTACTCATGAAGTTTCTTTGCACAATTACAAGTACTGAATACAACAGCAAGCAATCATATGCTGATCATGGAGAATTCATGAACAGCAGAAGAGGGCTAATTCTGATGGATAAATTGTTTCTGATTAATCATTTGCTCAGCTCTAGCTTGAGCTGGTTGGGAAGGGACTGCTGAACATTCAAGTAGCTTAGAAAAATGGGAAAGAGGAGCAGAAGAAAGAGTAATTTCAAGAAAGATGAAGGCAAGGAAGAACCCCATTCTACTCCACCCCACCCCACCCCCAAAAAGTATTTTATACAGAAGACAGAGAACTCTTAAGCATTATAGACAAAGATGGCAGGAGTAGAAGAACCTAACTCCTCCAGGCTCCACTATTCTGAATAGATAACTTAAGCATTGGTAAAGAAAGCGAGGCACAAACACTGGCAGAGAACAATAGCACTCAAAAGAAGAAGGGTGGTCCACTGATTAGGGCACTGATCCATGGCTTGGGAGATCTGGGTTCATTTCTCTGCTCTGCCTCTCTGCCTGTGTAACTGTGGGCAAGTCACTTAGCCTCTCTGTGCCTCAGTTCCCCCATCTGTAAAATGAGCTAGTAGTACATCCCTACCTCATCAGGAAGCTGGGAAGATAAATATGTTATAGATTGTGAGGAACACTGATGCTAGAGTAATGAAGGCCATACAAGTACCGTAGACAGGATGTAAATCCAGTCATACAAAATCGAGAGAATCAACTTCGGCAAACTACTCAATATGACTAAGGCCATGTCTACACTATGAAAGTACTCCGATTTTACAGAAGTCGATTTTTGGGAACAGATTGCATAAAGTCGAGTACATGCGTCCACACTAAGCACATTAATTCAGCGGTGTGTGTCCCAAGTACCGTGGCAAGCATCAACATTCCGAGCGGTGCACTGTGGGTAACTATCCCACAGTTTCCACAGTCCCCGCTGCCCATTGGAATTCTGGGCTGAGCTCCCAATGCCTGATGGGGTCAAAAACTTGTCACAGGTGGTTATGGGTAAATGTCGTCAGTCAACCCTCCCTCCCTCCATGAAAGCAACAGCAGACAATCATTTTGCACCCTTTTCCCTGGATTGCCTGAGCAGACGCCATAGCACGACAAGCATGGAGCCCGTTCAGCTAACCGCAGCAGTTATGACCATTGTGAACACCTCATGCATTACTGTGCAGTTTATCCAGAACCAGCACCTGAAAAACCAGGCGAGGAGGCGATGGCAGTGCAGTGATGAGGACATGAACACAGATTTCTCTAAAACCGCGGTCCCCAGCAATTTGGAGATTATGGTGTTACTGGGGCAGGCTCATGCCATGGAACGCCAATTCTGGGCCCAGGAAACAAGCACAGACTGATGGGACCGCATAGTGTTGCGGGTTTGGGACGATAACCAGTGGCTCCGAAACTTTCGCATGCACAAGGGCACTTTCATGGAACTTTGTGACTTGCTTTCTCCTGCCCTGAAGCACAAGAATACCAAGATGAGAGCAGCCCTCACAGTTCACAAGCAAGTGGCAATAGCCCTGTGGAAGCTTGCAATGCCAGACAGCTACCGGTCAGTCGGTAATCAATTTGGAGTGGGCAAATCTACTGTGGGGGTTGCTGTGATGCAAGTAACCAACGCAATCATTGAGCTGCTGCTATCAAAGGTAGTGACTCTGGGAAATGTGGAGGTCATACTAGATGGCTTTGCTGCAATGGGATTCCCTAACTGTGGTGGGGCTATAGACAGAACCCATATCCCTATCTTGGGACCGGACCACCAGGGCAGCCAGTACATAAACCACAAGGGGTACTTTTCAATGGTGCTGCAAGCACTGGTGGATCACAAGGGACGTTTCACCAACATCAATGTGGGTTGGCTGGGAAAGGTTCATGACGCTCGTGTCTTCAGGAACTCTGGTCTGTTTAAACGGCTGCAGGAAGGGATTCACTTCCCAGGCCAGAAAATAACTGTTGGGAATGTTGAAATGCCTATAGTTATCCTTGGGGACCCAGCCTACCCCTTAATGCCCTGGCTCATGAAGCTGCACACAGGCACCCTGGACAGTAGTAAGGAGCTGTTCAACTATAGGCTGAGCAAGTGCAGAATGGTGGTAGAGTGTGCATTTGGACGTTTAAAGGGTCGCTGGTGCAGTTTACTGACTCGCTCAGACCCCAGCAAAACCAATATTCCCATTGTTATTGCTGCTTGCTGTGTGCTCCACAATCTCTATGAGAGTAAGGGGGAGACGTTTATGGTGAGGTGGGAGGTTGAGGCAAATCGCCTAGCCACTGAATACATGCAGCCAGACACCAGGGCAGTTAGAAGAGCATAGCAGGAAGCGCTACGCATCAGAAAAGCTTTGAAAACCAGTTTCATGACTGGCCAGGGTACTGTGTGACACTTCTGTTTCTCCTTGATGAAAACCCACCCCCTTGGTTGCCTCTAAATTCCCTATAAGCCACCCGACCTCCCCCCTTTGATCACAGCTTGCTTGCAAAGGAAATAAAGTCACTATCGTTTAAAAAATGTATTCTTTATTAATTGATTATAAAAATAGGGAGATAACTAACAAGGTAGCCCGGGTGGGGTGTGGGAGGAGGGGAGGAGAGAAGGAAAAGGCCACTTCAAAACTTGTTGAATGACAGCCTTCTGTTGCTTGGGCTGTCCACTGGGGTGGAGTGGTTGGGTGCCCGGAGCCTCCCCCCGTGCGTTCTCGGGTATCTGGGTGAGGAGGCTATGGAACTATGGGGAGGAGGGAGGGCAGTTACACAGGGTCTGCAGCAGCAGTCTGTGATCCTGCTGCCATTCATGAACCTCCACCAGACGCCGGAGTATGTCCGTTTGATCCCGCAGTAGCCCCAGCATTGCCTCGTGCCTCCTCTGATCTTCCTGTCGCCACCTCTCCTCACGTTCATCGGCTGCTTTCCTGTACTCTGCTATTGTGTCCCTCCACACATTCTGCTGAGCTCTGTCAGTGCCGGACGACTGCATGAGCTCAGAGAACATTTCATCGCGCGTGTGTTTTTTTTGCTGCCTTCTCTGAGCTAGCCTTTGGGGTGGAGGAGGGAGGCTTGAAACATTTGCAGCTCCTGGAGGAAAAAGAGGGAGTGAAGTATTTAAAAAGATACATTTTACAGAACAATGGCTATACTCTTTCATAGTGAAAGACACTATTCACATTACATAGCACATGTGATTTTGGTACAAGGTCGCATTTTGCATCTTATATTGAGTGCCTGTGGCCTTGGTGTTAGAGATCACACATGCAGTGCTGGGCAACAGAATTCGGCTTGCAGGCAGCCATGGTAAGCCATAGTCTTTCGGCTTCTGCAACCTTCATAACAGCAGCGCCCTCCTCTCCCATACCAAGCAAAGCACATTGAGTTGGCCATTTAATGCTGCGGTTTTCCTGTTAACGTGCAGGAAACTAACTAACGCCACCCCCCCCCATCCAATTCTCTGGGATGATCGCTTTACCCCTCCCCCCACCGCATGGCTGGTATCAGGGAAGATCCCTGCTAACCAAACGCGAACAGCTCAGCGCCAATGCCCCCCCGCCCCGCTCCCACCGCGTGGCTAACTGCGGGGAGGATTTCTTTTCAGCCACAGGCAAACAGCCCAGTAGGAACGGCCACCTCTGAATGTCCCCTTAATTAGATTCCCATATTTCAACCAGGTTACCAAGAATGATATCACTCTCCTGAGGATAACACAGAGAGATAAAGAACGGATGTTGCTTGAATGACAGCAAACACCGGGACCGTACGCTGCCAGGCTTTGTCATGCAATGATACCAGATTACTTGCTACTAGCATGGCGTGGTAAAGTGTCCTACCATGGAGGACGGAATAAGGCTGCTCTCCCCAGAAACCTTCTGCAAAGGCTTTGGGAGTACATCCAGGAGAGCCACGAATGCCAGTACCTCCAGGAGAGCTTCATGGAGAGGTCTCTGGAGGATTTCTGCTCCATCCCCAGACACGTTAACAGATTTTTCCAGTAGCTGTACTGGCCATGAATGCATCCCAAGTCCTCAGGGCTACTTAATCATTAAAAAACACTTGCTTTTATAACATGTATTATATTTTAAAAGGTTTCAGAGTAGCAGCCATGTTAGTCTGTATTCACAAAAAGAAAAGGAGTACTTGTGGCACCTTAGAGACTAACCAATTTATTTGAGCATAAGCTTTCGTGAGCTACAGCTCACTTCATCGGATGCATAAAAGGTACATTTAAAAAGGTACACTCATCAGAGGTCCCTTCTCCAGCTTCATTGGGTTGGGAGGGTATTTCAGTCAGGGTGATAAAAAGATCCTGGCTGTTGGGGAGAACGGTGTGCTGTGTGCTCTCCTCAAGCTCCTCCTCCTCATCTTCCCTGTCCACAAAATCCTCTGCCATGGCAGAGAGTACCCCATCATCGGAGTCCACAGACAGTGGTGGGGTAGTGATGGTGGTCCCCCCTAGAATTGCATGCAGCTCAGTGTAGAAGCGGCATATCTGGGGCTCTGTCCCAGAGCGTCCGTTTGATTCTTTGTTTTTCTGGTATGCTTGTCTGAGCTCCTTACATTTCACGCAGCACTGTGTTGCGTCCCTGCTGTAGCCTCTGTCCCTCATGGCCTCGGAGATTTTTTGAAATGTTTTGGCATTTCGTCTTTTGGAACGTAATTCTGATAGCACGGATTCCTTTCCCCATACAGTGATCAGATCCAGTTGCTCCTGTTCGGTCCATTCTGGAGCTCCTTTTTCGATTCTGGAACTGCATGGTCACCTGTGCTGATGAGCTCTCCATGGTCACCTGTGCTGATGAGTTCGCCTGGCCAAACAGGAAATGAGATTCAAAAGTTCCCAGAGCTTTTCTTGTGCACCTGGCCAGTGCATCCGACTTCAGAGTGCTGTCCAGAGCAGTCACAATGGTGCACTGTGGGATAGCTCCCAGAGGCCAATACCTTTGAATTGCGTCCACACTAACCCTAATTAGAAACAGTGATGTTGATTTCAGCACTAATCCCCTCGTTGGGGAGGAGTACAGAAATCAGTTTTAAGAGCCCTTTATGTTGAAAAAAATGGCTTTGTTGTGTGGACGGGTGCAGGGTTAATTCGATTTAATGCTGCTAAATCTGACAAACTCGTAGTGTAGACCAGGCCTGAGGGTGGCAGAATTCAGCTCTACATGAGCAACCAGGGAAGTTAGGTGCCTAACTTACATTGATTTTCAGTGGGAATTGGGTGTCTAATTTCTAGGCCTCTTTGAAAGTTCAAGTCCGAGGTTTCATATTGGTCTAGACACACCGATGCTCGATACACTATTACACTTGTGAGAAGGAGAAACTCAGTTCTTTTCATTTTAAAATACTATTTCTAATTTTAAAAGCTGCCCACCTTTGGGACAAGTGCAATTCTTACTCAGCTGTGATGTGGGGAAGTCATGCTTTTTCAGCTTAATTGGATGAAAACACGGACATGGGGAGTAAAGACTCTGACAAAGCTTTCTCGGCAGCGATGCTAGCTGGCACCACCAACTCTTTAATGTAGTACAATTAATCATGCATGTAACCTATCTCTAGGAATCTTAAGGCTAAATCTCTTTGTCATCATAAATCAAGATGACTAACCAGAGAAATTTATTGAAGTTGCAGACTGTGATTAGTGGTGAGCTGGAGCCGGTTCGCACCGGTTCGCTAGAACCAGTTGTTAAATTTAGAAGCCCTTTTAGAGCCAGTTGTCCCACGAGGCACAACCGGTTCTAAAAGGGCTTCTAAATTTAACAACCGGCCAAAAGTGGCGCCAAAGGTGCCAACTCCGTGGGTGCTCCGGGGATGGGGCACCCACGGGGAAAATTTGATGGGTGCAGAGCACCCACCGGCAGCTCCCCGCCATGCCCCGCGCCCAGCCCCAGTTCACCTCCGCTCTGCCTCCGCCTCCTCCCCTGAATGCGCCGACCCGCTCTGCTTCTCTGTGCCCCTTCCCCCCCCCCCCGGCTTCCCGCAAATCAGCTCTTCGTGCGGGAAGCCGGAGGGCTGAGAAACAGGCAGCAGCTTCACGCTCAGGTCCAGGGAGGTGGAGGTGAGCTGGAGTGGGGGGGGGGGGCCGTGCCGCAGCAGGTAACCCGGGGGGGAGTGCAGTGGAACCACTCCCCGCCCCAGTTCATCTCCACCTCCCCAGCTCACCTCCACCTCCCTGGGTCTGAGCGCAAAGCTGTCGCCTGCTTCTCAGCCCTCCCAGGCTTCCTGCCGAACACCTGATTCGCGGGAATCCGGGGGGCAGAGAAGCAGAGCAGGGCAGACGTGAGGTGAGCTGGGGCCAGGCGCGGGGCAGGGAGCTGCCGGTGGGTGCTCTGCACCCACCAAATTTTCCCCGTGGGTGCTGCAGCCCCGAAGCACCCACGGAGTCGGTGCCTAAGGCACCACTTTTGAAGTGATCAGTGGGGAGAGCGGCAGCTCACCCTGCTCCCCCCCACCTACCCTCCCCCGCCCCTAGGAGCCAGAGGGACCTGCTGGATGCTTCCTGGGACATGTCCCAGGTAAGCACCACCGGGACTCCCCACCTCGCCCCCCAGCAGGTCCCTCTGGCTCTTAGGGGCGGGGTGGGCACCCACTACAGTGGCCCACGAGACCTCTTGCCGAGTTCTGGAGGCAGTCAGGGGACAGGGGAGGGGGGTGGATGGGGCAGGAGCCCCCGGGGGGGGCCACGACCCCCTCGTGGGGTGAGGAGGAACCGGTTGTTAAGATTTTGGCAGCTCATCACTGACTGTGATACACTTCACACCACAGCAAATACTTAATCCTCTACACAAGGGGTGTGTCAGGAATATTTCAAATGCAAAAAAAAAAAAGATCTGGCAGAAATATGAAATTATCAGAGTGTAATTTTATCTCCGCTTCTTAAATGAATAACTGCACCGGGCTTTGCCTCACATTCATTCCATTGAAAAGGTTGTTTTAGAAAAACAATCCTTGATTAATCATTCTGAGTTTGGGAATTGTGTCCCTGAAAGTACATGTGAGGGTATTTCTCAAAGTGCAAGGGTGGTGGAAGTATTTTTATTACATTCTGCAGTGGAAAGTTCACTTTAATCCTTTTTTAATTAATAGTAGGTTAGTAAAATTTAATTTTAAACAAGCTTGACAGAAGTTTCCAGAAATTTAATATTATAGATACTTATGGATGAATTCAAAAAGACTTTTAATCAGTAGTGCTTGAACTACTGTGCTATTTAACTAGTGTCCAGGTCAGAAGAAAGAAAAGTCTATGAGAATTTGCCAGATCTCTCTGAAGCAAGGTTTAAGGATTTTAAGTCTTTTCCTTAAGTGAGGAAGGAAAGTTCTGGTGTTTGTTTTATTAGCTGAAGAAAATATATTCATCAGGTATCTATTCATCTTTTCATATTCTTGGGTCATGGAAAGCTGTAATAGGGATAAAGAATAAGCAAACTACATCCCCACACCTTCCAGTGCATCAAGTCTTTCAGAATGATTAATAGATTAAGGGCATTATCGTCTAGTCTGACTTCCTGCAGAACAGACAATAGGATTTCACCCACTAATTCCTGTATCAAGCCTGTATCTTGTGACTAAGTTACAGCATCTTTTTTAGAGACATGCCACACCAGCCATGATTTAAAATTTTCAAGTGATGCAGAATACACCACTCCTTGGTAAACTGAGCCAATGGTTAATTACCGTCACTGTTGAAGATTTGCACCGTAATTATAAAACCCTTTACTATCTCTGCCACGCTGTCCTGCAATCACTTTCACACGAGTAATGTCACTCCTGTCTGAAGACTTTCTAGAATCGGCTCCTAAAAGAGCAAAGTGGTGATTAATTCAGCATAGTCAGCCACAGGCAGTCACCTCAGATGCTATGTCTATACTGCAATCAAAGAGATGGTTTCAGCATGTGTACACATACCCAAGCTAGCTTTGATCTAGCTAGCTCAGAGAGCAATAGCCATGAACCCTGTTGTGGTTGCCAGAAGACAGCAGGCATAAGCTAAGGGTCCTCTCCCTTACCACAGGAGGAGAAGCCAGTGAATCCAGGCCACAAATGGACACGGGGGAGAAACAGCTGTGAAGCTGCAGCAGCATGAGCTGCTGGGCATGTACAAGCCTGCCAGCGAGTTTCAGTACATGCTCAGGTGGATAGCTTGTGTGGCCTCAGCTTCATTGCTACTCGTATTCAAGCTAGCTCACAAATGTCAACACATGCTGCAATCACACCTCTGATTGCAGCACAGACATACCCAGTGTAGCCATGGTCTTTGGAAGGTGCAGAATTGATGGAGTAATTTATACATCACAATCCCCTCCTGCTAGTGTAGAAGATGTGGCTGGAATAAAGGGGGTATAAGTAGGGCTCCTTCATATCCAGCTGCTGTATCAGCCCTTTTCACCCAGCATAAATTAGAACAGCCTTCTGGCTACTCTGAATTATAACAGGGAAATGGTCCAGCAGAGTCATCCCACGATTACGGAAGCACAAAGTTGAGATCCTCTTGAGCTGTGCTGCGCATTCCTTGGTCACACCCAAGAATCTAGCTCCAGACTTTAATGCAGTACGTCTCTAACAGATGTTGTCCTTTGTGACTAACAGACATCTAAAGACGCTAGTGGGAAATTCTTATTAAATGTGGCATAGATCAATAAATTAGCTGTCTTAAGCTAGTAATTGTTGTCTTTTCCAAACCCTTATTGTCTCTTTCTCAAAATGTCACAAAGCACTCAAAAGACTAAAAAGGAATAGTGGTACTACAGTCCAGGGCATTAATCACAAGTTGCTCAATTTCCTTCCTCATGAAGGAATATTATCCAATAAATATTGCATTTAGACACACCTTAATTGAATTATTGTTATTGTTATTATTATTGTTATTATTATTAACAACGTGTTTGTTAATCAGTTGTCTTTGTAGTAATTCTGACATGGCTGAATTATCCAGGTTTAACAACATTTAGGATTCTGCAAAGTCTTGTTAAAATGTTTGCCACTAATTAAAATGTATGTTTGACAAGATATTGTGTGTAATTTAAGTTTCCATAATCATATGTTTTCCATGCACAAAGTAAAATCTCAGTTATGCTGTGGTAACACTGAGGGAAGTATCCCTAGTGCACAATAACTGAGTGAGTTAGCTTAATCTGATCAAATTAATACAATTCTAGCAAACAAAAAATTGTGAGTGGGGTTTTCAGAAGCACTCAGTGTTGGCCTAACTCTACTCCTCTTGAAGTTAGCAGGAGTTTTATCATTATTTTAACAACAGCAAAATTAGACTGGCATTGAGAGTTTTTGAAAATGTCACCTTCTGTGTATAACCTATATGGAGATTACATTCAAAGCATTAAAGCATTAAATTCAAAGCCTTATTGCTAAAGTTACCTTCTCAGTTATATACAGTAGGAGTCACTATTCCTTCAACTTTTAGTTGTTAAATAAAAGTCAAAGATTATCTGTCCACAGATTCAGAATGCTGAAAAAGTATTGAGTATTATATTAGTCTCCAGTAACAAACACAAAGGACAATACTAAGAGTATGAAATGTGCAGGCCCTTAAATATTTTATATCTGAAGCTATTAGTAAGATATCTATAAGAAATGGTCTCCATTCCTGACCAGTACCTAAGTGGAGTGTTTGGGATTACAGCTCTGCAGAAAAAGGTAATTTTGTTTTATTGAAGATGCAGACATTTCAAAGTTTGGTTTGGTTCCAATTTGAACTTCAAAATTTGCGGGTTTTGTTTATCCCTGATAGGGAAAGCTCTGGGTTCCCTGACTCTGGGACAGGCTACATGGTATGCCAAGGAGCTAGTGCTTCCGGGTTCCTGGCTCCCAGGCAATTAACCAGGCAACCTGTAGAGGTGCCTGGGACCTATGGAGCTTGAGAGCCAGGGCTCTTGGTGCCCTACCAGTCTGCATGGCAGGTTGTGAAGAGCCAGAAAGATTGGTCTCACATCAGGCAGGCAACAGCCTGGTAACCAAATAGCCAATCAGAAGAGCTGGAAGAAAAATCAGAGCAATGTCTGATGGAAATCTCTCTGCTTCAGTGAAATCAGGCCATCTCCATGGAATAGTTCAATATTGCCAAACTGGCATTCTCTGAGGAAAAATGTTCCATCACAGAATTTCCAACCAGCTTTGCTCGAGACAAAAACCACCAGGACCATTCATCCAAAACAAACTGACTATTTGAGCGGGACAATGAAATAAGGAGAGCTTTGCTGATCTTTGAAAAGTCTCCAAGGGCTGGCCCAGCAGTCTAATGACAACTCATTGTTATTCTGTAGCCAAAGTTTGGGGCAAGGCTTGCTCCCTCATTCTCCAGACCACTAGGTGCTGTCAGGGCCAGATTAACGCAGGGGCTTTAGGGGCTTCAGGCCAGGGCCTCAAACTAACGAGGGCCCCACAAAAATAAATCAGTGGTCACCAACCCGTTGATCACGATCAACTGGTTGATCCTGGAGCCTCCACCAGTCGATCATGGTTTCCAGGCTGCTAAAAGTCCAGCGGCACAGCAGGGCTCGGGCAGGTTGCCTGCATGCCCACACCGCTCCCGGAGGCAGCCAGCTGCTGGCATGTCTCTGGGGCCCCTGGTCGGGGGGAGGCAGTTCCCCACGCTGCCCCTAGCACCATCCCCGCAGCCCCCGTTGGCCAGTTCCCAGCCAATGGGAGCTGCAGGGGCGGCGCTTGTGGGCGCAGGCAGTGCCCCAAGACACGTTGTCCCCTACCCCAAGGGGCGCGCTCAGATGGGCCAGCAGCCAGCCGCTTCTGGGAGCGGCGTGAGGCCAAGACATGCAGGCAGCCTGCTTGAGCCCTGCTGCACCTCCAGCTGGGATCTGCCTGTGGTATACAGGGGCCCCACAAAGTCTAATAGCCCCAGGCCCACAGGAGAGTTAATCCGGCCCTGGGTGCTGGGTCTGCAATGGTGGAGAAATTCACTTCTCGTTAACAGAGCAGCTCAAGCCCTTTGTACCACTTTTCAGAGACCAAAGGGGCTCAAATGTACATAGATAGATAGGAATTTCACCCTATAAAAATAATGCCCAGTAAGACAACTTGGTTCTGGATTCATTTGAACAGAGCAGGAAAGAATATGAATGTTTTCAGAAATATAAAAATAGGGAACCAATTTCTGCTCTCAGTTACCCGCCTCCAAGTTTTTTTTAAGCCAGTTAAAAGGTATAACAGAGACGAGAATTTGATCTACACGTTTAAGTTAGATATATGCCTGATAAGCCTGATTCTCACAAACACAAAGGCCCATTTGCACCACTTTCGTAGCGTAAAAGAGCCCTGAAGTTGGCGTTAAGCCTCCTTCTCATTTACTCTAATGCCACCTTACACAGCTAGAATCAGGCTTAGAGAGATTTTCCAAAGAGTCATCAGAATTTTGGAGTCTTTTCTCCAGGAAATTTTCACAGAACCTTCTTTACTGATATTGAAGGGAGAAAAAATTAACATTTACTTGGACAGCCATGGTATGTTAGAGTATAAATGATATGTTATTAGATGCTTAAGGCACAGTAATTCTTCAGGGCTGACCTGATCACTAATTTGCAGACAAGATGTTATTTTCCCCAGAGTCTTTTGGAAGGTCCTTAAGCCTTTCTCCAGAGCCCAGAGCCAAACCTTTCTAAACCAAAATGATCATTTTCCTATGCTTGCAGGGGGCAATCACATTTGGATCACCACTTTCCCTCCTTCTGCTTTTATGTTTAATATCACCTTTAATGTGATAAATACACACAGAAGTCTCTGCCAGGATTACTCCTCGGCTCATGGACAACCATTGTGGGGTCCCCAAGGCAAGAAAAGGGTTTATCTGTCTGTTGCTCCCTTCAGACAAGGCATCTGCTCCAGCAGTCTTACCCAGCAACACTAAGCAAGGAACTGGTCAATACATCACAACAGTAGTAACACATCAAGCCTGCCTACCTTCCCTCTTGGAGGCAGCAGTCTCTCCAGCAGTTCCTAGCCCCAGCCAGATTTCTCTCACAGAGATCTACTCTCCTTCCTATTCAGCCAGCAAATGAGCAGGGGTCACCCCCTTTTAATTCCTTCCTCCAACCCTGACATCTATTTCAGGTGTAGTGGGCAGGGCTGACTGAAACCACGGTAGCTCATTAACCCTTTCGTTGTCAGTGTGGGATTTCTACACCCCATCACAAGGGATTAAATCCACAAAGGGATTTAGGGGCCAGATCCTCAGAGGTATTTAAATTCCTAACTTCCATTGAAATCAATGGGAGTTAGGTGCCTAATACCTTTGATGATCTGGGTCTTAGGTGCCTAAATCCGGGGTTTAGGCAATAAATTCCCAATTTTAGGTACCACTCTGATCCATAAAACCTGCCGGCCACCTGACCCTGTAGGTGCCTAAATTCACTCAGTGCATACATTTCTGCCGTAGAAGTTCCCTAGATGCTTAAATTTCTGCCTCTTGATATGCACATTACTGCCTTACTCTAGGCGTCTGGACACCTATCTCCTGCTTAAGCCCAGTGTGATCCATGAACAGGAGGAAGACAGGTCTTTTCCTACCTATCTTCCCTGCAGGGCCCAATCCTGCCAGAAGAGAAAGTGGTGGTGATGAACCACTTTATAATTTTAGCCACAGGGTTGGAGCACTCACCTGGGATATGTCAAGACCCACATTCAATTATCCCCTCTGAGTGGGGAGAAAGGATTTGAATACGGGTCTCTCACGTTTTTAGAGGAGATCTCTAGCCACGTGGGACATTCTGAGGGGGGAGGGCTCCCTCAGTCACTCCTTTGAAGCTGCTCCACCATGGCTTAACTCTTAGTCATTGGGCCAGAGAAAGGGAACGACTGTGTAGTTCAGCAGTTAGGGCAGTCACCTGGGAGGAGGCGGACCCTGAGTCCAGTCCCTATTTAGCCACAGTGGAACAGCTTCAACAGGAGAGACTGAGGGACATCCTTCCCCCAACATCAGAATGCCTTGTAGTTCAGTGGTTAGGTCACTGTCATCAATATAAAGGGAAGGGTAAACCCCTTTAAAATCCCTCCTGGCCAGAGGAAATCTCCTCTCACCTGTAAAGGGTTAAGAAGCTAAAGGTAACCTCGCTGGCACCTGACCAAAATGACCAATGAGGAGACAAGATACTTTCAAAAGCTGGGAGGAGGGAGAGAAACAAAGGGTATGTGTGTCTGTCTATATTCTGTCTTTGCCGGGGATAGACCAGGAATGAAGCCTTAGAACTTTTAGTAAGTAATCTAGCTAGGTACGTGTTAGATTATGATTTCTTTAAATGGCTGAGAAAAGAATTGTGCTGAATAGAATAACTATTTCTGTCTGTGTATCTTTTTTGTAACTTAAGGTTTTTGCCTAGAGGGGTTCTCTATGTTTTGAATCTAATTACCCTGTAAGGTATCTACCATCCTGACTTTACAGGGGGGATTTTTTTTTATTTCTATTTACTTCTATTTCTATTAAAAGTCTTTTTGTAAGAAACTGAATGCTTTTTCATTGTTCTCAGATCCAAGGGTTTGGGTCTGTGGTCACCTATGCAAATTGGTGAGGCTTTTTATCCAACATTTCCCTGGAAAGGGGGGGGGTTCAAGTGTTGGGAGGATTGTTCATTGTTCTTAAGATCCAAGGGTCTGGGTCTGTAGTCACCTAGGCAAATTGGTGAGGCTTTTTATCAAACCTTGTCCAAGAAGTGGGGTGCAAGGTTTTGGGAAGTATTTTGGGGGGAAAGACGTGTCCAAACAGCTCTTCCCCAGTAACCAGTATTTGTTTGGTGGTGGTAGCGGCCAATCCAAGGACAAAGGGTGGAATATTTTGTACCTTGGGGAAGTTTTGACCTAAGCTGGTAAAGATAAGCTTAGGAGGTTTTTCATGCAGGTCCCCACATCTGTACCCTAGAGTTCAGAGTGGGGGAGGAACCTTGACAGTCACTAACCTGGGAAAAGGGAGACTCCTGTTCAAATCCTTTTTTTCCCCTCAGGTAAAGATGGAAGAATTGAACCTAGGTCTCCTGAATCCCAGGTGAGCATGTGAACCAGAGAGCTATAAACTGGTGCTACCACCACTGCCGCCTTCTCCTCCCTTCCCCTGCTTTGGGGCTCGGCAGGAGATAAGGCGGGAGAGCAACATGCATGTCCAGAGGCTGAAACATAGGCAGCTAGGGAACGCTTACTCTGAAAATTTAGGCTCTGAGTGAGTTTTGATGGCAGATTTGTGGATTGCAATGGAGCCTGTTGGGAAGGCCGACCACCAATCAGGCTCAGAGGGAGGCCACTCTGCCTCACTTTGGTACAGCAATCGGAAGTCAATTAGCAGGGGAATTAGCACCTCCTAGCTACAATTGCCCGTCTATAGCCCTGTCTATGTGGACAGGCCCAAGCAACAATCGGTCTGTAGCCTAGCTGGCTAGGGCAGACAGCAAACACAGTCTAGTGCTCTACCCCCTGGACAGGGCAGAGCAGGGGCCATCTGTATCCCAAAGCCCACTCGTTAGCACAGAGAGCAAATACTGCCAGGTGTCCTGGCCTTCTGGGAGGGGGAGAGCAAGGAGAAGTCTTTAACTCACGCCTTTAGGCTAGAGCCAGGCACAACTATACCTAGGCCATCCGGCCTAAGGTGAGCAGGCCACCACCCCAGGGATGGGGTTGGTGGCCGGGGAGTAGGGGAACTCAGGCCAATCGTACCCACTGGGTCCCAACCACTGGGTCAGTGGAGATTCCACCAAAACATGCTGACACATCTTCCAGCAACACCGCCTGAAGAAAGTTTGATTTTCCTGGGTCACTTCCTACCACCCTTTCCTGGCACAGCTCCACAGTCTCCTCGGGGTTACACAGCAGCCAGCAGTCCTGGCAGTGCCTCTCCACAGTCGGCCCCCACTGGGTAAACAGCAGACAGTAGTCCCAACAGCTCTTCCCCATAGTAGAGGCAGGTCGGTGCACAGCTCATGGTCTGGTCTAGAGTCTCGCAGCAGGTGAGACATTTGGCTCCAGCACAACTCAGCTGGGGCCCCCGCCTCTGCTTCCAGCATGGTGGGAGGGGCTGGCATAGCTCCACCCACCAGGGAGAGTGGAGTGGTCCTTCACAGTCAGGCTCTCAGGGAGGCCACTCTACCTTACTACAGAGCCAAAACTGGGACCTACACATCTAAGTACATTTGTGGATCTGGGCCTAGGCACCCAGTCCAGGCTTTGTGGATCCCGTTATTGTTCTAGTGATTTTCTAGGTGCCAAGTTAAGCATTGCAACATCTAAGTCTCTATGTGGAGCTGGGCCAAAAAATCACTTCTTACTTTAATCTGCCCCATGGAGAAGTACTTCTATAAGGATGGATTATTTCCTACAGTGCATCCTATGTTCTATGACTCCTTGAGCAGCAAATGTATATTTGACTGAATATGAACATTTTAACTAAGTTTTTATTCACATGGCATCTTTATGATACTCACTAAATGCCTAGATCCAATGGTAACAAATAATACAATGGAATTAAAAATGTGGCATTTACTTGTGATATTAGTTTAATTCCTGTACAAACATAAAATAAGTGTAAGATGCAAACTACAGATCTAGATTCAGACTTTGATGCTCTCACCGTTTAGTGGCGTTTGGATCCAGTATTTTGAGTCAGATCCTTCTTTAATTAATGCCAACCTAGACTCTACCAGTGGATCATGCAGAACAATGGTCCATTCTGGTGAGCAAGAATTTACAGTCAGGGTAAAACCTGAAGCAAATACTCACCAGCAACCACACACCACACAGCAAAAACACTGACCCAGGAACCTATCCTTGCAACAAAGCCCGTTGCCAACTGTGTCCACATATCTCTTCAGGGGACACCATCATAGGCCTAATCACATCAGCCACACTATCAGAGGCTCATTCACCTGCACATCTACCAATGTGATATATGCCATCATGTGCCAGCAATGCCCCCTGCCATATACATTGGCCAGACTGGACAGTCTCTATGTAAAAGAAGAAATGGACACAGATCAGACGTCAAGAATTATAACATTCAAAAACCAGTCGCAGAACACTTCAATCTCTCTGATCACTCGATTACAGAGCTAAAAGTGGCAATTTTTCAACAAAAAAACTTCAAAAACAGACTCCAACGAGAAACTGCTGAATTGGAATTAATTTGCAAACTGGATACAATTAATTTAGGTTTGAATAAAGACTGGGAGTGGATGTGTCATGACACAAAGTAAAACTATTTCCCCTTGTTCATTCCCCTTGTTCATTCCCCACTGTTCTTGTCAACTGCTGGAAATGGCCCATCTTGATTATCACTACAAAAGGTTCCCCCACCCCGCCCTCACTCTCCTGCTGGTAATAGCTCACTTTCCTGATCACTCTTGTTACAGGGTGTATGGTAACATCCATTGTTTCATGTTCTCTGTGTATATAAAATCTCCCCACTGTATTTTCCACTGAATGCATCCGATGAAGTGAGCTGTAGCTCACGAAAGCTTATGCTCAAATAAATTGGTTAGTCTCTAAGGTGCCACAAGTCCTCCTTTTATTTTTGTGGATACAGACTAACAGGGCTGCTACTCTGAAAAGTGTACTTGACAAATCTATGCACAGGGTCTGGAGAATATAAATCATATTGCCCAGTAAACTGCAAAATACATAAAAAATAATCACTATTAATCATGCATGAAAAGTTGGGGGTATTAAAAACATTTTTCTATTAAATGGAAAAATCCTTAAACCTACTACATTTATAGTCTCTAGTGGAAATGATATAATATTTAGCTAGAACTTTTAGAAACTGCATTAGAGCTTTATTATCAGGATATATAATTACCTAATTTGATTTATGTTGGAATATTTATAATGATATATTTATGATTGGCTAGGAAAATCAGATAACTGCTGAATCACCATACTTATTTCATATATTTTTAAAGTTCCCCCCAACATACCATTTTGTGATTATACTCTGGCTCATTACAGTACATTGTCTATTCAATTTAATATTCAACATTAGCTGAGCGTTGATGTCCAAGATATGTTTGTTTCTATTTATTTCTTCTATGTGTAGTTTAAAGCCATGAAAAATGAGCTTCTTTACATTCCACAGAATCAGAGAGAGAGTTGGGAATGGCCCATTACATCGTTCATCCCTCAAGGGCCACTGTAGGATTGTTCCCTGCTGGATATTATTCACTCTTTTTAATTCTTCAAATTGATTTAAACACTTCCTGTGGGGGAGTATGTCATAGTTTGCTGAGGAAAACTTTCCTGTTCTTAATAATAGATGGAACAAGGAGGCAGGGGGGCTGCTGCCTCTGAGAAGAGCAGCCGATAAAGGAAGTTGAATGCAAATTACATACACAATCTTACTCAGGGTTCCATTAAGTGTCACTGGGGACCTGTGGAAACCATCTTTGTTTCTGAAATCATAGAGGACAGGTAGCAGTTACAGAAAGATTTTGGAACTTTCACCATGGGCAGGAACTAATGAACTGCTAGCTTCTCTTTGTCAACAGTAGCCAGGAAAGCTAGTCAGCTGTGGAAGGGATCACATGTTCCATGCCCTTATGGGGTATAACTACAACGGGTCTCTTGCCTCAAGCTAGTTTACAAGGCCATATTTTTAAAGGTATTTAGGTATCTGAATAAGCAGCTAGATGGTCAGGTAGTGTGGATTAGTGGCTAAAACACTGGACTAGAACTCCAGGGAAAAAAGGTCTATTCCTTGCTCTGCTGCTGAACTACTAAGTGATCTTAGGCAAGTCACTTCATCTCTGTGTGACTCAGTTTTCTCATCTGTAAAATGGTGATAATGATACTGGGTGCCTTAGAAAATCCTACTAGGTACCTAACTTCATCTCCTAAACACCTTTAAAAATCTGGTGCATAATGCCTTCTGAAGATCCCACTGGAGCACTCTGGATCAGTGCATTAACACATTCTCAATACCTATGTTTGAACTGTATAGTCTGTCTCTAGCTTATGCTGTAAGTACCTCAGGCTAGAAATTGTGTCTTCTGTTACATTCTATATAGAGTCGTGTCTCCCATATTTGGAAGCTCAGAGGTTTGTGCATTCAAAAGATGTAAGTTCAATGGACAGATAATTGCTACTAGTTTGTTTGATGTCTTTGTATTACATTTAGCACCACAATAAATTTTCTCTTTAATAACCATCTTTTCCCATTACATTTTAGTTGCAATACATGAATGCCAAAATGTGGCAAAAGAAATTCTGCTTAGAACAACAGGGGCACTAGTTTTTTGTGGTAGTAATTGCAGGTTTAAAATGAAATGATCTGCTAGTATACTATTAACAATAGACGACAAATAAATAAATACCGGAGAGCTATCTTTTATAGCTAGCGGCTATTTGAAAAAATAATATATATGCATGTATGGATATATGCAGTATTTCAAAAAACCTTGTTTTTAAACACCATTATTAACATATTGTGTCTTTCCATGTTTCCATTTGTGTCCCACATTTTTGATTCACCACCCCCACCTTGGTTTAATCAAGTCACGTTATGGAATGTGAAAGGATGAGCAACAATTACTAAACATACATTCATTTTCTCATCCAATGGTATTCTGATCAGCCTACAATGGCTTCAGGTTCTCTTGATGTATATGCTTATGCTATCATCATAACAGCAGGTTTTTACTGTCCGTGCAGAAAACTGCTAGAATTTTTTTCCATAAACCCTGCAAAATTCATATACTGTAACTGGCACTGAAGGGGATTTCTAATATTTTCCATTAGATCTCTGGACTCAGTGGAATGCTAATTGTGAAGATAAAACAGCTGCCGATGGGGAAAAAATGTGTCATGACACTGAACTGTTAGTACTGTTTCTTTAATTAGGAAATGCTACGTTTATGAATTAGCAGGCATTATGCTCTTCAAAAATTCCAATTACTCTGACATAGGAACTTCATTCTGACTACAAAGAATGGACAATGAATCCCTTTTCTATAGGCCAGCCAAATTGTTAATCGTAAATAACAGAGTTACTTGGGCTCGTAGAACAATCTGAAATCAATTTCAAATGTGGTAATTAATATCAAATGCAGTGATTGAGAGGAAACAGAGCTGACATTCATTATGATCAGTACTTCCAGATGTAAAAGATGCAAATTTACCAAAGAGAGTCATTTTCAATTATCCCATCTGATGGATATTTTGCACTTAAATGATTTGCACCCAGGAAAGGCACTATCGGACCAATTAAGTGAATTTCTTCTGATCTGAGCCCTGCCACCATAAAGATAAAGCTTTAGAGGTGGAGGCAAACCCTATTGTTCGCTAATGTGCTTTATGGCTAGAAATGCCAAAGATGTTGAGCTCCAAAGCTAGGCTTCCAAATCCATATTTAGGCAGCTAAATAAATGGCCTGAGTCTCTAAAATGCTGAGCATTCAGCCTTTTCCTCAGACGTTGATGGAGCCTAAAGAGGGCTTAGGGAGCCAGCTTTGAAAGCATTGGTCTCTAGGCATTTCTTTTCATACAGCACAGTTAAACTCTACATTTGAAATATTTTCTGAACTAATACAAGAACTGTGAGAGAGTTTGCATGCAAGAAATACCTGGTTGTAAATGAATATGTCAGTGGCCATTGGTGACAAATGTTGCTACAACTGCAAGAGTTAAAATGCTGGTGAAAAAGATGATGGTCAAATAAAACCCATAGATCTTTTTTTTTTTTTTTCAAAAATCTACTTTTCTGAAGGCTGCAATATTTTATACCGTACATCTTCCTCCCCACTCATCTGTAATGTTTATGTAGTTGACTCAGTTTACCATGGAAGAAGGAAACAGTGGACTTTTTAATGGAAATGTGTGGAAAATTTCTGGGAGTTGTTATGCATCAAACAGAGGAATTTCACCCAGTTTGGCAAACTTTCCCACCACTGAATTTGTTTTTCCAATTACACAAATGTCTTACCATATCTCAGATTCAACACAAGGGGAAAACAAAAATTCTTGCCTAATGCAGATCATGAAGGGAAAATCATGTCTGACCAAAGAAAAAGGGGATTAAGAGAATATGAGAATTATTTGAGCAAAGCCAATTAAATCAAATGACCTTGTCATCTGAGGAGCATTCAGTCCACCTCAGGTGATAAAGACTTTCTAAGGTCCCAAAGCTAGCAAGTTTTCCCTTTGACTTCAATGAAAATGGGACCAGGACCTCGCTGAACAGACATAGGCCTGAACCAAGGGCTTGATTCACCACTTTGTCACTCCGGCTTTATGCTGGTGTAAATCAATGGATTTACATAAAGCAGGGGGAAATCAGGCCCAAATATTCTGGATCCGAACTCTGGAAAAATTAGAAAGTGAGACATGGGTCTGGATCTGAGCTTTGTGGCTGGCCATTCTCTCTCTAATGGGCTGAACCAAATTCTCTAATCCAAGCACCTCCAAGTTCAGATCCAGATTCAGATCTGCTCTTTGAGTCTCAGGGCTATACCTATAAATGGATGCTTCCTTCACCATCTTCCATCATATATTTGAGTATATTTCTGGCTCCTTTTCTGCAGCAGAACATATGGAACATACTTCTAGAAAGACCAACAAACATGACAGATATATTTTGTCTAAGATTATATCCTGAACTAAACCGCGCAGCACCCCAGAACTGGCTGGCTGACTGGAATAGTCATAGTGTCTGTTACTTTTATTAAATGGATTAGACACTCCAGTGTTATAGTCCCATATGCTATGCCAGAGCAAATGCCACCTGCTGTTGAGTTCTTCCCTAGAGAGGAAAATCTGGCCACTTACATTCAATGTGAGCCAAACAATTAGCATGCCAGTTTTGTAGCCGAAAAGCTGAGTTATCTTACAACAGCAGTTGGAATAGCTTGCAACAGGGGATAAGTGATTCTCAAAGACAGACTTTTAGGATTGGCAGAACACAGCAAGCGTTTGGCCAAACCAAATACTGAGTGGGGAAACACTATTCAGTCAGTTCAATGTAATCCCAGACCCATTCCTGCCTATGCCCATATGTAACAAGCTTTATTTTAAAAATTAATGTGTAGACAAAACAAGGCTGCACATCCAGTTCACAGTCAATGCTCATGCCAGGCAGCATGTAAGAATGAGTAACAGGCAGCAGATTTGTGAATGGTTCCAATAAGAGAAGCAGTGGTCATTAGTGGATTGAGCATGGGACTGGAATCCTAGAGCTTCTGAGTTCTAGTCCTAGCTTTGCCACTGAATCATTGTGTGGCCTTTTGGCAAGGCAGCACTGTACCTCCATATTACCTAATCCAGCCAGAGCAGCTGACTGCATAGGCAAGTGTGGGAATGAGAGAAAGAAATAGATAAATGCCAGCTGGCTGAGACTTAAACTGGAAAAGACTCAGATGTCATAGGATGGTTGAGGGAAACAAACAAAAGATATGATGAAGATAAACCCATTACAGAAAAGTGCAAAGTACTACACTTCAGAAGCTAAAAATCAAATACACAAATACAAAGATGGGGAATAATTGGCTTGGCATTAGTACGACTGAAAGGGATCTGTGGGTTATAGTGAATCACAAACTAAATTAATCAACAATGTGATGCAGGTGTGATAAAGTTAATATCATTCTGGGGTAAACTAAGAGGAGTATTTTATGTAAACCATGGCAGGTAATTGTCCTGCTTTGCTTGACACTAGTGAGGCCTCAGTTGGCATACTGTGTGCAGTTTTGGGTGGCCTACTTTAAGAAAGATGTGGACACACTGGAGAGAGTCCAGAGGAGAGCCACAAAAATGATAAAAGGCTTAGACAACATGACCTATGAGGATAGATTTAAAAAACAAGGTATGTTTAGTCTTGAGAAAAGAAGACTGAAGGGGGATCTGATAATAGTCTTCAAATATGTTAAGGACTGTCGTAAAGAGAAAGTGATCAGTTGTTCTCTACATCCACTGAAGGAAGGACAAATAATTGTCTTAATCTATGGCAATGGAAACTGAAATTGAAATTAGCTATTAGGAAAAGGTTTCTATCTATAAGGATAGTTTAGTACTGGAACAGATAACCAAAGGAGATTGTGGAATCCCTGTCATTGGAAGTTGTTAAGAACAGATCCTTGATGATGCATTGGAGAGGTTTTAGTTGGGGGCTGAAGGTGATGGCTAGTGGCGTTCTGTTATTTTCTTTGTTGGGCATGTCCTGTAGTAGGTAACTTCTGGGTACTCTTCTGGCTCTGTCAATCTGTTTCTTCACTTCAGCAGGTGGGTACTGTAGTTGTAAGAACGCTCCCTGAAAAAGCACAAGAACAAATCCGCACAGACACACCCCTAGAACCCTGACAAGGGGTATTCTATCCGTTACCCAAGATCCATAAACCTGGAAATCCTGGACACCCCATCATCTCAGGCATTGGCGCCCTGATAGCAGGATTCTCTGGCTATGTAGACTCCCTCCTCAGGCCCTACGCTACCAGCATTCCCAGCTATCTTCGAGACACCACTGATTTCCTGAGGAAACTACAATCCATCGGTGATCTTCCTGAAAACACCATCCTGGCCACTATGGATGCAGAAGCCCTCTACACCAACATTCCACACAAAGATGGACTACAAGCCATCAGGAACAGTATCCCCAATAATGTCACAGCAAACCTGGTGGCTGAACTTTGTGACTTTGTCCTCACCCACAACTATTTCACATTTGGGGACAATACATACCTTCAAGTCAGTGGCACTGCTATGGGTACCTGCATGGCCCCACAGTATGCCAACATTTTTATGGCTGACTTAGAACAACGCTTCCTCTGCTCTCGTCCCCTAATGCCCCTACTCTACTTGCACTACATTGATGACATCTTCATCATCTGGAACCATGGAAAAGAAGCCCTTAAGGAATTCCACCATGATTTCAACAATTTCCATCCCACCATCAACCTCAGCCTGGACCAGTCCACACAAGAGATCTACTTCCTGGACACTACGGTGCGATGGTCACATAAACACCACCCTATACCGGAAACCTACTGACCGCTATGCTTACCTATATGCCTCCAGCTTTCATCCAGACCACACCACACGATCCATTGTCTACAGCCAAGCTCTACGGTACAACCGCATTTGCTCCAACCCCTCAGACAGAGACAAACACCTACAAGATCTCTATCAAGTGTTCTTACAACTACAATACCCACCTGCTGAAGTGAAGAAACAGATTGACAGAGCCAGAAGAGTACCCAGAAGTTACCTACTACAGGACATGCCCAACAAAGAAAATAACAGAACGCCACTAGCCATCACCTTCAGCCCCCAACTAAAACCTCTCCAACGCATTATCAAGGATCTACAACCTATCCTGAAGGACGACCCATCACTCTCACAGATCTTGGGAGACAGACCAGTCCTTGCTTACAGACATCCCCACAACCTGAAGCAAATACTCACCAGCAACCACACACCGCACAACAAAAACATTAACCCAGGAACTTATCCTTGCAACAAAGCCCGTTGCCAACGGTGTCCACATATCTATTCAGGGGACACCATCATAGGACCTAATCACATCAGCCACACTATCAGAAGCTCGTTCACCTGCACATCTACCAGTGTGATATATGCCATCATGTGCCAGCAATGCCCCTCTGCTATGTACATTGGCCAAATTGGACAGTCTCTACGTAAAGGAATAATGGACACAAATCAGACGTCAAGAATTATAACATTCAAAAACCAATCAGAGAACACTTCAATCTCTTTGGTCACTCAATTATAGACCTAAAAGTAGCAATTCTTCAACAACAAAACTTCAAAAACAGACTCCAATGAGAGACTGCTGAATTGGAATTAATTTGCAAACTGGACACAATTAACTTAGGCTTGAATAAAGACTGGGAGTGGATGTGTCATTACACAAAAGTAAAACTATTTCCCCATGTTTATTCCCCACCCCGCCCCCCGTTCCTCACACGTTCTTGTCAACTGCTGGAAACGGCCCACCTTGATTATCACTAAAAAAGGTCCCCCCCCACTCCTGCTGGTAATAGCTCACCTTTCCTGATCACTCTCATTACAGTGTGTATGGTAACACCCATTGTTTCATGTTCTCTGTGTATATAAAATCTCCCCACTGTATTTTCTACTGCATGCATCCGATGAAGTGAGCTGTAGCTCACGAAAGCTTATGCTCAAATAAATTTGTTAGTCTCTAAGGTGCCACAAGTACTCCTTTTCTTCTTGAAACTGGTGAAGAATTCAGCTTCTTATTTGTTACAGGGTACATCTTTCCAGGATGATTTCTGGATCTCTACTACCTTGCTAAAAAGGTACAGGGTAGAATTTAGGGTGTTGGTTTTCACCTATAAAGCCTGAAATAGCTTGGACTCTACTTATGTCCCCCACTGCTGAACTGCCACTGGTGAGATCAGGGGATGACCCTGAAACCGATTCCAGTGGGGAGGGGGAACAGAGCATTCTCCATGAGGGCTTCTCAGCTTTAGATATCATTCTTTCCCTTGGCCTGAAATAGCCTTACTTTGCTGCCTTTCAGGGCACACAGCTAGACATATTTGTTTTCCTGAACTGAGAGAGACTGAGAGGACCAAGGGAGATCTTAAAGACTGGATGTGAATATATCTTCTGGGTTAAGATTTATGTTAATTATTGGTTGAAGGTGTAGCCTTTGATAGAAGGGAAATGCAAATGAAATAAGTCCCAGATAATAGGTTCTTTTTACTCAGCTGGCTATACAATACATTTTATTCAGTTTGAAACTGGTGAGATACACACAGAAACTTGAAAATGTTTTACTGAAAAGGGAAGCCATCCAAAAATAAAGAATAATGAGAAATACATAGATACAAAGTACAAAGCAACCATTGAGGCTGATATACTCACAACTTCATGGAGAGTGGGGAAAGAAAGATGAACAAACAGTCAGTGGGACCATCATCAGTGAAAGTGACACATGAGCTGCCACCTGATAATCATTCCAATGATCCCACTTGTGAATATACTTAAAGCAGTTTTTATACCCCTTTGTTCAGACAGCTACACATCTGTAACTATATTTAATTAGGTCTCAGCCCCTGTCCATATGTGGCTTTCTAGGGAGCCATAACTGGGGTTCTGACTATTGACATAGCTATTTGCATCAATATATTTGTCAATATTTTCCATTGTGTCAATGGATTAGCCTCAATGGTACAAGTTACCAAAAAGAAAACCCTAAAATTCCATTAGGCTTATCCTTCTGCAGTTAACTTGTTTATTACAAAGCACTTATTACCACATCTTATAACCCTAGGTCACTTACTTATGCTAACTGTTATGCTAACCTCTACCAGGCCTCACTAATCCCCAGTTTATTGCAAGCTTACCTTAATAATATTCATCCTGTATGTTCTTCTGCTTGAATTTCAGCTATTTTGGCTTCACTTGTAGCTATTTAAAAGGCAATTTTGCACACACTATAGAAATTAAGCTCTCATTTATATCCTCTCCTGGATCAGATCACTAGTCACACATCAAAGGGAAGTTCCTGGATTAGTCTATTTAATTGTATTTTAAAAATTGCCCTAGATGCACCTACAGCAAAGGAGAGACACTCCTTTAATTGAAATAAATAAAGTAAATTTAGACCAAATTTGGGCACCTGAAGATAAACTAAATCAGTATTTAGACACCAAAATAAGTGGACTGAGTCTTAAAGTAGCAAAGCATCAACAGCTCCCATTGACTTCATTCTTCGTTGACTGAATGGAAGCAGTGGGTTCTCATCAACATCATCATGGCAGATCCCAAAGGGGTGTGGCCTCTTTGCAAATTGCATACCCACCTGAATTGATCTCTGGCAAGGTGCTGAAGATGGTCTGATTGTATATTCAGTTTACGTCCATCACTAGCAAACTTGTCATGCCACCGAAGCTTTTGGCACCCACATGAATGCTGGCCGTGTAGTAGGATTCCATGGCACACACACCTCAGATTTCCTTGATCTTCCATTCTTATGTGCATATCAAGAAAACCACCAAAAGTGAACCAGTGCTGATGGAGACATTTCATCTTCAAATAGCCTCATTTTTTCTCTTGTCCTGCGACATAATATGGAGCAGCTGATAGAGGTAAGAATCAAAAGCATCATTGTGGGGTTCTTCATCCTTCTTCGGCACCTACACTTCACTTCCACACAATAAGGTTGTTATAACTGTAGTTCTATAGATCCACAGCTTTGTAGCAAGCTTGATGTTCACAACATTCCCACAGAGGCCACTGAAGGGCCTGAAACATGGCAGCAGCTGCTGCTATAGGATCATCCACATCTTTTGAGTATTTTCCAGCACTCTCTATGGCACTTCCCGAATATGTGACAGCTGTCACCTGCTCGATGTCCCATCCAGACAGGTTAAAATAGAGCTGGTTGTAATCTGAAGCTGAAGGTTATTTGACGATAATGTACAGGGACTTCATTTTAGATGGATTAATAACCAGACCAGTGCACGCTGCTTCTTGCCTGACTGGATAAGCCATCATCTGCCCCAAACTAAGCCAACAAGACAATGTCATTGGTCTATTCAAGATCTTTAAGCAGAATGGTACTCAGCTCAGCTGCCTCCTCAAGCTTATCCATCAATCAATCAATGCATATATTGAACAACAAATGGTACACCTAAAACAGCCTTACTGAACTCTTGTGGAGATAGGAAACTATGCCATGTATCTGCCATTGACTCAAAAACAGTTTTCCATTCCTTTATAGAGCTCTTCTCTCAATGACACTATCTTCCCAGGGACACTGAGACACCCCATCAGATCCCACAAACTTGCTCGATGCACTGAATTAAAGGTCTGAAGGAAGGGCTATACAAAGTGCTGAGCATGGCTTATTACATTCAGCCATCTTATCAAAGAGCTGTCTCAAGGTAATGATCCAGTTGACACCATGTCTAAAGCCACACTAAGTATCCTGACCTTTGTCACAAAGTGCATCATTGATTTGAGACATTAGCACAGATGCAAAGACTTCCCCTGGGACCAACAATAGCGTAATATCTCTGTAGTAGCTACAATCATCCTTACTGCCCTTTTTAAACAGAGGCAAAATAACCGCCTTCTTCTAATTATCATCAGGGATATGCTGAATGATCTGGAAAAGCCTATGTAACTGCAGTACAACAACACTGTCACCTGTCTTCAGCAACTCTGGTGTGATGTTACAAACCCCTGGTACTTTCCCAGACTTCAGCTTACGGACTGCAGTCCAACTCTCTTCTTGACAGAAAGGAGGTGGTTCTCTGGAACTTGAAGAGGGACTGCAGGCAGTGGACAATTGAAGAGTATCTTGAAATTATCTTTCCGTCCACGCAATTGATCCTGCAGACTCTGGCTGATACTGCCATCTCAATTATTTACTGGACAAGCCAGCTTGGTTTACACATCCGCTGTAAACATGCAAAGTTGAATGAGGAGTGCATAAAATTGTTCCTGGTCACAGCCTATTCCAAACAGGCTGCCTTAGTTGATCCTCACACTATCTTTCCTACAAAATGACTTGACGACGCTCCAATGTCTAACCCATTCAGCCTTACTCTGAGCTCTTGACAAATGTGTCTTTGAAGACTCAAATTGTAGTCTCCCTTCTTTTCCCTGCTGCAACTGCTGTGATGTGTCACTGATCCATGGACAACATTGGAAGGGCTGAGGCATCAGCACTGAGCTGTTACTGGTCAGCACTGATGACACGACAAAGCACATTTCCTCATCAGATGACAGAGAGAGTGAAACACCAGTCTCTAATTCTTTGATAGCCTTCCACAGTTCAGAACAGAAAGCCGTCTGATAGCTCAGTTGTAATAAGAGCTTTTGGTTGAATCAACTAATTTTGACCCATTAACTGGCTGTCTTCAAGTTGGAGATGCATTTTTGTCAGCAGAAGTCAATGGTCACTGTCAAGTTCAGCACCTCTGAGAACTTGAACATCCATGACCATTGACCACCAACAGTTGTTAATGAGGACATGATCAGTAACAGTCTTTTTGCAAGTAACAGTAACTGTTTGCAAATCTTTGGGTGACAGAAAAATGAGTCAGGGATCACCAAGTCATTGGCAGATGCAACTTCCAGCAGCGGGTGCTTGACATGTCTGAAAAATCAGGCCATTTACATAGATACCTAAGCACCTACATTCATATTTAACTTTAGTCACTCACATTTAAAAATCAGGGCTTAATCATGTTTCAGTTTCCCTGTTGGAAAACTGGAGACAGTTCTGCTTGCTGATGTACCTCAGAGAGGACATAGTGTGAGGATTAATTAAGTTACTATTTGTACATGTTTTGAATAGAATAAGACTTGTCCTTCTATAGTGTCTTCCATTTGCATATCAAAACACACTTTGCAAATGTTAGCTACCAAAAAGTAGAATTAAAAACTCCCATACTGTCCCCTACACCTGAAATAACCTTCCTTTTTCTGTGCATCATGCAGCCTTCCTCTCCTCTTTCAAAAGCACTTTCAAAAATCTGTTGACTACTGACCCACATAGTCACACCAATTTCAAATACATGTAGACATATACATTAATAGTATAAGCAATACCTAGTCCCCATAAGAGTGCTTTTCTTCCTTATATGTCAACATACAGTACAAAAGAGGGCACTATCATTATCTCAATTTTACAGATGGGGAAACAGAGGCACAGAGCGGTTAAATGATTTGCTCAAGGTCTCCCAGTGAGCCAGGAATAGAACCCAAGTCTCCTTTATAGAATTAATAGAAGAAACCTGATAAAACTTATATTGTGTAAATCTTCCTCCTATCCTCTCTCCCTTTCCTAATGTCACCGTTCCCTGTTTCATAATGTCTAATCTAGATAGTAAACTCCCCAGGGCAGGGACAATCTATTTGTCTATAAAATGCCATGCATACCTGTGAAACTGTATATGTGATTATAATAAAAGAAGATAGTCATCATTTGAGCTTGAGGAAATATTAATCATACATTTTTTTTCCTAAATCTATATCATTTTATATAGAGAGAGGTGTATAAGAGAAGCTAAATTAGATTATTAGGGAAAAGAATTAAGTCTAGACTCTCTATGGTACCTTCCTCTGAAATGATTCTGGTTCCATGGTCAAGGATAGCTGATCAGGAGGAACTTCAACACCGCAATGCATGGACAAGAAGCTCTGTAAAGAGGAGGGTGTTGAAATTGATAAGATACTAGAGAAATGTATTGGGAAGGGACACAGCCTTTACTGAAGGGATGTGTTCCACCTTAAGTCAATGTAATCAGCTGATACAGAAACCAGGCCACGTGCAGCCTGCTTACTTTCATAAGACCAGTCCATTCCATGGAGTAGACCAGTGAAGACGGAGAGATCTGCTCCTCCTTTCGGCCTTTAGAGTGCTCCAAAGGAGCAATCCCTGCACTCTGCAGAGCAAGGACACTGCACTTCTGACGAGCTCTTGCTTATATAGCATAAGGGGCTTCACAAACAAACCCTTCTTTTTTAAAGGCCACTAACTGGGTTCCCTGTATATCACAAGGCCAAGGAAAGAAGGAGATGTTTTCATTTCTTCTAAGATTTGGGATTATTTGAATATAGGAAAGTTCCATGCCACTCCTCACACTAATATTCTGCAGAAAGGGATATTAGCTGATGGCCTCCTGATGAAATGTGTATTTACCTTCTTTGTTTGCTGCTTTTGGCTGCTATTCTGCCATCAGTGAAGAGCCAAATGCATTAGACATAGACGCTCTGTGTCTACCTTTGGTGGCTGGTTTCCATAACATCTCCCACCACTGGGTTTCTACTGCAGTAAGGGAGGCAAAGTTGCACACCCTCAGACTCATTTATCTGTGCTCTCATTCATGCCAGTTACATGAGTGAAGAACCTACAGGTATTTGGGGGTTTTGGACTGAGCACTGCCCAGCCATTGCACTTCCCAGATAAAAGTTCCTTGTGCACATTTTGTGATACATTTCAGTAAGAGATGGTTAGTGTGATGCTTACATTTCTACTTATGTATGTAGAGAAGTGCAGGTGTTTGGAGTATTCCCAAACCTCAGTGTTCTTATTCTGCAAAGAGAGGCAGTGAGTCTTACTGGCCTTCTTTTTTTCCTTTGGCTGACTTCACCTAAGAGTTTGGTCCCCCTGAGGAACATAGCAAGAGTCTGATAGCTTGTTTCTAGTGCAGTTGTGTGGTAAGTGTGTGTGCCCATCCCTGCAGCACGGGTGAGTGAGGCATGCAGCCGCCTGGCCCCAACTCTGGCTCCAGGCTGCCCCAAAATGGGGCCCGCTCATGGTCTGGAGCCAGTTCCTGCAGTACATACACTGCTCCCCAAACGCCTTATACGTAGCCTCCCCTGGACTAGCGGATTCAGGGACTCGGGTCTTAGTGCCAAGGTGCTGGATGAGCAGAGCCGAGGGCCACTCAGAGGTTGAGTCAAGCTCCAGGCCATGCCCCTCCTCTGTCACAGAGGAGCTTCCTATACAGTCTTACTCCTGGAGGGGGAATTCTGTGCCACTGCGCATGTGCAGAATTCACCCCCCCCCCACCCCCACCATCAGCTTTTTTTCCAGAAGGAAATACATTCTGCCAGGGAGGCGCTGCAGTTCTACCTTTCGCCCACCCGGGGCTTCTGTGGCCCCAGAACAGGGGGCGGCTGGAGCAGCCTGCTGGGGAGAGGGAGGAGGAGAGGCTAGTTCCCCACAGCACGGTGCCCATGGGGCCAGATGAGGAGGAACAGGATATTGGGGGATGGACACAGTGTAACTACAGTAGTACAGTCTAGAGGTATTCACCAATCCAGTGAATTGTACTAGTAGTACTGCACTGCAGAGTGGCTGGTTTCTTGAAGCACTTGGGTTTTTTCAGGTAAAGTTTTCTACACAGTAGGTTAACTTCTGACACTACATATCACTATGGGCAGTGCATGGCATACACCCAGATCACTAAAAATACACTTAACACTATGCTGAACATAATTTAATCTTTCTTTGATGATTCAGAAGGCACTTCAGGATCTTGCAGTGCCTCAGGGTCACCCATTATCAATGGCAATTATCATTGTAGATGTAAAAGGTGTAGGAGATTGCGCTGAATCTTTAATGACCTTATGACACACCCTGCAGCTGCTTTTTTGAATAAATCCCTGGTATCAGCTTGCTTACTTGCCTTCTGCTTCTTTTGCATAAAAGTAGAGTACAGAATGTGCAATTGCATAACCTCCTGGGCAGTATGCTAGTCCCAGTTACTAGACTAAAGATTTGTATTGGGGGATATCAGAAATGCCAGCTACTAGAGCTTTCCGGTTGATAAAGTGCTGGATTACACAGTTTTTACTGTACCAATATAGGCCTGTAGTGTCTACCAGACTTTATGTTACCCATCTTTCCTTCCAAGATTTCTGCTTAGTAATCTTGACACCCTCCTTATGTCAAGGTCTAATTTAGAGTTTGATCGCACAAGGCCCAGAGCGCTCTCTCTCAGAAGTCTTTTGAAAACTCAGTGAGAGGACTCATGTATTTATAGGTAAGCATGTGTTAAGTGCTTTGCTGGATCACTGCTAGAGTACTCAGCACCATACAGGATCAAGCCATTCGCTTTTAGGCTAGGACAAAAGGTATCTTCTTCTTCTTCTTTTTTTAAAAGAGAAGCACTGAGCAGTTTTGAGCCCTGATAGATGGGATAACGATATGGGTTGTCTCTAAAAAAATGTAATAGTATTAAATTGTGATGATGAAGGAAGAAGAAACAGACAAGAACTGGTTAAACCTAAGAGGTTTGTGCATAGCTGGGAGACACTTTTAAAACCTATAGTTTTGCTAAAAAATAATTGTATGTCAAAGTTTGGTGTGTGGGCTGATGTTTCAAGTGACACTAATTTAAATGTGTAATGGCAAACTAACCTGGCAACAGATCTGTTTTGATTTTTAGAAAAAGACAAAGGAAAAAGCCTCTGTTTGTACCACCACTTTTTAAATTACATGGTATTAAAAGTAAGACAAGATAATATGTGTTTGATAATTACGTGGTTTATTTATTTACTCACTAATGGCAAAATCTTTCTCTCATTGAAGTCAATGGCAAAACTCCCATAAGAATTACCATAAATGGAATCCGGATTTAGATCTAAGACAATATTTTGAGTGGACAATGAAGCAAATGTTTTCTTCATGGAGCGCTAACAGACTTCCCCAAAGCTCACCACTCTACAAAGATGCACTAAATTAGGTCAAAAGTACGGCCCTTAGTTTTCAGGATTTGATTTTTATTTTTGCTTTTTAATTTCATGGGAATTTACTGGATTTTATTTAAAAATTTGAAAAAATGGAGAAAAATCAGTAAAAACAGAAAACAAAGGGCATTAGGAGAGGGGGAGGGGTGCCAGATACTCACAGAGGGTCGGGGGGAGGCACAGAGGAGTGCCTGGTTCTCAGAAGGGATGGGTGGGGGGGGAGGTGGTTACTCACCATGTGACAGTTGAGGAATTCTTCTGCTCCTTGCATGGGTTGCATGGTCAAAGCTCCTTGCCCTTCTCACTCCCAAGGCCCCTGCACAGAGGAAACGGACAGGGCCACACTGAAGGGCTGGGGTCAGGAGGGGAGCAGAAGGCTGAACCCAGGGAATACTGGCTCCCCTGCTAGACCGAGCCCCCCTTTTGACCCCAGCCCTTCAGTACAGTCCTGTCCACCCTGCACAGGCCCTGTCCAGCAGGAGGTGCACATGGGGCTCTGTGCTCTAGGGCCAGCTGCTGCAGCTGCACATTTAGGAACTGAAACAGGCAGGGAACCTGGTCCCAGCAGCCGAGACCACCCATACAGAGCCCTGTCCGCTTCCCCTGCCAGACACAGCCCCTCCCTGGGCCCCGTCCTTCAACATGGCCCCATCCACTCCCACACTGAAGGGGGCCAGTCCTCACAGAAAGCAACCTTCCGCTCCCTGCAGACCTGTCGCTGCAGTGGTCAGGCGGTCTCGGCTGCTGAGACCCAGCTCCCTGCTCATCTCGCTCCCCCACTGTGTAGAGAAAGCAAACAGGGCTGTGTTGAAAGGCTGGGGTCAGCAGGGGCCCCATGAGTGCTGGCACCCCTGCCTGACAGGGTTGCCTCCTGACACTGCCAGCCCTTCAGTGTAACCCCATCCGCCTCTCCTGTAAAAAAATTCTTGCCTCCAAAAAAAGGCCAAATTCCCCTGGAAAAAAAATGGTAAAACCCCAATACTGGCTTTTTCAAAAACCTGGTAATTTTTCAGGAAAACTATTAAATACCGATAACGAAGGGCCTTAGTTAAAAGACATTTCAAAACATGGTTGGTTGGAACATTGAGTTTGCAATACATGTACAGTCTTGTACCTATACATTACTGCCCCATGCTTATTTTACAAATGTTAGTGTAAGGGGACTGTTGCCCCTTACTAACATTCAGTGGGGGTGTTTTAGTTGCTAGTTCCCAGTACTAAAAGGGGGAAGGGTCGATGGGGAATCAGGACCCTGAGACTGACAGTCCCTTGGAACAGTGGGGAGAGGCCAATGCTCCAGGTCAGCCTGAATGTCAGGACAGGCAGGCTAATCAGGAGGCCAGGAAGATCTTGTCCTCCGTGTGAGCTGGAATTGCCTGGGTCAGACAGACTGGGGCCAACCTAAGGAGAAAGCAGGGGCCCGAGCTAAGCTGGGGAGCAGAGCTGTGCCAGATCCGGAGGGGCCAGAAAAGCAGCCCAAAGACAGCAAACCCTGTCCTGGGAGCAGAGCTGCAGCCCCAAAGCCAGAGGCACAGGCCAGAGAGAGCAGACTTGCCCTGGGAGCAGAGCTGCAGCAACCAGAGCCAGAGGGGCCAGAAAAGCAGCCCACGAAGCAGGTCAGTGCTGGGAGCAGAGTCCCAGAAGCAGCCTGCAGAGCAGACCTGTCCTGGGAGCAGAGCTGTAGCAACCAGAGGCAGAGGGGCCAAAGAAGCAGCCCAGGGAGCTGGAGGCAGAGCAGCAGAGACAGAGTGGTGCAGCTGGGGCTGGAGCAGTCTGGAGCTGGGTGCGGTGAGCAGTTGGGTTGAGCGAGGGGAACCCTGGGCAGCGGGCCCAGCACAGGGAGACTCCTCAGCCAAGAGGCTCTGCAGGCCACGCTTGGATCGTAACCCTGACAGGGCGGGGCGACACTGAGAAGAAGGATCCTATCACTTAGAGCCTCAGAGCGTGTGGCCACCACCAGAGCGAGTGTCCGACCCACAGCATCCCTGCAGCACAGCCAGGGCCTGACAAGAAGGCCTGGGACTTACAAGGAACAGACTGTGAACTGCCCTGACATTCCAGAGACACTGTTTGTGATGTTCCCTGCCACAGAGCGGGTTGATGTGTTTCCTTTAACCTTTCCCATTTTTCCTTATTCTTTTTAAAATTAATTGTTGATTAAATAACTTACATTTGCTTTAAATTGTACGTAATGGTCAGTGGGTCAGAGAAGTGCCCAGTGCAGAGAGTACACCCTGGAGTGGGGACACCCTAGCCCCTGTCCTAGGTGACCACAGCAGGGTTGGGGGGGGTCGAGCCCCCGAGGAATCCTGGGCCCAGCCTTGTTGGGGTTACGAGGACTATGTCAGACAGGAGAGTGGAAGGGGAGTCCTCAAGGGCAGGGAGGCCACTGGGTAAAGGAAGTGGGAGAAAGGACTCAGATCCTTTCGCTAGCCCACTTCACCAGGGTAGTGCAGAAGACAGGAAAGTTCCCCACAATAGCGGGACTATTCCCCTGCTTACATTAGTTTTGCCAGTGTGCCTCAACACTTCGGACAAGGTCTTTAACTCAGGTTTGGCTGAACCAATGAAATCTACAACAGTTTCTCCCCAAATTACACAAGAAACCACAAGTGTTACAGTTGCACAGGGCAGCTGAATCCCCTAAATCCATAACAGAGTTTCTTGCATCTTAAAATTACCCAAGAGGCCTTTTTTCTCCCCAACAACAGAGCTGCGGAGAGATGTTACAAAAGTCTCACAAGGCATTCACAAATGTAAGGTGTGCGGAATGGGGATGCATGTCACTGCTGTCCAGAATGACAGAGACACATTAAGCTGTTGCCAGGACATGCAATGACAAGGAGAGGCAAAAGCATTTTCATACTACCAGGGTTCCTGCAGTTGATTCCTTGATTAGAGCCTGTTTCAAATCCCTGTGAAAGAGAAATTTTGAAGCAAAAATCTCTAGTTTTTTAAATAATTATTCTTGCTATCTATTAATTATTTTTGGTCTGACTTACTTCACTTTGCAGCCTGACATAATCAAGAAGAATTATAGGGAAGATAGGAGTCCAAGTGTTGAGTTGAGTCAAAGGGCAGTATGTCAAAAAACATTATTTCCCTACGGATAATTATGTCATTTATGTGCTAAAGAGTCAGTTTTAGCCGCTAACAATGCCAATAATCATTCTCCTAGGATTTTAATTCACCCACACTTTTCCCATTCCTTCAGTCATAGTATAGCAGGGAATCAGCAATATTTTATCCCCTGGGATATTTTTGATCAAGAAATGATCTATACAAAAGTAATCCCCTCACATCTTTGAGTCTCATAGAGAATGAAGCTTTCTAAATAATAGCAATTGCCAGTTGCCAAGTTTCATATGTGTTTTTGACCTTATGGTCCCACACTGCTTTAAATGCTTCTTTGGGGGCGAGGGCGGGGAGCTGTGTTTTCTAAAGAAAAATAGAAGCATGATCATTGTCTCTTCAGAACTATTTCCCACAGACAGATCCAGACCACTGGGAGTTGACTGTCAAGCATCCATATTGACATTCATATAAGAAACAAAAGAAGCCTCTCCCGGGAATTTCATGTTTATGGTGAAAAGCTTCAAAGGAATTCCGGTCTCCCATAATACATTAGCCTGTGGGCTAACCTGTACAAACAAAATTGTTACTGTTTGATGATGGATATCAAGTTCCTGCTTCAACTGGGGTTCAAAATGATTTCTGCTAATGTGTATGGGGCCAAAACATGCTAAACACCCATTGGAGAAAACACGTTAAGTTCCTTGTGGAACAAGGGGTCTAGTACACTTGTGGTTATTGGTGGTGAATTTGACCCTGTCTACATTAGCAACAAAATCAGTTTCAACACAAGGGAGTAGGGGTGGGCCAAGAGGATGTAGTTGACATTGTCCGGCATGGCCCCTTTTCCAAAATTAGCCAGAACCTTTGAGAAAGATAGTCCTCATGTATCTGTCATGTAATCTATCTTTGGTAATTATATGGCTCCCATTACTGCAGTATCCAATCATCTCACAATCTTTAATATATTCATCCTCTCAACCCTGTGAGGTAGGGAAGTACTATCAGCTATCATAACCCTTAGAGGAATAAAAAAAACTGATTCAGCCCATGCCTGCATTTCTTCCTTCATCTCTTGCTGCCCTACTTTCCACTCCCATCTCAGATCAGATTCCAGCTACTTCCTGATTGTAGATAGAGTTTTTCTTGCAATCTCCCCAGCCCCCCCCCCCACACACACACACACACTTCTAGTGTCACTGAAATCAGGAAAAGCCCAGAGTTGTGAACATCTTCTTAAAGTTATCACAAAATGATATGATCAGGTTTGATGCAAGAGATGACAGAATGTACAGGTCAGTTCTATTCTATCCAAACCAATTTGTCTCTATCTACTGAAAATATGAAACCACTGTGTCTATGTACTTCCCAATAGCTACATATCTGAAGAGACTCTAATGCACTGTTTATTCCAGCAAGATGAAGGAAAAAATGCACTCAAGAAACATGCCTGTGGGTAAGAATAAAGCATTCCACTTTTGGCCATTTTTGTTGTGCCGTATTTGGACATGTCGTATTGCAATGGATCCCAACCACCGGTGCACACACCAGTACTAATGTTTCGGGATTATGTGATTGGTATTCTTGGCTTGTCCTCTCTGACTTGACTTAATGAGCAACCACTAACAGAATCTGAGGAACCATTAGGAAAGGGATATATAATAAGACAGAAAATATCATAAGGCTACAATATAAATCCATGGCACACCTACACCTTGAATAGTGCATGGAGTTCTGGCCACCCTATCTCTAAAAAGATAAATTAGAATTGGAAAAGGTACAAAGAAGAGGGACAAAATGATTTGGGGGTATGGAGCAACGTCCATATGAGAAGAGATTAAAAAGGCTGGGAGTGTTCACCTTAGAAAAGAGATGACTGAGGAGGATATATCAGAGATCTATAAAATCAGGAGGGTGTGGAGAAAAAAGTGTTATTTACCCCTACACATAATACAAGAACCAGGGGTAACCCAATGAAATTAATAGGCAGCAAGTTTAAAACAAAGACAAGAAAGTACTTCTTCACACAACATATAGTCAACCAGTGGAACTTGTTGCCAGGGAATACTATGAAGGCCAAAAGTATAAGTGAATTCAGAAAATAATTAGATACATTCAAGGAGGATAGCTCCATCAATGGCTCTTAGCCAAGATGGTCAGGGCTACAACCCCATGCTCCAGGTGTCCCTAGACCTTCAATTGCCAGAAGATAGGGTCGGATCACTCAGTGATTGGCCTGTTCTGTTCATTACCTCTGAAGCATCTAGCACTGTCGGAAAACAGGATACTGAGCTAGATGGACCATTGGACTGACCCAGTATGGCCGTTTTTATGTTCATTGTGCTGGTCCCTTCATATTCATTAGGTGCTCTCATCTCCAGATGCAGTAAATCTTGGGCTGTTCTAAACTCCAGTCTCTCTTCTGCAATTTGCAGTATGCATAAATGAATGGGAGGTGGCAAGCACTGACTGATACTGCCAGTATCTTGTCTTCAGCTACATTTCTGCTACAGATTTCCCCAAAAGATTGGGAGCTACAGTTTTATCTCAAAGCCGAAGGAAGAGATACATGTCTGGTGTAAAAGTATTTTGAGATGATGGCAAAATTGTGACAGAAGGCACATGGGCTACTGAAAGCCATCACACAAATCAATTATTCCAGTATTTGGAGCAATGCATCTGAATAGCTATTGTTTTCTCTTCCTCTTTTGTCCTGTTTGGGACTTGCAGTTGCTAAACTATAAGAGTAATTGACAAAAACTTGCATAAAGCCAAAGCCAGCTAGGAGTAATGTGAGTAGACAACAAATAAGGAATCCCAGCAGGGAAACCAGTTTATGTCTAGTTAAATGAGTGAATTTGTCTCAGTTTTCTGAGCTCTCCTTCCATCAACAGTGGAGTTAAGAACATTTGTGATAACTGCAGTTAAGATTTTGGTGTATGAGATTGCTCCATTCCTTTCAGTGGTTTTCACTTTTTGGCATGTGATAGAGGGGTAGAACTCAGTCAGAACAGGAAGAAGGCAGGTAGACGAGTATCATATTAATGAGAAAAGCATAATTCCCCTGAACACAAGAATCAAACCATGATATTGGGAGGGGTGAAATTTGTGACTCTTCATTCAAGCTGCACTAAAGGCTTTAAAGCCATGTCTGTGCTGGGAAGTTGCCCTGACTCCAAGTATTTGTGGTTAGCCACTGGTAAAAAAAAAAAAAACTGCACTGGTTCAAACTCCTACGGTGGGATTTTCAACAGCACTCAGTTGACTTCAATGGGAGGAGGGTTAGGCTAATTCTGAACACCTTTGAAACTCTCTACTATAAACAAGGAAAGCTATGATTTGCACTGGGACAGCTACCTCAGGGGCTGGCTACTAATGGCTGGAATTGGGGCAAATTCTCCATGTAGATAAGGCCTTACACACTGTGGAGATTCCGCATGCCCTCCAAACAGAATCTGCCTCAAAACTTCACACCTACATAATGTAACTCTGGCCATTCTGGAATTCCTTTTTACCTCTACTGCACATCCAGTCAGTCAGCGCTTCACATAGGGTTGCCAACTTTCTAACTGCACAAAACCAAACACCTGGTCCTGCCCCTTCCCTGAGGCCCCGCCTCCCACCCCATCCCTTCCCCGAGGCACTGCCCCCCCCTCACTACATTCCCCCTCCCTCGGTGGCTCACTCTCCCCCACCCGCACTGACTTTCACTGGGCTGCAGGAGAGGGTGAGGGCTCTAACTGGGGGACTCCAGAGTGGGGTCAGATATGAGGGGTTCAGGGTGTGAGAGGGGGCTCCAGGCTGGGGCAGGGAGTTGGGGTGCAGGAGGGGGTGCGGACTTTGACTGGGGGTGCAAGCTCTGGGGTGGGGCTGGGGATGAAGGATTTGGGGTGCAGGAGGAGGCTCCGGGTTTGGGGAGGGCTCAGGGCTGGGGCAGGGGGTTGGGGCACAGACTTACCTCGGGCGGCTTCCAGTCAGCGGCTCAGCAGGGCTAAGGGAGGCTAGACCCTACCTCCTGTCCTCCTCACCCTCACCTAGGAGCTGGACCTGCTGGCCGCTTCCGGGGTGCAGCGCGGTGCCAGGACAGGTAGGGACTAGCCTGCCTTAGCCCTGCAACACCATCTACTGGACTTTTAACGGCCCGGTCGGCGGTGCTGACCTGAGCCACCAGGGTCCCTTTTCGACCAGATGTTCCAGTTGAAACCCGGACACCTGGCAACCCTAGCTTCACAGCAAGAGAAGGTATAGACTTCAGAAAAAGAGGAATCTCTAAATGTAATAGTAATATGGCTCCTGACCTGCAGCTGAGCAGCTCTTATTCTCCCCTGTAGACGACAGTGGAACACACACATACTTGCATACTCATTGCATGACCACAGTACCATATTACAAAAGTAAATCCAATCTGTTACATATTTAGACCATTTTCATTCTACTTATTTGATGAGTCAGAGACCTAGTTCAGTTAACATCTGAGGTTCTCAATGCTGTCTTCTGATTCAGAGCCCTACGGACAACCAGCAGTCCTAGCTGGTTTAGCAGGATTAGCACAGTTATATTTTAGGGCCTGTCAAGGGTTGCATTGCAAACTATTATTTCCCATGTCTTAAAAATTCCCTATTCAGTTAAATTTCTAATATAAACGCAGTGCCCAGTGCTGTGAGGTCCTGAGAGCCTCTTGGAAAGTGCTGAGCACCCCCAGCTCCTTTTGACCTCAATGAGAGCTAGAGTAGAGGGGCAGCACCTGACATAGGCACACTCAGAAATGGCAGCTTTAAAAGAATTGGTAAATACATACTCTGTATTTGAAGGAGGCTATTTTCACTGAGAGATCTATACCAGTTTCAGTTTAATTTCTAAATGTCCTTTCAAATATTCTCTACACTAAAAACAAACAAAAACACTGTCAAGTCACACATGGACAATATTTTTTTTCCCTGGCACTTTAATATGTATGTCTGTGGCATTCTGAAAGCTCCATACTACAGAGTTACACTAAGCATTTAAGTATCTTGGGTCAAACTCTCTTCTCCCTTGGAGCCATGCAACTTCGATTATTTCAGTGGCGTGGCACAAGTCTAAGTCAGAGCAGAATTTGACCCATTCTGGACCCTAGAAAAAGCCATTATATTTTAGGGGATCAAATAGGCACTTTCAAAACTCATGGGTTGATGCAAAAGACTGTAATGGCTCTAAAATAACACTTAAAGGGGTCAGCTTTCAGAGTTTTGTATGGTACTTTCATGAAATCTGGAAGTCTAATTCTAAAAATACTCTGAAGGATGCACAGGATTTCAGTTGGATGACTTCCATTAAAGTCAATGGAAATCATGCCGCTAAAATCCCATGTATCTTTTTGATGATTTTAGGATTAGATTTTCAGTAACATACTGATAATATGCTCTTCCAAAATTGTCTAGATAGTAAATTGCTATATATGTGTTGTTCTTTTTCATGAATGTTCTTTCTCTGATAGTCCATGCTGGCTCTTTGACCATCTGTCTGCATTCACACAACTGTTAACCTTCATATTATTTAAATAGCATTCCAGTTGTATGCA
Source organism: Chelonia mydas (assembly GCF_015237465.2). Classification (NCBI taxonomy): domain Eukaryota; kingdom Metazoa; phylum Chordata; order Testudines; family Cheloniidae; genus Chelonia; species Chelonia mydas. The sequence goes on along the minus strand of NC_057849.1, from coordinate 52,216,026 downwards.
TATTTATGAATGTTTTAATAATGCATATTCACATGACAGTAACTGTACTGAATAAGTACAAGCAGGATTTGAACCTAAATAAGACCACAGGAATTGTCATACTTTATCTGCACAATGGCCCATCTAGTCTAATGCTTGGCCTCTGATAGTGGCCAGTACTATATGCAAGAAATCTCCCAATGTGCAACCCCACAAACAGCAAGAAACCCTATCCACAATAATTTTAGTCAGTATTGATTGGCTTATGCCCTGAAGCATGAAGGTTTATATATCTTATTTTTATCTTATCCAATGTAACTGTGCACTGGATATCAATATGGAAGTTGAAGTCACCAAAATGATGGTGGGAGATTGAGAAAAGAAGAAGAGCTGTGTGTGAAAGTCAGAAAAGAAGATGGGTGGTGTGTGGTCATGGAGGACCATGTATAACTACATGGAGGAGTAAGGGTGTGGAGTGTCACTAGAAGGAGCAGGAAAGAGGGCAGTGAGGGAGGCAGGTATTGGAAGTAGCATGAGAGCAGTAACTGGATGTCCATCATGGTTGGGGGGTGGGGAGAGGAGGAAGATCCAGGATGGAGAGAGTGTGTGAGGACGACAGGACACCACAAAAGTTAGCTAGAATTTAACTGTGTCGCAGGTGCAGGTGTGCCACTGATTGCTATAGGGGCATTATTTTCTATCCAATTCTCTATGGTCATAGTATTTTGCCGGCTTTTTTTGAACACTGCTGTGCATTAAGCAGATATTTTCACTGAGATGCCCACAATGATCCCCAGATCGGTTTTCTGTGTGATTACAAATAAATCAGAATCCAGTAATGTGGATGAATGGATAAATAATTCCTGCCTATGTGAATTACTTGCACAAAGCTGCCTGCCTTAGATAGTTACAAGACAATGAACAGCCCTCAGATATCTACCCCAAACACATCACCAAACTCATCCATTTCATCCTCACCCAGAACAATTTTACATTCAACAACAAACACTTTTTCCAAACCATGGGAACTGCCATGGGTACTAGTATCACTCCCCAATATGCCAACCTCTTTCATGGGCCACCTTGAAGAATAATTTCTGGACAAATGCACCATGAAACTAATGATATACCTGAGATATATCCATGATAATTTCATCCTCTGGACAGATGACTTAAAATCCTGCAGAGATTTCCACCACAACTTCAACAACCACCATCCATCCATTAAACTCTCTCTGTAATACTCCCGCACTGTGATCAACTTCCTGGACACCATGATCAGCTTCAACAATGGAACCCTACAGACAAACATATACAAGAAACCCAAAGATTAGCACACCTACCTTCATAAATCCAGTAACAACCCCAAACACACAAAGAAATCTGTTATATACAGCCAGGCACTCAGATACCACAGAATATCCTCCAAAGAGAAAGTCTGGGATATACATCTTAACACATTCAAAACCACCTCCATCAAACAAAGACACTCCACCAGACAAGTAGACTGCATCATGGAACTGGCCACCCAAATACCCCCAGAAAACCCACTTCAATACAGAAATAAAACCCCTTCTGACCACACACCCCTACTTGCCACCTACCACCCCTCATTGGAACCCATACAAGGAATCATCAAATAACTACCACCCACACTTGATGGGGACCCCATCCTGAAAGAAATCTTTTCTCAACCCCCTCTTCTGGCCTTCAGACACCCTCACTACTGCTCCAAGCTCATCATCAGAAACAAGTTCCCTACAGACCAGGACACACCAACTCATAGCAGCACCAGACCCTACCAGAACAACAGATGCAAAACCTGCAGATATATCTCCACTGCTACAATGATCAACACCCACACAACACACCTTTCAAGATCCATGGGTCTGATAATGCTGATCACAACATGTGGTGTACCTCATCCAGAGCATTAAGTGCCCCAATAACAACTTTGTGGGTGAAACTAGACAATCACTAATCTCTCAAATGAATTCACACGGGATAATGATAAAAGACAAAAACACTCTGTCACCTGTGGGTGAACACTTTTCACAAAGCAACAATCACTCTATAGCTGACCTATTGGTCCTCATCCTCAACAGAAACCTGCACTTTCAAAAGATGAGCCTGGGATTTTAAATTCATAACTTTACTAGACACTAAAAATCATGGTCTTAATAAAGACACTGGGTTTATGGATTATTAAAACAATCTATAACTCATTAACTCCCCATTTTTGTCCTAACAGGCCACTTCACCTTGAATGGTTCCTGTGTGCTAACTACTTATACTAAACTATATGTTTGACCTTGTATTTAGCTGTAACACTCTGAGTACCTTTCCCAGACCTGGGAAGAGCTCTGTGTAGCTCGAGAGCTTGTCTCTCTCACCAACAAAAGTTGGTCCAATAAAAGTTTTTAGCCCACCCATCCTGTCTCTCTAGTATCATGGCTACAACAACACTGCAAACATTGCACAAACATATGCATTTTAGAATATATGTAAATAATATGTTTCAGACTAGCAGCCATGTTAGTCTCTATCCACAAAAAGAAAAGGAGTACTTTTGGCACCTTAGAGACTAACAAATTTATTTGAGCATAACCTTTCGTGAGCTACAGCTCACTTCATCAGATGCATCCGATGAAGTGAGCTCAAATAAATGTTTGTCTCTATGGTGCCACAAGTACTCCTTTTCTTTTTGTAAATAATATATATATATATAATACATAATGTATTATGTGTTGTAATATAATTACCTATTTTTAATTTATACAGATTTTTATATATATAGCCCGATCTCTTCCCCGTTTAGCCCATGGCAAAAGTGTAATTAACTTTATTGGGAGCAGAATAAGGCAGTAGTCATTAAATCTATGATGTCATTGTATATGCACTAAAAAGAAAGGAGAAAAACCCACCATAACAAAAGAGGAAATTAAACCACAAAAGCTAAATGTCTACAATATTAGGCATTGGATGAAAAGCTTGGAAAGATTTCCACATAAGCTTGGGAAGTTAGAATTGTGGTTAAAATTCTGTCCTTAAATCACCCCATCTCACAGTATGTAATCATACCTAATGCACACTAAGCAAAAGTAGATTCTGCAGCGTTTATCCCAGAGAAGCAGAAGGCTTGTTTTGCCTCTTTTACTGCAGTGGCATAATCCTGTATGTGTTGTTTGTATTGTTGGAGAGGGTTACAGGATGTTTTGTGCAACTGGCATAAATTTCTGCCTGTGCACATCGTAAGATGTAGCATGGCAACTTCATTTGTGATATCGCCACTCCAAACTTCTGTTTGACCCACAATGCTGCATGTCACACTATAATTATGCCTGTTCCCGTTTTTCAGAATTAATCCATTATTCAAAGTGAGTCAGCACCCACATGAAATTGAAAAAATACCTACCAGTTTTAAATATACACACTGATCCTCTAACTTTAAATTTTAAACACATTATTAGATTGGCAATGACATGCATGAAGCAGAATAAGCCCTGACTGACTCTACCCAGGATGAGGATCATGAAGTATTAACTTTTCATACTTGGATAGAAGTTATATTTAAAATTTTGCTTGTATTACAGGGTGTATTCATTTTAATTATACTAATTGTGTATTGCTGCTCACAGTTTGTTTAAACTTTAAACAATGTAAATCTCTCATGAATACTGTGACTTCTGCTCCACACATCCATTTAACAAAGGTGTCACCCAGAAGTGGTAATAATCCATGCAACAAGCAGCGAACTGTTAGCCAGCATGTATGTTATACATATTACACACCACATTACTATGTATTACATTATATCACTTATGAATGTTGTGTAGTTATGCTAAGATGGATAATTGTGAATTTTACTATGCTTTTCCCAGAATGCTGTTCACTCATGCTAAGGCATATCCAGAGCCATCCTTTGGGTAGGGCAAATGGGGTGATCACCCCAGGCCCCATGCATTAGGGGCCTCCATGCTTCAATAAAATCAGGACTATCCTGATATTTAGTCCTTTGTCCTGTGTCCCAAGTGATGTACGATCCGGACACCATTTGTCCCAATATTCAGGTGAGGAGAGGGCAGGGATGTGAGGCGGGAAGTGGGCAGGCGAGCGGAGGGAGGAGATGAATGGGGAGGTGAGCGGCAGGGGGTTGAGGAAGAGAATGGCAGTCAGGTGGACCGGGGGCCTCCAGATGGATGGTGAGGAGAATAGCTGATTTGTCCTGGGCCCTGCTCCCGCTCCCCGCCCAGGGATAGTCCTTGGTATCTCCACAACACTTTGCAACAGTTGAATTCAACTCTTACAATCAAAAATAAAACCTCTCAGAGATAAAACATGACTAGTATGTCCCGGTAAAGTTGTAGGGGGTGCTTTTTTCGACCACTGACAGCTGAAATTTGGTATTCAAAAGAAGATAAGGAAAGGTGCAGATGGTACAGAAAAACACGTAAAGATGATGTATAAAATACTCTAACTTGTAACAGGTCTACTATAAATATAGTCTTTGATGAGTATTTTTGAATCAGATCCATTATGTAAGCTGAATGCTTTGAGACTACATCCCAAATGTATGCCTCCTTTTGTATATTGCTTTGTCTTTTGATAGTAAACTGACTGAGATAGGCTATTTGGTTTCTTAAATAATTTTAATATTGAACTGAGAGAGTAGTGAAGCACTTGGCTATACTTAGCAAAACAGTTGACTGGAGGGGGACTGGATGGCTTTGGGCCAAGGCATTAATGATAGAGGACAACAGTGTCATGGCCTCATATTTGGGTGGCTTATTCTCCTAGGATGAGTTGGAAACCTAGGGAGTTCAGGAGTCTTTGGGGGCAGACAATCTTTGGTTGCTCATTGCCCTGGTGGGAAAGAGAAAAGGCTCTCTGATCTATGCCTGGACAAGGTGGTGATCAGACCAGGGGAGTAGTACATTGGTGACATCTGCAATATCTTATCTTAGGCTGAAGAGAAAACCAATATATGTCCAGCTGCATGTGTAGGCCCAGAGAATCCCATGTAGCCATGAGAACAAGCACAAGATTCAGCTCCCATTGAACTTAATGACAAGTTTAAGACCTTATCACCTCTCAGAATCATTCCCTAAGGACTTCTCACAGACCTCAACTCAACAAAACTTCACTCCTCTGATGGGTAGATGAAGGTTTCTAACCATCAGAGGAGTGAAGTTTTGGAATAGCCTTCCAAGGGAAGCAGTGGGGGCAAAAGATCTATCTGGCTTTAAGATTCAACTCGATAAGTTTATGGAGAAGATGGTTTGATGGGATAACATGGTTTTGATAATTAAATATTCATGGTAAATAGGCCCAATGGCCTGTAATGGGATATTAGATGGGGTGGGATCTGAGTTACCCAGGAAAGAATTTTCTGTAATATCTGGCTGGTGAATCTTGCCCATATGCTCAGGGTTTAGCTGATCGCCATATTTGGGGTCGGGAAGGAATTTTCCTCCAGGGCAGATTGGAATAGGCCCTGGAGGTTTTTCACCTTCCTCTGTAGCATGGGGCACGGGTCACTTGCTGGAGGATTCTCTGCTCCTTGAAGTCTTTAAACCACAATTTGAGGACTTCAATAGCACAGACATAGGTGAGAGGTTTTTCGCAGAAGTGGTGGGTGAAATTCTGTGGCCTGCGTTGTGCAGGAGGTCAGACTAGATGATCATAATGGTCCCTTCTGACCTAAATGTCTATGAATCTATGAAGTCACTGGGAGTTGTGGGCCAACAGTAAATCTCAGGAGACTTCTTAACAAAGTGATTGGTAATGAAGGGAAATTCTCAAAGGCATGGATATGTGCTTAACACCCATTGGAAGTCAATGGGCCACAGGCATCTAACTGCCATTCATACCTTTGAAAAAATCCCTCCCCCCCCCCCCCCCCCGCCCAAGTCTTTAACAGCACCAGTGGAGGTTGAAGTAGAACACAACTGGATTTTTACTGTGATTACATATGACTCTTCAAGAGCTTCTTGTTCCCAACTTTTCTGTTGATTTATTTATTATTACATCAAAGAGTAATACTATGCCAGAGCTGCTTCTCAGAAAATACAATGCAAGAGAACATAGAATTCTGACAGCCTTTTTAAACCCTCTTTAGGCAGGAAGTCTCTCCCTGGCCAGTGCACCCCTCTTGACCAAGTGTGGTGTAGCAGCCTCTCCAGCTCTGGTGTCCCTGTCAGTGGTCATTCTGAGCCTGGGGCGGTTTGCCTCTCTCACAACTCAGCCCTCTGGCCAGGTCCCTAGTAGTCTTGCTTCTTATAGGGTAATAGTCCAATCAAGTAGAAATCTAATTACCCTGTCCTGGGCCTTCAGCCCCACCCTGGGCTCAGCAGTCCTTGACCCTCTCTGTGTCAGGGGTTTTTACCTCCACTTCCTTGGGGAACAGAGGTCTTCCCACTCCTCTGCGTTCCAGCCAAGAGACCTTGTATTAAGGAGCTAGGGTCTTATTCAGTAGACTTGCTGCTGTTTGCCTGGGTTACTTCCTACCTTGGAGAATAACACAAGCTCCCCGGCAACATGCAACCCTTTGTAGGCTAGGCTTTCTGCAGATCTTTTCCTGTCAGCTACCTCTTTCCTCTGGAGTCTCCTCCGAGTTCAACGTTTCTCTTTCTAGGAGCATACTTTTATCTCAGCTCTTGTTCGTCAGCCACTTAAGGTGAGTCTGTATTACCAAAAAAAATAAACCTGTGGCAACGAGTCTCAGAGCCTAGGTCAGCTGACGCAGGCTCACACTACAGAGTTAAAAATAACTTGGGCTGGAGCTTGGCTTCTGAAACCCAACAAGAGTGGTGGGTCTCAAAGCCTGGGCTCCAGCCTGAGTGGGAACTGCTACTTTGCTATTTTTAGCCCTCTAGTGTGAGCCTGAGTCAGTTGACCTGGGGCTTTGAGACTCACTGCCATCGGTGTATGCGGGGGGCGGGGAGGTTGTTTGCAGTGTAGACATACCTAGAGTCACATCTGGTGAAGCAACTATTCTGCCCATTAATCTCTTTATACACCCCATCACACCACCACTTAAAATTCACTATTCTATTCCCATACTGATGACTAAGACAGCCATTCAAAATTGAAAGGCTGGTGTTCTTAAGACTCCTCTGTCACTTAAAGTTTGCATTAAAGTTTCTATATTTCCTCTTCAAAGTCCAATACACATTTATGTATCATCAGAGGGCTTCAATTTGTTAGCGACAGATGTTTTTTGTGAAAGCTACATGAGGAAAGTGTATGAAAGGGGAAAGTGCTAGCAGAGAAGTTTCCTGCACATTGTACATATTATAGAGCTTTCAGGAGGAGAAACATTTACAACAGAAGTTCATGGGAGTGAAAAATGATCCTGTATTGTACCACTACCATTCTTTTACTGCCGGGGCCCAAGCAACATGTGTAAAGAATAGAGTTTTCTTTCCATTTGTCACACTAACTCAATTTGTTCAAAAAGAGGAGACGATGAAATGTCTGCTTTCATGTCCAAGGAGTTGGGAAGTAATAAACCAAATGCCTCAAATTATTAAAAATATAGCTCCCAAGTAGGGCAGGTAAAAGCATGGCCTCCTAAAAATCTAGTTTCTCTCTTTTTAACTGAAGATTTTGGCCCCCAAAACGTCAGAAATAATTTTAAAAATTTAAGGCTAGCATGTAATTAGAGATGCCTGAATAGTTCAAAGAGCAGTTTGTGAATATTTTCACAAATAAACCATGTGAATTCACACTGCTGATATTTGGGTGCAAGGTTATCAATAGTGTTTGTGAGCATTCACATAACTGCCAATACGTATGTAAAAATGCTTGCAAATTCTAAAAGCTTCTTGAATGTTAGTACAAATAATGTTTCATCTGACATCAGACATCACAAGTATCAACAAGAAAATAGCTGAAGATCTGGTCAAAGTAGATATCTGGCAAACAGCCATAAGCTGAAATTTGTTTGTAAATACTATTTGGCAAAAAATCATGAAAAATTACTTGTGTAAATCAGGATCAGCCTGTGAACGATTCACAAAAGGGAAAAACAGGGCTAGATATATTGGGAAATTTAATTGCAATAATAATACGATCAGTTCTATATATAAATGAGTACAATATATTACTATTGTGTCTAAGAATTTTATAAAAAATTCTTGGGAAATAGTTTTACACACACAATTGTTGACAGTGTAGAAAATCCATTGAATCCTAGTAATTGCACAGTACTTATCATATTTGTAAAGGTGATAACATTAGGATTTTGTACAGGTAGAATATGCTTATGTATCCTTAATATAAAATTCTGTTATTAGATTCCAGTTAGCTATTTATGTATTTTACCAAGGTTTTATAGTGAGTTGATCCCCTGACTACTCGTATCGCATATTATCCTTCAGCAGTCCTTTTGGTTGTTATATCCATTAGTATGAGCCCTTTGGCTATTCAGTGGTAACCAGGTAAATGTCTGATATACATAATAAGCCAAAGAACCTGTCTGATTCTGACTTTTCCTTGCTGCCCTTTGTTATGAGTGTTTGAATGATGACTTTTAATGGTATTTTTCTTTATTTTTTAAATCCATCCTTATTCAGAAAAGTACTTAAGTATATGCCTAAATCCCATTGACTTCAATAGGATTTAAGCATGTGCTTAAAATTAAGCATGTGTTTAAGTGTTTTACTGAATAGGGATAGATATAAGTACATACATAAATGTTTCCTAAAAGCAGCCTACATGTTGATTCTCAGTGTACTTGGTGTTGTTTCATTACCTTGTTAATCCTTTAATAATTATTTTATTTAAAAAAAATATATTCTCCAACATGAGAAGCCTAGTGTTTAACAAATCGGTGGCTGCTTATAGGAGGCAAAAACAACACAGCTGGTGGCTGAACGGCATAAGGATACCGTGAGGAACAGAAGTCATGAACCTCTGCCTTATTTTAAGCATGTTCTTAAGTCCCTTTAAAGTCAATGTGTTTAAATCTATGGGACTGCTCAAAATGCGTAAAGTTAAGGATGCATACATGTTATTAGGGCCTTAATGGAACTCCTCCCATGAGTAGATACTAATCAGGGCAGGTTAGGCTTGCAAAATCAGGCATTAAACATATAATATACCATAAATGATTAAAAATATATTTTTTAAAAAATATTCTTTCCTTTGTAATAATTTCTACTTTGACAGTATCTCTTTAATTATCTGCAAAAAGCAACTGCATGTAAGCAATAGTTTAATAAACATGAAGTACCTGAACAAGAAACTCCAAAGTAGATCATTAAAATTATTAAGGCGCTGATTACCTAAAAATGCTCTTCACTGCATGTGTGCGTGAGATATAGTCTACTAGACAGCAGTTTAAACTTTTTAATTTTAAACTTTTCCTTAATAACCCCAGTTTTTTCCATCAAATCCTTCTGATCCAGTGACATCTCTGCATACAAAAATTCAAAGAGAAAAAAGGAAGTAATCTTACCAATTTTTTTTTTTTTTGCTCATAGAAGTAATATTCAGATTCAGCAAGAAATATTCTATACTGACTAATCTGGATATTAGATTTATCCAAAGCAACTTGCAGAGTGGCCACATATGCTGGTTTTAAAGATTCATTTTAACTCAGATGTTAAATGAAAGAGCAATTTCCCTTGCAGCTTTCACATCACCCAATTAAAATGGTTACATCTGGAAAACAGAATCCCCTCTAGCAAGTGTACGTATTCCTCAAAGAATAATATGAAATTCCTTCATTTCTATTGGACCTTGCTTAGCACACAGATGTTTTTTGCTATTCCTATCTAAGAAACAGAGCCCCCAATTTAAGAGACATCTATGAATGCATAGAGAGCCAGGTGTTGACAGCAGCAAAAGTCAAAAATCAATTAGACAATATGTCTTAGATGATCTCAAGCCAAAAAAACAATGTCAACTAAGTCAAATTATAATCCAAAATGTTTTTGATTTAAATTTAGTCTCTTTAGGGCACTATCACCTATAATATATTTTACTAGTTTCTGCTAATAATTTCTTGGAAATTATATTAATTAATTGGTAATAATTTCTTGGAAATTAATATTATTCTACATAATTTTAAGATATTCCTGTTTATTAAATATATACATTTTTTTAAAACAAAAAACAATAACCCCCATGAAATGTGCTCAAGTAAACCAACTTTAGGAAGAAGTCTACAACTAAGTTGGGGTTTGAGATAAAACTACACTGATTTGAGGATATTTAAGCACGCAGGCAAATCAAACATGGCTATCTGACCTAATCAGCCTCGAGAAGAGATATTTTGATGTAGCCTCAGTCTGAAATACAGGCTGTTTCTAGCCCCTCAAATGCATCCGCTTTAGGTGTTACTGTACTCTATGAATTTGCAAATCCAGGACAAAAATGGAAAGTTGGGAATGGAGCATGTATAGGATTCACACAGTACTTGCATACCAAGGCGATAGGCACCTTCAAAGTACCATAGATAAAATGGAATATACTATAGGGGTTCTTTGCTCCTGTCTTATGTGGATAACTGGTAGCTAATTACATTCTTTAGACTCAGAGACTCTAAGGGAAGAAGGGGGCCATCCTGATCATCCAGTCTGACCTCCTGCACATTGCAGGCCACAGAACCTCACCCACCCACTCCTGGAATAGATCCAAAACCTCCGGCTGAGTTTTATGATTTAAAGACTGCAAGTTACAGAGAATCTGACATTTACACTGCTGCAAGTGACCCATGCTCTATCCTGCAGAGGAAGGCAAAAAAAACCCAGCAACAGCAACTCTGCTAATCTGACCCAGGGAACCGGTGGGAAATACCTCCCCGACCCCTAATATGATGATCAGTTAGATCCTGAGAATGTGGGCAAGATCCACCAGCCAGATACCTGGGAAAGAATTCTCCATAGTAACTCTGAGCCCTCCCCATCTGATTTCCCATCACAAGCCATCGGAGATATTTACTGCTAGCAGTCATAGATCGGCTATATGCCATTGTCGGCAGTCTCATCATACCATGGTTAATACTAAATTGGTATCCATAGAAATTCCACTGTGGCCTTCCCAGTTTGAGGGGGAAAAGGGAGGTTTTCCCCTCATACTCATGAGTGATTACCACATAAAACTACACAATTACCTAATACATATGGCAATAAGTTTCTACACACACTTTCCATTTTACTTTATAACATCTGGTATTCCTATCAAAAACCATCTGGATTTGCATGTAAATTGATCTGTACAAATATCATGTTCAAGTAGCAGAATTATTTTTTAAATATATCAGAGGGATAGCCGTGTTAGTCTGGATCTATAAAACCGGCAACAAGTCCTGTGCCACCATATAGACTAACAGACATATTGAAGCATAAGCTTTTGTGGGTGAATACCCACTTCATCAGATGCATATCATGCATCTGATGAAGTGGGTATTCCCCCATGAAAGCTTATGCTCCAATACGTCTGTTAGTCTATAAGGTGTCACAGGACTTTAAATATAGTGATCTTAATAACTAAACTCTCCCTTTTTGAGAATACACTTAAGGAATGTACAAGGCCCACAAAATGTAAGTATCCAAATTACCCAACAAGTTTTGTGCGTGCAAGAAATCAGGCCCAGTAAATGCATTGCCACAGGAAACCATTAGGATATCCCTCCATAAATATTTTGGCTTATTGATAGAACAGTTAGTAACACAAACTAATAAACACGAGACTGACTAAATTTCTATGTCTTCCTTTTATGTGTGTGAGTTTTTGAAGATGGCCATTTAGCACGAGGAGAAAGGTCTGAGTGTGCTGCCCTTGTTTGGTTTTTGGTCGTTTTTTTTTCTTTTTTCTTTTTGGAAGATGGATATTGGCTGATCTGTGTAAAGTTTTTCTATCTTTGTACATTTAGCTATCCGGGTCAAATGTTTTATATCAACGTTTTGCTACAAGATAGGAACAAAAATGCCTCTCTCATTCATTCTTCAAAAGGCAGAACAGGCTTCTTAGGCATTTATTTCCTTATCCTGATGATCATCTTACTCACTCTGTGTGTTCTCATAGAACAAAGAAACAATCTTCCCATGAAATTCTGGGCCCCCAAATTAATCCTAAAGCATGCCACTTTGTCAAGAATCCTAGAAAATATTTAAACAAATGTACATATTTGTAAAAGTCAAAATATTGGAAAGCTTGTCCAAGATTTTCCATCTGTCTTGCTAGGTTAACAATTCAGTTTTTAAGATTATCTGTTGTGGATCTTTAACATTTTATCTAAACATTGATTATTTATTGTATAATGCTGTCTAAAGTCAGTGCTGTAGCATGGTCAGTGCTTTTTCAGCTAAAACAATTTTCCCTAACAAATATTCAATTTTTTGGGGTCAACTTGTGGACAGTGGGGCTCATTCAAAAGTATGTGAACAGTAAGTAAACAGCTGCCTCACAATACATTGGGAAGCGTCCTTCGCCGCAGTTTCCCACCTTGTGCTGTGAAAGTCCATTGGACAATGTCCCTTTAACACACCACTCTTTTCCCCTCTGCCATACCCCATTCACAGTTTTGTAGTCAGAGGTCAGTGAAGTTCCAGAGTCCAGGGGTGCATTCTGGTGGGTTCACTTCTGACCCCTGAGAGGAGAGGTCGAGTGATGCCTCTGCCTCTATCACAGCTCATTTTTACCTCTATCATATCTGTCATTGTTACTGCCATCTCTGCCACTGCTCAGGCCTGATGCCTCTGCGGCTGCCTGCCAGTGTTGCTGTCACCTCTGCTTGCCACTACCTTTAGCTGTGATGCAGTATTCTGAAATTCCATCATATAGCCCAGTCCTTAGTGATTTCACTAAACAATAAGAAACCTCACTGCTACTAACTCCTTTGTGTTGTTTTTCACCACAACACTGTCCACACACCAGATCTAAGACTCATCTGTACTTCTCTAGGGCAGTTTATCAGTGACTGGAGATCAACTGATCACTGAGAAACAAGGACTCTTAATTGAGTCTGATCAGCTGTGGCTTTAAACACTGGAGAAAGCTCAAATAGCATTTAGAATGCATTCAACACCTGACCCCTCTACCTTTTACTTGGGTTTGGTGTTATTAACCCAGGTTTATCAAGTGAGATTAGAGTTAGGGTGACCCCCTCAGTAAGGGCATATTAACTACAGTTCTTCTCCCCTTAATCATACAATAAAGATAAACAATATTTCATTACCCCTGCATTTAAGACCTTAGTGAATTTCAACACAAAACAGCCAAAACTGATCGCTTTTGCAAAGCAGAGCTGTCTGCTATCATCAAAGCAAAGTGGGTGTGTCTATGCAAATACAATCAGCTTCTGAGCTCTTTTCCCATCATTCATCAATAGACGGCAGGAAAGAGCTCATTCAGACTACCAGCCTAAAATTATAATATATTACAAAATTTAAAAATTGAAGTGAAAAGTCATTTGAAAACAAAACAAACAAAAAAAATTTCATTTAAAAAGTGTTGAAATGTGACATTTTGACATTGTTGGAACTTGATCTGTTTTTTTTTTCTTCCAAAACAAAACGTCAATGAACTCAACACAATTTTGCAAAGTATTTTACTTCTGACCAAATTGCATTTTCCAACTGAAAATGGTTCCATCAAAGATTTTCCAACTAGCAGGATTTCTGACAGTTATTATAACTGTCTAAAAGACTGTGCCTTCTGAGATGTGGTCTTGGAGCCTGTCTTATTAGAAAGTTAAGGAAAGTGAAGACTATAGGATCCAGATAAAATGAAACTATAAATCAATGAAACAGTGTAATTGTGATGCTTCCCAGGGGTTCTCAGGGTTGTGAGGCACTTTGTTACCAGCTGCCCTTAGCACAAAGCAGCATTGTCTCTGCCTGCCAGGGGTCAGTTCCCTGACTCTTCCAGCCACAGGCAACACAAGCACTCCCCTCTCAGCCCTCACGGACTCTGCTGTCGCTCACGGAGGCTAGCAATAGACACACTCCAACCAACGAGTTCTCCAAGCATCCCCCTTCAAAGTCCAGCCCCTCATCCACTGGATGTTCTCAGAATTACCAGATCCTCTGTTCCCAAAGGACCAGTACACCAGAGCTTACTAGTTACACCTTAGAATACGGCTCTGCTTAACACACAACACTTAGATTTGCCACTTAGAGAAAGCAAGTATAACTTTATTTAATGAAGAACAGAGACACAAATGATAGCGCTCAAATATTGGAAACAAAGAGTTACATATAAAATTATAAAAAGCATTTTAGCGCCTAAACTTGACTAACACAATGCCCTCTTGTCTAATAAAGTACTGATTACCCAAAGTCCTTCTCACAGAGTTTTTCAACCAGGATGGCTGAGACCATCCTTTCACAAGACCAAGACTGTTGGCACCTTGTCTGCCCAGAAGAAGGATGCCAGGGTGTCTTTCTGTACCTGTCCTTTTTCTTCTTCCCCTCTAAAACAGAATTCACAGCCCTGCTGTTTAGCTCTTTCTGTTAACTTTCCTTCTGAAGTCTCTGCAATCTCTTCATTAGCTCAGTATGCATGCTAACTTCCATGGATAGGACAACACAATGGTCAGCAAGGGAGAGAAAAAAGTCTCCCACCCTCTGTCTAGTGGAATTTGACTTAATGTAAACTGTCTCTGAATTACTTGCCTTTTACTACAAGACTTTAAGCACATAGTTTCTACTATATACACACATATATCGCCTATATATTATCTGCACATATATTTCACAAAGATTATAATGACCAGTGTGGCAGGCTTTCAGAGAAACTTTCCATGACACTTTTTGGTGAACTAGAATGTAAATAATAGACCCAGGGGATCCCTGTAATTCTTATGCACTGCTGTAACCTCTGCCAGTTGACACGAAGAGGTCTTTGGGTCACAGTAACACATTAAAAATAAGACATTCTGAGACAAATAAAATATTCCCTATCTTTAACAGCTATTATGAAGTGTGGTATCAGTGCGAATACGTGACAACATATAGTGTATAAAGTATAGGGTTTTTTAAGAACAACATTTGGAAGACAGCTGCATGTTGACTGAACATCTGAGTAGGCCCAAAATCATAATGTTCTGCCAAATGCCAACTGCAACTTATGAATCCCAAACCACGTGAAAATCTACTAACAAAAAAATGGTTGGATATGAAAACTTCAGCATTTGGGGTAATTTGGCCCATTTTTGGCCAAGATGTGCTGCTGCCTAGAGAGCCAATTCCACAAACAGAAGCAACATGGAGACATATATTTTGGAGGCTTGGCAGAATTTTGGTGGATTGGAGCATATGTGAGGATGCTGATCTGAGCAAGCCACATGTCTGTATGCAAAAAAATAAAGAGATTCAATGTCATTCTGAGAACAGAATCTGGCACTAAATTCTGCAAATTTGCAAGCATCAAGATTAACCTAAACTTTTGGGGGGGCGAGGGGGGCATCAGATGTGCATTGGTTTTAGTAAAATTATCACAATAATCCAATCCAAAGGAACTATACAAGTGACAGAGGGAAAAACTAAACTGTCAGTCTGACAATTTATGGTAGCCCGTACAAAATAAACCAAGTGTGTCCATCTGCTGCTGTCTTACTCATTCTGTTATCACAGATTCCACCGTAGCCCTTCCCTGACTTTCTCTAGGAGCCCAAATGTACAGTCCTTGTAAAGTTAGCTTAAGAGCTTTTTTTTGCAGATGTTTCAGCTCTCTGCTAACATTCTACAGCTGTTGCAAATAGAGCATTAAGGAAGAAATGATAAATGTGGACTCTCTGGCTACAAGGGTTTTGAGGGAATGCAAGTCAAAGAGATCACATCTGAAAATCACTTCACAATGTCTGACTAGTAGCAAATCCAAAAGTTCCAGTCTACATACTGAAGGCATATGTACATACATATATTTACACATTATATGTAAAGAATCAGAACACATAGAAACTGCCTCTTCAGTAAGAAGCTTCTGTTTTGGCAATTTGCTTTAGCAACAGAAAACCTGTCAAATTCAACAGGCTAACTGTTCCAAATGATTTATGTTCCCTTCTGTCGACAAAGAACAGGTTGACTTCGTTATTTCCAAATTAATTTCACATCACATTGCTAAATTTGGGGGGGTTAATCAAATCTTCATTGCAGTCATAAAAACTGTGTTTATAATAAAAAGATATGATCCTAGTAATATGACATTCTAGGGGAGATATTGTGTGTCCTGAAATTAAAATATTTAACCACATGCACATAAACTAGTCAGATGACAAATATTCTCTAGTTAATTTATTATGTGGGCAAATGTTTTTTCCTAATGCAATTGTTTTGCTCTTTAGTTTTTCCAAACTTCAATGGCAAGGTCATTTTTCCTGGAGCTGGTCAGAAAATTTTCATCAAAAAGCGATTTTCATGAAACTGTATTCATTTCAATGAAATTTCATTCTTAAAAAATTGAGAGGGAAAGGTTTTTAAAATGTTAAAACATCCTGTTTTGACATTCTCGGAACTAAAACGTTTGGATTGTTGTTTTAAAATAAACTTTTTATTTAACAATTTACATATTTAAAAAAAAAGAGTTAGGAGAGTTTCAACAAATTCAAAATGTTTCATTTAGAAACATTTTGACTGACCTGAAATGAAATTGGTTTTGGAATTTTTTTTTTTGAAAAATATTGAAATTTTGTTTTTTTGTCCTCATTCAGGAAAAAAAAATCAAAATCTCAATATTTTTCACAGGAAGGAAATGGAAAAGGTACAGAGAAGGGCAACAAAAATGATTAAGGGTTCGGAAGAGCTTTCACATGAGGAGAGAGAGGAAAAAGACAGGGACTATTCAGATTAGAAAAGAGATGACTAAGGGGGATGATAAAGGTCTATAAAATCATGACAGGTGTGGAGAAAGTCAATAAGAAAGTGTTATTTACACCTTCACATAACGCAAGAGCCAGGGTCACATGAAAGTAGGAAGAATCAGGTTTAAAACAAACATTCTTCACACAATGCAACTTGTGGAATTTATTGCCAGGGGATGTTGTAAAAGCTAAAAGTATAACTGGTTCAAAAAAGAATTAGATAAGTTCATAGAATATCACAGTTGGAAGGGACCTCAGGAGGTCATCTAGTCCAACCCCCTGCTCAAAGCAGGACCAATCCCCAATTAAATCATCCCAGCCAGGGCTTTGTCAAGCCTGACCTTAAAAACCTCAAAGGAAGGAGATTCCACCACCTCCCTAGGTAACGCATTCCAGTGCTTCACCACCCTCCTAGTGAACAAGTTTTTCCTAATATCCAACCTAAACCTCCCCCACTGCAACTTGAGACCATTACTCCTTGTTCTGTCATCTGCTACCACTGAGAACAGTCTAGATCCATCCTCTCTGGAACCCCCTTTCAGATAGATGAATGCAGCTATCAAATCCCACCTCATTCTTCTCTTCTGCAGACTGAACAACCCCAGTTCCCTCAGCCTCTCCTCATGAGTCATGTGTTCCAGTCCCCTAATCATTTGTGTTGCCCTCCGCTGGACTCTTTCCAATTTTTCCACATCCTTCTTGTAGTGTGGGGCCCAAAACTGGATACAGTACTCCAGATGAGGCCTCACCAATGTCTAATAGAGGGGAACGATCACATCCCTCTATCTGCTGGCAATGCCCCTACTTATACAGCCCAAAATGCAGTTAGCCTTCTTGGCAACAAGGGCACTCTGTTGCCTCATATCCAGCTTCTTCACTGAGGATAGGTCCATCAATGGCTATTAGCCAAGATGTTCAGGGCCACAACTCCATGATCAGGTGTACTAAACCTCCAACTTCCAGAAACTAGGACTGAATGACTGGGGACAGATCACTCAATGTTCATGCCCTCTGAAGCATCTGGCACCAGCCACTGTCGGAAGACAGGATACTGAGTTAGATGAACCATTGGGTCTGACCCAGTATGGCCATTCTTATGTTCCTATATTGAATCAGAATCCCAGATCCAATTACATCAGAACTTTGGTGTGTAGCGCTCAATTTCTCAGCTATTATGTTACCAGAGGATTGCATTTCAGAGCTGTGACATCACAGATATGATAATATCCAGCAACTGCAGCCTGAGGAGAAGTTAAGGGCAGGTCTTCTTTACACCTTGGAAATTTCCCAGGAAATTTGAACTGCTTTTAGAATCGGTGCAGTTAAACCCATTTTGGAACAATGGTCTACATCAGGTGCCAGGCAGTCTGAACCATTTTTACTGAACTGTTTTCTAAATAGTGCTGAACACCTGGAGCCTAGTCTGCACTACAGCTCCAACTGGTTTTCAAATGGATTTAACCGAACTGGTTTTAAAACCAATTTCATATTGGGGGTGGAGGAAAAAACTCAAAGAGACCTGGGTGGTTCCAATAAAGCAAGCTCATTATTAACTATAACCGTGAAGTGACACATATTGCCAGCACTATATACAGAGGTCGAGACCTCTACAGTTAACTCTTTTAGGGTCTTGCAGTGCACCAGTTGGAATTTTGGGAGAAATTTCCCCAGTGTAGACCAAGCTTAAAAGGTTCAGAACCAGCTCTGTGGCTTCATTTCTCTCCTCCTTTCCTCTCAGTAGCGATAGCACAAAGGAAGTTTCCACTCATCACAGATGTATGATATCAGAACTATTACAACTCTTACAAATATGAGTGAAGGGAAGGAGGTTATAAGTCCCGTACTTTGGAGCTATGCTATTTTTAGACTGGTTGTAACTAAGACCTGATCTACACTATGAATTTAGATTGATATAACTAAGTCAATCAGAGGTGTGAAAAATCTACACCCCTCAGTGATGCAGTTAAATCAACCTAACCCCCAGTGTACTCAGCACTAGGTCAACGGGAGAATTCTCCCATCACCCTCTTGGGGAGATGGAGTACCTAGGCCGATGGAAGAACCCCTTCTGTCAGCATAGGTAGCGTCTTCACTGAAGCGCTACAGCGGCATAGCTGCAGCGGTGCCATTATAGCATTAATGTGCCGACAAGACCTCAGACAACTGGTTTGATTCTTGAAGGGATAAGGAAAAACGGTCCCAAAAACTTTTTTTTTAAACTCTAAAACATTCCTAAAATGGCTTTTCTGTAACATTGTACCATATACAGAATACATGTTAATGCAGTATAAAGGATTTATCAACACTTATTTGGGATGTTTGCAAAACCAACTCAAATGCAACCATCTGAATTTATGCCATTAAAACATTTAATCCTCCCAGCACCAAGAAGTGTTTCATGGTACATTTTGTAGCATTTACGCGTGTTATATATTGGCATACATATTTCACATGTAGAAGACATTTTATATGTAACAAATAGGATTTGTTTGGTGACTAAGTCACCAGACTGGGAGTCAAAGATTTAACTTTAATTCCTGGCACTGCCACAGACTTCTTATGTAACCTTGGGCAGCTCACTTAGTCTCTCAGGGTCTTAAGGGACACCTACACTTTGAGCTGGAGGTGTCAGTCCCAGCTTGGGTAAATCCACATAGGCTAGCTCTGGCCGAGCTAGCCTGCTAAAAATAGAAGTGTAATTGCAGTAGCACAGGCAGTGGGATGGGCTAGCCACCTTGAGAGCAATCTCACCCAGGACCCTAGGTCTGTAGGCCGCTAGCCCGTCCCCAACGCCCACGCCACTGATGCTTTAGCACATTTGTTCAATCAAAGCTAGCACATGTTTGTCTACCCAAACTGGAATTTATGACCCCAGCTCGAAGTATAGATGTAACTTTAGTTCCCCCTCCGAAAAACCAGGATAACACCACTTCTTTTCTCCCACCCTTTGTCTGTCTTCTCTTTAGATTGTAAACTCTCCAGGGCAGGGACTATTTCTTACTATGTGTACGTGTATCACAGGGGTAGCTGTGTTAGTCTGTATCCACGAAAACAACGAGGAGCCCTGTGGCACCTTAAAGACTAACAGACTTATTTGGACATAAGCTTTCATGGGTAAAAAACCACTTCTTCAGATGCAATGTACATGCAGTGCCCTAATCTCAGTTGGGGCCTGTAAATATTACTTTAATACAAATACATAGAGTTAGTGAATATGGGCACGATCCTCTCAGCAAGCACCTGTGGTCCAGGTAGGGATTGTGCACTCAGTACACTTTGATGTGAGTTTCAAAACTCGCTTTAAAATATTACCTGTTTTTATGAGGGTTGCGGAGCAATGAACTGTCTGGTAAGAAGGCTACTTACATACTGAATGTTTAATACATTAACAGTTTGGCAGGACTAATTTTGTGGCTCTTTCTTTGATGGAGTGTCTGGCTGCTAGAAACACTGGGCAAACGATACAAGGAAACATCAAACCCATCCAAAAGAGGGTGATTTCCAGACATGCATTCTGAACAGAGTCCAACATTTAGGGCTGTATGATCAGATTTTCTCTCTCTTCTCTTCCACCCTTTGTATATTAATAGTTACACTTGATCTCTTCCATTTAACCAAATTTTTGAGACTCCAGGTGAGATAACATCACAAAGTGCTTGGAGCTAAAGACTAGGAGTAAGGACATCTAAGTTCTATTTTCAGTGCTGCTCCTGGCTTGCTGCGTCACTGAAATTTACTGGATAAAGCACTAAGGATGGGATTCCAGAGAATAAACCTGCATTGCCAAGGGAATAGATATGACCTATTAGGCATTATTCACCTCTAATTTCTAGGACTCTATGATTTCTTTGTTAGAAAACTGATGTTGCGTATTCAGATTTCATAAGTCATGATGTCAAATAACAAACTCAGTCGAAGTTTTATAAGTAAGACAATCAAGCAATACTGAATACAGCACTATACCGAATACAGAAAAGGAAACATACATACCAAATTAGAAACTGGAGAAGTGAGGCAGCACACCTGAGTTTACTTCTGACTAATTCCCTAAAACTCACTACCTATATACTGTTCAGAACAAAGGAATATCCTTTCTCATGCTTGATCTTATTTTGAATCAATAAGCCAACTATATCAGTAACTAATTTACCATTACTAGGACCATCTGTGACCACAATTAGCTCTTAATGATTAGAAATTTATCCATTCATTAATGTTTTGCTCATGCATTGATTATAGAACTCACCTGCTATACCACATGTTCTTTTTCCATTTAGTCAGTTACTAATTTTATCAGCTACAGAACATTTATGACACTCCCTTATCAAATATACCATTATGTCCATTATAACATACCTTCATAATAACAGGCATCTGTTTATATACTATGTGTGTTCACAGAAAAGAGAAAGAAAATGAACTATTGTCTGTTGACTTCTTTTCATGGTATCTGGTTTACAGAACTGATCAGCTAAAGACATCTGTTCTATCATCCACTATTTTATCAATTACAAAATATATTTATAACGAAGTCATTATGAAAGGCATAATCTGTTAGAGTAATCCCTGATAAAATAAAAGCATCTTTAGATAGATTATTATCTCATTAATTACAGAAAACATTGACCCCATTTAAGTTATAAGTGGTCCCTTTCTGGACAAATCCCTAAGCGTCAAAATTTTTAAGTAAAAAAGGACACACAATTCATTATTTAACAACATGCTAAGGTCTACACTAGAGTCAGCTAAAGTTCAGAGTAAAATAGTGTGGATAAAAGAGTACAGGCCAGCTAGGACAAAGATGTGTGTATTCAAAACAAAACCTTATTTAACATTAGAGTTTAGCCACCACCTTTGACTATCACAGAAAAGATTCTGGGATGTCTGGCCAAGAGAGTTTAATGTAAAAAGAATAATAAAAAAGTAATATTTCCTAACACTGAGTTGAATATTATTAATCAGGGAGAACTCATAGGTAAAAAATAAATTTCATGCACTCATTCTATCTGGTGTGTGCATTTTAATATATTGCATACAAGATGCAAAATAAATTAGATATTGGCACAAATCAAAGCCCAAAGTCTCAACACCCCCACATCTGGGGGGTGTTCAAAATCCAAATGCAGATCCAAATATGGCAAATTACTTTAGATGGCTTTAGAATGGGCCAAACCAGGATCCTAGATCCTAAGATCCCTATGCTTTGGTCTGATAGAAAGTTAGATCTGAATTTTGAGGTTTGAGTCCATCTTTACAACAACAATAATAATAACCACAACACTTTGCTAGTTGTGTGACCTGTGCTGTATAAAGGCAAATCATTAGGGCCAAAATTTTCAAAAGTGGCTGTTGACTTTGAGTGCCTCCATGTCTAAGTGCCCTAAGTTGGACATCCACAAATAGAGCTACTCAAAATCAGTGGCCTTTTTTAAAAAGTTATCTCCATACCTTGGTTTCCTCATCCAGAGTCCCAAGTAAGGATAATAATACCCATTATGATGGAGATCCTCAGATGTATATGAGAGCGCAACATTATTACTTCTAATTGTTGGTTCCAGGCTTTTAGCCTCCAAACACCAAAAACTGATATTTTTAAAGTTAAAATGCTTACAAATGGAACAAACCAGCAAGCCAAAGGGAATAGTTGTCTGCCTGTAGGCAGAAGATGTCCACTTTCTGAACATCATGGCCAAGGTGTATAATTTCATCCCCTTGTGTAAATCTGGCTCCAGAAGTCTACAAGGCTTTATGTGTGAGCTCATGCAACTGTGAGTAGTATCTTTAAAACCCATTTTGTCCTTTTGAAAATCAGCAAAATATGAATTCAGGGACAAAGAAATATACACTGATAAGTAAAGAAGCACATGTGTTGACATGCTTGTTCCTCATAGCGTGCACTTTAAGGGGTTTTGAAACTGGATGGATTCATGCTTAACTTTGCAGTTAATTATGCAGCCATTACTCCAGCCAGTCACTAATAAAGGATGTGACATTTCTGGAGACTACTAAGCATGTTTCTTTCATAATGAAGCTGAGGTTATTTAACATAAGATCCTGTGAATTGTGATGCACGCTAAGAAAATACCCTTACACTCACATATCCAAAAATATGCTATGGTCTATTATTAGACAACTGGACTGTAATATTATTTATGTGACAGTACTGATTATTTTAAAAACAGAGATGGTGGTGAGTCTCAGAATTGGCATCTGGATCACAAAATCATACAAATTCGTACTGTTGGCCTTCTGCTGCAGCACATTATGGGAATGTGGAATTCATGTCCAGATCCAGTTGTTCTATTTTTCCAAAGTTTCAGGTGTTCAGGATTAGGCACAAAGGTCACATCCAAGTACATTCAGATGCCATGATGGAGACATTCTAAAAAATGGACTAAAGACTAGATTAGACTAGAAACTAATCTAGAGACAAGACCAACTGGAGACTACATTAGACACTAGAATACAGGTACACTAGAGGCAAGACTAAACTAGAGATGAGACTGGAGACGAGATCAGGCACTAAACAGTAGACTAGAGAATAACCTAAACTCGACTAGAGACAAGACTGGTAACTAGACCAGAGACTGGACTACACATTATAGACCCAATTAGTGAACAGAGACTCAACTACACACTAGACTTGACATTGGTCCAGAAATCAAAGTACAGACTAGCGAATAGACTAAAGACTAGAAAAGAGACTTGACTAGACAGTAGACTAGAGACTAAAGGTTAAACTAGACTTGAGACTCGACTAGAGAGTCAAAACATAACTAAAAACTAGATTCAGATAGAGACTAGGTTAGTCACAACATCAGATTAGACTATACTCAACTAGAGACTAGGATAATGACTAGAGATTAGACAGTAGACTAACTAGACTCCATAGTAGAGACTAGAGTACACTGGAGATGATACTTTTCTAGAAACTAGAGTAGAGACTAGAAACTATATTAAACTTGTCTAGAGACTTGATTGGACTAAAAACTCACATAGAGACTTGTCCAGAAGATACCACTAGATTCAACTTGACTAGAATCTAGATTCAACAGACTAAAACAGAGACTGGATTAGAGATAAAACACTAGATTACATACTAAATTAGAGACTAGGCTAGCCTCAAAACAAGACTAGAGTAGAGATTAAACTCCACTAAAGACTAGATTCAATTAGATACTAGACTAGAGAAAAGAGACTAGAATAAATGAAAGACTAGACTAGAGACTTGACTGGAGATCAAGAGTGCACTGGAGAGTAGATACTAGACTAGATTAAACTAGAGACAAGAGTAGACGTATTAGAGACAGTAGAGACTAGAGTCAACTAGACACTAAAGACTAGAGACTAGATTCAACTAGGGACTAGGCTAGACCTAACTAGAGATTGAAGACTAGACTGGGGATTAGAGACTAGAGACAAGACATTAGATTAAAGACTAAATGCTAGACTAGAGACTAGACAAGATAGTACTCAGAGACTAGTAGACTAGAGACTGGAAACTAGAATAGAGACTAGACTACAGACTAATCTAGACTATAATACAGTTTAAAATAGACTAGAGACTCGAACAGACTACAGACTATAAAAGAGTCTAGTATAGACAGTGGTCTAGAGTAGACACTGGACTAGACAGGAGACTAACCTAGGTAGAAGACTAGAGGCCAGAGACAACTAGACAGTAGGGTAGAGACTAGACTAGACTAGATTGGAAATTAAGACTAAAGACTAATTGAGAGACTGGGCACTAGATTTATACAGAAACTAGACCACAGATTAGACTAGAGTCTTGACACTAGAGTAAACACTAGACTAATGATTAGAGATTTGACTAGAAAAATGGAGAATATAAGAGATTAAAAATTCAGATCCACATTTTCCCATAATTTGGGGGTGTTTGTATATGTGGTTTTAGTTCAGGCCTATTCCTACCAAACATTCTTCCTCACCTATCATTTTTGGTTCATTTTTCCTTTTCCATCCTTCTCCTGCCCCATCACACACTTTAGTGTAGGTGGTGTGACCTAGTGGTCAGAACAGAATCAGACAGCAGAACAAGAGGTGTGGTCAGGAGGCAAGCCAATGTTCAAAGTCAGGAGCCAGAACAGAATGAAAAGGCAGAGCCAGAGTCATGGTCAGGAGACAAGCCAATGATCAGAGCCAGGAATCAGGTGTTTAGAGGTAGGCAGGGACTAGGGCTGGAGTGGAGCAAGCAAAGGATGGAGTAAGGACTAGACAGAAGAGAGGCTTGGCACAGCTGAGGGCATAGAATGCACTGAGCAGCCATTGTGCTGTAAGTCTTAAATAGGGATCTGTTGGCCCTTCTGTCCAATCAGGTAACACATCACTTAGTTAAGGTGTATTGGGCCCAGCCAACTCATTGGGTTGCTAGGCAACCATGCCCAGAGACAGCTGAGTTCCTAGAGGCAGTGAAATGGAGATGAGTAGGATTGCATGGGTACTCATCAGTAGCTGCACTCATACTCAATGGTTTCACTCCCACAGTGCAAAAAACAAAAGAAAAAAAGAATCTAGCAACACATAATAAAAACAAAGGTAGACAGAAAATATCTTATTTCCAGGGGAAAACACAAGGTACATCTGAGGATGTATAATGCCCCTTTAAAGGATAGGGAGCTCTTCTTGACATACAATCTCATCTAAATAAGCAATAAAGCCACCCCAAAATGGCAAAAATCACCAGGAGTAGAAAGAAAAAAAATGTAGAAAAAAAATGTAATTATATTCAGCTAAAATGAAAACAATATTCTTTAAAAGGCAGGGGAAGAGAACCCAAATTGTCCCTATCACCAACAGAAGTGGCCATACATCCCAGTTTTAGTGGAACAATACCAGTTTTTCATATGATAGTCTGATCTCCAGGGAATTTCTTTCACAACACCTAAAGTGTCCCATTTTTAATGTATCATCAGTCAAAATGTATACTTACTAAATGTTTGTTCAGGATGATAAGAAGATGTTTGTAACCCCTCTGTGTCACCCTTATCATCAGTGCTGGCCGTATGGGTGGGTGATGTGGGCGACCACCCAGGGCACCATGGTCAGGGTGGTGCCATGATCAAGAGGCAAGGAGCGGGGTGGGTCTGGGGTCTGAGGCCACAGAAGGGAGCTCAGTGCAATAGGCTGGGGAAGCAGCAGGACCCGGGAACAATGGGGGCGGGGGGGGCGGTGAGGAGCCCAGGGAGGCAGTGGAGGCCAGGGGGATGGGTGGGGAGCCCGAGGAGGCAGCATGGGCTAAGGGCACCAAAATACAAGTTTGACCAGGGCCTGCCCTGCTTATCATGTAGTGAATGTGGGTTTCTCACCAATCATTGTTCAAAACCAAAGTTTGTGATATATCATCACACTCTTCAATCTGAGTCTGTGCCAATGACCCAGTTAGTCAGTACAAAACCTCTTGTTCTGGCCCCCCTATACTTTTCTTTGATCTTATCTGTGGTCATCAGCTGGGGAAAGATGGGCACAGGTGGAAGAGGCAGAGCTCAAGTTTTCTTTGAGTTTTCCCAAATCAGGCAGAGGCAGCTCAACGACAGGAGCTAGAACACAGGACAATTGAGTATTTCACTACCTCAAAAAATATGTCTGAAGAAGTCCCAATTTCTGGTTCTGAAATTATGGTCACTTTAAAAAAAATAATTAATCTCTTCTCCACCCACCACAGGGACATAGAAACAGATGGGGAGAAATTTACATACAGACCCACACAAGAACTGCTGGCTATAAGCTTTGAAACACCTTGGTTAAGACCTACTTTAGTTTTCAATCTGAGATATATGGCTGTAATCCTGAATTAATTTTGAAAAGAGGCTACCAGGAGGAAACCCTGGAAATCTAATCTGAAACAGTACTCTAGGGAACAATCCTGCATTGGCAGGGAGATGGACTAGATTACCTAAAAGGTCTTCTCCATCTCTGGTTTCTACAATCCTAAATCTTTTTGTAAAAATATATATGCCTAACAAACTCTCATACCTTCCA
This sequence comes from Chelonia mydas, assembly GCF_015237465.2. NCBI lineage: Eukaryota > Metazoa > Chordata > Testudines > Cheloniidae > Chelonia > Chelonia mydas. The sequence goes on along the minus strand of NC_057849.1, from coordinate 52,189,238 downwards.
CAAAGGGGCTTCAGTCAAAAAGCAAGTTGACAGATCAATTGAACTTGCTCAAATGTTAAGATAATTTGGCCTGACCCTGCAAAACCATACATGGTTAGTCCTTACCCTCATGAACAGCCCATTGTAAATTGGTGAGACTACTTAGATGGGTACTGACTACTGACATGAGTAAGGCTTTGCAGAACAAACCTTGGTCTCTCATGGGGAGGGACAGCTCAGCTATATTCTGGCTGTAGGATACCTCTTCTGTAGCATGGGTGAGAAAAGTAGCTTGCACCTTTCCTCCTTTTTCCCCTGATATGACAAGTTCTGAGGAAACCATCTGAAGAAAGCAGAAGATATCCAGTGCTATCTGAGCCTCAGTCCCCCAAAGTGGCTGAGACAGACTGGACTCCTGGACCGTGCCTAACTTTCTGTAGGTCTCAGCCTCTGACTACCACAGAGAAAGGGACCTCCATACCAAAGACATGTCCTTCATCTAAACCTCAATTCTCTGCCACTAAGGGTTTTCCGCACACAGAAATCATCATCCGGCTAGTTAGACCCATTTTACAGTCCCATTGCGTCACCAGAGCCACCCAAAAGGGGCCACATCAGGGGGCCAAATTTAGTGAACTATAGTGGAGTGATTTAAATTGTATGGCACTTAACAAATCAACCAGCTGATGAGTACAGGATTTCATATAATAAAACATGGCAATAAGCTTTCATTTGGACCACAAAAGCAAATGTGTTTAGTAGCACAAACATATTGTCAAAGAGCTCTAAGAAGTCATAACACAGGGTTATTTTTATAACTTAAGTGTTTAGTGTCATTAATTATGGCAAAATTCACTAATTTAAAGCATGTGAACTACAAATATAAAAAGGAAAGAGAAACCCCTCTTGGCAATGCTTAATGAAATGCTAATGTAAAAACACCCCAAAATCTGATTTTTGGACATTACCATAATGAGTGCTTCCTATTTGCCCTTGCACTATGGGATCCAGTGCCCACAAATCAGCCAGAGACCTCTTCTGGGTGCAATCACCGGTGCCTTTTATTTACAGTGTCAGCTCCCACCACCTTCTATTTACCGACCACTCCAAACTAGCAACCTGGGGGACAGCAAGCTTCTCCAGCAAGCAAGGATGCATAGCCTTTGGCTTGGCTTGGCTTGGCTTGGCTCTTTCCTTTCTCTCTCTCTCTCTCTCCCCACTTCACTTCCTGCCTGCCTGCCTGCCAGCCCCACCCTGGCTAATAAGGCCTGCAGGTGCTTCCCTTCTATCAGTTAGGCATGGCATACTCAGCCAGCCCCAATTAATGCTTCTTAATTGGAGCTGGGCTAACAGATGGCTGGCTCAGGACCTCCTGGCCAGGACCCTGTTACAGTGCCATAGGAATGACTATTAAGTGATTTAATTTAAATGATACCAAGGACAAAACCCAAGGTTCAACATACAGAACACAACCAGAAAGTGTCATTTCTTTCTCATGTTTTTCCAAAAGGATCTTTGGGAGAATGAAAAGAGAATTTGTGAAGTGCTCGGTCATCTATTATCTAGACAAATTTAATACTTCACAGAACTGTAGTTTTTCCACACAGATATTGGGTGGGAGGGGGCAGGGCGAGAGGAAGAGAGGCATTAAACTCCTTATGTATAAAGGTTAGTGAACCTTTTCATCTCCCTGCACCTTGGAGTTGGGATCCAGGAATGCAGCACTCTTCTGGGCCAATAGCACAATGCAGTGAAATGTGTCAGAACATCCTGAGTCATACATCTATTCTATTCCATTCTGTGTAGGTTCCCATGATTCCCTCATCATCATAGCGTAAGCGGGGAAATAGTCCCGCTGTCATGGGGAATTTTGCTCTCTTCAATACTACACCAGTGGAATCGGATGGTGAAAGGATCTGAGTCCCCACCCGAACTCCCTTTACCAGATGCCTGCCTGACCTCAAGGACTGTATATCACATAAACTGTCAATCAGTCAGAATGTATATAATGAACAACATGTTCTTACTTCATGTCAGTAGGCTGGCTCTTCACATTTTTGCTAAAGCTGATGCTTTTGCCAAGTATGGCTTGCACATCAGGTTTCTCATATTATGACAGAAACATCTATTGTGCATTTGCAGTGACTCCAAAGAAGAAAAATACCCTTCCTGGAGGAAGACTTAATAAGTAAAAAAAAAAGAGGATTATGCCTATTGTGGGCATCACTTTTCACTCCTGGAATGAGGGAGAAGGAAGAGCACCAAGAACTCATGGGGTACAGAGTAACAACAGCCGCTGGAATCATTTGAAGACCAAGGAGTCTGGCACTGCAAGAGACCAGCTCCATGGTTCAGAGGTAGACTTGGGGTGTCATGCTCTAGCTGCTGGGAAAGCATTCCCTGAGAATAAAGATACACTAGCAGAGAAATGCTAGCAGATGTCCCTAGCTGAGGATTTCCCCAATATGGAGGAGTCTCTAGCTGGAGCAGAGCCAGTATAGCTGCTCCCATACCAGCACTATGTATTCCCACAGCCAGTGTAGAGATCCTGTCAAGATCCTGAGTTGGGAAGGGTTTATGGCTGGAGTGCTCTGGCAATCTCCAGCTTGCATAATGGCTTCTGGGGATCATAGACAACTGGTGTACTTTAGGGTAGAGGTCACAACGTGTCTGTACATGGACACAAGTGTCCGTGGTAAAAATTTTGAGGCCCGTGGTAATTTTTCAAGAAATGATGAATGACTGAATGACACAACCCCCACTCAATGTCCGACACTAAGTACGGTAATTTTGTCAAGTGTCCATCAAGCAATATGGTGGTGCCGACCCCTGCCAGGCCCGCCAATGGGGGAGGGCAAAGGGGGCAATTGCCCAGGGTCCCAGATGATTTAAAAGGGCCGGGGACCCCTGGCCACTGCTGCTGGCAGCGCAGGAGGGCTAAGGCAGGCTTCCTGCCTGCCCACGCTCTGCACCGCTACCAGAAGCAGCTGACAACGCTGTGGCTCCTGGGGAGGGGGGTCTCCACACGCTGCCCCCGCCCCGAGCACCGAATCCGCAGCTCGCATTGGCCAGGAACTGTGGCCAGTGGGGGCTGAGGGGGTGGTGCCTGAAGGCAGCAGCACGTGAAGATCCCCTGGACACCCCCCCCAAGAGTCGCTGCCAGAGGGGTGTGCCGATTGCTTTCGGGAGCCACCCATGGTAAGCGCCGACCCTCTGACCTCCTCCTGCACCCCAACCCCCTGCCCCAGCCTAGAGTTCACACCCTGCACCCAAACTCCCTCCCGCACCCCGCACCTCCTCCCGCACCCAAACTCCCTCCCAGAGCCTGCACCCCGCACCCCAACCCCCTGACCCAGCCTGGTGAAAGTGAGTGAAGGTGGGGGAGAGCAAGTGACTGAGGGAGGGGGGATGGAGTGAGCAGGGGGCAGGGCCTTGGAGAAGGGGTGGGACATGTGCGTGGTCTCAGGGAAGGGGCGGGCAAGGGTCTTTGGGTTTGCGCGATTAGACAGTTGGCAACCCTACCGGGTGGGCAGTTGGAAGCCTTGACCAAGCCAGAAGAGCGCGCCCAGCAGCACAGCCGGCAGCTTGCTGGGCACCACCCAATTGTCAAGTGGACCACATCTGCGCGGGCACGGCTTGTGCGTGCGTGGAGGCCTATTGACTATTCTGCCCTGGGGCCCAGAATTGCTGTCGGCAGGCCTGACTCTGGCTTTAGGCGAGCCTTGAATCTGATCTCAGCTACACCACAGCAGCAGCCAATATAGAATTAGCCCCGGGATCAGGAAACTGCAACCAGCTCCTTTGCAGGCCTTCCTTTAGCTGCCATTATTTGGTGGACACAAAAAACACGAAACACTAAACCTATTTTCCCCTTTCATTACCCTTTCCTATCTGTATCTTCTTTGGGTATAGAATCAGTATGAAATACACACTGCCAGTTGTGCCTTGAGCACCACACGAGGAGAGAGTAGATGCTTCCCAAAGTTCATATTTTTCATTTGTAAAAACACCTTTGTAAAAACACCTGCACAAAAGACAACTAGGGGCACAGCAAAGACAGGGTGAGTGTGGTATCGAGCATGAGCAGGAGACAGACATGGTTTTGGCTGTAAGGACATCGGCTGCCTAAGCAGTTGACCAGGCTTATGTGCCTAATTCCATGAGAGGCTTTGTGGCTACATATCCAGAGCAGAGGGAGGTGCCTATTTCTGGTCTGTCAGCCTGGTACACAGTGTCAGCTGCTTTAGGACCTACTCGCCTCCCCTGGCCCACCCCTTTCCTCAGCATTTCACTCCTAGCTACCTTATGTGGCTCCCCCCTTAACTGGCCAGTTTCTGAAAACCCCTTCTTAGGTACCTAAATCTCCACATGCATTGTATGTAGAAGCTGGGCACCTAGCTTGGATATGCTGCCTAGCGATTAGTCATTGTCACAGTGAGCAGAGCAACACTTATGCAGTTTTAAAGATCTGGACCAAAGATCACACAGCAGATCTACAATGCAGCTGGTAACAGAAGCCAGGTCTCCTGATTTCAGTCCAGTGCCCTATCCTCTTGTGCATGCTACCTCCCAACATCGTTCAGCTGCAAGTTTAGATGAGGCTAATCTGTGTTTGGAATTTTTCAACTAACCATTGTTAAACTGTGGACAGAGCAGGTGGGCGCAGTAGCATGGGAGCAATGACCTTAGTCATAGTCCTTGCTGCTGCAGACGATTCTACATACGCTGTCCCTAGTATTCGCTTCTAGATGCTGCAGGCACACAGAGATTGCGGGACGTGAACCTGGCTGTGCCCCAGATGGCTGTGGCAATAGGTGTATTCTGCAGGCTCTGGCCTAGCACTCAAGATTGGGGCTGGGTGAAAAAATTTTGTTCAAATTGTTTTTTGACAGAAAATGGAGTTTGACTAAATACAATTTTTTTTTTAGTCAAAAACTCCATTTTCCATTTAAAAAACTGTTTCAAATGCCCCCAAAATGGAACATTTAAATTTGGATGTTCTGCCACAGAGTGTCAGGGGAGTTGTAAGTCAGTTGCTTCATCTCCCCATTTTCCTGGATGGTCCAAATTCCCTGAACGGATTATATCTCCCTTGATACATCATAGCCAGGGACTCTCATGGTACATTGCCTCCCTTCTTCAAGAGGGCAGACTGTGGTCTGATCCAGCCTAAAGAGGAGAATGGAAATCTGAGGTACTCAAATGACAACTCCCATGAGGCACCACAGCCACCGTTCCAAAGGGAAATATTTTAGTTTTCAGTTGAATGGTTTTGATATTCAATTTTTTGCTGAAAAATCAAGATTTTTCTCAGAAAAAAACCCCAGCTCTGCTCTAGAGATTATTAAATTGACATTTTGCCTGACTTCTGCACAAGTGTGCTGGGGAAAGGGAAACTCACACTGCATTTGTTTTCCTGCCTTCCCCTTTACGGTGCAGAGGACAAATTTACCCAATATTTGTAGCCCTGCCAGTACTCATTAAATGCACTGTACATGCTTTATTATAAGCTTTAACAAAGAAGCAAGTTGCAGACAGCCTAAAGGCATGAATGCCTGAAATCAAATGTAAATATTGTAGTCCGGCTTTCATTTAAAATGGCATTTTTCATCTTCTGCCTACACCACAGGATTGTTAGTTTGCCTGCCCTTGTACTGTTTACAAGTACACACAGCATTTCTGAAGAAAGAAGTGAAAACTGAGGGGTTTTCTTTTTGTTTAATAAGTCAAAAATGTGTCTGCACTTTTTTTGACAGGCAATAACCCATATTTCAACCAAGTCATTTGCACAAAATCACTTTCCTGAAAATACTTCAAAACACCCGGAGTAAACATGTTGGATATAATTAATGTGCCCACTTTTTAAACATGTCAGAACCACTACCAACATAGATATGTATAATTTGTAAGAGACATCTGAAGATAATTGAGTTGCTAACTTCAGATATTAATATCATTTTATATTGTCAATGTGGTTCAGCAACTACCCAAATCACTGAAAGATCATTAGGAGCAATTAGACTGATACAAGATATACACTTGTTAGCTCTTCAATTTCTGTCTGGGCCTAAGTAACTGTGACAATAAAAACAAAACCACTTTTAAGTAAAGATATTTATTGTCACCATTCCCTCCAGTGGTAGCTAGATCAGAACATGCCAAATAAACAAATTAAAAGTTCCAGGGATTTGTGGATAAAAACGTATCTTATGTAACTGCAGGCTAATTATCCCTAACTAGTAATTAGCCACCAGGTGATCTGAGCCACGTAAAAGAGAGGTTGATGGAACTGTTGATCTTTTATGGCTCTAGAGAGGATAAAAGGCACAGTTCTCTCATTGTACCTTAAAATCTGAGGGAATACTCTGATATATTATGTTCTATTTTCATTTATCCTAGGATCTTTATATGATTGAACCAGTAAAACAAAGCAATTGTGATTTTTATGGGAATATTTGTTTTATTGGTTGATATTCTCAAGGCAGACTAATTGGGTGAACAATCCTCTTTGAAACCATTTTGAATATGTGGATTTTATTTGCCTTTTCACCTAACTTTTTATAGAGAAATATATTTGTCTACTTGCTTGCAAGTTACTAATCTGGATTATACGCTATCTAAATATTTGACCATATGAAAAATATATGTAAAATAATGAACTGCCCTATTCTCTGAGATTTAAAATAGCTACGGCTTGCTAAAATGGGAAAGAAGCCTGCAGGAAAAACAAACTGAGTTATCAAATCATAAAGGGAAACCTCACTGTGGACGCTGCCTATGCTCATGCTTTCGTATGTATCAGTTTGCAGAGAGCAAGAGAAAAGTAATCTCTGTGTGTGTGTAATAGCAAACAAGCCAATGGTGGAACTAATGAAAGGCTCAACCAGCTAGAAAATTATAGTTCCATACATCAGCTGAATAAAAAGCAGATTGAACAAAACCTTTTGCCAGAGGGAACCAATAAAAACATACATACTGCAATAGAATGATGAGGTTGGAGAAACAAGGTTTTGTATGTGTAGGAAATATGAAATAAACCAAAATGACACATTCTGACTAAAATGAGCCTCTGATTTCATTAAATAGGTAAAACATTGTCCCCATTCAGAGCAGCCTAGTAATAAAATGACATTCTTAGAAAGCTACCTCTGAACTCCGCATCACAAACTTGAGAAACAATGTGATAATATTAGAACCCAGGAAGAAACTAATGAATCTTATGCAAATGAAAAGCCAAGTACTGCAAAACAACAGGTAAAGACTGCAAACCTACTTGCCAGGGGAGCAAATTCAGTTTGAAGTAGGAGAGAGCCCCAGTTTTCCCACAGCTAGGGAAAGGCAGAGACTGAAATAGCTGAACAGTCTCTCTTCTGCAGCAACTGGTAGGCAGGATAGAGGGGAGAAAAATACTTTTCTTTCAGAAACAGTTCTCTTGTTCACCAAAACCCCGAGAAATATCATGCCAGAGCGAAACCTTAACAAAGCTTCTGGGGACAAAGGACATGAAATGTACAAAAGTATGGAAACCAACATGAAATGAGAAGCACAGCTGAGAAAATCATCCAGCCAAGAAATAATCTCATCCATGTGTTGTAATTCCAAGACTCTTCTTTCCCTTCAGTATTTCATGCTTTCCCTTCCCTCTTGCTTTACCTGGAACCTCTGCCTATCACTGCCTTCCCAACAGTGCCTGTGTACATCACTCCCTCAACTCCACCTCAGATGAAATTCCCTTCCACACCTTCATCTTCTCTCATGTTTAATATGGAATTTCCCATCTACGCAACATCCCCAGGTCCCAGCTCTCCAGAACATGTAGAATGTTGCTGCCTGGATCGCTGCACAGACCTTGCACAAAGTCTGACCACTTAGTCTCCTCCGCCGGCTCCCAATCCCTGTTTATTCCAGGATCGAGTTCAGAACTCCCCTTTTTGTTTTCAAAACTCTCCATGGATTTGCTCCAGCTTATCGCATGGGTCTGACCTTTAATTCTCCTTTTACAGCTTGGCTCAGATCACTTCCCTGGCTCACACCATAGCTTCAAAGCATGGCTAAGGGCCTTTTTATTTCATACCTGAGTCACAGAGGAAACTAACTTGTAAATGAAGGTATGGGTGGGTCCAAACCTTTCAGGCACATTGACATGAAGAGTACAGAATATTGCTATGTAGGGCTCATAAGCTGCAGACTGAAAACAAATCCCACAAATTCCAACTTGATTCTAAGCTAAGTAATACACTCAAAACATGGCACCCACTGGTATGCAACAGACTCTGAAGCGACACCAAAGCCACTATCAATGGTGAAAAAGGAAGCTGCCAGGTTA